>NC_054606.1:4313750-4930000 GCF_004785595.1 Juglans microcarpa x Juglans regia | reverse complement strand
GGGAAGAAAAATAAGAACAGAGTTTGCGCATTAGTCTTCTTCAAGTTCAAGCATCAAGATTCAAGAGTCATAGAAACACAAATGGCATGCATCAGTGCAGGCACGTAGATGATGAAAGCAAGCCCAACAATCGAACCAGAGACGCCACTGCGCGGACCGTGTTCGGGCTACCACAAGACAACTTACCAATCCGAATCTGGATGAAATCAATCATCGACAGCACCAAAAAGATGCATCCCAGAATCATTCCCCATGCCGCCAACAGCAACATCACGCATCTGTATGCCCTTCAGAATGGGTTTCTTGAAGTCTTCCTTTCCATAGATGTTGAGATGGACCTTGACTGTTGTGGCTACGAGGCTTGACAGAAGGAAGAAACTGAAAGATACAACCTCGTACACAATCAGTCTCTCGGACATCTTGGAATCCGCATTGCATTCTCGTCGATATATCTTCCTATATCTTAAAAGCGTCTATAAGATGAATAGTAATGAACAGTTCTAAATAGTCACCAGCGTCCAGCGTCTTTCTTTTCCTTTTAGTCACAACTTTACTCCTTATTTGTTGAGTCTCAAACATCTGGTTAGCATTAATGTATTGTGGTGTGACAGTCAAAATATCTGGCCTGTTGATAGAAGGGATGGAATGCAGAGGCGTCCTGTGGTTTTCCAGTATCTGCAGAACTTTCAGACTCAACTGGAGGAAGAAAAAAATTCTCCCGTGCTGTTTGAGAATTCTTCTTCTAACCGTTGGTACGCGATATTCTTCTGATTTCACTTCTACCTTGTTTTTCTTTTTCTCTTTCTCGTATGTTTTTTTTTCTTTCTGCGGCTCAATAATAGAAATATATTCCTTCTTCAATTTATTTTCGCATCTTTGTTTTCTTTCTTCTTCGTTTCTTTTTTATTTGAAAAGAGAAAGAGAGAGAGAGAGAGTTGCCGTGAGGATGGGTTTGTGCGTAAGGATGGCAGTGTGCGATGGAGAAGGAAACAGAGGTTCGTGGTGGCTGGGTCTCCTAGAGGTTCTCGTCGGTGTGAAGTGGTGGAGGTGTGGTACGGCTGCGGAACTGGACACAAATGGGTGAAACCCATTTCGATTGGATTTCCGTTGGGGAGAGGGAGGGCTGCGTGTGGGGGACATTAGTGGTGGCTGGGTTGGTCGCCGGCGTGAGGGAGACTCGCCGGTGGTGGTCGTGAGGTTGGGTGGCCCCGTATGGCGGCGCAAGTTGACAGAAATGGGAGAAACCGATTTCGGTTGGGTTTCCGTGGAGGAGAGGGAGGGCTGCGCATGGGGGACATCGGTGGTGACTGGGTTGGTCGTCAGCGTGAGGGGAACTCGCCGGTGGTGGCAGTAAGGGTGGCGGGCGCATGGTGGCGCCGGGCTGAGCTGAAGGAGAACAGGCCGTGGGGAAGAATCGGGCAGAGAAGAGAGAAAAAGTAAGGTAAAAAAAAATAAAAAAAATTACTATAAAATCACTAAAAAACAAAATATATGTTCCTATATTTTCCAATTTCTCATCTGAAAAAGATTAAATAATAGTAAATTCCTTTTTTTTTTGGGGGTAAAACTGAATAGAATAACAAGTAAAAAAATATTATAAAAAATCAAATTCGAAAAATATAAATAACAAGGAAAATATAAAATCAAATATAAGTAATTAATTAGACTTACTTAAGATCATGATGCGAGTGCAGAAAATTGAAATATGGGTCATCCTTACAACATTAAATGCTTGAATAATAGTTCCTTCCAAAGATCATTGCTCACTGGGTATCGGTAGCATCTTTCACCTCATTGAGCAAGCAATATCAATTTCTTAAAGTTGTGGACACAGAAACTAGCTTTTTGACATGGTTAGGTGTTATATGTTATTAGTTATGTATGCATGTTTATCTCTTCACATGCATAAGAACTATAGGTTTTAACAATCATGAAAAAGATTTGCAGTGAAATTTTGCATCTCTCTTAGATATAGACGGTGAGTTTTTAAGATGTTTTGAGACAAGTGTCAAATACAGTTGCTGTATCTTAAAGTTCTAGAGAACATATTTCAATTGGTGAAGTTTCCTGCAATTTTTGGAAAACCAAACATATGATTTTTGGGAAATGGTTCTCAAGCTTTGGGAATGTAAATTATGGAATCCATTTGATGAGTCCATTAAGATTAATTACAGCCTTAACATTGCCAAATTCTATTCTCTGTTGTTCTAAATATTATAAACATCGATACTAAAACTTGGTGTTTATATGCATTTAAGTAAGTAGAGATTTTTATTGCCTGTGAAATTCTGTTTTATTTAATTATGGGGGACCACTCTTAATCAACCATCTAATGTTCTTGGTCAGTTCATGACTCGTATATATAATAAAGTATATGATATTCATACTCTATATATTGGAATGTTAAATAATAATGTATAAACTGATCGGAATAAACAATACATTAAAGCAACAAAAGCAGGAAAAAGTTTACTACTTTATCAGCATTTATATTTGTAATGTCTGTTATAATCGTCCCATTGGTTGATAATTATATTTGTAATACATTTAATATATAGTTATTGACTATAGTGATTTAGTTATAGTGATTAGTATCACTATAATAATACATTGATATTAAATATATACAGTTATAGACTATAGTAATTTAGTTATAGTGATTAGTATAACCATATAATAGTATTAATATTAGATTATAAATATTAGTTATAGTGATTTAGTATAACTATAACTATAGTCTATATTAGACTATTAGTATTAGTTATAGTGATTTAGTATAACTCTATTTGTAAACCAAAAAGACACAAATATACTTATGCAATTGGGTGCAGATTTAGATCAACTTAAAAAACAGCACCACAAAAACTTTAATATTCTCTCCATAAATGCTGTGAATGAGGAGAACACGCCACCTTTGAATACATAACCCCCAAACTTTACTTTCAGTAATGAAAAAAACAATTATGTAGTATTTAGTCGTTTAAAAAATAAACTGTAATATGAATTCAAAACATAATCATTTACTTTCCAAACTTGCTTGAACTTATAGTTTGTTTAAACTTATTACTATTTGAATTAGAAGTTTCTAATTTGAATGATCTATATTATCTTCATAAACCTTATCACTAAATTCTCTTCTTCTACATTAGATGTTTATTTTTTAGAACAATTTAATACAGGACAAACGTGCCACGTACGTAACTTCACCGCTAGTGTATATATATATATATATATATATTTTACAGACATATATATAAATATATACGTATGTCGTATGTGTATGATTCCCTTGCTTCTGATTGGTGCTCTGGATTTCTTTATAGCAGTGAAAGAATGACTGATATTTTTTTTAAGTCAATATATGAGACAAGACAAGCTAGATATTTTCAGTGGTGTCCTTGCGGCGGCAGTCTCCATATGTCTTCGTTTTTATACATTAACAAGAAGGGGACTCATGATTTGTGATTGAAAGGCATACGATAGCCATGTCATGTCATGCAAAGGAATATAATTATTCTTTGATCTCCAAGGAAAAATTAATGTAATTCCCTGAGTGCAAAGGCAGAAGGCGTAGATCATAGTAAATTAAAAGGCATTGAGATAGTTGGTGCTCCTGAAAGAAAGTCCAGGAGAAGTAGAAGTTTAAGAAGAATGTTTTAGTTGATATTTAATAAGCATCCATGCTGTTGAGATAAGTGTGGAGCCGAGCAAAGAAAACGGCAGTGAGTGTGAGACGTGTGTTTTGTCGAATGGAAATTAGAGATGTTATAAATGCTGTATTCGGCCTACTGTTCAAGACAAGCTGGTTTGAAATTTCTTGGGAGTCCTTTCAATATATGAGACAATGTAGATATTTTCGATGATGGAATTATTGCTGGCAGTCTTCAGATGTTAAGCTATATCCTTATTTTCTGGAAGGGAGTTCTTAATATCTTTTTTATCTGCTTTCTAGTTTCTGCAGTACATGACTCGATAGGCTTTTTATATCTTTTTATATCATTAAATCTAAGAAATCAGTGTTTTTTTTTTATTGGCATTGAGTTCAAGCAAAGTCTCGACTAATTTTAAGAAGTACAGGCTTTGGATAAAGAATTTTTCACAAGTGCATTTCGAATAATTCAAAGAAATTCTCCTGTCCGATAGCTCCAACAGAGTGAATATGAAGTTTTGAACCTGGAACGTGTAGGTTTATAAAACTTTGTAGTCATATAGAAATTACAACTTGGAGATTATTTTTGGTCCCTTTCTAAGTTTCAGATTTATATAACCCTTCATCGATCCTTGGTTAAAGGCCTGGTGGGCATCCTCCACCTTGACCCTACCGACTGGTTTGTCTAAGGTTAAGGGATGCACACCCTTTTATTACCCAAAGCCATTGAATTCTATCCACAAAAACACCACCCCTGGTCTCCTGGAGTTGCCTCGACCCTTCTGCAGCTTGTTTTTCACTTTGGATTCAAGTGTAAACCACCTCATTCTTTGCTTCCAGGCTTTATGCACTCGCATTGATATGGCTTGGCTTCTTTCAAGCCACAGCTACTGTCACATCACCCATGTCCTGGTAAAGTGAATTCCATAAAATTATTATGTAGTGGGCAATAAAAGCAAAAAAAACAACTCTTCTACCTGGCAAGAAAGCAGTGTCGCCAATTCCGGTAATCTTGTGAAGCTGCAACGAATTAAGGGTTAAGGAAAACCTCCCCTTGCTTCAATTGAAAAGGCCAATAGGAACGGTTTTGCAGAGAAAAATTCAACTGTACCATCTGGTTTACTTCAGGAACTCAACTATATGTCCAATAGCTTGAGGTTGAAAGGGACACCAGATGGAAGATGTGGTGTTATATGGTTAATGTTCAATGACTACTTCAAAGTGCAAACTAACCATCTAGTCTTTCACTACTTCAAGGTGCTAACTATAAGATTTGTAAAAAGACTAAGCCTCGTTTGGTTGTTAAACTTATCTGAATTCAATTCATTTCAGTCTAATTTTAAGCTAAGCCTAACATCCAAACACTCAACTCTCAAATTATTAAACTCGTCTTAACTCAAAATCTCTTTACACGTGGACCCACAACTTTTTTCAATTCAATACTTTTTTACACATGGGACCCACAACCTTTTTCAACTTTCCATAAATACATCTAAACTCATCTTAATATCCTAACACATTTAAACTCATCTTAGGTGGACCCCACAAAACTCACTCTACTATCTCAACTCACTACCATTCATAAAAAGTTTAATTGAGCTCAACATCCAAGCTCAACATCCAAACGCAGCCTTGTTTCAACCAAATTTTGTCAGCCAACTATCCAATGGCCTAAATTCCTACTATTTTGGCTCAAGCTGCGGCATTATCCCCAAGTTACAGCAAAACTTGAACTAAACCTCACCCATTGGGTTAAGCACATGATGATTGAGCAGAGCCTACATTGTTATGCTCCAAACCACAAGGCAGCTCTATAAGGAAGTTGGCTGATATCCAAATAAACCAAGAGATTCCTAAATCCTACACTAGAGACAAAAAAGGTTTCATCTAAAACCAATCCCTCTCAAATTTCAAATGGATGAGGGAAACTCTAAGTTCCTTTGAAACCATCTCATCTCACCTTATCTCAACATCCAAATACCATTCAAACACACATTTTTCAATTTCAAATTTTCAAATTTTCAACTTTGTCATCTAATCATTACCTAATCATTACAATTTTCTCAAACTTAAAAATAAAAACAAAAATCAATTTTTTCAAATTCCAAAACAAAAATTATATTCTAACCCTCTTTTAACTTTATAATTTTTGTTATTCAAGTTTTTTTCTCTCATTTTCCAAAACCCCATAAAACATCTTAACTCAGACTATTTCACTACTATTCACAAATTATCTCATTGCTATTCACAAATTTATCGTCTCATCTGTATAACCAAAGGTGATTTCAGCTGATTTTCCTCTTAACTTCACATTGATTCAGAATTCAACCAAGAGATTCCCAAATCCTACACTACAGACAAAAAAATTAATTTCATCTAAAACCAATCCCACTCAAATCGATGAGGGAAAGACTAAAGAGTTGATTTCAGCAGATTTTCCTCTGAACTTCTCATATTAATTCAGAATTCAACCAAATCTCAAATTGGCCATGGGTGACAACAAACATTGATCAGTTAGCTAATTGCACCAAATCAAGATAATGGGAATTTCGAAAGAAGCTCAATTAGATGAAAATCCCAAACCACAACTCATTACCCAATTAAGAACCCAACTCAGGCAAACATTCTTCTGTATTAGACAAAACGTATTCCTTTCATTAATCAATGAGGAATTACTCTTTAACATCGAGCAAGGTTTCAATGTGCAGATTGATGAAAAGAAAAAGTACAACTCTAACGTATAGTTTTTTTTTTTGTTACAACCAAAATTACTGCATAAAGGCATATATGGCAGTAGAAATATAAACCAAAAGAGCAGAGGAAACCAAGATGAGCAATACGGCGACGGCATGGACAGTGGATTTACTCCCGCAGGACAACATCCCCAGTCGGATCTCGATAACATTGACCATGGAGAGCATGAGGAACAAGCAGCCCATGACGGAGCCCACGGCGGAGCCCATCATTCCAAGCCTGAGGATCTTGAAGTTGATGTGGGCGCGGAAAGCCTCGTTGACGTCCTTGCTGTTGAGCAGGTTGATGGCAAGCTTGAGGCCCTGGGCGACGAGGGAAGAGAAGAGGAAGAAGCTGAAGGAGAGGACCTCGAAGACGAGGAGCTTCCTGGCAACGTCGACATCGGCGTCGCAGGCCGCTTTGTTCTCGAGGCTGTGCTGGCCAGGGGTGGTGAGGGAGAGCCCCACGAAGACAGCGATGGTGAAGAGGGAGTTCACGTTGACAAGGCCGTCCAGGGCGGTCACGTGCACGCTCGTAGTCGTCGCCGTCGCCGTAGAGGTTGATGTCGCTCTCTGGACGCTGCTGTCTCTCGGGAATGACCGCTCAGATCTGCAAAACGAATTCAAGAAAATCAAAACATAGTTGAAAATACGGGTTTGGTGGGTTTTAGTTTTAGAGATGAGGGAAGTAAAAATTTTATAATGGGTTCAAATCAGAACGAAATTGCAGATATAGGTCTAAACAGAATCAAACTTAAGAGGAAGAAAGAATAAAGAAATACTCGTCCATGGGTAAATCTTGGAAGTGCTGTTGTTATTAACGTTGCTTGTTAGGGTTTATGTTTTTCTGTGATGGGAGACAGAGAGAGAGATTGTTGAGTGGAGTTTGCTGTTGTTTATTTAGGATTGTTGGAAGGAAGATGGGGAGAAAAAAGTCTTGAGAGAGACAGGACGTTAAAGCGACATACTCACGCTTTTGTTGGTGTTTTAAGGGGAATACTTTCGTTTTGACAAGGCAGTGGAAACTTGCAACCCATGTTTTTGATTCAAAGCTTATCTCAATATACGAAAAGGTATAAGTTTTAAATTCATAATTTTTATATAAATTCTCTTTTCTTTTCTTATTTTTGTAAAAAAGTAAATTCTATTAAGAAAAAAAAAATGAAAATTTTATAGTTTTTTTATGATGAATTCGATTTTTTATAAAAGTAAATTTATTTATTTTTTATAAAAATCATGCGTGAAATTTGTGCATTTAGTACTTGTATTATTAATATATGAAACTCCAAACTTCAATACATGGAACCATATTTTATATAATAATTATAGAAAAAAAATTAGTACTTTATTACTATTAAAGTGCCACTTAAATAAATTATATACTAATTAGGTAAAATTTGTATCTCTAAATAAATATATATATATATATATATAAACTACAAATTTTAAGTTACGAGTTCTTAATAGGTGAAAAAAAATATAATAAAGGCATTTTCTGAAATGCGTGAAAAAAATATTCCAACGCCATCTAGAATAAATACATGTGAAATGAGTAGAGGAATATTTCTCATAGTTCTTTTAGCTCGTTTGCTTCTTAAACTCCTCTCAATTCATCTCAATTAATCATTAAATTTTTTTAAATTTCAATACAAAATATAATAAATAATTTAATTTTTTTAAATTATAAAACAATAATAATATTAAAAAATAATATTCTAATAATATTTGACTATCTAAACTTAACTCAATTTAATTTAACATCCAAACGCTACCTAAATATTGATCGAGTTTTTACACATTTTTATATAATTTTTGCTTGCCTATCCGGTCAAACTCGCGACTTCGTGTTCCACGGCGATTTGAGATTTCCACCGACCCACCACCTATAAATTGAGGGAAGGAACTGATTTATTATTTTTTAATATTTAAATTTGATTGCATAATCTTTTAAAATCTATTAGATGTGAACCACCCCCAATTAAAATATAAGATTTGAGAACTCCTAAGGTCCATATATAAATTAATTTAGATCTTATTTATTTTCACAAATGAGATGAAAGTTAAATAAAATATTATTAGAATATTTTTTTAATATTATTTTTATTTTAAAATTTGAACAAGTTAAATTACTTATTTTATATTATGTAAAAATTTAAAAAATTTATAATAATTAGATGAGTTAAGATAAAACGTAACCTTAAGTTGAACTAAAGGCTCTTATTTAAAGATATCTCTTCCTTTCATGTTCTTGGTATGAAGTCCAAGTTAACCTTAAATGAGCATGCACGCATACACACCCGCACACGGTGACGCTCCAGCGAGCCTCATCGAGCTCAACCGTGCGCGCTTGTGTGTGTGTGAGAGAGAGAAAAAAAAAAAAAAATCGGTAGGACACTTCATTCGACCATTTGCATCAACTATATCTTTTCTCAATTATATTTTATAGGATTTATGTACAGTAACATCTGTTAATTGGAGCTAGTAGAAAGAGCTCTTCTAACCTTACAACTATACGCCACCATGGTTCCCGCAATTGAGATGAAAACATATAGCTCCTAATCCTGCTTCTGATGTTCAAACATGACATCACAAGCCCTTCTTTTGCACTTTGGATTGTTGAAGAACCATCCATCAGTACCCCTGACCACCTGCATGCTTTGAGGTTAGTTCCATCTATACCTCGAAGTTGCTCTGACCGGTTGTGTCATTACGCCTCAACAGTAGAACCACCTTGTGGCATTAGCTTGGAAGGTAGGTCTCTGATTCGAGATCCACTGCCCCAGAAAGAGGCAAGACAAAGGCCCATTATAGCCATGGCAACTACCGAACATGCTGGTGGAACTGCTTGACTGCTCCCAAGGAATTGAGTTGCAAGGAGCCCTGCCAGGGTGGAACTTTGCATTCCGGTGCATAATGAAATCGTCCTGCTAACTTCTTCTTCTTGCCTGTGACAAAAAACGTAATGTTATTGTCTGAAAGTGAAATAGTCCTAGAGTCAAAATGCAAGCCTGTGTGCCAGGTCACTCTCCATTCAAGCATTTACAAAAGTCAGATGTGATATGAGAGGGAGAGTTTTATCTCATGCCAAGGAATAGATCAGTTTGCCAAGAGTTAAAAAAAAAAAACAATAATTCTTTTGATTGGACAAGCAAAAAGTTTAAAAAAAAAAAAAAAAACAGGGGCTGCAATGGCATTTAGGAGATGTTAGCAAAGTTGGTCTCTCCATAGAGTTTGACATGGGATTATATCTAGTACTTGCACCCTACCACCCTTTCAGAGGGTGTTTCAAAGTCACGAAAGGTGAGAGAGGCAGTGACAGCCAATGAGAATAAGGGTTCCTCGTTGAATTAGCTTTCAAAAGGTAGTATGAATGCTATTGTCCAACTTAACTTCTACACCTAAGCTGTAAACCGATGCAAGATCAACATGAATAGAAGTTTCCAGGAAGGGTTCCAAGCCCAACTGCCAGAAATGTTTTGAGGTCTGCATCTCCTTGAAATGAGGAAGAGTTCCACAATATATCTTAAGAAATATAAGAAGATTTCATAGTATAATATCAATACTTGCTATCTGTTAACAACTGGCTTTGGCATCGTACTTCATTACAAAAACAATAATAAAGCAATTTTGGATTGCTTTTTAAATGACTGAAAACTTAGATGGGCCATAAATGTAAGACTTTAAATAACTACAAAAGCACGCAAGGTTCACTAACAGAGTGGAGGCTCAAGAACCACAAATATCACATTAAAGAACTACGAATGCATGCAAGGTTCTAAAAGAATGAGGCTTTCAAAGATAATGACTTTTAGCGGTATTGGATGTTTACAACAAAAGAAAAAAAGAAAGAAACAACAGGTGGAAAAAATGAGAAAGTCAGATAGGGAGGTAATTTGAAAGAAAATATGAGGAGAAGTGACTAATGGACATCACAAGTAGCAAAGATAGAAATAATAAGGAAACATAACTTTATCACTTTTCAAACTCAGAAAATCAAGACCCCAGAACTTATACACTATTATATTCCAATGATTCAGACAACAATTCATGTTATGAAGTGCAAAAAAAAAGCATGATCAGGAGGAGGGGAACTTCAAATATATTCCCATAATATTCTCCACATGCTTAACGCAAGCCTTGTTTCTGTTACTGTGCACAGCCAATATACGTGTTCTTTAGTAGGTGCCTGCAATGGGTTTTAGTGTAGATATATACTTTAGTTACTCAGATATTTGATTCTAACCAATCGATCCTCTATGTGATCATGTTAATTGCTTATGAAAAAATATTCAATGATGGAGATGCACAAGCACAAATACAAGAGCAGGGAAGGGGGTTGGCTTTTTAAATCTCCAATATTCACGACATTGCCCTTTCAACGTTAACTCTTGTGATGTTTGCTCCTATGAGAGTAACCAATTCGAGAATGAACTTTGGGATGCATCAACATCAAAGCAAGAAGATCTTTGAGGTAGGATGAATTTACCTCAAAGCCGGAATTCTGGAAACCAAATATCCCACGGTAAAGGCCACGGCATGAAATGTCAATACTGGTAAAACCAATCGGAGACCCTCTGTTGACAGAATTTGGCTCCGGTTTATAGCAAGGGGGCTGCCGATGCATATGGAAGTGCAAATCATCGCAACAAATGGCATCAATGGTCCAAGGACATTCACAACTGGTTTTGCATAAGTATTGAGCAGAAGGCCAAGAGCGACAGGAACAAGAACAACCTGATGAAAATTGCCAAAAAAAAATTATTACCAGAATCAAATGGGTTATTATGTCTCTGAATCCACTTTGGCTCACTTAATGCAGTGTTCTTCGTACCTGCAATATTGACTTTGACATGGCTACAGCATCAACCGGAACAACAGATCCAAGTAGAAGGCCGGTTAGTAAAGGTGTAACAAGCACTGATGCAATGGTGGTAAAGCTGGTTAGGAGAATACTCAAGGCCACATCCCCTTTGCTCAAAAAACTGGCATAGCTAGACAGCTGAGCCCCTGCAACACAAGACATGAGGACAAAACCTGCATAGAACATCCGAGGCATGCCAAACGCTCTTGCAATTAACACTCCAAGCGCCGGCTTCAGCACATACTGTGCAATGAACCCAATAGACAATGGTAAAGGCCTGCAACAGAATAAAACTGAAGGACATTGGAAGCAAATTCAAAATCTCAGAAAGGATTGGAATACCTTAATTTCAGATACACGTACGTGTGTGTTTGTGTGTGCGCGTAAATAAGAACGTTAAAACAAGATTGTACCTTTTAAATGCAAGAGCAAAATCGTTGATGGAAAGTCGGATTCCAATAGATAACATGATCCCACCAAGAGCAGGAGCATAGAGTTCCTTAGATACCCTGCAGAAGTTCAGAGTTCCGAGTTCCTTTAGTTGTTAAAAAGCATCTAAATACAATTATAATTTGGGCAGGATTACACGTTCTTCATGGAAATCTTGACCAAAGCACGGCCTGTTTGGCCATAACATGTGCCGGCAAGAAACTAGAAGATTTGCGAAGTAAGAATACTCCTAATAAACCTTAAATCAAACATATGCAATCCCAAATTCTGGTATGCAGTTTCCACGGCCTTCTATCTACAGGATTACAACTAATTGGTATTTTCAGCTTTGAGAAGCAATCGCCACCTCTTTCTTTTTCCAAAAAAAGATCAGAAAAAGTAAAAAGGCTGATAATAAGAAGAACCTTTTTCTTTATTAAATGACTTGTGAGGTAATACAAAGACATAACTAATAATTAAATACGTGTCAGAAATATTCGATGCAATTAATTAAGTAGTTCATGCTGAAAGTAAACTTTCATACATAAAGAGAAGGGAAATAAAAAAATGAACAATTAAAATAAAAATCTCGGGGAGGAGAATTTTTCCAAGTATTTAAAATACTCCATGACTTTATATAGTACTATTATTTTAGAGAATCTCTATTGAGGAAAATACAGAAAAGAACCTAAGGAAGCATAATCACGAAGTCACATGCAGAATTTGGAAACTTCATAAACCCAAAAGACCCACCAAGTAAAAGTGGAAGGCTGAGCAAGAGCGGCAATCGCAGTGGCAGCGACCACAAAGGGAAGCATTGCAGACAGAGCCTGCGAAGAATCGCTCTTCTTCCCACCTTCCGCTATCGCATTCGGGTTTATCCCAAACGACAGCAACGACACGTTCCCCTCTCGTCTATGCAGCCCCACTCTTCCTATAAACGGCGACGTCGAGCACGCGAATATAGAAAGCTTCGCCGTCCTGTTTCTGAACCCATTGGGACTCTTGGGAATCGAAGAGCAACAAAATGAAGTAAAAGCAGAAGAGGAAGAGGTTAGTCTTAACGAAACAAGGAGAGGCAGTTTTGGCTTGGAAGGGAGCGAGAGCGAGAGTAAGGGGATTGAGGACACTGAAGAAGTGGACATGGGTGGTGGTTTCCGAGTCGACTGAATTGCTCCGCCGGGTGACAGGTGGTTTCCGGCGAAGCTTTCAAAAGCGAAGAAAAGGAGAGGTGAAGGAGAAGCGAGGAAGCGGATGAGACGATAAAGTCCACTTTGTTAAAGAAATATTAGTTTTTAATATATTTGTACAGATGTGAGAGAGATAGAGAGACAGAGATATATGTGAGATTGGTTACTTTTTAGTAGTTTTTTCCTTTCTCTGTTTTAACCAGATATATCAGATATTTTAGAGACACCTCGGATATTATAATTGCTGTTTAAAATTATAAAATCAATAATAAAAAAAAAAAGACAGATGAAATAATTTTAAAATATTTATAGTTATTTAAATAGTTAATAATTAAAAATTAAAAAAATAGTTGGAGAGGGGAAGAATTGCCAACCCAGTCAGCCCATCTATTGGGTGAGGGGTGAATGCCATTATGCCACTGCGAGACTAATTTAGAAAATTTGTTAAATACTTGTAAATTATAATAACGTGGATCTGTCCTTCTATCATAAAATAATATCGTACCATAAATTAAATCTTACAATAAAGTATAATTACGGCCTATCCATACCAAGTTCTTTACGCTCACAACCCCATGTTATAGTTAGAGTTTAAAGAGAAAATGAAGGATCTAGAAAACAGGCTGTCCTTTTCAATCTAGTTGCTTGCCAGCTTGTTCATTTTGGCAACGAGTCCTTGAGTCTTTTCATGTTTCCACTTAGAAAATTGGTATTTACACTACTATGCAAATTATGCGTATTCTTTTTTAAAAATAAAAGGTAAATTTGTGATCACATAAAAATTTACTTTTTTAGCAATAGATCTTTTTTTTTTTTTTTTAAAGAAGTGTGCAAGATTTAGATACTCTAAGACTTTATCCAGTAAAGAGTGCTAGCATTCTTTGGACAATGCCCCCTCCCTCCTACAGACTCGCCCTCGCATGGGCAAGGGGAGGGGGGGAAAGTTTGGGCCCCTAAATCTCGGCAATGCCCCTTGTGGACGAGTGCTCCGATCCAAATGTTAGGTGGCAGATTGACTCCCTAGTTTGTCTGCCACCCCGTCGAACACTGGATTATGGATCTCAAAATACAGATCTTACATAATATAAATCTTACAAACAAATTTTAAAAAAATCATAAAAAGTATTACAAATCCAAACAAAATGCAAATAAACTTACAAATCGCAAAAATCTAACAAACACCAAAGAAATAAAACAAACCTTAAAAAATATAAAATAAATGTACAGACCCACAGGCCATGACCGCAATCATGGGTCATATAGATATGTGCACAAATCTTCAAAGATATGTGGACAGATCTATACGGCCCACTGTTGGCATGACCGCAGTTGTGGGTCATTAAACTCGCAGACTTGTCACGACGTCACCCACAATCGTAGCCAACAACCACAAAAGTTAGAACTCCTAGCCCATGAAGTTATGACACTAGCCTAACCCGTGATAATTAAGAGAAATTCTTTGTCGGCCTAAAAGTTGAGGAGGATGAGAGAGAAGATGGCGGTCACTAAGAGCGTAGAACATAGGAGGAGGGGGAATGAGAGAATATAGCAGGGGATAAAAGGAGGATGAGAAAAGAGGGGATGGCGGCTGAGAAGAGGAAATAAGAGAAATAAGAGGTGAGAGAGAGGATTTCCCATTTATAGATAGTATTCTTTTTGAGTACTGCTATGCAGCATTCACTGTAGTGGTGTACACAATGCACACATTACGTGGATGCATGTGGTCCATTTATTTTTTTTTTTCAAAACCCACGGAGTCACAGATGCTACCCCTCTCTCTCTCTCATCATCTCTCCAGCGTCTCTCTCTCTCATCTCTCTCTCAAGACGACACCCCTCTCTCTCTCTCATCATCTATCCAACGTCTCTCTCTCTCATCCAACGTCTCTCTCTCTCTCGTCGACTCTTTTTCTCTCCTCGACTCTCTCTCTCATCCCTCATCATCTCTCTCTCATCCCTCATGCTCTCTCTCTCTCATCTCTGACTCTCTCTCTCTCATCTCTGACTCTCTCTCTTATCAGCACATCTCTCTCTCATTGGCTCTCTCTCTCATCTCTGCTCTCTCATCATCTCTCATCTCTGCTCTCTCTCATAATCTCTCATCAAGGGCTGCTTGTGTGATACGTAATATGTGCAATTTGGATGCAGCAAAACAGTAGCTTCTACTAAGAATTTTTCATCTTTTTAGATACAATATTGTTTTGAGATATCCAAAACAAAATCGTTTCTTTCATTACGAATATATATATATATATGATTTGGGCCGAACAAGTAAGCCAAGGCCGAGTTCGGGTCTTGTCCCCGCATATATTTAACCCATGGGTGGATGCCTCGCAACCCGCATCCAGCGGGCTAGGCCCTTAGCTAGGTGGGGCCAGATGGGGGGAGGGCGAGCAGAAGACCCTATCGCCCACCCCTATTATCTAGCATTACTCTTAAATTCATACCAATGACTCATGCTTATATGTATATGATTAAGTTTCTTTTGTTTTTAACAATTTTATTTTTCTGACAAATTATTTTGACCATACTAGGAGTGGAGTATGTAACAATTCCGTGTGGGTGGAATTATTGTTAGTGGGATTTTCTATTGTAAAGAATCCATGTGATTTTTATTAGTGCATCCATGTTTTGACATAAATAATAAATATATATATATGCATAGATAAAAAAAAAAAAAAGAAAAAGAAAGAGAGAGAGATCTTTGGTAATTGATTTTATTATAATTATATCTATACCTTTGTATGACTGCAACAAAATATATGTTATCATCTTATATTTATTGATAAGGAGTTATTTTATTATCAAGTCGGTATATAAAATATGTAAGATTTAAATTTTAAAATTTATTTTTTAAATTAAATTATAAGGTTTGCAATAAATTTTAAAAATTATAACATCTAATTTTTCTAAAGTTAGTTTACAGATTTAAATGAAGTTTGGAAGATAAAAATGAAGTTGGTGTACCTCAACTCTTAAAATACATTAAGCTATTAATTTGATCGCATTACTTCAGAACTCGAAGCTCTGAAAAAAAAAAAAAACGAGAGAGAGGGGGGAAGAGTGAGGAGATGATGCTAAGGACTCGAGTGCTATGGTTCGGCGTAGGGTTTTCTGTGGTAGGAGCTGCGATTTCCCAATTAATCTGGAGAGATTCGTGGACCGATCGACACGCTCTCTTTTCCGATGTCAGTGACCTCTTTGAAACGAACATATTTGCATATTCCCATTTTCTCAACTCCAAAAGCTTCGAGTATATATTGTGACTTCAAATAGCTTCGTTCTTCTCTTGCAGACGAAGCAGAAATTTGATGCTTTGGAAGCCAGACTGTTGAACCTCGAGGCAACTATCTCTAATCCAAAATCGGATTCCGGTCAGGTAATTGCTCACTTTGACTGGTCTAACTCCATCTTCATGAGCTGAAACTTTTAGATGATTGTAAACTCTATCTTTAGTTTTCTCTAGACCGAATTACGATTCCTGATGCTCGGAAACAAAAAAAAAAAGTATATTTCCCGGCGTGACTCGCGAGAAGCTTCGGGACAAGCAAATTAAACACAGATATTATCTACAAATGGTTGTCTGAAGTTTGAAATTGGTCTTTTTCCCTTTTGTTTTGTTTTTTTTTTTTTGTGGGGGGGGGGGGGGGGTGAGGGGTAGAGTTGGAGCACTGTAGCTACGGGCTGGTGTCTATTTTGATCGTACCTTGTTATGTGACTCTTTTTACCTTCTTTTAATTTGGGTCAAGTTTTCCCAGTCAACTTCAGTTGGAGTAATGTTTGCTTATGAATATGAATATAATTCTATGAATTGAAGTGAACAATTTTTATAGAATTTTTGAGTGGCCGGGAGCTCGAGTTTCAGAACAGTGGGATGCAGTTTTTATCGATTTTGTTGTGATGCGTAGGCTTATTTTTTTCCTTAGATTTCCAGCAAATAATGTGGGCTCTGATTCATGGTCTTCTCCTTAGTCCAACATCTTGGGACCTTGACATTGTCAACTTTTGCAATCAATTTCAGAGTTAATCATAATGTCACTTTGAGAACTGTGTAAGATATTTCTATCCAAGGTATGGTGTCAAGAAACCTTAGATGCATGTTTATCTATCCGTTCTCCTCACTGTTCTTTAGAGTTTTCCAGCAATTTTCATATCAAATGCTATTCAAGACTGATTTGAATTTGTATATTGTATTCCCTGAAACCCAAGTATCATTTTGTTATAATCAACCATTTCCATCTCTCTTTAAATCACAAACACTTTTAGTTACCCCATTTAGGTCCATACCTAAATGAAATATACCTAAACAAAATACGTGCACAAGTTTAAATGTGCATTCGTCTTCATCCAAAGTGGTGCCACCACAAAATTTGCTGCGGTCCTTTAAATCTGGCTAGATTAGGCACCACCATCATGTGCTTGGCCGCACCCAAAGAACACCTGAAACAAAAACTCAGCTGCTCATGGTTGCGACTGGTCCATGCACATAATCCAAAGAATCAGCATACCCAGTATCCAAAACCGCCAATTCATGACCACCCCTAAGCCACCAAGCAAGTCCTTTCAACAACTCTAGAAGAATCCAATTGGTATTTAAATCTGCTTGTCCGTCACCAATTGGCTGCAAAACCACAATACTCCAATTGGGTTTCCTGCTTTCATGGCTTTGATTTTCACTAAGTTCAAGCCAATGACTGAGTTGTAGGGCCGACAAGTCTGTATGAGTTCCTCTAAGCCAAGTGGATGGCATTATTACTAGAGATCAAGATGATATACTTGAGGCTGGCCTAGATTTGCAATGACAGGGTGTACAAGTGGAAATTGAACGGCTAGGATTTCATCGAGATTCATAAAGCCTTGGCGATGTTCTCTAATCTGGTGGCAAAGGCATTCTATAATCTATCCTTGGGGACTCAGTACCGGGGGAACCCTTATACAGGTGGTAGTTAAACTAGGTTTTACATGATTCGGAGATGTGAAATTGATCAATGTTGGTAGGAAGTGGAGTTAATGATTAAGAGTTCACCACAGGGTGTGATTGGAAAAATTGAGTACCAAGGCATGCCAACAGAATTGACCCAAACCACAGGTGTTGTTGGTATATTTTATCATATTTGAAACCCTAAACCAGACAAAATACTAAAACAGTATTTTCGGTTTATTGTTTGCTGAAGGAATTGGGTATCCAAACCATAAGTTTCTCTTTGTTTGACTTCCAAATCTTAAACTTTCCTTGCATAATCAGAATTGCATTACTCCTTATCTTCCAGGCCTTTTGCCACCAAAACCTAGCACTAACTATCCCAAAACCCGGCAAACCTCTGCTGCCAAATAAATCCTAGCAGGCCTAAAGTTCTTTCTCTGCTGCTTTCCTACTTCAATAAACAGATGATTTTTTCTTAACTTTTTGGCATGGTGCTGCAAGCTGTCTCCCAGGATGGGGAGTTCATGGCAAAATAGTGCGTATTCTCCAGCTAGCAGCTTATTTGGGGTTTTTTGGGGGGGAAGGGGGGGGGGGGGGGGGTGGTGGGCAATGGCAACAGCAATGAAGGTTTTTTGGGATTTGATCTAATGAATAAGGTCATCGGTTGGCACAAGAAACATTTATTTGGGCTACTAGACTACTCTGGCACTTAGAGAGGAAAATGAACGTGCTTCTGCTGTCTTCTTTCTTTTATCTACCATGCTCATCATTCATTGATGTGTAGAAGTGTTCTAATGCAATTTACCCTTTTTGGCAGGCGGAAGGCTAGCTCAATTTCAAGCAAAGATCCATATTTCAGACAAGGAAAAGAGGACGACTAAATAAGATTTATTATCTACTAGGACGACTCGATTGTTGGGTTTCTTATACTGTGGATTTATTTTAACAGAAATCTCAAGATACTCTAGATGATCCACAAATCTCGACTTGCCTGTCTTATTAATGTCTTGCTGCCTTGGAACAAGGAAAAGTCAGAGAAATTTGGCTGCGTTTGTTTTGACGTAAGAGAAGGAAAATAAGAAAATATTTTCGTACAAAACGAGTGATTTTTAGAAGTTAATTTCTTTGTTGTTTTGCCATTATATGTTTCGCCGCACCATGTTTACCTTCCATGTACCGATGAACAAGCCCTTAGAAAATTGCTCACGGAAAAAGGGGAAGAATCCTTGCAATTGGATGTTGCATCTTTGGCAATGAAATCTGAAAGTTGACTTCCTCGTAGCAGATTGTAGCCTAGTGTATGCAAAAAAGGCCACCAGATGATGCATTCCCAGAAAATTATTTCGCTTTTAGCGAGCTGGCGGTTGAAGTCTGTGGTTTATGCCATGTTTGTATTACCATTTGTTGATCATCGGATGAACCAAAAAAGGAAAATTGCGGCGTGTTTGGATATATTGAGCAAGGTTACTTCCCCCCCTTCTTTTAGGAAAATGGTTGTAAATATTGAAGTAATTAGTTTGAACATGTTTTGAAAACTTGGAGGTTGAGAAAAGAACATCAGCATATGATGACCATATATTTACAATCCTACCATCATGATATCTTAGAAAATAAACCGCGTGGTCGTGAGCTTAGAAGAATAGCAATTGAGATTGACAGATAATAATAAGTGAAATCTTATTCAAAGTTTTAAAAGTGATACGAGGAGAACGGTATTCCTACAAATATTTTCACAATCCTTTACCTAATTATATTTTAAATGATGAGTATATTTTGTAAAATAACTTATATAAGTACAGAAATACTCTCAATTTAAAACATGATTGTAAAAAGAGCGGTAAAAAATATTACATGTGTAACATTACTTTTAACAAAAATCCAAATGCACTATAAATACATAAGAAATTCATCTAATTGTTGATAGGAAAAGATGAAGAAAATCTCAATCTAAGAACGTTATCACAATCATAAGAAAAAACCTTCAATAATAATAAAAAAAAATTCAAGCTTTCCCAAATTCGCACTGATGCTGTTTTGTATGCATTGTATCGGCAAAGGTTCTCACGAACGTATTTTATTAAAAAAAAAATAGAAGTTAAGTGATTTTATTTATTTAGACCAATAGCGAGAAAAAAAAAAGATGTATTTTGTTTGAAAAATACTATTCTGCGGCCCCAAATGTACTGTTTGATAATTTTTTTTACTTAATAATAAAGAAAGTAATTTTAAATATATTAATATTTTTTTTAATTTTTAAAAATATTTAAATATATAAAAAAAATATATAAAAAAAAGAGAGTTATTTTACAACTTAACGGTAACACCGAGCGGTGTTCATTTTGTTTTGGGTATGAAGGAAGGGGCCGCCTTTGTTTAGATTGGTAACAGCCAACCGGAGGCATTGACAAATTGGAGAGAGATCTAAACGGTTAGGGGTCGTCCACTTCTTTATTTTCTATTACTTCCTTACCTTTTCTCCTCTCTCTCTCTCTCTCTCGTGCTTCTCTTTCTCCCCGATCTCACTGTTCTCCCTTTCTACTCCCTCTACCGGAAATTTTACCCTTCTCTCTCTAAACCACCGCCGCCACCGGCCACCGATAATATTCGTCTCCTTCTTTGCTCTTCCGCGGGCTAGTCGAGCTTGGACCGGCCCTTGTTCACCCACACTGCTCTCGGTTTTTAGGCATCCCGATCTTTCGATTCTATCTCTCGGTCTCTTGTCCGGTCGTCACTTCCAGCTACCACCAGCTTCGTTCCGGCAATATTTTCCGGTCCGCTCACCGGAAAATTGAAGTCTCGGCACCCATTGTTAATCGAGGTAAATTGTTTCTTTGAGCTTTTTTTTTTCTTAGTTTCTTGATTTTAAATACTTCGGCTGTTACTATACTTGATTTTTTTGTGGAAGTGGCTTGAAGAGGGGCGAGAGTTTCGGATTTATGTGCAGAGGTTGGTAGGGCCGAAGGTGCCCCGCATTTTGAAAGTTAGGGTTTTTTATTTTGGGAGGTATTTTGTACTTGTGCTATAAATTTTGAATTTGGATGTATGTGTAGTTAAATTCGTGGTGGTTTAAGGAAGATAATACCTCTTTAAAGGCTATTTTAGCGGAGCCATCGAAGGGCTCCTAGATGGACCATTTTTTTGGTTGTCCAATGAAATCCAAATTCTTTTGATGATAAAAGAGGAGGAGAGAACACACTTGTTCTCTTTTGAGTTCCTTAAGCTCATAAGGAAGGAATATAAACGATAAATAAAATCTAAATTTTATTGGAATAAATGCTATGTAATGATATGGAGGCTATCTCTAACCCTACGAATTTATAGTCTGAAAACCTTAAACAAATATAATTACTAAATCCATGAAAGTAATGAATGACTACGTAACAAAACCATAGCCGTGATATAACATGAATTTGGGATAACTTGTCCTACATCACGTTGAATAAGTAGCTTTAGCAATAGAAATATTAGTTAATACGGTGCTCGCTCCAGCAGCCATTGTATGAATTTTAGCACTGAAGTTGGTGGAGAAGGCAAGTGTGGACTATTAAAGTTTCCGTCTCTCCTAAGGATTAGGCAATTATGTAATGGGATGATGTGAAATAATGGATATTTTTATCCATTTGGAGAACATGCTTATTTTATAATTTGTTTTTTTGTTTTGTTTTTGTTGATAAGGCCAGTGCTGTAGTTTGTTATCAGTAATTTCTAAATTTGATGTATTTATTGTTATATGATAAGCGAATGCCTAATAGTACTTGAATAATAAGCAACTTTGGACCTGTACACTGAAAATCTCATGTCTAACACAAGGTAACCTTTGAGTTCCCCTATTATTCAATTTAGACCAATTTATGTATAAGCTATTTTTCTGCTATATTATTGTAGAAACAAATTTATGTTTTTCTTCAATTTATATGATCAAGATTTTATCGATATTTTATGGTTGTATAAATTGCAGTTGATAATGGTCCACCGTTTTGTAAAACAATGACATATGGATCCTGAAGGAAAGAAGTTTGGAAGAGGTAGAGAGCTTCCTGTTATGTGTCTCTACTTGTGTTTTTCCTCATACCATGTGTTTGGCTGAATCTAGATTTGCTAGATTGTTAATGATGTGTTGTATAGAGCAAAACATTCTGTAGGTGGTGCAATTGCAGTGATTATTTTCTGACCCAATGTCTCTTATGTGATATTGCACGCAGTGTTGGACTTATAATTTGTATTAAATGGATTTTCATAGAAGTTGCAATTTCTTATAAAATTAAGATCATGTTTGCGTAACAAACTCTTAGAAAATTTTTGAAAGGTGATTTATGTTTGTGTTTGTAAAGTGGTGGGGCCCATTGAAAAGATGTTTGGAAAGAAAAAAAAATCTTTGAGAGTTTTTTGTATTTGTGAAAGAGGTGGGGTCTACTTGACTCATCAAAGTTTTATGGGTGTTTTTTCTAAAAGTGGTTTTGAAGTTTTTGGATTTTTGTGTGGTGGGTCCACTCATGATTAGATGAAAATTGTGTTGGGGGTGAAAGATTATTTTAGGATTTAAAACATGTTCATTTTGAAAGTTGAAGAAAATGAAATTTTTTGTTGAGAAACATGATGTAGGCATTTGGGGAGTAAAATGGCTTACCCATCTTAAGAGGTGTAAGCCATTTTCCAGACTGTTGTCTTACCCTCTCCTCCCATACACAAATCCTACAACTAGGCTTCTTGATTCCTACAACTATGCAACCCCTTACCACCTGCCACAACTCCACCTACAAAATCCGCTGCCACTGGCCCACCTACCAACCATTTGTTTTGTATCTACCACCCCATTCCCATGGAATTGGTCGACTCCAACTTGATTATAGAAACCCCACTAATTCGAGTCAACTTAGATCTTGCCTTGATAGTTACTTTGCTTCTATTGGGATTGGGGGTTCAAGAATTGATGGTAGCAGTTGAGATTGAAGTGGTTGCAAAACTAGAAAATGGGCAGTGCAATGGTTTTTGATGATTGTGATTTCCTATATGATAAGGATAATGGTAAGTGGTGTATGGGATCCCACATTGCTTGGGAAGTTCTTGCTCTTTATAATGTTTCAATAGGGCTTCAATTGCATCATTGACTAGTCCTTTTGGAGTATAGGCCATGTGGTTTGGGCCTTCCATTGGGGCGTTATAAATAGTATTAGAGCCTATCCCAACCATAAATGTGGGACTTGAGCTATGCTACCTACAACAGACAGGCCCGATGAGGACGTTGAGAATTTAAGGGGGGGTAGATTGTGATATCCCATATGATAAGGGTAAGGGTAAGTGGTGTATGTGATTCCACATTGCTTGGAAATGATAAGTTCTTGCTCTTTATAAGGTTATATGAGGCTCCAATTGTATCATTGACTAGTCCTTTTGGAGTATAGGCTATGTGGTTTGGGCCTTCCATTGGGGCTTTACAACGATGGTCTGTAAATAATTCACATAGCAATTTAACGCTCAGGAATGGTTATGGAACATTTTTGAATCCCAACTAAATGATAGAAAACAATTTGTTTCTCTGAAAATATAGTTTGTTATAGGTAAAAGGTCAGATTCTCTGAAAATATATTTGACTGAAGTGCTCTTTGTTTTCCCCATTTTATGTTGAAACAAACGCTGCCTCAATGCATCGTTATTTTCCTTATCTTATGGCAACATTTTATTATCATCTGATTCTGTTTTCAGTTGCTTTTGTCCTTTTCTTTTAGTTTCTTTGCCCTTTCTGCTACTTGTTTGTTCATTGTACCTTTTTTTTCTCTTTTGTTTTGGTCAATGATATACTGTGCTTTTTATGTCTACTTGGGCTATGCCTATTTATATCACAATTCATTTTTACTGAAAAAAATGCTATTTGAACTTTAGGACCAAGGGAACTGACTGGTGCTATAGATCTCATAAGTCACTACAAGTTGTTGCCACATCATGAGTTTTTCTGCAAGAGATCACTTCCTTTGTCAATTTCAGACACACATTATCTTCACAATGTTGTTGGAGACACAGAAATTAGAAAAGGAGAAGGGATGCAATTGGATCAGCTTATTCAGAACACATCCTATTCCAGAGAACCAAATGCACGAATACAACCGTTTGACCTAGATATTCTAAGAGAAGCCTTTCAGTTAAGGGAAACTGCTCCTGTTGATTTGCCCCTTGTAAGATATCTACTTTTTTGAAATGTTTCTGTTGATTCAAAATATTTTCTTAGGGCAATGCTAGGGATCCCGCTGGGGGATCCCATTCAAGCATCCTGCTTCCGTTTTTTTTTGGTTTTTTTTTTACGTAGTGATTAAGAAAATGTTGTTTAATAATATTGTGAATTTTTTTTTCTTTTTTTAAAAATATTTAAGTGTTAAAAAATGATGTGAAAAAAAAAACATCTTTAAATATTTTTTTCACATAATTTTTTTACCACTTTTAAATATTTAAAAAAAAAGAAAAAAAATTCACAATATTATTAAACAACATTCTCTTAATTACTACGTAAAAAAAAAAAAAAAAAAAAAAACTAAAAAAATAAAATAAAAATTGGAGCGGGATAAATGAACGGGATCCCTATCATTTTCCATTTTCTGATATTTCTCCTTGTCTCCCTCCCTCTCTATTAATTGCTGATTTTATTCATTTACTCTATAGGCGGAGAAGGGGATCCCTACTGTTGCAGGGAAATCAAAAGGTGAGTCCAAGGACAAGGAGAGGAAGCATAAAAAGCACAAAGACAGAGATAAGGATAATGATAAAGAGCACAAAAAGCACAAGCACCGCCATAAAGACCGAAGTAAAGATAAAGACAAGGAGAAGAAGAAGGATAGAAGCGGACATCATGATTCTAATGCTGATCAATCAAAGAAACACCATGAAAAGGTTGGCACACTCTCGTATAACTGCTTCTTCGTTGGGGAACTTGGGTAGCTTTGAGGATAATGGCAATATTACGAAAATCCTAGATTCATTCTTGATGCCCTTTTGCTTGGTAAATATAGTCAATGATTTTGTTTCTAACATTCCTACACCATTTCTTCTTGAACCATGGAAATTAAACAATCTGTAGGGTGAGGTGTAGACTTCTATTGTCCATCCTGTTTGGGATAATCCTTTAATTTGTAACAAATTGATTTGGCTTTGCTTTTGTTTTATATAATTAAGGTTGAATGCAACTATCCACTCTAAACCATGATGCTGTCGCATGTCCAATCAATGTTAAAATTATCAATAAAAGAGTAGGTTGGAGTGGATTGCAAATTAATGTGCTCTAAGCTCTCGATTTTGACAGATTAGTGCAGTCCTCTTACAACTAATCTATTGATTTTGCTCCAATCTGAATGGTGCTGTAGACATTATAAATTTACCTCAATTATGGTCTATCATAGTTGCAGTTTAATTAAGAGAAAAAACGGAGTTAACTCCATATTTAGGATTCATAGGTGCAATTTGGCCATGTAATTAAATTTTCTAATGCATTCGAATCATGAGTCTTTGTACTTTATTTATTTTCAGAAAAGGAAGCATGATGGCGATGAAGATATTAATGACATTCACCGACACAAAAAAAGTAAGGTAATATATAAACAAGAAGCATTTGAAAATTTTCGATTTTGTTTTATTCTAATCCTAACTCACTGTTTCTTAAATGGATTGCACAAGTTTTTTCCATTGTTTCTTCATCTAAACATAACTCTCTGTATTACCCCAATTTATTGCAGCATAAGAGTTCAAAAATTGATGACATGGGTGCGATAAAGGTTGCCGGCTGAAAAGGTGGCCTACAATGATTGGGTTATTATTCTCAAATGGTTGTTGTTGTAAGAGTTTGGAGGGGACTTTTACTCGTCAAATTGCTTGAGGTAAATACCATGCCATAACTTTAAATATTCATTCAAGTCAGCATACTTGCAATCATATACCTCATTTTCTTGACAGTATATTACACCAACTTTATGTTTCATTAATGACAGTAAGCCATGAAATCAACCAAATTACTTTGGATTGATCTTACTCCCTAGCCTTCTCTGTTGTAACTAGCTCTTGCCCCAGCTATAATCCGTCTATGGCCATCTGTTAGTCATTTAGAATATAGCCTGGATTCAAAAGCATTGTCTGGGCATTGCAGCAGCCCCTCATATGTTAATAACTTTATAAATATGTATCTGTGTATGGAGGGAGATTCTCATTTCAATTTTTTGGAGAAATTTACATTGATCTTTCTTTAAGTTTTGCAAAATTACTCTGAAAGTTGTCATTGTGTGTGTATTATGTGTTTTATTGTCATTGTGACTTACTTGTTAGGCACTTGTATCGCAATTTTATATTTATTTTCATCTTTGATGCAGGGTAAAAGTTGCTAAGAATGGACTTTTTTGTATCATTAGAATGGTATATTATGATTATTAGTTATGTGCAAGACTTCTAAATAGGTTGTTTCTCAGTTTCTACGGCGCATTGGATATCTCAGGTTGTACACATTACTATAATTTCTTTTGTTTGAGGGGTTTTTTTTTTTTTTTTTTAATGATTAGCTCGAATTAGATTTTCCAGGTTTTAGGAAGAATAGATTGAGAAAGGGGATTTTGTGTATATTGGTTCTATTTTTCTTCATCTGTTGTAGCAAATGACTAACATGTTTAGTCACCCAAAATGATTGTAGGGACTACTAGAACTATGTTCTCACATTAATCGCCAATTCATTTATTAGGTTATTGTGTACATACAGTAGATCAGATAATGATTGGGCCGTTGAGGGAGTTATTACTGCTGTCGGTTGATCTCCTGAGGCCAAGAATTTGTGTTTTTTTTTTTTTTTTTTTTTTTTTTTTTTTTTTTTGCATAATTGTTTGTCGTTGATGGGGGAACTTTGCCAGTTCTCTCTCGGTGGGAGGTTTACAGTTTACTTGTAATTATTACGAGGCTGGGAGTGAATTTACCAAAATGAAGCTTCTATTGTGCAAATGGATGAATAAATCAGGAGCATACTCTAGTTAAAGGTGATTCAGGATGAGCTATAATAGACTTGGGACATATTTGGAGTTTTCTGTTGTACGATTTTGGCGGTCGGGGTTGTATATCCGATAGTAGGGGTGAAAATCGACGCTGACGTTTTTTAGGAGGTGATATCGAAGGGGGGTAAAACCGGCCAGTGTAGTTTTGGTCAGTTACCCTTGGTTCATCAGTGATCCCGTCGGTTTCACTCCCATAAAAAAATTTCACAAATATGAGATCTCACAAAAAATATTTGCAAATATCACAACAAATAATCAAATATCACAACAAATAACAGAAAAAATCCAAAAATGAATCGGAGAGGGAGATAGCCCTTCATTGGCCTTCTGTGCGTGTGCCGTCCTATCAAAGATGAAAAGGAGATGAGAGATCTGAGAGGGAGATGAGAGAGTTGAGTGCCTGAGAGGAAGATTGGATTGGAGAGAGAGAATATGAAGACCAATTTAAAGCACTATTCACTGCAATCGAGGTGAGTCACATGTTTGAAACCAAATTTAAGTTTAAGAAAAGTAAGGAGTTAGAGAATTTTTTTTGGTCAATCAACTACGATACTAAGGAAGTTAGCTCAAGTCAAGGGAAGGCTAAAGGGAGGGTTTTGTGAAGATGTTCTCGTAGTGGAATGTTTGGGTAGAGGATTATTTTCACGGAATCTAGGGGATGGGGTCGGGGAGGTGTATCGGACTTTGTGTATTTTAGGTAGGTTTTTATGGGCTTTTGGATCATTAGGGGCTTTCTTGTATGGGTTAGATGTTTTTCTTGTATACGTTTAGTGTACTTAGTTACTCTTATTGATATATATATATATATAATATTATTACTTATCGAGAGAGAGAGAGAGAGAGAGAGAGAGAGAGATCTATGGGGGGGAGTGAGAGATCAGAGAGGGAGAGATGAGGGGGAAATGGCGTGAAAATGAGAGGGGAGGGGGGGGGGTTGTTAGGGATGAAGCCCTAATTCAGAACGACGCCGTTTGGTGCGTCGTTCCATATATTTTTTTTTTAAATCTCAGGTTTAAAAAGATATCATTTCACTTACTTAAGTGAAACGCCATCGTTTTATACATGTATAATATAAATATATATATATATATAATTGACTAGTTCATTGGTTTGAATCAGGTTCAAATCGAAACCGAACTAACTGACATCGGTTGCAGCCTATTTCTACAGTCGGCCAACTGGCTCTTTGTGAGTTTCGGCCAGTTTCGTACTCTAGTGGCCAGTCCCCTATCCCAATTGGTTTTAACGATTTTTGTACACACCTATCTAATAGTGAGTCATTTCTTGAGTTTGTACGGCATTAGAAAAATAATTTATTAGAAATTGCCTCAATAGAGTTCATGCAAAGCAAGTAATTTATAAGGTAATCTTAGGGGCATGTACACATTATTTATCTTTTCGCACCCCTCGCCGCGGGGAGGGGGGGGGGGATTTGAAAATAATAGTTTAATAATTTGTTAAAAAAAAAAGCACAAGGAGAGAGAAACTATTGTGGGAGACCAAGTACATGAAAAGAGAAAAAATAAATAAAATATTTTTATATTTGTGTACAGTTTATGCTCCATGTAGCTAAATATTGTAGCAAAATAAAAAATAGATTTGAAAATATGATCCGTTAGAGGTAGTTTCCAAGTACGTTTCTTCAAATTTTACATAAAAATGTAAAGAAAAAATAGATAAATTGATGTATGATATATTATAAAAGTCAGTATATAAAATAGAAAAAGTGAGTTTTAATAATATAATTTTAAACGATAGGATACATAAATAGTGCTCTGAGTCTGCGCTCTTAAAACACCTAATTTTATTCGAAATTTGACAATAGGGGCCTAGACAGGAGAAAGTCGTAGGCACTTCTTTTAAGTTGGTGCCTGATTTCAATAGAAAATTCATGAATCGGCAAAGTTAAATCCAAGACTTACATGAATCCAAGTACTGGTGGTTACGGTATTTATCATGGAATGATGATACTGCATTTACGTAGGTAATTTAAATTACTCGGTACGTGATACAATGGGCATCACAGCATATACGCTGAGAGTTTGCTACTTTTTGGGCACCATATCGGAAACACGGGTCATGACCCACCGCCAATATGAATAGTTTATCGATGGAAATCGGCTGGAAGTGGCCTCCATTAAGAAACGGGCTTGAAATGAAAGTCCATTAGCGTTTGACTTTGAGCTAAGTCCAGCCCACTCAGGTGCCCCCCTAGTGACCCAATTCTGCTGACTCTTTTCCCCACTTTAATGAGCAAGTATTTCATTAAACCAGAAAGAGAATGATAAAAGGAGGGAATGTGGATCCTTATAAATATTGTGTTACAATAAATATAGTGTATAAAAATAATGTTCGCACCTTATTAGGCTATAGAATTTGAACATGCAGCAGGCAAACTCACACCTTAATCAATCATTTAGGGACCCTTTTGTTAGGTGCCCAAA
This sequence comes from Juglans microcarpa x Juglans regia, assembly GCF_004785595.1. Classification (NCBI taxonomy): domain Eukaryota; kingdom Viridiplantae; phylum Streptophyta; class Magnoliopsida; order Fagales; family Juglandaceae; genus Juglans; species Juglans microcarpa x Juglans regia. The sequence goes on along the minus strand of NC_054606.1, from coordinate 4,900,761 downwards.
ACAGGTAGAATGTTATTATTGTTATGCTCTTGGGTTATGATGTTATTATGGTTACGCTCGTCTCCTCCTGTCATCTTCCCTTACATAAAAAGTAAACACAAAACGCGTCAATTATTTCTTAGTAATTATTATGTTAATTATAAGATTTAGGCCCCGTTTCGATACAATAAGTGTCTTATTTTATCTTATCATTACAAATTTTTCAAATTTTCACATAAAATATAATAAACAATTCAATTTTTTCAAATCATAAAAAATAATAATATTAAAAAATTATATTCTAATAATATTCTATTCAATTTTCATCTCAGCTCAACTCACTATCCAAATGACACCTTACATCTTCTTTCTTATTCTCTCTTCATCTCTTTCATGGAAAGTTTTTCGACTAGATTACAACATAATATATATATATATATATATATAAATAAATGCTATACATCAGCTACTATTTACTACCTCACACTTCACACCTATAATTTTTTAATAGGGTATGAAGGCCATAGGGTGTGAGAGTGTTTTTCATAGAGTGTGAGATGTGTGGTAGTGAATAGTAGTTGATGAGAATAATTTTTCATATATATATATATATTTATATTCTGGTTGAACTGTAGAGGATTGACAAGATATTGTAGCATGTGATAAATAATGCGATTAAAATTTAATAGATCCGATAAGAAGTCATTATTATTCTAGATTATGAAACAAGCTAGTATTGAGGAATCGTGACAAATTATAATTATATTGTTAATATCTCTCGCATAAAGCAGCTATAAAAAGAGTAAAATAAATAAATAAATGTGTAATGATTACACAACCAAGTGATGCATACATGATGATGAGGTGATCTAGCTCATGGATTAAACTTTTGTGGGATAAATCCAGAGCTCAGCCTAAATGATTTAAGATATCTTAATGGTAATTAATTAAAAAGCATAATAATAATAATAATGTACATGTATAATCAAGTCAAATGACACATGATGATGAAATCTAGCACATAGATCCAGCTTCTAAAAAGCCTCCCAAGCTAGGGTATTTTTTGGATTTATATTATATTCTATTTTGGAAGTACCTCCATTGTGAATTATGTGCATGTCATGACAAACAAACTATGGCATCACTTCAAGATATATGTATATTCCATAGTTGTTGAGTTGTTCTTCATGTGCAGAGAGTTTGGGCCGTTAAAAAGGAGGACCACAAGCATATATCATCATTATTTTTCTTTTTTTATTTATTATTTATTTATTTATTTGTAGAATCATCATCATTATTTGATAGTCATGATAAATATAAAATGTCAAACAAATGATCATAGAAGTAACGGGACAACCGAAGACTCAATGCCATGCTCAATTTGGATTAAAAAACAAAATAAATCCATTTGCTTTAGATTATTGACATGATCTAGTTAGCTAGCCAGCAACATTCATCATCTGCAGCAAGACCTTCTAAAACGTTATTGATTACAATGGCAACAACTAGTAGATGGGTTGGTAAAAACACTAGTGAAGGAATGTTGTGGATTAACCTGCTTTTTCTTATCATTCCACTTTAGTTTTTCTTTTTCTTTTTCCTTTTTTTCATCCTTTTTCTGTCAGCTTGGATCGTGGGGTATCCTAAAAAGCTTTTCCCTTTCAAAAGCTATAGGGTATGCGTAGGATAATCCAATTAGATGCTACCATATATCCATCCTAAAAAGTAAGAAGGTGCTAGCTAGCTAGCTAGCTCCAATGTTAATATGATGATCATGATGATGATATATAGCTCCAAGGCTATACTCTTTTTGTATTTGTTTGGATTTCTAAAGGAGGATGCTGCATGCATGTCATGTGTTCTCGATCGGCGCAGTGGTGCGCTATCCTATAATATCAAGTGCCAAATTACATATCTGTTGAACATGTTGCAGCTAGCAGCACTCACAAATTCGACATTAGAAAACATGCATCAAGGTGGTTTGGCAGCATGCATGTCAAGCGGCTTGTCCTAATTGTATCCTCACTCCATTAATGACATGGATCAAGAAAAGACTACAAAATATTTATTAATATATATATATATATATATTATATTTTCATTTTATTATCTTCGTATATGAATGGAAGCATGCATGCATCTGAGAATGTAAAATGGCTTTTTCATTGATTTTCAGAGCCATGCGACAAACACTATTTTCTTTCTAGAAATATGCAACTCATGCATGCATGAGCTAGCCTGTACGTCTAGCTGGAGATTTAACACATTGATTATCCAGCACTTTGTTATTTGATGTTGATGTCCCAAAACTGGCCTTCAAGAGCCTTGAAAACAGATCGAAAGGAAGGGCGGGCAGTCCATCTTCTTCGACAGAAACAAGTTTAATTTCCGAGATAAAAGATTTGAAAACACATGCACCAAACATGTTGTTTCATGCGCCCTTTAAATTTCTTAGGGCAATGCATGCATATATATATGGTAGCTTTTCGTAGAAATGAAAGGATGTTCCCTAGCTACCAATATTAATTAGCTGGCCCTTCTTTTCTGGTATTTTTTTTTGTTGTTGTCTTTTTGTCCTTGGTGAGTCCACATTTTATTCATTCTTTCCATGTTTTGGTCAATCAAGCTTTCCTTGTTTCCACTATCACGCCTGGAGTCTTTTCTTTTGTATTATTATATATGTTTGGACGATCGAGCTGTATGCATCTCTGGTGCAGAAAAGCAAGCAAATGCATGCATGCACCCACATAAAGTCGTAAATCACCATATCTAATTTACAAATCCTGCATCCAAAATCAATATTTATTTATATTAGCGGATAATTAATGCCATGCATGCATTTTGTTTTAAATTAGCTTTTGGCTCTCCAGCTGAATCTCCTTATTATATTTGCTCCTTTTTCATTTTCTTTTATTTCCAGAAGAAAATCCATTTTCAGAAAATAGGTCAATGAACCTGCATGTAGAATCCTTTTTTTCCTTTTTTTTTTTTTTCTTAAAATCAAAATCATAATATTTGTCGAAAATCATGTCTCTCCACATGATGCTAATTAAGACGATCTTCTTTTCCTAACTAATGGATTTTTATACATATCTTAATTAAGGCGTATTTTAATGATTAGAACAAATGTTTTTAGTGTAAGAGGTTCTTCGGTCAAGTTTTTGTTGTTTAGTGATCTCCTGTGTCTCGTACTTGTTTTGAAGTACGAGAGACCAGCTTGCTCGGAACAAACTACAACAAGTCACTATATTCATGCTGAGTAGAAAGTGGAAAACCTCAATCACCATGCCCCACCTAAAGGGTATATATAGATCAGTAACGGGTATATAAATTTAGGTGTCATCATGCCATTGTTTTACTTTTGGCTGGTTTTATCCATTGGATTTTCTGGTGTGAGTAAATTATGCGAGTGGGAACAGGCAATGTTTTGGCTTACTGCAGACAATAACTTCAATGTTATACATGTGGAGGGAGAGCTGTGGATGATGAAGAGTCGTGTCAAAGATGTCTTACAACTATTCTGTACAGCCCTGTAAATGTAAGCATTGGGAGGTCTGCAATTCAAACTCGACATGATGCCATGAAACATACTTGTAATTTCAAGGATGTGAACAACAAACGGTCTATCCTTTCACATGATATAATGTCTATGGTGATGATTCTCATGTGATGATCATTAAGAAAGTGTCAAAAAAATAATTTTTTAATTAAATAATTTTTGATTTAGTTAAAAAGTTATGCCATTTGTTAATAATTATGTCTTTTACTATCCATTACATTATTAATGGTTGTGTCCTGTACTAATCAGTATCTCATGATTTATAAATATGAGTTATTGATGCACATTAAGGTGTGTTTGACAAGTGAAAGTATTTGAGGTACTCTTACTATTATTCTTTATTTTATTATTACTTTTTACTGATTTTTCTACTATTCATTACTTTTCATATACTTTTTAATATTTTATTATTACTTTTTCACTACTATTTACAAACATTCTCAACACTTTTCAAGTATTCTCACTACTCAAACCAAGCCTAAAAGTACTCAATTTTCTTTATCTAGCACCAATTTATAAGAAAAATATCCTCACGAAAATGTCATTATATTGTCAAAATTTTGTTCAATTTTCGTTCATATTTTGTTCTCCATTTTTCTACAATACTTGCATACAAAGTAGATATATATCAATGTAAGAAATAAGTCGGGTTGTCTTGATGACGAGAAGTATATATCATTCTTCATCTTAAATTTTATCATCCATATATAATCACACCAATTGATCATACGCTGTACAGTTCATCTGACTTTCCATTTAAAGTAACAACTACGAAATCATTACGAGTAGATAATGATAAGTTCAATAATGAAAAATAACATTACTCTATCTCGATTTATCGTTCTCTCTGGATATGTGAAGAGAAATGAATCTAAGATCATATCACGAGGTTGCTCGTGGATCTAGTAGAAAGTGCAAGAAGTCAACATTGACTTTGGAGTTTAACCAAGAAGCCGGAGATCATGTTGTAAACGAAGCACATGTTGTGAAATATTTAAAACGATGTCGGCTCCTCAGTACTTTTTAATGCATGCCATCAACCTCACTTAAACCTTCTCAATACAGACTGATCCATTAATGTTTAATATGAACAGTTGTAGTTTCAGTTTAAAAAACATTTCTGAGTGTCATGATTTTCTTCCTCTTGGATTTGAATTTGGACAAAAATAAGACATAGAAAGAGTAAAATAAAAGGAGGACCATAAATATACATCTCATGCCTGCCTGCATATGCATCATCCACGTTTGTATATATAAAAAAAAAAAAAATGCAGAAAAAAAATATTTTATATATAATTGGGGTGGGTACTGTTGACCAATGTAGTTCCATATGCAATCATTTTAAATGCAAATGGGCTGTGTCGGTGCTCCATTCCAATGTCGACAACTCCTCTAAGTTTTGGATTCGAGTTTTGTTATATATCAACTATTATTCATCTTCTATACTCGACACTTGACAGTTTTTTTTATAAGATATATAGTGTGAGATAGTGAATAGTAACTGATAAAAAGAATTATTTTTATATAATTAGAGAATAATTAAATTATAGAAATAGGATTTTAATCTTATGATATCATATTAAAAAATGATAATCTAAAAGATTATAAATAAATAGTATTTCTCTATAAAGACTATTCATTTTCAGTATATGCATTTCATTTATTTTGCAAGAATGAGTGAGTGAGAGTTCAACTGAATTAGCAATCAATAATGCCTACATATATGTTCCATCATTCAATAATCATGACGTACACCAAATAATTAGAACAATATTTATTAGTTTTTTTTTACTAATTTTTTAATATCATATAAAAATAATAATTAAATGATAATAATTTAAACTTTATGGGACAGTATTGTGATGCAACTCCCAGCAAGTGATGATATAAAAGGTAGCAGTTGCACGTTCGGTGTATGTATGCTTTTGATATGTACGGGAAAACTTTTTGAATTTTTGTCAAAAGACATGCTAATAATAATAATAATAATAATTAAGTATTAAATACGTTTATATCTCATTTAAAACTTAAAAATTTCAAGTAAAAATTTGAAAATTAGTGATTGGATGCATTAAAAAATACCTGCAATGAGACAGGAAGAAAGTCTCATGTCTCTGGCGCCACATCAACGTTAAACACAAGACGTTCAACGATCTAATGTCGCCATCCCAAAAAGTCTAGAAATAATAAAACCTGTTTTTATTTTCCGGGGTGACGAGGTTAATCCTCTAAAGTTAATGGGTTGCCTTGAAAGTCTATTTTGATGGCTTCTTCTCGTTTGGTTCGCCTTTAATTAGGTAATTATAAAAGTTAAATAAAATATTAATAAAATATTATTTTTTAATATTATTATTATTTAAAAATTTAAAAAATTTATTATATTTTATATAAAAACTTTTAAAAAATTATAATAATAAAATGAGATAAACTTTACATTCAAACGAATTACACATCCATCAATAATCAATAAGGCCTAATGTCTATGGCAAATATAATGACATGGCACTTTTATCTTTTTATTTTTTGTTTTTTAGTTCATTTACTCACGTGGACTGGGAGAGAAAAATATAAATGTATATTTTCCAGTCAAATGGATGCTTAGGAACCCCAGTTCCTTTGTAATTTTTCAAACCTCAATGACTTGGAGTCACATTGATTTTGCACCTAATTTATTCTCACAATGATTTTATTCGATATACCTAAAATACAAACAAAAATAAGGCTGAAAATAGGATTAAAAAAAACCACTATTTCTATGCATCTAAAAAAATTTACAATTTCCATGAATGAAAATGATTTAAGAAAAATAAATAAAAAAAAATAAAAAAGATGACTATCTAGACATACTCTTGAAAATATTTTTTTTTTAGAAAAAGCTCAAAAGATTTATAAAAGTGTAAATGTAAATCCCATCCATCTTATTGACCCGAACTTTGTATTAAGCCATATTGCTATTTGTAAAGGGAAAAAAGGTAGAAAATATATAGTTAAATAAAATATTGAAAAATAAAAGAAAAGAAAAATAGATGATGATATGAAGTAGCAGCAGAATCTTAGCTGGATGCACCACACTCATCATTTACCTTGCTCCTTCCCTTCTTCACAGAGACACAGAGAGAGAGAGAGAGAGAGAGAGATTCATCCTTTTCAGACTCCCCTTTCACAACCTCATTCACACACACAAACACTGCAACCGAGTAGCCAAATGACTCCCTTGCTGCTGCTCTCTGTTTCTGAACAATTTCTCCCTTTCTCTCTTCCTCCTCGGCTGAGAGTCTAATCCACCTCTTCCTTCCACAATGCCCACCCTCCTCTTCTTCATCCTCCTCTTGCTCTTCGCGCCTCGACATCTGTCCTTCGCCGCCTCCATTGTTGGCCGGAGAATCCTACACCAGCCTTTGCTTCCTCTCAACTCTCTCCCTCCTTCTCAACCTCCCTCGCCGTCTCCCCTACTCCCAAATACCCTTTTTCCACTACAACTCCTAAGCAGTCTCCCTTTTTCCCATCCTATCCTTCCCCACCTTCTCCTCCCTCCCCAGCCTCCTTCGCCTCCTTCCCTGCCAATATCTCCTCTCTCATTCTCCCTGAATCTCCTTCTTCCAAGAACACTTCTCCAAAACTCGTCGCCGCCGCCGTCGGTGCCGCAGTCTCCGCCGCTATACTCGTCGGTATTGCTGTCTTCTTCTATCGCCGGCGCTTGAATCTCCATCGCTTTGCCGACGACAAGACTTTCACGTCGGATAATAGTATCAGGTTGTTCCCTGCCAATGCGGGGGGCACGAATGGAATCATCAATGTCACCGCCGGTAGTTCTGAATTTCTGTACCTGGGCACGTTGGTCGACTCGCGGGTAATCGATCAACGCACCGTCAACGCTAACGGTAGTAATGGGGGTGGTGCTTTAGTTACTCGAAAGCTGGATTCGCCGGAGCTTCACCCGCTCCCCCCGCTTACTAGGCAGAGCTCTCTAGTTGTTGACGATGAGGAGGATGAAGAGGAGTTTTACTCCCCTAGAGGGTCTTTGGGTGCCACCGGATCCAGCTCCCGCAGAGTTTTTGTGGCCGCGGAGAAAAAATGCAGCGAGACCAGTTCCTGTTCATATTCGTCTTCGAGTTCAGGTTCGCCTGCTCGGTCTCACTCGATTAGCCTCTCTCCGCCGGTTAGTTTGAGCCCCAGAAGATCGCAACCCAAATCTCCACCACAAGCACAAAATGCATCTCCAAGACTCTCGAACGTTGTCGTCTCTCGTGAAAATGTGGCGTCTTCGTCTTCTGCGTCCTCAACCCCAGAGAGAGGTTCGGACATAAATCCAGATGCTTCTTTGAGAGCATGGAATCAAAATCTGGAGTCTTCTCCGTTGCCGTCAGAGAAGAACCCGTATGGGTCTCCAAGAATATCAAATGTCTCGGATCAAATGTCTCCTCCGCCTTCCAAAGTCCCAAATTTGTCTTCATCACCCACTGCTTCGGATCGAAATCTTCGGCAATCTTCCACTCCTTCAATAACTTCTTCATCGCCGTCTCCGCCGTCTTCTCCGGAGCGTAATTCTGAGGATAATACATCAACAAGATCTAGTGTCGAGCAGTCTCCAGGGAGAGCTATCAGTGCTCCATCACTGCCGCATTGTATTCTGCCCCCTCCACCAGCACCTCCGAGGCCACCAGCTCCTCCGAGGCCACCAGCTCCGATGCCTATGCTCAGACACTGGAAAACTACAGATTCTTCAACACCCATTGCTCAGTCCAAGCCCATCTCTCAGCCGCCTGCACTCATACCGCCTTCGAGGCCTTTTGTTGTGCAAATCCCAGCAGAGGTTTCTCCAACTGAATTGCCACTCAATTCAGCATCCACAGAAAAGAGCGACGAGACTCCAAAGCCCAAGTTAAAGCCGTTACATTGGGATAAAGTTAGAGCCAGCTCTGACCGTGAAATGGTGTGGGATCACCTCAGATCTAGCTCTTTTAAGTAAGATACTCATTTCCCACTCCCTCACTCATTCTCTTTTCTTGTACTAGCTCTTTTTCGTTTTTGATTGATTTTTTTACTTGTTTTTCTTGCTATAATTGGCTCATGCCGTCCAATTCTCTACTTTTTTGCATCGTATTCCTGTATTTAAGTATGTAGAATTGGGTTGTTTTCAGATTGAATGAGGAAATGATAGAGACATTGTTTGTTGTGAACACACCAAATTCGAAACTTAAAGAAACGACTCCACGCCCGGTTCTCCCCTCGCCAAATCAAGAGAATAGAGTGCTTGATCCCAAAAAGTCGCAGAATATTGCAATTTCGCTAAGGGCCCTTAATGTGACCACAGAGGAAGTCTGCGATGCCCTTTTAGAAGGTATCCATCTTCCTATTTAATTTTGATGTTGGTTTCTTGTTTCCTTAGTGCTGAGAAAGTTGTTGCTTTGGTTGGGACGACTTCTCTTGTGCAAGCGTGATGATTTTGACATGTCTGTTACATACTTTTGCAATTTAAACTTGTAACTCTGATGTTTAGAGTTTTTATCTTGAAAGTTAGTTCCTGCATAGTTTTCGCACTCTATTTTTTTTGGCCAAAACTATTGTGGTGGATCCTATCTTGTAAGTTGGAAAGGTATCATTTAGTAGGTTGGATCTATAACTCTGCACCCGTTTACTTGCGATACCCCGTTACATTACTTCTGCCGGGGAAATAACTTTGATAGCATTAATTCTCTTGTGAAATTTCTAATTAGAAATACAACTTGAGGTGTTGCAACATCTTTCACCGGTGATTATGAGTGGTGGTATCTGATACTGATAGGTGCAGGCAGGGTGGAACCGACAATAGCTTGGGCCAGAGGGGTGGGGGGCTTTGGCCCCCCAAAGTTCCGAAAAGCCATTAACTTTTTTTGAAAATTAACTATTAATTTTCGAGTTTTTTAATGAGGAAAATTCTTTAAAAATGAGCTTTTCTCCCAAAAATGTATATACTTCTCAAATTAAAATTTCTTCTTCTGCTCCTGGGCGCAGGGAGTGATGTTTAAGTGGAAGCTTTTTTATACATTAATATTGTGCGAAGCAGAAAACCCCAAAAATCTTCAAAACTCAGACATTTGTCATTGTTCTTCAAGAAGATAACTAAATAATTGGTAGGCTGCATCAATATTCTTCACATTTCCCATTTTCTTTCTGTGAAGCAAATGAAGCTATAGAAGTTCTTGTGCATAAAGTTGTGATTTTTTTTTTCAAATGCAGGTAATGCAGATGCACTTGGTACTGAATTACTAGAAAGTTTGTTGAAGATGGCTCCAACCAAAGAAGAAGAACGTAAACTGAAGGAGTGCAAAGATGATTCACCAATCAAGCTTGGCCCAGCTGAGAAATTTCTGAAGGCACTGCTTGATATACCTTTTGCATTCAAAAGGGTGGATGCAATGCTTTACATAGCTAATTTTGAGTCCGAGGTTGAGTACCTTAAAAAATCTTTTGAAACTCTAGAGGCAAGTCATCTCTCTCTCTCTCTCTCTCTCTCTCAACACATCAGAAACGCACAAAGACTGTGTGCTCATTCTTCTTTTACAAATACATGCTGTGCGCCACCTTAATGGGTGAGGATGGGATCTAGTTTTATGCCATCTTTCCCCATTCGTTGTTGGATGAGGATGGGATCTAGTTTTGCACTTTTTTTTAATCTTCAGTTTTGGACTAATGTTTCCTTCGTGTTCCATTTACAGGCTGCCTGTGAAGAACTGAGAAGCAGTAGGATGTTTTTAAAGCTTCTAGATGCTGTGTTAAAGACTGGAAACCGCATGAATGTTGGGACAAACCGTGGTGATGCCCATGCCTTCAAGCTTGATACACTTCTCAAGCTTGTTGATATCAAGGGTGCAGATGGAAAAACCACTCTGTTGCATTTTGTTGTACAAGAAATTATAAGAACGGAAGGTGCTCGTCTCTCAGGTGCCAACCAAACTCCAAAATCTACTTCGAGTGAAGATGCCAAGTGTAGGAAGCTTGGCCTTCAAATTGTTTCTGGTCTTAGTTCAGAGCTCACCAACGTGAAGAAAGCTGCTGCAATGGACTCTGATGTGCTTAGCAGTGAAGTCTCCAAACTTTCTGCTGGGATTGGGAACATCAGTGAGGTTGTGCGATTAATTGAAACAATTGGATTGAATGAAAGCAGCCAGAAATTTTCCGAATCAATGAATGAGTTCACAAAAATGGCCGAGGAGGAGATAATAAGAATTCAAGCCCAAGAAAGAGTTGCTCTTACTCTAGTGAAGGAGATAACGGAATACTTCCATGGAAACTCAGCTAAGGAAGAAGCTCACCCTTTCAGAATCTTCATGGTGGTGAGGGACTTTCTTACTATTCTCGATCGGGTCTGCAAGGAAGTCGGCACGATAAATGAACGAACAATAGTTAGTTCTGCCCATAAATTTCCTGTTCCAGTGAACCCAATGCTGCCACAAGTTATTCCTGCAAGGCAGCATAACACTTCCTCTGATGATGAGAGTGCATCTCCAAAGTTTCATGGCTCATTGCTGGGTGACCTTGACTGCATCTAGCTACTGCTTTATAGACTAGGTGATGCTTAGTAAATGTTGGAGCTCACATGGTTGGGCCATTTTGTAGTTTTATATATTGTGTAAATCCATGTAAAGGATTTTCAGTTCATCCTATAGATAACATACAAAGATAATATTTTTTTTCCTTCTTTTCACGGTAGAATAAGCCAGTATGTTGAAATTTTGGAATATGTATTGTAATCATTTGAACCTATGTGGATTATAAGTGGTAAAATGCTGTTCAATATAGAAGACTGGCTGGCTGGCTCTATGTTCTTGTCTGGCAAGAAATATCTTCGTTCCAAACTATATCTTTCACCAATGACCTCCTGGATATGGGGAGAAAAGGGACTTATCAAGAAAAAAATAAGAGGACAAAAGGGTCACTAGATTTTGAAAATGAAAGAGGAACTCCCTTTTAAAGCATCAACCTCAGGACTGTAACTTGTTGCCGATAAAATCATTGGGCAGGCTCCAGCTACCCTCACTTTTTTTCTCTCTTTGCACTCCAACTTCATTTTGTTCATAGAGTTGAGAATCTTATCTTCTTCACAACCATTTAAGGCTGTAGGAAATTGTCGGTCGACATCCTCAAGTTAATCGAGTACGACGAGCAGCTGAGAAGGCGACATCCTCGTGTTAAGATCCATGCCCTGCCACATCCACAAGGTTGCTTACGTCCCTTCTTGTGAAATCACGCCAGTCACAAGTATGCTTTTTTTATTAATAATGTGACAAACTTTAGCGTTAACAATATATTTGACGAAAAATATTTTTGATAGATTTTATAGGAGATAATTTATAAAATAACGTGATTTAATGTGTTATATTAAATCATAAGATTATATTTTATTATAAAATAAATATAATATATCATATAATACCATATCAATTAATTATAAATTTAATTTTATAAAATTTATTTACGACCGTAACAATTATCATATTTGATTCCCTTAAAATCTTCCGAGAATTAAAAAAGAATGTGTACAAGTCACCCATGAAACCAAACGTCACCGTCATTTACGATGTGGGGCCTCAGGTTCCATAATCAATAATAATAAATAACAGTAAAATAAATCCATTATCGATTTGCATTGAAGAAGAGAACAGTGAGCAGGTGATAGCACCTCTATTGTTCATAATAGACGTCAATGTCATCATCTCCGCCTAAACACCCAGAGGTCTAAAATCAAGTAGACACACAAAAGCAATTCAACCACAGCTCCACACGGATACATAGACTTTGTTTAGTATCAATCCAGGAGCTCAAACCAGATATGGTAAGTCACCCCAGTTTCTGGTATTGATTTAAGAAAAACGATAGTAGTGAGAATCCAAGCGGCTCACAATTATTTTGAAAAAAATTAATTTTTTTAATAGTAAATTTTACATATTTTTAAAATAATTGTATGATAATTACACACTTTACGACTGTATACCGCATTACTATTGTGGCATGCTTTCTTGATCATCAAGCCTCTGCAAGACCTCAGCATCCATGCGAGCCAGAACACGACGGGCTTCTTCCTCTGTTGCTGGAACCACATTCCTGATTCTCAATCCATTTTTCATGGCTTTTGCCTCTGGACGTACGGTGAAAGTGAAATAGAAAGTATTTGACACCTGGTAATTTAAATGCATGCGACAGACATGAGATGAGCAATCAGCAGTTGAATAAGGATGGCACTACAGCCACCCACCGACAATGTGTTTCGAGAAGTGTATTTCATTCTTTTTCATGTGCAATGCCAGGTATAGTTTTTATTTGAAGATTATAATGTGAGTTTAAGTAATTTTATCTTTAAAATTTTTTAAAATTATAAAATTATCTCTCCAATTTTTTAAAATTATAAAATTGATATTTTTTTCTCATTTAATAAAAAGTTTATACATCTCCAAGTAGAAACTGTAAATAAAATTTCTCTTTTTTAATACTTTTTATAAAAAAATTTATAATATCATTAAAAAATTATTTCTTCAATTATTATGTAAAAGAAATAAAAAAAAAAAAAGTCGGGACTCATTGTCGAGATAATGAACCCATAGCATTTTCCAATGAATAATTAATACGAAAATTCAAGTCATTATGAAACTGAACATGCTCGAACTTTAGGAGGATGGGTCAAACCGGCCATTATATATATAAACCTTTCTCAAATCAATCCCTAAGATACGATAGTAACCTAATCATTTTATGAGAACCGATTATAATCTTAATTTTCAGTTGTTTCTTAAAGTATAGTTCATGTGGGGCTTACCTCACTAGACCTCATTTCAGGCCTCGTTACATGAGCAACAACTTCAACATAGATTAGAGGCTGCTCAGGATTCTCAACTTCTGTGTACAGAACACATGATTTCATACGAAGGAAATCTCCGACATCCACCTGGTCAACAAGCATATCTTCTTCATTAAGTAAATTATAATACAGTAAAATGACTCTTAACATACACAGTATTATCCATGCACATGCAGGCTGAATCCCAGCAAAATAACCACAATATGGTAGTGCGAGTAAAAAAAAAAAAGAACAAATGAAAAGTGCTACATACACAAAGAAAGTACATAAAAATAAATTTACAAACTGATGTAACTTCATATGATCTGTTAAATTTATAATAAAATTAATTTTACAATCTGACATACTGGATCAAATCACATCAGTTTGTGAGTTTATTTTTGTGTAATTCCTTTGTGCCTAAAGTATTTTTTTTTTCAAAAAGTGCTACAGCCACAAAGATATTTCACAAAAATAAACTCATAAAATAACATGACTTGATATGATATGTTAGATCTATTTTATAATAAATGTAACTTTACAGTCTAACATATTACATTAAGCTACTTCAATTTGTAAGTTTAATTTTGTGAGACATATTTTGGTGACTTTTATTAAAAGATATCGAACGTATGATTATGCATCTCTTCCGCCTTTTTCTGTTTTTGCTTGATTAAAAGGAAACAACAATTTCAAATGTTTTCCTTTTCCATCTTTTTCTCAAATTTTAAGCCGGTAAGCATACGGTGAATCCATGGGCATCTCAACTCTCCTCATTTCAGGATTTGGACCTCACTTTGTCTTTGATATTTTTTTCCCACCTTCTCTTCTATTCCTCTCGTGTTCTAAGATTAATTCCTAGTGCTTCTCTAACGGGTCCTTTTTTATCCTAAACCACACGGCTGCAAACAGAAAAGGGGCGAAATGCGGTCTGAAAAAGAAAGGATGCTGGTAATACTTACAGGTCTTAAGAAATCAACATGATCAACTTCAAGAAAGCAAGGAACCAATCCAGCAAAGGCATAAGCTGTTGAGAAAGCTAATTCAAAAGCTCGGTGCATCAGAAACCCTCCAAAGATTCGACCATGCATGTTCCTCTGTTGTGGATGGCAAATCAAAGCGTTCTCAAGGCGAGTGTCCCTTAGAAGAATGCTGTCTCTGTCTGCCAAGGCTGGCATGTCAGAGAAAATCCTGCCCTCAGCCAACAGTGTTTTGAGTCTATTCACTTCCCCATTCTCAAGTTCCCTTCTATCTCCTCCTCCTCTCTTAGTTTTCCTCAAATTATTTCTCGCTTCAGCCTTTTCAAATAGGAACTTTTCCAGTTCAGTTTCTGGAGAGAGCCGGTTCACCTGAGATGCTTTGCCAGTCTTGGAGTCACGAGCCACAAATATGAAGTTGGCAGTCAGAGCTACTGAGTCTGAAACATCAGAGCCTTCAGCTAAGAACTTGTATCATTATATGACATGTAATAGATGATAGTCAACTTTGTTCCTATAGATCTACAATTCGAGGAATATACAACTCATACTTTTTCTCAAACTATAGTATATCAAGCAGCTGAATCTCAATAGAGCAGAATTCATGCATGAAACCATGCTGTATAGCTTTTTCACGTTATCTCATTTTCAGAAATATTTATCATTCCAGATTTTAGTACCTTCATTTGACTGAGTGACTTCCATTTGAATATCCATTGAGGAGCGGCCGACCCATATCACAGAACCGACTATCTTGAGATCAAATTCAACACTGATCGGCTTCTTCAGCACAATCCTGTCCACAGAAGCAGTGACCAGCAAGAGTGGCCTTGTGGTGCTGTCGTCATCGGAACAATGCTAATCCGCACGAGAGAGAAGAAAAGGGAAGATCACTAAAAGCAAGCAACACATCTCCAAAAGCTTAATTTAGTCGTGAATTATGAGTAAAACATTTCAGTTTATAGAGCACAATTCATCAACAACACTACAGGTAGCAAATTCCAGAAGGTGAACATTCTCATATCAGATTAAAAGACTTGGTTATTAATAATGTGTGGGATGTGGTAAATTTACAAAGGCTTCTAGGTGTTAATAAAACTGAATAAGTGATGGAAAGAGTTGGTAACCTTAGAAGTTCCTCGGATATACTTTTATGGCTTTCGGAAAAGAATGGTTGCTTTAATACAAAGTCGGCATGGGATGCTATCAGACTTAAGAGTACCAAAGTTTGAATGGGCAAAGTGAGTTTGGCACAAATGGTTACCAAAGAAAATTACTATTTGCATGTGGAAAGCAGCTTTTGAGTATTTAGGTGTTGATAAAAAGGTGAGAAGGGTAGGGGTGTCTCTTGCTTCAGTATGTGATTACTGTCATTTGAGAAAAACAAAAGATTTGGAGCATGTCTTGAATAAGGGAGAATTTGCTGCTGAGATGTGGAGGAAGGTTTCGGTAGAGGTAGGTGTGCCATTCCTTAGGCACCAGAGCTGGAAAGAAAGAGTCCATATGTGGTTTAGTAGGACTTCCAGATACTCTCAATGGGGAACTTTGATGGGGTTGATTCCTTGTTTGATAGTGTGGAGGTTGTGGAGAAGGAGATGTGTGGCTAGAATGGAGGGAAAACTGGAGAGTAGTGCAGATGTTTGGCTGTCCATTAAGCATTGGGTGGGGGTGTTGAGTAAGAACATGACTGTTATGGAGCATTTGAATGATGCTGATGCTTGGATTTTGAACAATTTGGAAGTGCAGATTGCTAAAAAAAAAAAAAAAAAGCCGAGACAAAGGCTCCTGAAGCTCAATGTGGATGGGAGTAGCTTTGGGAATTCAGGGCCAGCTGGTGGTGGTGGTGTCCTTAGAGACTGTACAGGTTCACTTATTTTTGGTTTTTCAAAATCTTTTAGTCCTTATACTAATAATAAAGTTGAATTGAGAATAGTGATGGAAGGAATAAATATTTGTAAACAAATGGGCCATAATAGTATTGACATTGAATGTGATTTGAATATTGTAGTGAATTAGATAAGATCCCGTAAATGCCCTTTATGGTATTTGTGAGATTTTTGGGAGAAGCTTACTAGCTTATTAGAGGGAGTAGATTTTTCTATAAAACATTTGTAAAGAGAAGGGAATAAAGTGACAGATACTTTGGCTTGGCAGGGTGCCATGGGGAGGAATAATTTGTTTACAAATAGTTCTCAGCTTTCTAGAGTTATCAAAGGGTTGTATAGATTGGATAAGATGGGTACGGCTTATATTAGGCATGTTTAGATGGTCTTTTTGTTGGTCTGGTTTGGTTTCTTTTATTGGTTGTTTTGATGTTTGGAGTTTTTTTTAATGGATATTCTGTAAATCTCAAGTGTTCTTTTGTTACCATGATATTTTTTTGTGAGAATTTTTTAATAAAATTGAAACAGAACTGCTACGTGGGTGGCTTCCGGCACCTCATAAAAAAAGAAAAAAGAAAACTACACGTAGCAAATGGAAAAGCAGCCCCATATGCTAGCATGTAAATCATAACCCATTTCAGATAAGTACATAGTAAGCAATGCCCAGGTGTGGAACTCCATCAAAATGCTAGGTATGCGGAGAGCCCAACAGGAAAAGCACAAAATGTAAATAAGTTACAACTGACCTTGAAGGAGATGAACCCAGCCAAGGCATCAAGCTCTTCAACCAATTTCCCAATTCTGACCTCGTTCCAGGGATCTCTATACTGTTCTCTCAAGGTATAGTCAGACGAAAAACGATAGAGAATAGTGGTGCGGCTCTGGGCGGGAGTTTTTGTGAAAAATTCGGTCTGCGGAGGCCCGTCTTTTTCTGGGTCATAAAGCTCCTCGAAGATACTGGGCCTCGCTTCCCACAAAGCATCTGTGACCGGCGAATGGTACATTCCAGGCCACATGGTGATGGGTTTTCGGGCCGATGAGGATGAAGAATCGGCATCGGCGTTGACCGCAGGAGGAGGGGACTCCAGAGGCGAAGCAAGCGTCGAGACTACCGGGATGGTGTTAGAAGGAGAGGAATTGGAATCCATGGAATGCAGGAATTTCTATGAAAGTAACAGTACACAAAAGCTCACCCAAATTGATGGCGAAACTGAATTTGATGAATTGAGACAGGAGGAAAGCTAGGTACTATATAGCTGTAGAGAGAGGTGCCTCCAATGGCAAATATCCAGGAACATGTGAAGGCAGTTAGTTGAGTGGTCGGAGTAATGATCAGGTACTAGCGGAGTATGTATGTACAGATGCTGAGGTACCTTTCCATCGTATTTCATATTATTAACAATTAATTCTTTAATTAATACTTATAATGCATGAAAATAACACCAGCCATGTACGAAATGTTTTTGATAATTTTCTTGAATCTGCAAAAGTTGTCTAATAAAAATTAAAAACATAATGCCATATATAATCTTAAAAATACGTACATAAGTTCAAGTACGTAAGTACACATACCTTTTTTTTTTATGTGAATTTTAGATTTTTATTATAATTTTTTAAAAATATATATAATATTTAAACATTTTATGATTGTATATAATATTACTTGTATTAAAAATATTACGAAGAAGAAGTGTAATATATGTTGTGAAAGAGTAATATTATATACAGTTGTAGAGTGCATAAGCGTCGCACAATCACTTTAAAAAAAATGAGATCTATGCTAAAAAAAAATTATTATGTAAATTTCGTATTTGTTTATTTTTTTAAAAGACTGCACAACATTTCCGCAACAGACAGCCAATATTATTTCTCGTTGCGAAAAAGGGTATGTATTCTCCGGCATTAGCCCCACCTTGTGGATCTCCACAAACTCATTTAGTGTAAGAAAAATGATTTGTACAAACTCCAAATAGACAAACCTTATACAAGCATTTGTAAAAAAGTAGATCTCACTTTAAAAAAGTGTAAAAAAAATTATTATTTATTAATGGGACTTATTGTTTTATAAAAGGCTTGTATGAAATTTATCTATTTAAAATTTATATCTAGCATTACTCTTAGTGTAAACGTGTGCGACCAGCCATGAGTGTAAAAGTGCGTCTAAACGTGTAACACGAGTCTCTCCCTTTTTAATAATTGCCTAAATAAATAAATTATTCAAAAATGTTGGAGGAAAGTCCAAAGTTTGAAATGCATATAAAATAATTTGTGAAGCTCAGCACAAACTACTCGACCCCCACTTTGTAGGGAATCCTTATCATCACTTAGCGTGAACGCAAAAAGAGTGAGCGAGCTGCCCGCCCCACGCAACTCACGCTGGGACAATAAAATAAGCCTTCGATGATAGTCTGACAGTTTTATAAATGAGAAACACTTTAGAGGTCTTATAAAAATAAATATGCAGTAATTAAATTTGATAAATCAGATTATAGAGATATAGAAGTGTTTGCAAATAGTATAAGAATTTTTAAGATATTGATGATTTGATAGTGTTTTTAAATGTGGCCGGACACATTATAAAAATATGTTTGGATCTAAGAGTAGTTTAAGGTTGCATTTGGTAACAAGGTATTTTCATATATTTTGTGAATAATAAAAAAAAAATAATAAAAAAATATTAAATAATAATAAATAATAATAAAATAATAAATAGTAAGGTATTTTAAGAATACATGAAATATAATAAATAATATTAATAGTTTATTTTTTTTCTTTTTTAAAAAACAAAAAAAACCTTGAAACAAGGCTAGCTTGGCGGCCCAATCGGCCATGGTGGCCGGAGTATTCTGGTCACCACGACGGCTTGATCTGAGGCCCCCGCGGGTGGCTGTGCAGTCTTTTTTTTCTTTTTAAGATGTATTTTGAGTTAGATGTTGATAAAAATTGAATTTTAACACCGTAAATATTTGTATATTTGGATGTAAGACCACCTTTGATTGAAAAAAGGGTGGGACGTCTCCGATTCAGACGGTTAAAGTAGTCAAACAAGACCTAAATGTTGGCTCTACCTTTCCAGATACAATTTGTAGCCGTTATATATATATAAGGCTGCTCCATTTGACCATTAGGTCAAATTGGTCTATTTATTTTTTTTAATTTTTTTATTCATATATTTTTTTTATTTTAAAACATTTTAAAAAAATAAAAAAAATATCAACATGGTAATAGTCACTTTTTTAACTATTAAATAAAAAAAAAAAAATTAAGATATATAAGATGTCAAAATGAGAGAACAAATTGAAAGGATAAAGTAGCATTTTTCTATATATAATGCATTTTATGGTGAATATTAAGTGTAATTAATACAAAGTTACAACAACAAATTAATAGGACAAATTATTTGTTTGCTGCACGCCTTCATATTTTCTCCTGCATGCACAGATTATGTTTCCAATATTAAGAGTGTGTTTGAATGTTAAAGTGAGTTGAGTTGGGATGATAAAATATTATTAAAATATTATTTTTTAATATTATTATTATTTTGAGATTTAGAAAAATTAAATTGTTTATTATATTTTGTATTGAAATTTAAAAAAGTTATAATAATGAGTTGAGATGAGTTGAGAATAGTTGAAGATCCAAACAAAACTTTACGGTTGCTGAAGGAAATTTATTATGAAACTCTTCGATAGTACTATATATATATATATATATGTACGTATCAGTGTTATTACTTTTTCTTATTATATATTTTTTCTTAACGCGGTATGGTAACATGGTAAGTTTTTCTTCCCTTTTACAACTTCCTATACACATGATTGGTCTTGTTGCTTTGGATCGTGCAGGTATTCTCAACCTTAGGTATTAATATTTTATTCCATGATTTGTTATCACTTTATTAATAGTTCCCATATAGTTTTTAGGAGCTTGGTTTGGAAATTCTATGTAATCCTCAAACTCCATTTTATATTAGTATTCTTCACTATAGCTGATGGTTATCAATAAAATTAGAGTGTCATCATCTTCTTTAAAAAAAAACAAGTAATAGGATGAAGAATGAGAAGTAGACGTCACTTTTTGACTCTTTGAGATACCCAAATCATCATTCACATGATTAGAATTATATTTATATGTACATACAGCTAGTTAGTTAATTTACTCACGTGCCAATTATATTGTAACATATTCAATTATTTATAAAAATGTAGACCCTATCTATATACAGAATTCATTCATTCAATATAAATATAATATACATGAAGTTTATGTAAGAGGAATAGCCTGCGTAATGCATGGCTTGTTCTTTACTTGTATAACGTTTTACAGAGGAAACAAAGCACTACAATTTTTCCTACTAAATGTACAGGGAATAAATATGGAAATATACAACCTATTTCCATATGAAAATATGAATATAGCACTAAATCATGGATATGTCCATTCAGTTTCTCGAATCAGTACACTTTTTCTCTTCTTGTTGCATGTTACTCTGATCAATACAGATTTGTTGCTCTGTTTTTCTAATAATCCATAAAGAGAAAGGCTATATATATAAAGAGATTATATAAAAATAAACTCACAAGCTGATGTGATTTCATCATGTAATTCTTTAGATTACTTTATGATAAAAGTAATTTTATAATCTAATATATCACATCAAACCACGTCATTTTATGAGTTTATTTTTGTGTAATCTCTTTGTAATTAAAATATTTTTCTTTCATAAAAGATCGCTGGCTATTACTTACTGTTCGTTGAAAACAATTTCATGAGAGAGAGAGAGAGAAATACAAATTATGGAGTTGAAATATTAAGCCAAACGCGAACTTATTAAATTTATCTACCTAAAAGGTGATCAATTCAAACTTAGATTACTTATCTGAGAATAATTGAAAAGCCAAAAGCCCATAACCAACCTCAGATTATCGTGTACAAATTGTGAACTTCATTGGCAAATTTATGGGTAAGGATACTCTGTAAGGATACAAATTGAGCACTTCATTGAGCACTTCATTGGCAAATTGTGCACTTCATGCAGATCGGTGACGTATGATCGGTGACGTATGCACTCTCTACAGTATTCATGTCCACAAGTATTTATATCAGACCCAATAATAGAAACTCAAACACAGATCTCAAAGTTGTCACGCAAAAATGGGGAAGGATACGAGTGCCTACAGAGCTCATTGTTTAGTCTTTGCCTATCCAGCTCAAGGACACATTAATCCTATTGTGGAATTGTCCAAGCGTTTGAAGCACAAAGGAGTGGAAGTTACTTTGGTTACCACCAACTTCATCTCCAAGAACATACAAAAAGAAGTAAGCTCCATTGCGCTCGAGACCATATCCGATGGCTTTGATGAAGGCATGACAGGGCAAATAGAGAACATCCAGACCTATTTGGAGCGCTTTGAGAGAGTCGGTTCGAAAAATCTGACCGACCTCATTGAGAAACTTTCTAGATCGGGCCGCCCTGTTAACT
The DNA here is from genome assembly GCF_004785595.1 of Juglans microcarpa x Juglans regia. Taxonomy (NCBI): domain Eukaryota; kingdom Viridiplantae; phylum Streptophyta; class Magnoliopsida; order Fagales; family Juglandaceae; genus Juglans; species Juglans microcarpa x Juglans regia. The sequence continues at coordinate 4,879,067 of NC_054606.1, read as the reverse complement.
GTATTGTTTATGATCCTTTCTTGCCTTGGGCTCTAGACATAGCCAAAAAGTTTGGGTTAGTCGCGGCGGCATTTCTCACTCAATCCTGTGCTGTCGATACTATTTTCTACCATGTCCGAAAAGGAGAGCTGAAACTCCCTCTTAGAGGGCCAGAAGTTTTGCTTCCTGGTTTGCCTCCTCTTGAACCTCAAGACATGCCATCCTTCATTTACAATTGGGGATCCTATCCAGGTCCCTTGGACTTGCTCGTGGGACAATTCTCTAATGTTGAGAAAGCTGATTGGGTCTTTTGCAACACCATTTATGAGCTGGAGCAAGAGGTAATTAAGCAAGTCAAATTGGGTTTTTTCATAAACTGTTATAGCTAGCCTTTTTTTTTTTTTTTTTTCTTTAATCTTATTTTTTATTTGGATTTGACGTAAATTTTTGGGCCTGGAACAATTGATCAGTTACTAAATATCTTTGCAGGCAGTCGATTGGATGTCAAAGATAATGCCAATGAGGACAGTGGGACCAACTATTCCATCTATGTTCTTAGACAAGCGGATTGAAGATGACAAAGACTATGGTTTCAGCATCTTTAAACCAAACACCGATGCCTGCGTGAAATGGTTAAATGATCGTCCAAAAGCGTCGGTTGTTTATGTTTCTTTCGGGAGTATGGCTGCTCTTGAGGCTGAGCAAATGCAAGAACTAGCATGGGGTCTGAGGATGAACAACAACTATTTCTTGTGGGTGGTCAGGGCCTCAGAAGAGGCAAAGCTCCCCAAAAACTTTGTGGAGGAGACGTCGGAGAAGGGATTAGTGGTTGGATGGTGTCCTCAGTTGGAGGTTTTAGCACACGAGGCGGTGGGATGCTTTGTGACACACTGTGGGTGGAACTCTACGTTGGAGGCCCTGAGCTTGGGCGTTCCAATGGTGGCAATGCCACAATGGACAGACCAAAGCACGAATGCAAAGTATATTATGGATTTTTGGAAGATGGGACTCAAAGCTCCGGTGGATGAGAAAGGGTTAGTGAGGCGAGAAGCAGCAGCGCACTGCATAAGGGAGATAATGGAAGGAGAGAGAGGAGAAGAGATAAAGAAAAATGCCTTCAAATGGAGAAAATTGGCAAAAGAGGCTGTTGACAAAGGTGGAAGTTCTGACAAAAACATTGAAGAATTTGTAGCTAAACTGGTTGCTCGTAAGTCCTAGTCAGATGATCTTCCCTTCCATTAATAAAAATGTTATATTTACGAAGAAATATTACAAAAAAAACATTGTAATATGACTGATATATCATATTTATTTTATAATAATTATTGACAATAATAAATATGTAATCTTCAAATCATATTTTCCTCATTCTCTTTTCTATTTTTCTATTATATTTTATTTTCTATCGCCATTAATTTCAAAGCTGCATCTGTTTTTGGCTCCAGTCTCGATCGACTGTAAATTGTAATGTGTAATAATTTCGGATTGTTACAGATGCCGTACTTATGTAACCCTGCATGTCTGATGTCATAGTTTAGCCTAAATGTTTTTTCGTTCCGCCTGATGCACACGTATTTGCTACATATTTATCTTCACATTCAGAAAAGATTATTATTGTATAATTATGTTAATCTCTTCAGCTACATATTTCTTTTGTGCATACTCTTGCCGTTTTAGAGGTTACTAGATCTAACAATTAAGTACCATTAGAGAGTAAGAAATAATCTAACTTCAAAGCTTGAAAATAATTTTGTCCAAACTCTGTAGCATTCGAACATGGTACAAAATTATTTTGTAGAATATTGGTTACAATCAAACCTAAAAATATCATAGGCCCAATATGACATTTCAAGTCCAACTCAAGGGAAAAGTCTCATCGATCAAAAAGGAAGAAAGATAAAAGGAAATGAGGGGACAAAAACTGAAGAATGAAAAATGTGTCAAGGTAAAAAGAAAGGAAGTGACAAGAAAATTGAAAAAAAGAGAAGGAATGATAGTCAGACACGCAAAAGGGACATCAAAGTAATATAAAGCAACCACTGACAAGGAAATAAAAGGGATATGAGATCAAAAACTTGGAGGACTGGGGGCTTCTTCTTCTTTCGGACTTTGGGGCAACTAGAGAGAGAGTTTCTTCAACTTTTAAACGGAAAACTTTAACTTCATCATTTGTACAGTAAGCTACAAGAGACTGTAAAATACTCTCATTTATAGTGGATTATCCCCCAAATGACCCGTGGACGTAAGTCTAGTGTCGAATAACATAAATCTGCGTGTCTTGCTCTCAATTTATATTTGATGTATTTAACTTCTATTTGCTGCAATAGATATATGTATGAACACCGTACCATAACTTCAAACCGCAATCGTGGGCTCCAAATCACACTGATTAAGGCCCAAACCGTCACTGTAAGTCGAAGATAACTCTTTCTCCCTCTTCAGCTTGTTCTTATAAAACAAGCTTCAACAAGTAAATATCCCCATAATCCATTGACATACCCAGATTATCATCGAAAAGGCCACAGCCTATTACTCCTTGTCAGTTAAAAACACTTCCTTGTGGTTGGAGACCAAATAAGAAGGGCACTTCTATAGTTTTAATATGCAATTTCCTAATTTAAACACTTTATAATTTAGAAAGAGATGAACCTATATAATAAGTAGACTTCAGAGCATTAAAAGTTATATCAAATGCAATTCATGACGGAAATTATATTATTCTGATCATATTGAAACTGAGCTTGTATTTGATTTTTTTTCTAGATCACATTTGAGTTTTTATAAGCTAAAGCCTTTTCTGGTATTGTATTATAGTTCATCTCGTCGGACATTTATTGTCGTGGATAACGTGTGGAGTAAAAACTTTTAAAAGAAATATATATTTTTTTTTATTTAAAATCATATATCCAATGTTTTTTTTTTGGGGAGTATAAGTCCAACTCAAATTACTCATAAAGTCCACAGTAAACCACAATCTTCGTGTACAAACTGCGCACTCCATACTCCTGCAGGGAGTACCTAATCAGTACTTGGCCACCGGATGCATCGTTAGTCTCTTTGTTTTCTGAGTGTTCTTTCATGCTTGTAATGGGTAAAATATACCAGACCCCGAAGAGCCCAGCCCAAGGAAGGATTCCTTCACTAGAAAATAAAAGAAGGGAAAGGAAATGGAAATAAAGAGGGGAAAAGAGGGTGTTAGGATAAGAGATGAAGGAAAAAACGAAAAGGGAGGAAGATGACACGTTAGGAAAAGGCCGCGAATCCCCGTCACTTCTTAAAGACACACAAAAAAAGGGATATAATAGGAAAAGCAAGACTACCCAAATAGGATGGAGAATGACAAGTAAATATCGCCTTCGACTCTTTAGAATACCCAAATCATCATTCACATTAGAATTATATTTATTAGTTAATTTACTCACGTGCCAATAATGTAACAAATTGATCACTTATTGCACCACATATAAGCTTCTTGATTCAGTACAGTACTTTTTCTCCTCCAATCGTGTGTTACAGGAATAAATATAGATCGAGAAGTGATACAACTATAAAAAAAAAAAAAAAAAATACACAAAAATTAATTTATAAATTGACGTGATTTTATATGATCCGTTATACTTCACAATAAAAAACATTATAATTAGACATATAATATCAAGTCATGTCAATTTATAAGTTTATTTTTGTACAATTCTTTTGTGATTCAAGTATTTTTTATATAGATCTTCTCTACAATCCACGAAACATTGAAATGCCGATCATTATTGAGTTGAAATCTAGGTAAACATTATTAATTTATCTAATTAAAAGGTGATCAATTCAAAATCAGATTACTTATCTAAGAGTTGACAAACCAAAAGCCCACAACCAACCGCAAATTATCGTGTACAAATTGTGCACTTCATTGACAAATTTATGGGTGAGGATACTATGCAATAGAGCAGGTCACCATGTTCTTAATTTGAAAGTCTTATTTCATGCTCATCTGTATGTATGATTAGGATTTTTCCGCTTTGGTAGGACCAAAAAAGACTGGACTGGACCAATTGCACTCTCTACAGTATTCATGTCCACAAGTATTTATGGCAGACACGACAATAGAAATTGATCAAACACAGAGAGAGAGAGAGAGATCAGAGTTGTGTCACGCAAAAATGGAGAAGGATATGATCAGTGCATGTAGAGCTCATTGTTTAGTCTTTGCCTATCCAGCTCAAGGACACATTAATCCTATGGTGGAATTCTCCAAGCGTTTGAAGCACAAAAGTTACCACCCACTTCATCTGCAAGAACATACAAAAAGAAGGCAACTCCATTGCGCTAGAGACCATCTCCGATGTCTACGACGAAGGCGGGAGAGCGCAAGCAGAGAACGTCCAAACCTATTTGGAGCGCTTTAAGGTGTCGTCAGTTGGAGGTCTTAGCACACGAGGCAGTGGGATGCTTTGTGACACACTGTGGGTGGAACTCCACGTTGGAGGGCCTGAGCTTGGGCGTTCCATTAATGGTGGCAATGCTACAATGGACAGACCAAAGCACGAATGCAAAGTATATTATGGATTTTTGGAAGATGGGACTTAAAGCTCCGGTGGATGAGAAAGGGTTAGTGAGGCGAGAAGCAGCAGCGCACTGCATAAGGGAGATAATTGAAGGAGAGACAGGAGAAGAGATTAAGAAAAATGCCTTCAAATGGAGAAAATTGGCAAAAGTGGCTGTTGACAAAGGTGGAAGTTCTGACAAAAACATTGAAGAATTTGTAGCCAAACTGGTTGCTCGTAAGTCCTAGTCAGATGATCTTCCCTTCCATTAATAAAAATGTTATATTCACAAAAAAATATTAAAAAAAAAAATTGTAATAATACCTTACTTATAGTTATATTAAATTACATCAATTTATAAATTTATTAATAAATTTTTTCCAATGAATGTAACACTTTTATTCCATTAATTCCCAAGTTGAATCGATCTGTTTGGGCTGCAGCTGTAATAACGCGTCATGATTTGGGCTGGGCTTGTTACAAAGGCCATTATGTAATAATGTCCAATGTCATAATTTGGGCTTGCTTCTTTTTCCCCCGCACATATTTGCTGTCTGATAAACTTCCAATTTTTAGATCACATTGCATCGAACTTTTTCTTCTCATCATCGCTAAATGACAGATCTTTGGTAAAGGAATGGTTGGAACATCGCAATCAAGTTGCTGAGAAATCTCTGTCCTCATGATTTTGAGCAATTAGCAATATATCTCGCTGCTACAGGTATTTCACTTACACCGAGAGAGAGAATTAAAAAAAAAAAAAAAAATCGAAATTAGTTGCTCTTGTTACTATTATTTTAGAGTGGAGCTTTGCTAGCTACTCATTGTTACACATAGTATACTTATTTTTATTTATTTATTTATTTATTTATTCTTATTAAATTAATTAAATTCTTTAACTCATCATCATTACATTACATACTTGCTAAAAAATAAAAAATAAAAAATTATGTGTGATGTGTAGTGTAGGGATAATGAGTAAAATTTAGAGAAATTTATATTAGATTTTTGTAGATTTGTATAAGACGTAAGATGTTTGATATCTAAACTCTTGTCTCGGAATACAGAATAACTAGTTAAAAAAATTGGTTATTTTTGAAGAAGACTCTCAATTGTTTATCTCCGCTGTGGAAGACTCCTTATCTACACCAAAGTGGCATATTTCTCCTATCATTGAAGACATTCAACATCTTTTCGCTCTTTATAGGCAATGAAAATTAGTCAAGATTCATCGATCTGCAAATCGATGTGCGCATTCTGTAGTACAATGGGTAGCTACCAATCTGATCTTGGGAAGCATACCCTCAAATAGTTCTTTTAGATATTTTCTATGTGATCCACCTTGGACATCTTGTATCTTTGACTATAATATATATCAAGCTTGATTAGGAGGAAGAAGAAGAAGAAGAACTAGTTAGAGAAATTGCAGCTTATGCTAGGAGATAAGCCACATGGTTAGCATTTATTTTCACATAACAAAAAGTCACAAACCGAAAAAATAGACAACAAAGCTAGAATATCCTGTATTAGATGACCACATGAGCAATATAAACATGCAGGAGTTTTATTAAGATTCACAAAATTTTTAGCATCTCCCTCAAAGATCACTTTGTTAAGGTCCAACTCCAAACAAAAAGCAACAGCTAAGAAAACTCCATATGATTCTGCAATCTGAGGTGTAGGATTCCCAAACTTGGAAAGCTATTTTGAAGCAATGACACACCCATTTTCATTCCTCAGAATAATATCAATACCCTCTCTGAAAATCCATCGCAATGTCCCACTTTGCTTTGATACAATTTAACAATGGAGGTTGCCAAACTTGAGCACGAGCTTGTTCTTGCAGAGTATCAGAAAATGAAGATTGAATAGTTGATTGGAACTCTTCCAAAAATGGAGGTATCCCATTGAGATAGATATCCAGATGATCATCGATATCAAAGGTCACAAGCCAGCTATTATTATAGTTTTAAAAAATTATCAACCCACAACCCTCTTGCAATATTTTACAAAGTCATATTAAACTAAGATTAATTTTAGAAAATTATTTTTTTTAAAAAATAAAATCACATGTTTATATTAGTTGATTGCAAAATATATTGTAAAAAAAAAATGATAGGAGAGGTTGGGTATGCCAAAAATAAAAATAAAATACTTCCATGTGGCAGATCTGTTTTATCGTTTCCGACAAGCTCTGCCCCGCATTTGCATTTTTTGGTCACATTATATTTTTTTAGCCTACCACAACTTTCGTGTACAAATTGTGCACTTCCTACTCTCATACTACCTGATCAGATGGGATGCAACCATAGAGAATTCTCAATGGTTCTTATATTATACAAAAAAATATAAATTATTTAAAAAATTGCTAAAAAAATAAGTTCCATCCTCCAATTATGTAGAAGGAAATTTAAAATACAATTTACTGTATTCATTCTGTAAGTATTTTATTATTATTTATATTTCATTTACTCTCTATTTATTTTGCTTTGATTTTTATTATATAAGTAAATTCTTTTTATTGTTCACCATTTAAAACACTTTTATTTCATTTTCTTTTAAAAAATATCTTAGAAATATTTTTTATCTAATATTTTTATATTTTATTTTTTGTTGTTTATATATTTTTATTTTGTGTGTATAGGACTGAATTATATTACATTGTATATAAAATATATTGCAAATATAAAAAAATATATAGATTTTATAAATTTATTGATAGAAATAAAATATTTAAAAAGAATAAAAAAAGATTATTTTAATGATATGAAAATAAAATAGATAAGTAGATATATAATATATTATAAAAATTAATATTCTTTGTGTGTTTAGATTTCACGAAGTGATGTGTGACTAGGAGTCCACCTCAATATAGTCAGCATCACGCTTTTTATGCTCCGTTTGGATATTCAAGGCCTCTCTTTGAATAATGAGACGAAAAATTTATGAAGAGTAATCCAATTATTTAAGTTAAAATATTTTATAAAATTTTAAAAAATAATAAAAAAATTAAATAGAAAGAAATATTATTTTATAATTTTTTTGTAATTTAAAAAAAATTTAATTATTTTTATATTTTATTTAGATGTTTAAAAAGTTATAACTATTAAGTAATGGTTATATGAAAATTTTAAAATTGAAAAGTGTTTGTATTTAAATGATATTTGGATATTAAGATAAAATAGATGAGATGAGATGAAAACCAAATTGGATTGATGAGTATTTCAGATGATTTATGAATAGTAACAAAAATAATAATAAAATAATAATAAATAATTGATAAATAAAAATAAAATATCTCATGAATAATATTATAATAGTAAATTGAAGACCCGACGTCCATCTACTCCATTGCATGCTTGTCACGTGGGGCATACTTTGTTTTCAAGATTCCTTATAAAGTCTCTTACCATAATTATTAGCATTATTGCCAACCCAATAATACAAACTCAAACAGAGAGATCAGGGGAGACAGAAAGAGATCTCAAAAAATTTTTTTTTGTCAAAAATGGCGAAGGAGACGAGTGCCTGCAAAGCTCACTGCTTAATTTTACCCTATCCAACTCAAGGACACATTAATCCTATGGTGGAATTCTCCAAGCGTTTGGAGCACAGAGGAGTAAAAGTTACACTGGTTACCACCAACTTCGTCTACAAGGACATACAAAAAGAAGGCAGCTCCATTGCGATCGAGACCATCTCCGATGGTTATGACCAAGGCCGGATATCGCGAGCAGACAACTTCCATGTCTATTTGGAGCGCTTTTTGCAAGTTGGTTCGCAAACTCTGACCGAGCTCCTTGAGAAACTTTCCAGGTCTGACTTCCCTCCTAACTGTATTGTTTATGATCCTTTCTTGCCTTGGGCTCTAGATGTAGCCAAAAAGTTTGGGTTACTCGGAGCTGCGCTTTTCACTCAATCCTGGGCTGTTGACGTTATATACTACCATGTTCACAAAGGAGAGCTGAAACTCCCTCTTTCAGAATCAGAAGTTCTGCTTCCTGGTTTGCCACCTCTTGAACCTCAGGACCTGCCTTCCTTCCTTTATATATTGGGATCGTACCCAGGTAGCTTGGAGATGCTTACGGGACAATTTTTTAATATTGAGAAAGCTGATTGGGTCCTTTGCAACACCATTTATGAGCTGGAGCAAGAGGTAAACATGTTCATTAACTGGCGGGGCTAAATCTTTAGTCTCCTGAACATTTGATTTCGTTTTTGTTTTCCTTCTTTTAGCGATGTTGTTTGATTTTTAGCGATCTTGTTTTATTTGGATTTGAGAATTTTAGGAATTTGTTGAGATGAGTTTTTGGGAAAGGAGAGAATCTTGAATAATATTTTTTTTAAAAATACGTGTCGTATTGGATTTTGTGAGAGTAGATAGATAAATTTCAGAAGGTATCATTTTCATTTAAGTATTTTTTTAACATCCTAACTTAATAAGGATGTTAAAAACTTGAAATACACTTTGATAGGGCATAGTAGTAATAGGGTAGTAAGTCTATTATTACTCTTTGAGAAGTTATTTGAATATAATTTTTTAAGATTATTTTTGTGTAAAGTCATATTGATTTTGTGTTTCAATGATAATTAGATGAAAAGTTCAAAATTTGAAATAGAAAAATGTGTGTTTGACTAATGTCGGAAATGGAATTGTGAGAAAAGTTAGAAAATTTTGGAACACCTTGATAATGCCAAATATGGCAAATTTCTTTGCAGGCGGTGGATTGGATGTCAAAGATAATGCCATTGAGGACAGTCGGACCAACTATTCCATCTATGTTCTTAGACAAGCGGCTTGAAGATGACAAAGACTATGGTTTCAGCGTCTTCAAACCAAACACCGATGCTTGCCTGAAATGGCTAAATGATCGTCCAAAAGGGTCGGTTGTTTATGTTTCTTTCGGCAGTTTGGTCGCTCTTGAAGTTGAGGAAATGCAAGAACTAGCTTGGGGTTTGAGGATGAGCAACAGCTATTTCTTGTGGGTAGTCAGGGCCACAGAGGAGGCAAAGCTCCCCAAAAACTTTGTGGAGGAGACGTCGGAGAAGGGACTTATGGTTCATTGGTGTCCTCAGTTAGAGGTCTTAGCACACGAGGCAGTGGGATGCTTTGTGACACACTGTGGTTGGAACTCTACGTTGGAGGCCCTGAGCTTCGGTGTTCCAATGTTGGCAATGCCACAATGGACAGACCAAAGCACGAATGCAAAGTTTATTATGGATATTTGGAAGATGGGACTCAAAGTTCCAGTTGATGACAAAGGGATAGTCAGGCGAGAAGCGGCAGAGCATTGCATAAGGGAAATAATGGAGGGAGAGAGAGGAAAAGAAATCAAGGAAAATGCCTTCAAATGGAAGAAATTGGCTAAAGAGGCCGTGGACAAAGGTGGGAGTTCTGACAAAAACATTGAAGAATTTGTAGCTGAATTGGTTCGGTCGTAGCAGGTTGCATCTGTTTCTTCGCTCCAATATGTCATAATTTGGGCTTTTTTTTTTTTTGCTGTGCTTGATGCGCACACATTTGCTAGCTGTTTGATAAACTTCGGTTTGATATGATCAGGAAAAAAACATGAACCTTTTAGTTTTGTCGATCACTAAAATGACAGATCTTTGGGGAATCGTGAATTGAATGGTGACCCATCTCCATAACAACGATGTACTCATGCTTTGAGTCATCGGGCTGGCACTGATATATTCGCATAGGGAATATCGCATGCGGCATTGTTTTCTTTATTGATCAAACAAGATGATTAATCGTTTGCTTTCTCTTGAAGGATTTGGGATTTGTATAAGCTTTGCTACTGCAACTTTAACATGGGCTGAGGTGTATTGTGCAGCGAAGAATCTGGACATAGTACTGAAAAAATCAGCGTACAATATTATTCATTACCCATGATCACACATGAGATCAACTCTTATTTTCTAAAATAATAAATTCAAAAATTAATGCATAATATTATATCATCACAGTAGGATATAAAACGAGATGAAAATATAGTATAATCATTTTAACGATCTTGTTTGATTTGGATTTGAGGATTTTAGGAATTTGTTGAGATGAGTTTTCGGGAAGGAAAAAGCTGAAGACAGTCATTTGGTGTACACCTTGCGCACGAATCCTACCTGTCGTGTACGGTAAATCCTACCTGGTGTACAAATTTTTGATATCTAACGTACCGGTCGTTTGTGACTGTATATTCAGGAATTGCCATATTGCAACTATTTCAAATGAATAGACAGTTGTGAATATAAAGAAAAAGAACTTCTAAAGATAAAAGCTGAATTATTTGAGAATGAAGAGATTAAAGAAGGAGAAGTAGACATTGTAAAGAAGAAGTTGAGAGTCCACAACGAACAAGTCGATATTCAAAAGTAACAAGCAAACATCTGACATGAACACACATTGCTTGATGTGTATTGGGTTATAATCATATTAATATCATTGTACTTGATACAATCAAAGTGAAACCTCAGTTAATGGGAACTTTGTATATTTTATGTTGGGGACTACTTAGAATGTTATTGTTAAATTTCATGTTAGTGTTGGTAATGGTCATCCATGTTAAAGCGTGCTGAGATATTTACTTCTCCTCTTAGTCCATGTATGAACCATAAGGTCTTTCAGATTTTGTATTGCTGTGTGTGATATTGATCAGCCTCTTTCTCCTTTACTCGCCTTCATCTGATCATGTGGTTTAGCCCATTTTTATTATTTCCAGAAAATGTATTTGTTTCCAGAAAATTATTTCCACAGCTCAATGCAGTAATTCACTATATAAAAAATAAATAAATAAATAAAAAATCTGAGATGAATAGGTTGTTAAGAATGGACATATGGTGAGTTGTCACATTCTCTTCAAAATACATCTAACCGGGAAAAGAAAATTGAAAATGAAGGCATCATATACAAGCAGCAAAGAAAACTACTACTTTTATTTATGAAATGAAACTTCCATTTGTCCCAAACTTTTCTTAACAAAAGCCATGTACAAGCAGCAAAGAAAACTACTACTTTCATGTGTTCCAAACATACACATTGTAAATATAGTCCAACTTCAAAATGTTCCTGCTCACAGCTCCACACAGGTCTAATTAAAAAAAAAAACTACTGCTTTTAGCCGACTACTTCAAATGTTGTAGCTGTAAACCACAAGAAACCAAAAATCACTCCTCATTCCGATCTGATTCGATATCCCCTACCACAGCTCCATAAATCACTCATTCCTTCTGAGCACCTTTCTTCGTCGTGGGTTTGCACACCAATTTTCCCAAATAAAACTGGTACAGTTTCTTCCCAATCAAGCTGCAAAACAACCCAAAAAATTATATACCCCAAAATGGTAGATCCTGATGAAGACATGAACTACATGTTTTTGGACTCATTTCTAAAACCTCAATCAACATTATATTTCCTTTTAACATAATTTATGGGGCACTAATAGTAAAAGGGTAAATATGTTTGATGTCTGAATCCCTTGTGTGTGTTTGCTTGAAGTGTTAAATGTCAGGAATTGTGCATTGGTCTGTTCTTAGACTTGCACTGTTGAGCTGGAACATTGAAGTGACTTTCATGCTCACGACATTACAAAAGAAATAAATCCACCATCCTGGGGCTGGTCTGGAAAAAAGCCTGCCAGCCCTCGTGCAACCATTTGTGGTGTCTTTGTAGAATGGCTTCTAAAACTGTTTGACAACTTTCCCTCAGAGCAATGCCCCAGTAAATTATATGAATCCTGGCTTACATGAGGGACCATATGATGATGGCAGTGGTAGAGAGGAACAATAGTTGCTGGGCATCTATCATCATGTTTACACCTATTATATTTTCTTTGAAGTTATATTTTCTTTAACATGACTTCTCATTTGCACTAGTTCATTCTTCACGCCTGCTCCACTCATATTGCTTGCAAAAAAACTTCAACTATTGGGCTAAAAGAAAAGGAGCCACAATGACTAATTTACATTTGAGACAAGAAAATGTCGGTAAAATACACTGCTCTAAGTTTAGTGCTAAATTTCCTTCATATGGTCAGTGCTGCATTTCCTTCTCACTCCCACCAATCCACCGTTTTCTCCTATAAAATCTAATTAAAGTGGGATATCATTTTCCTCCAGCAAATTGAAATAACTAGTTTCCAAAAGTTTGGTTATTTGTAATGTGATAATTTATATATGATTTTTAGACCATATAATTAATTACTGGTGTAGCTCAAGCCTCAAAATCCAACATTTTAATATTTTTTTGAGATATTATCCAAAAATCAGAGTAAATCTTCTTCCTCAATTCAGATCACCTATTCTAATACTGCAACCAATATATAATTGCTAGAGTAAAATAATTGTGCATCTCATACGAAATTTCTACCCATTTACAGCCCAAAAACAACGTGAATAAACCCAAGAATACTAAATATTCCTACCAACCAACCAGATCTGAAAACGCCCAGGAGTGGGGAGCTCCTGGCCGATCACGTGGGGGGCGGAATTCACGTGGGTGGCGGAGGGGAGCAGCCGAAACCATCTGAGAGAGAGATGTGAGTGCCGGTAGAGGAGGAGTCCAAACCCAGGATTTGATGATGAGTGGCGGTGGAGAGAGAGTGGCCGAACGCTGGGGTGAGAAACAATGCAAATCCGGCGACGTGGGGTAAGAAATATGGCTTCAGAAAGTGCTGTCCGTCGTCTTTCGTGGGGTGAGAAATCAACGTGTTTTCGTGTTTCCTTCCATTCTTCTTTTTTTAAAACAATCTGCCACGCCAGCTGGAGCGCGCGAATTCGACTGAATGTAGCAGGACTGTTTGGGGAAAGGAGAGAATTTTGAATTAAAATATTTTTTTAAAATAAGTGTTGTATTGGATTTTGTGAGAATAGATAGATAAATTTAAAAAGTTATTTTAATATAAATTTTTAAGATTATTTTTGTTTTAAAGTTTGTAAAGTTGTATTATGTTTGTGTTGTAATGATAATTAGATGAAAAATTTAAAATTTGAAATAGAAAAATTTGTGTGTTGGAGTAATGTTTAGAAATTAAATTATGAAAAAGTTAGAAAATTTTGAAACACCTTGATAATGCCAAATATGGCAAATTTCTTCGTAGGCGGTGGATTGGATGTCAAAGATAATGCCATTCTAGATTGTTCATTTGGACCGGATTTTTATCTGGCCCAATCCAGAATCCGGATAACCGGGTTCCAGTTACGGGTTTCGGCTCAGATACAATCCGAGCCGGAACCCACATCACTCTTAATTGGCCCAACCCAGGCCGGTTACTGTATCCCGATTTTAATTATAAAAAATAAAAATAAAATAAAAAAACCGAACTTTAAAGCCCCCACCGACTCGTTGGCTGAATCCTATCTCACTGCCTTCCTCTCTCTCTCCCTCTAGCCATGAAACCCTAACTTTCTCTTTCAAGTTTTGTCTTCATCTCTCTCTTTCTCGCCGTCGCTGCTGGCCAGACTTCCGATCGATAAGTCTCTCTTCTCTCTCTCACTTCGATAACTCTCTCTCTCTCTCTGTGTCTCTTGATTTATGAGCAATGCCTTTGAAAAAATCTTATGTGGCTATACAGTATATGCAATTAGTTTTCTAGATCTGCTTTTTTTGTTAAACATAAGGTATTTTTTTAAAAGTTTTTTAGGGTTTACGTTTTGGTTCTTCTCTCTCTCTCTCTCACACACACACACACGTTGAAACCCACTTTCTCTCTCTTGCTCTCACGTCGAAATCCTAGCCTCCTCTGCCGATCAAAGCGTCGTCTTCATCCTCGTGCCATCATCTTCATCATTGGATATGTTTTATTCTCTATGTTTGTTTTGTTCTCTGTTTGTTGATTTTGAGTTTGTTTCAATGAGAATGTTTGAGGAGTATTTTTATGGGTAAGATCCTCGTGTCGTCGTCTTCATCCGTGGGCATGTTTTCTTCTCTTTGTGTGTTTTGTTCTCTGTTTGTTGATTTTGAGTTTGTTTTATTGATTTCGACAAAGGTTTTGTGAGATTCAATACTTTCTCTTTAGCTTTGTTTTTAGAAAATTTGTTGTTGTCGGTGAAAATTTTGAAGTTGAATTTAATAGATAAGAAGTTACTCCATATATATTATAAACATGATTACTTATAAAAGAAAATATATATTATAAACATGATTATTCGGTTGTGATGGGTTTTAGACTTTGGGGTGAAAGTGATAGATTAATATTTTCTTAGATCTCCTCTTTTTTCTTTAACATAGGTCATTTTTCACTACTGATCTGCCCAAATCTTAAGTTTTTTAGCCAAAGATCTAGGAAGAAGCAAAGGAGCAGATGCTGCACATGACCTCGTAGACCCTTTTCCCATCTGGGTATGGAACTCTCACTCTTTGTGTGTGTGTGTGTGTGTGTGTGTGTCTTGGTATGGGTTGTTTTCTTGAGAGCCAAACAGAATGTCTTCTACTTGTATTTTTGAAAAGTTTGACTTGTTATGTAGCAGTATTGAGATAAAAAAATGTAGACTTTTCCTATCTGAAAAGTCTTTACAAGGGTTACAACTTCCATTTTAAAAATTTTAATTATGTTACATGGAGTCCTGATCGGATGAGAGTAGCCCATTATTTTTGTTCTGAGAGTAGATGTAATAATTTTCCTAGATTCAAACACAATCGAGATCTCTTTCAATTTATTTCCAAGGAAATATTAATTAATAACTTTTTTAGGATTTCTATCACTTTTATATAAAATAAAGGACATTTTATAAAATTCAAATTTATTTTTAATAAAATAACGTGATCAAATTAATTGATTGTGAAATATACCGTAAAATAGTTATAAACAATTGCATCTTTAGCTATATCTTATATTTACTTTCGAATAGTACTTTCTTTAGAATTTATTACAGTTTTAAGTAGGGTTTAAAATCGAGGGTCCACACATCATTACATTGCTCCTTTGTCATCCAATGCTTGACAGTTTTAAGTAGGGCTTAAAATCGATGTGGTTGGTGCGTTTTCGGTCCAAAATCGACACCGCACCAATGGCTTGTAGAGAGGTTCAAAATCGGCCGATTAAGGGGAAGAAAACCGACAGCCTTGGTGTCGGCATGAGTCAGTGCGGTTCGTCAATTTGCCTTTGATGTCGTTGTGAAGAAAGATGGGAGCGGCGGGCTGTGCCGTTGGTAGTAAGAAGCAAACCTGCAAAAGGAAGATACAAAGAGAAGAAGAAGATGGGGAAGAAGAATAATGGGGGTTTATTAATCCCAAGTCAAAATGACACCGTTTGACTTATTTAAGTGAAACGACGTCGTTTAATATATACATGTATAATATAAATATATATATATATAATCGGCCTATTTGCCGGTTTGGGTTTGGTTCAGACTGAAACTGAACAGGTCGGCATCGATTCCATAATTTTATATCTCCATCCGATTGGCTCTCTGTCGGCTTTGGCGATTTTAGACTCTGGTGGCCGATCTACTTCGACGACAGTCAATCCCGTCAATTTTTGTACAACCCTAGGACTTTTAAGGGTTAGGGATGGATCCCAGCTCTCAAGAAAGGGTTAGCTAATGAAAGAAAATTAAATAAGATGGAAAATGAAATAAATAGGAAGAAAATGAGGGAAGAAATTTTGAGGGTTATATTTTTGTTATTTTTAACTGTGATCGAATATTAAATATAGGTAACAGTTTTATGGGTATCAGATAAGATAAATTATCTTGATCATTATGAAAATTAAATCTCTAGATTTGATAATTATGAAAATTAAATCTATAGATTTGATCATTATGAAAATCATATTTAAAAATTAAAAGTATTTCTCATTATGAAAAGCAAATAACTTATTTTCTCTAACAGGTAATGGTGGTAGGGAGATTTTAAAATTAAGCAGTTTTTAGAACAATATTAGGGTGGACACCAAATACACCCCTAATATGCACACATGTGGGTTTTTTTTTTTTAAACATTCTTAACCATTAAAAAAATACTAATTAACCATTCTAAAATGACTAGATCTAATTGTAACATGATTAGGTTGAAACTACTGGGGTCGTACGATTCGATCATTCTATGACAAGAAATAATATTTACAGTTATGAAATGTGTAAATACTGTATACTCTTTTTAAAAAAAGTGAGTAAAAATGATACCCATATAAAAAAATTACTCTTCCATGACTTTAGCCGTGTACACAATAATTGTCGATGTGAATCGAAAGATTCGATCACTCAAAAGTAGGGGTGACAATATGTGACACGATCCGTTAATTCAATACGAATACGACACGATAAAAGCGGGTTAGGGTTTAGTTTTAACGGGATCGGGTTAAAACAGGTTGACCCGTTAAGACACGATTGCTTAACAGGTCACTAACGGGTCAACCCGTTATGACCCGTTAAGAAAATTAAATTTACATTTATATCCTTAGACCTAAAGGGCAAGGAGGACGTTCTAATTCCTTCTTCAAATTCTAAATTTGTTTATATTTGTATTTTTAATTTTTTATTATATTTGAGATTGTAACATTAATATATTTACATTGTTTATTTTATTTTGGATGTAATTTTAATAATGAATATTATTACAAATTGTGTAGATCATATCTGTTTTTATTGTAATTTTAGACTTGTAGTTAGTTTTTTATTTTTTTATAGATATTATTTATATTTAAATATTTATATAAAATCAATTAAGTCAAACAAGTCGTGTCGTATCGTGTCTATTCAACCCATTAACATTAACGGGTTGAAACGGAACGGGTCATGTCGTGTCGTGTCAATTTATTTCTTATTCATTAACGGGTCATAACGGGTTGTGTCTATCAACCCGTTATCTTATCATGTTTTGTTCGAGTTTGAAATTTTGATACGAAATCCTTAACGGATTATGTTTGTGAGTATCCATTAAGTGTAATGTACATACATTGATACGATACAAATACGACCCGTTAACACGATTTGACACTCTTACTTAAAGGTGGTATATAGGTCCAAATTTAGAACTGATTCAAATAAATAAAAAAATATCAATTTACGATTCTCTTATAATTTTATAATAAATAAAGGTAGTTTTATAAACTGGATAACATTTTTAATGAAGTGATAGTTGGCGCTTATTTCTCAAAATAAAGAACATTTCAAGCAAAGCTTTAATTTGAACAATATTATATTAATTAATTATAAAATGAATTAAGAAATAGTCGTAAAAAAGTTATTGACAGCTCACAACCACCACAAATATTCTATAAAAATTGTGCTAAACATGCACCAACACACCCACACAGAGAGAGAGTGAGTGTGTGTGTGTGTCTGCGAAAACGGAGAAGGAAACAAGTGCGTCCAGAGCTCATTGTTTAGTCTTAGCCTATCCAGCTCAAGGACACATTAATCCCTTGCTCGAATTCTCCAAGCGTTGGGAGCACAAAGGATCGGTAAGAGTTACACTTGTTACCACCCACTTCATCTCCAAGAACATGCATAAAGAAGCCAGCCCCATTGCACTCGAGACCATCACCTACTTTTATTTATAAAAGTAAAACCGGAATGATCACAAATATGGCTTATCAATCCACCACCATAGTTGCTAATTTGACTAACAAAGTGAATCGAATGGCTGATCGAATCTCTCTGTCTTTTCTTTTTTTTTTCTTTTTTTCTGTACGAACAAAAAATGATATTATAAAAATTCAAAAGTGAAACAAAAATAAATAAAAATAAATCGTTTACATGACTTCTATCGGTACAAAAACCATGTCCTTGAGTACGGGAAGAAGTTTATTTTCAAGTGCATGGTTTGGTAGACGAGTACTGGCCATACATTTTAGAAAATTTATATCTAATATGGTGTTTATATAATATAATTTAATTTAAAAGATAAGTATTAAAATCTAAATATTACAAATTAAATATTACCGTTTAAGTATGGTGTACGTGCTGTACACACCGAGAATAAAATAACATTTCTACCTCTTACTTAATCTCTGTGGACGCTATGCAAAGGACACACAATCTATGTTCATTACCACTATCCCTAGCTTAATACAAAAGGGTGTAAAGATCTAGCATGAGTATTATATTATCTTTCCTTCTTTACCCTCCTTGTTTAGGAAAAAAAAAAAATCCAAATTTTTGGAAGAAAATCAAAACTTTGAAATGTACATAGAATGAGTTGTCTATACATGATTGGCTCCACACAATTATGATCCTGAATTAAAGACTAATCAATTTTGGCTATCATTCAGACATGAATTTAACTAGAAACTAATCGTTTTGTAGCCGTTGGAAGCCCTTCACTGTTGTTTCATATTCGAAACAAATGCAAAACGAGTTTAATTTGATCAAAGGCGTCATGGTGAATATTAAAGTATGATATTGTGTTTATTAAGTCGAACGATTGGAATCACTATATAATATATATATATATATATATATATATATATATATAATATGACACTTGTAGTTATCTTCACATGATTCAGAAAACATTAATATTATATAATTATTATTTTCATCTCTTCTGCTACATATTTAATTTATGAGTATTGTTATTCATAAGTCACATACACCACACACCACAAGTTTTTTTCTTAATTTTTTTTGTTTAATTCTTCTTAAAACAATTGAATTCTTCTACTTATCATCCATGTACCACACATTTGGTAAGAAAAAAGAATTAAAAAAAAAATCAAAAAAGGTGTGTGGTGTATGAGCTAGGCTTATGAATATAATTTTTCTTAATTTATTTTATGTATACTCTTACCATAAGATTACTGTTTTAGGTTACTCTAATAATTAAGTACCATTAGAGTGTAAGAAATGACCTAATTTCAAATCTTGAAAACAATTTTATCAAAACTCTGATCTGTAGCATTCGAAAATGGTACAAAATTCATGTTTTGTAAAATATTAATTGGTTACGACCAAACCTTATACGCTGAATTAATGATTTGCTGCCTTCATGTTTTTCTTCTCTGAGTTTTTTACCCCTTAATTTAGAGGTAGGTATCTCCATAATCCATTAATAATACCCAGATTATCATCGATTAAAAGGTCACAGCCTATTACTTCTTGTAAGTTAAAATCACTTTCTCGTGGTACTGAGGACCAGCCAAAAATAAGCCACCTCTATAATTTTAATTTTCAACTTTTTAATCTAAACACGTTTTATAATTTGGAAATTTTAATTTTCAACTTTTTAATCTAAACACGTTTTATAATTTGGAAATTTTAATTTTCAACTTTTTAATCTAAACACGTTTTATAATTTGGAGGGGTAATGCTAAGTCTCAAATAGACATGCGACATAAAAGCCATTTAAAAAATTGAGTCCTACTAATAAAGAATAGTTTTTTTTACACTTTTTTAAGGTGGAGTCTATTTTTTTACAAGGGTTCGTATATAGTTTATCTATTTGGAGCTTGTACAAATCATTTCTTTGAGATAGGCTAAAGTCTTTTCGAGTATTGTAAATCATTTCTCCATGTAATAGGTGGACTGCAATAGGATAACCTTAACATTCAGAAAAATAGCCACTAAAAATATTTCATTATTTTAACATCAAAGACAAACCACAACAATATCTAGTAATGACTTGTTTGAAATGTAAACAAAAAATTGGAAGAAAACAAAACTTACAGCTCGGATTCATGTGAGAGCGAGGGAGGCAGGAGATAGGGGTGTAACCGGTCCGGTCCGATCCGGTTTTAGACAAAATTTAAGACCGAACCGGTATATACCAGTTTTACATTTTTCAAAACCGATTACGCCCCGGTTATCCTCCTAAACTGGTATCTCCGGTTTTACCCTTTTCCGGTCCTATCCGATCCCGTTTTCCGGTTTTTTTAAAATGTAAAAATATATAATAAAGTGTTACCTCTTATGATAAAATGTTATTAATAATTTAATATATATTTTTTATATTTAAAGCATATGATCAATTAAATTTTCATCTTTAAGATTAAACTTTTATTTTATAAATTATAATAACATTATCGTATATATAATTATATTAATAACATATAATCAAACAAATTACAAATGTTTATATTTAAGATTAACATTTCATTTTATAATTTATAAATTATAATATGAAATTATTTCATATATGATATATAATTATATATTATATATAAAACTTATATATATATAAAATATTTTGTATAATATATAAAATTAATTTATATATATATTTTTTCAACAGGTTTGGTTCGGTCCGGTTCGGTCCCGAAAACTACGGAATCGAAACCGGACCGATTCCTATCGATTTTTAAAATATAGGAACTGGTTCCGGACCAACCAGTCTGGTTCCGTCCGATTTTCTAATTTACTGGTTTAAATTTACACCCTTAACAGGAGGGAAGTAGGCTGGGAACAAAGGTTTTTGCCGGAAAAAGATCTCTGTCGTGCAGATGGAAGGATGGCGTCGGACGAACTCTCTGATTCTGTACTGGAGGGAGCGAGATGAGGGAGGTACGATGGAATGCGGTATTAAAATCTAAAATGATTTTTTTTGTTTTATAATATTTTTAATCGTCACGTGTTGCAAATCGGTCAATTATTGGTATAAAGCGTGGATTCCGTAGCAGTATCCTTTATACATATATATATATATATATATATATATAGTGAGCTATACTTTGTCTCGATCCAAGATTCCTACGTATAATTATTGCAAACCCAATAAAATAAACTCAAACAGAGAGATTTCAAACACTCAAATTTTGTGTCCAAAAATGGAGAAGGAGACGAGTGCCTGCAGAGCTCATTGTTTAACCTTAGCCTATCCAACTCAAGGACACATTAATCCTATGGTGGAATTCTCTAAGCGTTTGAAGCACAGAGGAGTAGAAGTTACACTGGACATGCCGTCCAGTGTTCACAAAGCTGATTGGGTTCTTTGCAACACGTTTTATGAGCTGGAGGAAGAGGTAAGCATGTTAACTGGAGCTTGTGCACTATTTAGTTTCCTGAACTCTTTGTTATGTTTTTCTTGCCTTTCAATGATGATCTTTTATTTTCTTCTTTCTTCTCTTTTCTTTCTTCTTCTCTCTTTTCTTTTCTTGGGAGAGGAAAGGAATATAGAAGTTAAACTATATTGTTTTTTATTTGGATTTGACAGATTTTTAGGCTTGCAATATTTGATCGGTTTCTAAATATCTTTGTAGGCGGTGGATTATTGGATGTCAAAGATAATGTCATTGAGGACGGTGGGGCCAACTATTCCATCAATGTTCTTAGACAAGCGGCTTGAAGGTAACGAAGACTATGGTTTCAGAATTTTCAAACCAAACACCGATTCTTGCCTGAAATGGCTAAATGATTGTCCAAAAGAGTCTGTTGTTTATGTTTCTTTCGGGAGTTTGATCGTTCTAGAAGCTGAGCAATTGCACGAACTAGCTTGGGGTTTGAGGATGAGCAACAACTATTTCTTGTGGGTGGTCAAGGCCTCAGAAGTGGCAAAGCTCCCCAAAAACTTTGTGGAGGAGACGTCGGAGAAGGCATTAGTGGTTGAATTGTGTCCTCAGTTGGAGGTCTTAGTACACGAGGCAGTGGGATGCTTTGTGACACACTGTGGGTGGAACTCAACGTTGGAGGCCCTGAGCTTCGGTGTTCCCATGGTGGCAATACCACAACGGACAGACCAAAGCACGAATGCAAAGTATATTTCGGATTTTTGGAAGATGGGACTTAAAGCGCCAGTTGATGAGAAAGGGATAGTTAGGCGAGAAGCAGCAGAGCATTGCACAAGGAAAATAATGGAGGGGCAGAGAGGGAAAGAGATAAAAGGAAAATGCCTTACAATGGAGGAAATTAGCAAAAGAGGCAGTTGACAAAAGTGGAAGTTCTGACAAAAACATTGAAGAGTTTGTATCTGAACTGGTTGTTGGCAGCAGTCTTAACTGCAATGTGTAATAATTTCGGCTTATTACAAAGGCCGTACTTGTGTAACCCTGCAAGTCTAATGTCATAATTTACGCTAAGAATGATATTAGAGCCACCGCTGGCTGCGAGCTATCGCTAGTTTTAGTATGTGTTTTTTTATATATTTTTTAAATATTTTTTTATATAATTTTTTAATAATTTTAAATATTTAAAAAAATAAAAAAATTTATAATGTCATTAAAAAATATTTCTTTAATCATGAAGTAAAATGAAAAAATAATTTTTATTTTTCTAATGATTTTTTTACTTTATGATTAAGAAATTTTTTTAATAATGTTCTAAATTTATTTTATTTTTTAAAAATATAAAAAAGTATTAAAAAAATCTCTGTAAAAAAGAATTAAAAAAACACTCCTTATCTCTATAACATTTTTCAGATATTTTTATGATCTAATAGAAGAACAAGAATATGAAGTATTAGAACAGTCTGATGATCATAGATGATTGAGTGCTAAGAGTACGAGTATTTTAGAGGATCATATTTAGTAGTTTTATCTCTAGCGGTTATTTTGATACGTCAAGTTATGAATAATTTAGGTCTTTGTGGAGATGTTATTTGTTACATTGAGATTTTTGTTTAGCATTTATGTGGAAGCATACAGATTTTTCGGATTGAACAAATAAATTAAGCATTTTGTAAAATTTTTGTTTATTTATTATTTATTATTAAAGATGTTCTTGTGAAATAAGAGCTAACTCTCTGACCTTTCGAAAACATGACGTCACACGATCACTTAAAATGTGGTATACATGTCCAAATTTAGGACTGATTCAAATAAAAAAAAATATCAATTTACGATTCTTTTATAATTTTATAATAAATAAAGGTAGTTTAATAAACATGATATACATTTTTAATGAAGTGATAGTTGGCGCTTATTTCTCAAAATAAAAAACATTTTAAGCAAAGCTTTAATTTGAACGATATTATATTAATTAATTATAAAATGAATTATGAAATAGTCGTAAAAAAGTTATTGACAGCTCACAACCACCACAAATATTCTATAAAAATTGTGCTAAACATGCACCAACACACCCACAGAGAGAGAGAGAGAGAGAGTGTGTGAGATAGAGATTTCGAAGCTCGACGTGTCTGCGAAAATGGAGAAGGAAACAAGTGCGTCCAGAGCTCATTGTTTAGTCTTAGCCTATCCAGCTCAAGGACACATTAATCCCTTGCTCGAATTCTCCAAGCGCTTGGAGCACAAAGGATCAGTAAAAGTTACACTTGTTACCACCCACTTCATCTCCAAGAACATGCATAAAGAAGCCAGCCCCATTGCACTCGAGGCCATCTCCGACGGCTATGACGAAGGAGGGATAGCGCAGGCAGAGAACATCCAGTCCTACTTTGAGCGCTTTCGTCGAGTGGGGTCGCAGACTCTGACGCAGCTCCTCGAGAAACTTTCTAGCTCAGGCTGCCCTGTTAACTGTATTGTTTACGATGCTGTCTTGCCTTGGGCTCTAGACATAGCCAAAAAGTATGGGTTATTTGGGGCTGCGTTTTTCACTCAAGCCTGTGCTGTTGATATTATATACCACCATGTCCACAAAGGAGTGCTGAAACTCCCTCTATCGGAGCCAGAAATTTTGCTTCCTGGTTTGCCACCTCTTGAACCTCAGGACATGCCGTCCTTCATTTATAATTTGGGATCCTACCCAGCTTTCTTTGACGTGAATTTGGAACAATTCTCCAATGTTCACAAAGCTGATTGGGTCCTTTGCAACACGTTTTATGAGCTGGAGCAAGAGGTAAGCATGTTAACTGGAGCTTGTGCACTATTTAGTTTCCTGAACTCTTTTTTATTTTTTTTCTTGCATTTCAATGATGATCTTTTGTTTTCTTCTTTCTTCTTCACTCTTTTTTTGGGAGAGGAAAGGGATATAGAAGTTAAAATATATTGTTTTTTATTTGGATTTGACAGATTTTTAGGCTTGCAATATTTGATCGGTTTCTCAATATCTTTGTAGGCGGTAGATTGGATGTCAAAGATAATGCCATTGAGGACAGTGGGGCCAACTATTCCATCAATGTTCTTAGACAAGCGGCTTGAAGGTGACGTAGACTATGGTTTCGAAATCTTTAAACCAAACACCGATGCCTGCGTGAAATGGTTAAATGATCGTCCAAAAGGGTCGGTTGTTTATGTTTCTTTCGGGAGTATGGCTGCTCTTGAGGCTGAGCAAATGCAAGAACTAGCATGGGGTCTGAGGATGAGCAACAACTATTTCTTGTGGGTGGTCAGGGCCTCAGAAGAGGCAAAGCTCCCCAAAAACTTTGTGGAGGAGACGTCGGAGAAGGGATTAGTGGTTGGATGGTGTCCTCAGTTGGAGGTTTTAGCACACGAGGCGGTGGGATGCTTTGTGACACACTGTGGGTGGAACTCTACGTTGGAGGCCATGAGCTTGGGCGTTACAATGGTGGCAATGCCACAATGGACAGACCAAAGCACGAATGCAAAGTATATTATGGATTTTTGGAAGATGGGACTTAAAGCTCCGGTGGATGAGAAAGGGTTAGTGAGGCGAGAAGCAGCGGCGCACTGCATAAGGGAGATAATGGAAGGAGAGAGAGGAGAAGAGATAAAGAAAAATGCCTTCAAATGGAGAAAATTGGCAAAAGAGGCTGTTGACAAAGGTGGAAGTTCTGACAAAAACATTGAAGAATTTGTAGCTAAACTGGTTGCTGGTTTGCCGTAGCTAGCTAGCCAGATCTTCGCTTCCATTAATTCCGATCCAAAAGTATTTTTGGCAGCAGCTTAACTGCAATGTGTAATAATTTCGGCTTATAACAAAGGCCGTACTTGTGTAACCCTGCAAGTCAAATGTCATAATTTACGCTGAGAATAATGCTCGCTCTAGAATGTGTATTTTTAGTTATTTTTTTTATATAAATTTTTTAATAATTTTAAATATTTAAAAATAAATAAAAAAATTCATAATATCATTAAAAAATACTTTCTTAACCACGAAATAAAATAAAATAATAATTTTTTAGTTTTTTAATGATTTTTTTTTTTACTTTAGGATTAAACAAGTATTTTTTAATAATGTTCTAAATTTATTTTATTTTTTAAAAATATTAAAAAGTATTAAAAAAATCTCTGTAAAAAATAATTAAAAAAACACATACTAAAGCTATTGGTAGCTCCAATGCTACCGGCGGTAGCTCTAGCAGTACTCATATATAGTTAAATTATGACAGATCTTTGATAAAGGAACGGTATGTAGGTCCATGAATTGAGATACATTTTAGAAAATTTATATTTATAAGTTGGTGGGAATAACTTCATCTAATTGGGTGTTTATATAATATAATTTAATTTAAAAGATAAATTTTAAAATTTAAATATTACAAATTAAATATTACCATTTAAGTACCGATATAGATGGAATACGTATTCTACGCACCGAATTAAGAATAAAATAACATTTCTACCTTTTAATCTCTGTGGACACTATGCAAAGGGCACACGATCTATGTTCATTGTCACTATCCCTAGCTTAATACACAAGGGATGGTGTATTAAAAAGTAGTTAGGTGTGGTCTACTTTTTTACAATAGTTTATATAAGACTTATCTATTTAGTATTTGTACAAATCATTCCCATGATAAGCTAAAGCCTTTCCAAGTATTGTATATTATTTCTCCACGTAGCATGTCTCTCTCTCTTTGAATTGTAAAACTTGATTCAGGGGTCAAGAAGTTATAGAAAATTCTGATCATATATTTGAAAGTGAGTAATTTGAATTTGATTTTTTATAAGCTAAAGTCTTTCCGGGTATTGTAAGCATTTTACAGTAGTACTGGTTTATCTTTGCGAATTATATATTATTGAGTTGCTATCGCATCTATTTTAATTTCTCTCGTCCAACATTTATTTAAAATCATATATCCAATGCTTTTTTTCAGTGTACAAGTCCAACCCAACTCATATATAAAGTCCACACGAGTCAACAACAAATTTCGTGTACAAATTGCATGCGCAGTACTTCATACTCCTGGGACCTAATCAGTTGGCCGGAATATGCACCGTTAGTCTTCTGTTCTCTGTTGAGTGTTCTTTCATGCTGATTTGGATTTCCAAGTGAATATAGTTACCATGGAAAATGATGAAGTAAACGGGCAAAAGAAACTTAAACACAGAGAGATCTGAAAGTTTTGCGTCCAAAAATGGAGTAGGATATGATTGCCAGCAGAGCTCATTGTTTAATCTTAGCCTATCCAATTCAAGGACACATTAATATCCTATGGTGGAATTCTCCAAGCGTTTGAAGCACAAAGGAGTGGAAGTTACTCTGGTTACCACCCACTTCATCTCCATGCAGAGAACATACAAAAAGAAGGCAGCTCCATTACGATCGAGATCAGCATCTCCGATGGCTATGACGAAGGCGGAAGAGCGCAAGCAGAGAATGTCCAATCCTATCTCAGGCTGCCCGGTTCATGACTGTATCGTTTATGATGCTTTCTTGTCTTGGGCTCTAGACGTAGCAAAAAAGTTTGGTTATTCGGGGCTCCGTTTTTCTCTCAATCTTGTGACGTTGATATTATATACTACCATGCCTCCAAAGGAGAGCTGAAACTCCCTGTTTCAGAGCCAGAAGTTCGATCTGCTTCCTTGTTCGCCATCTCTTGAACCTCAGGACATGCCGTACGTCCTTCATTTCTAATTTGGGATCCTACCCAGCTTTCTTTGACATGGCTGTGGAACAATTCTCCAATCATAAAGCTGATTGGGTTCTTTGCAACACGATTTATGAGCTGGAGCAAGAGGTAAGCATGTTAACTGGGGCTTATAAATTATTAGGTTCCTGAACTTCTATTTTGTTTTTTTCCCTTTCTTTCCGCTATCTTGTTTAATTTGCATTTTAAATGAATTTTAGGCTTGCAACAGTTGATCGGCTGCTAAACTTTGTGGAAGAGACGTCGGAGAAGGGATTATAAGTGATTCAATGGTGCCGTCAGTTGGAGGTCTTAGCACACGAGGCAGTGGGATGACAATGTGCGTGGAACTCAACGTTGGAGGCCCTGAGCTTCGGTGTTCCAATGGTGGCAATGCCACAATGGACAGCCCAAAGCACAAATGCAAAGTTTATTATGGATTTTTGGAAGATGGGGCTGAAAGCTCTTAGTTCCAGTTGACGAGAAAGGATTAATAGTGAAGCGAGAAGCAGCAGCGCATCGCATAAGGGAGATAATGGAAGGAGAGAGAGGAGAAGAGATAAAGAAAAATGCCTTCAAATGGAGGAAATTGGCAAAAGCGGCTGTTGACAAAGGTGGAAGTTCCGACAAAAATATTGAAGCATTTGTAGCTAAACTGGTTGTTCGTAAGTCCTAGCTAGTCAGATCTTCGCTTCCATTAATTGCCAAGTTGCATCTATATATGTGTTTTTGGCGGCAGCTTGAGCTGTAATAATGTGTCATAATTTGGGCTTGTTACAAAGGCCATTATGTAATCATGTCTAATGCCATTTTTGCGCTTGACGCACACACATTTGCTGTCTGATAAACTTGCAATAATTTTGAGACCAGGACAGAAGATGAAAATTGCATCGAGCTTTTAGTTCTGACCATCGCTAAATGACAAGATCTTTGGTAAAGGAATGGTAAGAATATCCCAATATATAACACAAGGAAAAAAAAAAAAAAAAAAAAAAGGAAAAAAAGAAAAGGATCTAGAGCCAAGGACTTTGTCCCCACCCTTTTCTCATGAGGGGGAGTCACTTGAAGCGGTTTGTTATAGTCCAAAAATTGGAGACACAGTGGGTTGTTTTGTGTTGTACTTTGTTGGTCCAATTTGGTTGAAGGAGACACCCACTTCCTCTTTTTTAACGATCTTTGGTTAAAAGAAGCAGAAATATAGAAAAATAGCCAGTGATAGATGGTCTGATACGCCAGCAAACAACCGTCAATGGTTGTATAGGTGCATGAGAAACACGCGCACACCACTGTTGGAGAGAGGAGGATGGTCGGATCTGAAAGATCCAAGGACGTTGATCCTACTACTCTAGCCTACGACGACAGAAAACTCAAGCACATGGATCTCATGAACGGTTTAGACGTGTGAGACACATACGCCACTCGTTTGGATAATATTGTTTCGAAAGCCAAAAGATCGGCAGCTTAGGGGTCTTGTGTAGCAATGCATGACAGTCGTAAGTGGGCGGAAAACAATAAATCGGCATTTCTCTATGATATGATTGGAAAACAAGAAAATAGTTGAAAAAATCTACTAGACAGCTCCAAGAAAGATCAGAGAGTAAGAGAGAAGGAGGCGGCAAAGCTCCAACCCCCTCCGGAAGTAAATGGGAGGATGTTTAAGAGATGGATATGGAGGTTTGGGAGACACCTTCGGGGAGGAGAGAGAGTAAATAAAGTCAAATCCACTTGGTAATGCTTTTGCTTCTCTTGAGGTTTGATCTTTCATTTTCCTTAAATTTCTTTTTCCAGTTGATTACTAGAAGGAAAATTTAGAAGTAAACATTCTATTGAGATAGATACCCGTTCATCGTCTATAAAAAGGTCACCAGCTATTATATTTTTAAAAAATTATTAACCTACAACTCTGAACTCTCTTGCAATATTTTACGAATTCATATTAGATTAAGAGTAATTTTGTTAAATTAAAATTCTTTTTTAATAAATATGCTGATATTAGTTGATTGCAAGATATTGTAAGAGTTGTAAAAGATTTATGAGAGCTAGGTATGCAAAAATACTTCCATGTAGCCAAAAAAAAAGAGGCACTTTCCCGTTGGCTGTCGGTATTGATAAGGACAGGCATATATGTTTTATCATTTTTGACAAGCCTGCCACGCATTGTACGCTGAAGTCACTTACGGACATTTTTAATAAGAAAAAATCTGGGAAGAAGCCATTATAGTGGGAGTAGTCGCTGCACACATTACGTGGCTTAAGTAAAATAACAAAAAATACCTTACAACATACATCTCCCAAATCGACTGAGAGCGAGCTGATGAGAGAGAGATCGAGATGAGAGAGAGAGACTGAGATAAGAGAGAGAGTGATGATGAGAGAGAGACCGAGATGAGAGAGATGATGAGAGAGAGTGTGAGTGACGATGAGAGAGAGCGGAGACGAGAAAGAGACCAGGATGAGAGAGAGTCGAGGAGAGAGAGAGACAATGAGGGATGAGAGAGAGTCGAGGAGAGAGAAAGAGCCGGCGAGAGAGAGAGTTGTTGATGAGAGAGAGATGATGAGAGAGACGCTAAAGAGATGATGAGAGAGAGAGGAAGAGAGAGAGACGGGTAGCCATCTGTGCGTTTTGCAACAAAAAATAAATAAATGGACCAGAAGCAACCACGTAGTGTGTACAATATGTGCACAGCTACAGTGGATGCTATGTAGCAATGCTCTTTTAAGAAATACGAAGAATGAATAAATGAGAAAGGTCTGATATAATCATTAAAACTTTTACAAATTTCTATATAAAATATAATAAATAATTCAATTTTTTCAAATTTTAAAATAAAAATTATATTATAACAATATTTTATTCAACTTTTAATTTTTATCTCATCTCATCTGTGTAACCAAACGAGACAAGTCGGCCTGATCTCCCTCAAATAATTTTCATTCAATAGGTGTTTATCATGTAGGTCTCCCATTTCAGCTTCCATATGCCTGCATAACAACTGATAAATGATGTGACAAGTAGATCCCACCAACATTATTATAGCATCAACCCTCAGTTCACATATCTACACTTTTCCTCTCTCTCTCTCTCTCTCTCTCACGTACAGCTTCCCCTTTGTCTCTCTCTATACTGGATCATCTCCTGTAACAAATCTATACCTATATTTTACATTAAGAACAACTTCAACAATTTGATTCGACACATTTAAGGACCATGACAATAACTTAATCAAATTAAATGAGGAAAAAAGAACAGGATTTTTGAGTGGCAAAAAATAAAAATTCTGGTTTTGAAGATGATTATCATCAATCGGATTCTTTAGAATGCTCATTGCCGATGTCGGTTTCCTTCTTTACCTTCGACTTAATCCCATAATTGACACACCGTTTGGTGAACTTTCTCAATCCGGTGGCCAAATTCATGCTGGGCTTGTAGTCGAAATCCCTGAAAGTCATGGTCACATTGGCATGGGTGTAGGGAACGTCTCCATTCCTCGGCATCTTGATCATGTGCTTCTTGGCCTTGGTGCTTAGCAACCCCTCCAATATGGACACTAACTTTTCGACCGGCACCGACGACGTGTTCCCAAGGTTGTAGATCCTCAGCTGCGCCGGTCCCCTCTTCTTCCTACCGCTTCCAGTGCTTTTTTTGGTTGTGTCCAACACCTCTAAATAGCCTGATAGGCCACGGCAGTCAACGAGGTTCCGTAAACCCAATCCCAAGTATTTGGGATAAACTGTATGTAATCAATATGCAGTTTACGTTGCATGCATGCCGCATGCAACAAGAGACGAGAACGGGTCGTAAGGGACGTTGGGAACGTGGGAAGCTTGAGTTAGTTGATTACGTAGGAATGGGTCTTCAAGGAGTTACGTGAGTTACGTATTTTACGTATTTTACGTGTTTTTCTTTCCGTTGATGTTCTGTTTTGGGGCTCTGTTTTATGCTCTGTTTTACGTGTCTATTTACGTGTTTGAGTCGGTTAGTTAGCTACTAGTTTCCCTTTATTTTCGGCATGATTGTAAACGGCTTGGCTTACTTAAAGCAGCCTAGAAAGTGTCAAGTATTATCAGATAATTTATTCAACTATTACGGTTTATTTCTCACCGGAAGAGAAAGCATTCTTTTACGTTAACGTTATCACAAGTTGGGACCTATCATTGGCCTCAGAGACAGGTTGAAATTTTTTTAATGGGAACCAATAAGGAGCGAATCGAGCAGCTAGAAGCAGGATTGGGTGGAGTACAAGAAGGGTTACACCGGATGGAGCTCGGTATGGCTGACTGACTTCGTCATGTAGAAGAAACTCTCAACCGCCTTTCCGATGTCTTGCTTGCAAACCAGGAGAATCCCATCCACGGACATCATCACCGAGACGGACACGAAGGAGGACGGTTGGTGGTATGTCCAAAACGGCAAAACTTGAATTTCCCAGATTTGCCGGAGATGATCCGACGGAGTGGTTCAATCGCGTGAACCAATTTTTCGAGTTCCAGAATACGCCCGAGGCACAAAGAGTTTTATTGGCCTCCTACCACTTGGAATGGGAAGCCAACCAGTGGTGGCAGTGGATTCTCAGAACATTCCAGGAAGACGGACGCATGCTCTCGTGGCTGGATTTTGAGGAGGAACTCTGGGCTCGCTTTGGACCTTCGGAGTGCGAGGATTTCGATGAAGCCCTTTCGAGGGTCAGACAAACTGGGTCCTTGCGTGAATACCAGAAGGAATTTGAACGCTTGGGCAACCGTGTGAGGGGCTGGACACAAAAAGCTCTTGTGGGAACTTTCATGGGTGGTTTACGAACGGAAATCTCGGACGGGATTCGAATGTTTAAACCTCAAACGTTGAGAGATGCCATCAGCTTCGCGCGCATGAGAGATGACCAGCTAACGAGACAGCGGAGATTCACACGCCCTCCACCTCCAGTGCGAGCTCCCCTAGCTCTACCTCCAGTTAACCGAACAACACCAATAACACCGGCCGCCCCTATTAGACGCTTGAGTTGGGAAGAAATGCAGCGTAAGCGACTTCAAGGCTTGTGTTTTAACTGTAATGAGCATTTTACTGCAGGACATAAATGTCAGGGGCCCCGAATCCTCATGTTGGAAGGTCACGATGGCGAAAACGGCACTTGTGACGCCGTAAACGAAGAACCACTAGTGGAGGAGAACCAGGAGGGGACTATCGAACCAGAGATCAAGCTGCATGCTCTAACAGGTTGGACAGCACCCAAGACCATGCGAGTAGCTGCCAGGATCGGTGCCCACGATGTTATCACGTTAATTGACAGCGGATCAACTCACAATTTTATTAGTGAGCGTATGGCCAGCCTACTACGATTACCAGTGATACCGACTGAGGCATTCACAGTGCGGGTAGCTAACGGAGCCGATCTTAGATGCCATGGGAGGTTCGATGAGGTACCAGTAAACCTGCAAGGCATAACTTTTTCATTAACTCTTTATTCTCTACCACTCACAGGATTGGATTTAGTCTTGGGAATCCAATGGCTTGAGCTACTGGGGTCCGTGGTTTGCAACTAGAAAAGATTGACCATGGAATTTTCCTGGGACAACCAGACCAGACGTTTGATAGGGATCGATGGCCAAAATATTCAAGCGGCATCACTTAAAGCAATATCCAAGGGCGTTCGACCAGGCCATACTATCCTAGGTTTTTGCCTACCGGTCACCAAAGCGGACCCAGAAGACCTCATACATCCAAGCATGCAAGCAGTATTGCAGGAATACTCTGATGTATTTTCCGAACCTTCAAGCTTGTCTCCCATCCGCGCGGTTGATCACAACATTCCTCTAAAGGAAGGAACCGAACCAGTTAATGTGCGACCGTACCGATACGCGCATTATCAAAAAGAGGAGATTGAAAAACAGGTCCAAGAAATGCTAAGCTCAGGACTTGTTCAACCCAGCACTAGTCCTTTCTCATCACCCGTCCTTTTGGTGAAGAAAAAAGATGGAAATTGGCGCTTTTGCACAGATTATCGCGCACTCAACACAGCAACCATTAAAGACCGATTTCCAATCCCCACCGTGGAGGACATGTTGGATGAACTCTATAGTGCCTCGTATTTTACCAAGCTTGACTTGAGGGCTGGGTACCATCAGGTACGAGTAAATCCTCTTGATATCCCTAAGACTGCTTTCCGAACGCATAATGGACATTACGAATATTTGGTTATGCCGTTTGGCTTATGCAATGCACCATCTACCTTTCAGGCCATTATGAATTCTATTTTTCGGCCTCATCTTAGAAAATTTATATTAGTTTTCTTTGATGATATATTAGTTTATAGTCCTTCGTGGGACACACATTTAGTGCATGTAAAGCAAACCTTGGAGATATTGAGGCAGCACCAATTTTTTGTTAAGGCTAGTAAATGTGCCTTTGGGCAATAGAAACTGGAGTATTTGGGTCATATTGTTACTAACCAAGGAGTGGAAGTGGACAGGAGTAAAATAGCCGCAATGGTGGCATGGCCACGGCCTAATAATATTTCAGCACTACGTGGGTTCTTAGGCTTGACAGTTATTACCGGAAGTTTGTTCAAAATTACGGCATTATAGCTCGGCCTCTTACCAACCTCTTGAAGAAAGGCCAATTCGGCTGGAATGATGAAGCAGAGGTGGCTTTTTTGGCACTCAAACAGGCCATGACAACCACTCCCACATTAGCAATGCCGAATTTCAAGGACTCATTTACCATTGAGACGGACGCATCTGGGGAAGGCATAGGAGCTATACTGTCTCAACAAGGCAAACCGGTGGCATTCATGAGTCGAGCACTGGGAGTGACGAAGAAATCCTGGTCCACTTATGCCAAGGAAATGTTAGCCATCATAGAGGCTATACGTTTATGGCGTCCGTATCTTCTGGGCAAGAAATTTTACATTCAAACGGATCAGCGCAGTCTCAAGTTTTTTTTGGAACAACGGATTGCCACACCAGAGCAGCAGAAATGGGTAGCTAAACTCCTTGGGTACGACTACGAGATAGTCTACCGACCTGGACGTGAAAACTCTGCTGCCGACGCATTATCACGCAAACCAGGTAGTCCCATTCTCCATAGCGTTTTTATTCCGCATGTCAGTATATGGGAAGACATTAAAACGGCAGCAACAAATGATCCGTATATCCAGTCAATGGGTCGCACGGCAACGGGTCATCCCGAGGGACCTTATTTGTGGCGTCAGGGGCTACTTTTCTTCAAAGGCAAAGTTGTCATTCCAGACAACCGAGCCTTACGTAGCAAATTGCTACATGAAATGCACGATACGAAGGTGGGCGGCCACTCAGGAGTTTTACGCACATATAAGAAATTGGGACAGCAGTTCTATTGGCCGGGAATGCATAAATCAGTCCAGGAGTACGTCAAAGGATGCGAAGTATGTCAAAAAGTCAAGGCTGAAACAATAGCTCCGGCCGGACTCCTCCAACCGCTGCCAATCCCATGCCGGGTCTGGGACGACATCACTTTAGATTTTATTGAAGGCCTTCCGGTTTCTCAAGGCAAGGACACGATTATGGTGGTCGTCGACAGGTTGAGTAAATCAGCCCATTTCCTTGCGTTAACCCATCCGTTTACTGCAAAAACAGTGGCCGACAAATTTGTAGAGAGAATTATCAAACTTCACGGGATGCCGCAGTCCGTCATTAGTGACCAAGACCCAATTTTCATCAGCAAATTCTGGCAGAAATTCTTCAAGATGTCGGGCACCAAATTGCAGCTCAGTTCCGCATACCACCCACAAACCGATGGACAAACAGAAGTCGTCAATCGCTGCCTCGAGCAATACCTTCGTTGTTTCGTGCACCAGTGGCCGCGTAAATGGAGTTATTATTTACCCTGGGCAGAGTATTGGTATAATACTACCTACCATATTTCTACGGGGATGACCCCATTCCAAGCACTGTATGGACGACTGCCTCCCACCATTCCATATTACACAGACGGACTGTCCCCAGTACACGAAGTGGATCAGCAGTTAATGACTCGCGATGAACTGCTTCAGCAATTGAAGGTTAATTTAGCGAGCTCAGTTAACCGAATGAAGCAAATGGCCGACAACAAGCGGAGGGATATTTCATTTGACGTGGGCGAACGGGTGTTGTTGAAGCTCCATCCTTACCGACAACAAACAGCCTTCAAAAGGGTCCATCAGAAATTGGCAAGTCGTTTTTACGGACCCTATGTGATCTTGAAGAAATGCGGACCAGTCGCGTACAAACTCGACTTACCGGAAGGCACACGCATTGATCTCGTATTTCATGTGTCGTTACTTAAACGATACCAAGAAAATGACAGCCTTACGGAACCACAGCAGACAACGTTGCCACCAGTCTCCGATGAAGGAGTGGTCGAACTCGAACCACAATTAATTCTGGACAACCGCTGGGTCAAACAGGGAGGTCAACTGGTTGAAGAGAGCCTACTGCAATGGAAGCATCTACCACCGGAGGACGCCACCTGGGAACAGACAAAGAAACTGCTGAGTGAATTCTCACCAACGATCCTTGAGGACAAGGATCCACCAAACGGGGGGAGTATTGATAGGCCACGGCAGTCAACGAGGTTTCGTAAACCCAATCCCAAGTATTTGGGATAAACTGTATGTAATCAATATGCAGTTTACGTTGCATGTATGCCGCATGCAACAAGAGACGAGAACGGGTCGTAAGGGACGTTGGGAACGTGGGAAGCTTGAGTTAGTTGATTACGTAGGAATGGGTCTTCAAGGAGTTACGTGGAGTTACGTATTTTACGTGTTTTTCTTTTCGTTGATGTTCTGTTTTGGGGTTCTGTTTTATGCTCTGTTTTACGTGTCTGTTTACGTGTTTGAGTCGGTTAGTTAGCTACTAGTTTTCCTTTATTTTCGGCATGATTGTAAACGGCTTGGCTTACTTAAAGCAGCCCAGAAAGTGTCAAGTATTATCAGATAATTTATTCAACTATTACGGTTTATTTCTCACCGGAAGAGAAAGCATTCTTTTGCATTCTTTTACGTTAACGTTATCACAAGTTGGGACCTATCATAGCCTTTCATGACTTTGTCGATGTACGTGAAGTCACATGCCACCTCCTTCTCGCCCTGTGTCTGGTAAACGTCAATGGCCTTACCGTGCAAGATGTCCTTTGTGAAGAAGAAGTACACCATGTCTAGTCTACCCCAAGGCCCATACACAGTGAAGAACCTTAAGCCAGTGAGGGAGAGCTCGTAGATATGGTCGTAGGTGTGAGCGATTTCTTCACCGGCTTTCTTGGTGGTAGCGTAGGGACTTGCCGGCTAGTGGGTGACGAAACTTTTTGGGGGAGAAAGAGCTTGTGGGGCCGACGGCACTTGGTGTGTGCGATGGCGTTGCTCGATTGTGGCAGCGATGGACCTGATGTCGTGCAGTAGCGGTTGGGTTCTTCCCAAAGTTCATGGTGTTGAAGTTCCAAAGAGGTGTGACTTTCTATAAGGAATTTACACTTCCGTTGGTTTTATTAAATGAGACCAGATTCACTACATGTAGTATAGAATTTCATACGTGGCTTACTTTTATTGGGAGTTGTTAAACTCTAAGGAACAGCCAGACCATTCCAAAGAAGAACTGAATCTTTTATTATATTATACCTGTGGATTAATCTTTTAATGGCAAGTAAAAAAATGTTGAAACTATAATTATAAAAATATGATAAATAAAAATTTTCAGGTGAAACATAATTTTTTTAGGAAAATGCTAGAAGGACCGAGAGATTCAACCGAAATTTGACCTATGCCACATGTTATTTTTTTAATGGCCAGTATAAAATATTTAAAAAAGAAAAAATTCATAGATCTAAGTTTTTCCCCTTCGTACGCCTCCCGCTCGATTGAAATTACTCTGTTTCTTTCCTTAAGTTTCACTTCTCTATTTTAGGTTTTCTTGCAAGATTGATCTGAACGTTTATGAATCTGTCTGGATTTCTATTTAGTTCCTTAAACCTAGGTGAATCCATGACCACTTGTTTCGTTCGTGAATCTATCTTGAATTTTTGTTTTCTGTTTTTCTAATTTTATTTCCATCGTGACCACTTGTTTTGTTCATGAATCTGTTTGGATTTTTTTTTTCTAATTTTATTTCTTTCTTGACCACTTGTTTGTTCACTGAGAAGAACTACAAGGAAAGTAGAGTTCAAGAGTAGGCCATAGGGATCGAGGAAGAAATGCCTTCTTCAATGAAATGAAATGATTTAATAGGAGGCCACCATTTCCAACTCCACCAGCAACACCATTTCACTGCTGGGCTCATGATGTTAGGGAGAGGAACTATCACCGGGATATGTACATGGATGAACGACGAGGTGATTGGCGTGCCGTGGGGCGAGACAAAATTGAAAATGCATATTAGTAGGGTGCCAGAGAATAAAGTTTACACGCATAACTTTGGTTCTAGTAGTCGCACAGCTTTCCTGTTTCAGACTAGATTTAACTTATGCATTAACTCTAAAACCCAACTGATTCCTCGTGTAGACATGATAATGTTCATTTTTTGATTTAATACATTTTAAACCATATAGTTTCTTCTTCCTCGGCTTTTCTAGTTCAAATTGCTTGGAGATTTTGTTGAAGCATTACAGTACAAGACGCAACTTGCTTGTCAAAAAGTTACCTTGGAAATGAATAATACAAAATTTTCATTGTGGATAGAATATTGCTTCCGTTTTCCTTTGGATGGATTTTGAAACAATTTGCAGTGTACAACCTCAGATTCTCAACATGCCAACTCTTTGAGCTAAGTACATGTTTCATTGGCAAGCAACCATAATTGGTCCAAATGATAGTCCCTATGGTGGCGCTGTTTTTCTTGTGACAATCCAGTTCTTTCTGCCAACAGGTGCATGCACTGAAAAAAATCGATCCAGTACTATTGACTTCAGAATACATTCCATCTCTTTGCTAAGCAAAATAAAAGAACCAATTTGTAAAAATACATTCCAGTGTTCAGCATGTATTTCATTTTCTGTATTGTCCGGAGAAGAAAACATTCACAATAAACTCCTTACTTCGTGTTTGGTTCCTTTTGCTCTTTAACAGAATTATGTACAAACACTTTTAACAAAACACAATCAGCTATGCCTCAATTTCAACTACTAAAACACAATCAGTTGTGCCTATCATCACTTTCAACTACTAAAGCTTCCATACCAAAGGGTGTTGATCATCGTAGATGCCACCATCAATAACCATCTATAAGGGTGTAAATTATCATCCTGGTCCGAGAGATGCATTCGAAAAGGTTGCACCTAAAGGAATAAAACATAGTAATACACCAAAAGGAATTAAAACCATAAAAAACCACCACTATTATTTAAAAATTGCTAAACCATAAGTTGGTTGGTTAGAAAATGACAAGTTCAGTGGAATCATAACAAGGCAAGCCACCACATTACTTGCAATGAAGGAGCAGTCGGTCTTATACCAATATTAACTTAGTTATTTGTCCAAACCTGACCATGTGTAAATTGTAGGCATAAATAGACGTAGTAAGAACCAACTTGACTTTTTCAATGGTAAATAAAAAAACCTAGAAAGAACCAGAATATTGTACATATTTATTAAAAAAAACCAAGTTGAGTGAAATCATAACAAGGCTATCCGCTACATTGCCTGCAACAGAGGAGTAGTCGAAGGAGCAGAAAAATAATCGGGTGCATGTATCCAAAGTTGAGTTTGTTCATCATATCGCCATTTCAATCACTTGTCATGATTTTCATTTTTTTTTTTTTTGTCTAGTTATATACATACACTAAACAACAATAAACAAGGGGAAGTATCCTGGGTTTGAGCAGCCTCATGTAGTGTGCCGCTGACATTGCAGTCATCTGCTCTAACTTCTATTGATAAGTTACTACTCCGCTGTGCAGGACAATAAATATAAAAATGTATCATTAAATTGACAAAAGAATTGATGTGTTTAATGGAACTGAATTTTTTTAAATTATCAAGAAAGGAACCTCAACTTCGCCGCAGTGCAATCTCCTTTTCGTACTAGGTTTCTTAAGAGCCTTCTTAACTAGGTGTATTTTTCTCTTTGACGGTGGTCTTCCTTTACTCCGAACTATCAACAGACTTAAAACTCTACTTGTAGTGCCCTCCATGGATGTAGCTAGATCATTGCTTTTACTAGCACATCTTGAATCGTCTTCAAGGTGCTCTTGCTTCCACTGCTTTATTTGACTAATCAATTTCAGACACCTGATCTCGGTCTTTGCAGCACTTAAACACAGTTCATAGAATGAATTTTAGATCCTATCGTACCTTTGTCCCTTAGGGTTGCTACTTGCCTCATAACTACTCTTGACAAATGTGTATTTTCACTTTATACCATTCCTCCACTTATCCAAGATGTATTGCGGTGGTATTTCCCCCTTGCCTAACTGAGTCAGGATATGAAGAGCGTGTTTGAACAATATACCCCTAAACTCAAACAACTTGCAATTGCATTTAACCTCCAATGTATGTTCATAAAAGGAAACAATGTAGTTTGCACGTTTTAATAATTCATCACTCACTTAAATCTCATCGGCAACTACAAACGTATATTTTGCACCCTCACATCCTAGAAAAGAGGTAGTCAAATATAAAAA
The DNA here is from genome assembly GCF_004785595.1 of Juglans microcarpa x Juglans regia. NCBI lineage: Eukaryota > Viridiplantae > Streptophyta > Magnoliopsida > Fagales > Juglandaceae > Juglans > Juglans microcarpa x Juglans regia. The sequence continues at coordinate 4,839,349 of NC_054606.1, read as the reverse complement.
TCCTCGCAATTTGTCTTGTATCTCCTTGAATTTGGCAAGTGTATGCTTTGTAAACTATTTCTCAACAGGATAGCGACTAATGCAAGGAATATTTGTGTTAAATGAATTGAAATCAGCAATGGTTTCATTCTTTACCTTCCTCATAAGGGCTAAATCGCATTGATCAACAAATTATTTTAGAGTGGTCTTGGAGTTAACGTAATCATCGAAAAATGCATTCATGCCTTCACTTTATTGTGTGGTTGACACTCCAGTCCAAAATGTGTCTCTAACATAGCCTGGCACCTAAAAACACATATTCCTATGTTTGATTCCAACCATGTTCTCATGAAGGTCATAAGTATCAAGAAAATTGCACCAACGTTCTTCGAACTCTTGCTCGCTTAAAGAGTCATACACACATTTCTGTAAAGTACTCTTCATCTCCTCATATCGAGAATGTGACCCAAACTTCTCAGGAAGTTTTTTCATGATGTGTCACAAACAAAATCGATGCCTAAATGCTGGAAACCCCTCGAAATTGCAAGTTGCATTGCCTTGTCTTGGTCTGTAATGATTACATATAGTGATTGGTCGTTCATACACTTCGACCATGACTCAAACAACAACTCAAACGTATGTGCATCCTCATTGGATATCAATCCACACCCGAATAGGATTGTTTGACCATAATGGTTTACACCACAAAGGGTGTAAAAGGCATCTTATAGGCGTTAGTCAGGTATGTTGTGTCGAATGTAATGACATCCCCGAATGATTGATACGCATCTCTACTTCAGGCGTCTGCCTAAAACACATTATTTAAGCTCAAGTCATCGTCCACATCCATCTCATAGTAAAAATCTGGATTTTTTTTTTTTCATTTGTCGAAAGTAGTTACGTAGAGCTTCAGCACCTCCAACCCGAGGTGAGTTTCAATATAGTTTCGACACTCCTTCTCCTCAAATGGCACATTCTCGAAATCACCCACTTCAACAAGTAGAGACCTGAAATTTTTTGCCATTCATATTCATGCCTCGTCATTTATTTCAAGCATCTTAGCCACACGAGCATCAACCTTCTTAAAGCGTCTAAAATGTCTTGTCTTTCCTAGACTATAAATGTGTGTGTGCTCCAAGTTTAAGCTAGTCAGGGTATATTTACCTTCATCATTCAAAGTCGCATTAATCCTAGCCATACACCCTAACTTCTCTATTTGTCTTGGCTTGAGAACATTGGTAGTCTTACTATTTGATGTGCCTTGACACGCACATACCAAGGTAAACCATATGACATTCTCATCTTCTCCTTGTTTAGAATTCCTTTCTATGCACTCCAAACCCCTTATGCTTGGCATACTTCATATAGTAAGACCGAACTTCAGAATGTCATTCCGACCTTAGGTTCTTCACTGGTTTCATTGAGGAGTTAATAATGCCTTATCATATTCATTCTCCGAGAGATTTATGTTGGAATCCATTGCAAGACCAACATTCGAATAAATATAAAAAGATCCAACCGACTTTAAAACAAAGCCAGAGTATAGAAATGCAACATAAGGGGAAAAACATGATTTGTGTTGTACATCAACATTTTCAATCTAGAAATATGCAACCTAAGCCATGGATGGACAGTATAGATGAGATGGTATGCACAGTTCAATCTAGAAATGCAACCTAACCCATGGATGGACAAAATCAACTCAATTGCACTATCCCCTATAGGCACCCAGTGGAGGTTTTCCAATAATTTTTGGACATGAAACTTTTCGATAATTTGATTTTTTTTCAACCAACCTTTAGGTTCATTATCACAAATAGGTGGACTGCAATAGGATAACCTTAACATTCAAAAAAGTAGCAACTAAAATATTTCATTTTTTTACATCAAAGACAGACCACAACAATATCTAGTAATGACTAGTCTAAAATGTAAACAAAAAATGGAAGAAAACAAAACTTACAGCTCGGATTCGTGTGGGAGCGAGGGAGGCGGGAAGGGAGTGGGCTAGGAATGAAGGCTTTTGCCAGAAAATGATCTCTACCGTGCAGACGAAAGGATGGCGTCGAACGAACTCATTGATTCCGTACAAGATGGAGGGAGCGAGATGAGGGAGGGACACTGGAATGAAGTATTAAAATTTAAAATGAGTTTCTCTCTCTCTTTGTTTTTCTTATTCTTTATTTTTTAATATTTTAAATTATCATGTGCTGCAAATCGGTCACTTATCGGTAGCAGAGAAGGAGATAGGCTTAGGAGAGAGCAGCGGAGGGGGGTGACGGGCTATGTAAAATGAAGAAGACGGTAGAAGAAGACAGTAGAAAAAAAAGAAAAGAAAAGAAAAAAGAAAAAAAAAGGAAAAGTAGAAGGGGGCGGCCAGCCCACTTGCTATTTTTTTGTGTTTTTGTATTTTTTTTTAATGTGTTTTTTGTTTGTAGTTTGTAGTTTTTTAGTTTTTAATAAAAAAGAAATAGGTTATTTTAGACTTATTGTCTATAGTAGCAGAATCATGTATTCTTTTTGTTTGAAAGGATTGAGGGAGTTAGTGCTTCTCTTCTCTAAAAGAAGAGATCATTTAGTTTTGTTTTTATAAATCTCTATGTTAAGAGAGAGTTTTATAGAAATTATATCCGTCATAAATAAATTTATGTGCTGAGGTGCTTCAGAATAGATGCGTAGCTTGATTTGTAGTTCAGTATTTATAAGTTATAATTGTAATTTTGATTTATGAAATGAAATGAAGTCTATTTAAAAAAAAAAAAATTGCTACATATAATTATTGTAAACTCAATAAAATAAGAATAATATTACTTATCATATTAATTTTTATTATTATTTCATCATTTTATAATATAATATTAGATATTAAAAATTATTTATTATATTTTATTTATAAATTTATTATTTAATATTATATTATAAATAATAAATAAAAAATAAAAATTGAGATGATGAATAGATTTTCCTATAAAACAAACTCGAACAGAGATGTCTCAAACGCTCAAATTCTGTGTCCAAAAATGGAGAAGGAGACGAGTGCCTGCAGAGCTCATTGTTTAATCTTAGCCTATCCAACTCAAGGACACATTAATCCTATGATGGAATTCTCCAAGCGTTTGAGGCACAGAGGAGTAGAAGTTACGCTGGTTACCACCTACTTCATCTCCAAGGACATACAAAAAGAAGCAAGCTCCATTACGCTCGAGACCATCTCCGATGGCTATGACGAAGGCGGGATAGCGCGAGCCGAGAACGTCCAGGTTTATTTGGAGCGCTTTTCGCAAGTCGGTTCGCAAACCCTGACCGAGCTCCTCGAGAAACTTTCTATCTCAGGCTGCCCGGTTGACTGTATTGTTTATGATCCTTTCTTGCCATGGGCTCTAGACGTAGCCAAAAAATTTGGGTTATTCGGGGCTGCGTTTTTCACTCAATCTTGTGCCGTTGATATTACATACTACCATGTTCACAAAGGAGAGCTGAAACTCCCTCTTTCAGAACCAGAAGTTTTGCAGCTTCCTGGTTTGCCACCTCTTGAACCTCAGGACCTGCCGTCCTTCATTTATAAATTAGGATCGTACCCAGGTTGCTTGGAGATGTTTGTGGGGCAATTTTCTAATGTTGAGAAAGCTGATTCGATCCTTTGCAACACCATTTATGAGCTGGAGCAAGAGGTAATTAAGCATGTTAATTAACTGGGCGGGGCGGGGCTTATAAATCATCAGTCCCTGAACTTTTGTTTTTGTTTTCCTTCTTTTAACGATCTTGTTTCATTTGGATTTGAGATGATTTTTAGGCTTATAACTGTTGATCGGTTACTTGGGCTATGTGTGGATTTAAAAAATATTTTCAAAATTTGTTTGAATAAAAGTAACTTACATTGTATCAAAGTTTGTGAATAAAAATAAATGTTGTATTGGAGCTTATGAAAGTTGATTGATAAAATTAAAAAATTATTTAAATATGATTGTTTTATATTATTTTTGTTTTAGAATTTGTAAAAATTGTATTAATTTTTATATTTGATTAATAATTAAATAAAAAGTTTAAAATTTGAAATAGAAGAGTTGTTATGATTGAGTAACTGTTTGAGAATGAAGTTGTAAGAAAAGTTAGAAAAATTTTAAGAACACCTGTTGATTGCCAAATATGGCTAATTTCTACGCAGGCTGTGGATTGGATGTCCAAGATATGGCCAATGAGGACTGTGGGACCAACTATTCCATCTATGTTCTTAGACAAGCGGCTTGAAGATGACAAAGACTATGGTTTCAGCATCTTCAAACCAAACACCGATGCTTGCCTGAAATGGCTAAATGATCGTCCAAAAGAGTCGGTTGTTTATGTTTCTTTCGGGAGTTTGGCCGCTCTTGAAGCTGAGCAAATGCAAGAACTAGCTTGGGGTTTGAGGATGAGCAACAGCTATTTCTTGTGGGTGGTCAGGGCCTCAGAAGAGGCAAAGCTCCCCAAAAACTTTGTGGAGGAGACGTCGGAGAAGGGATTTGTGGTTCACTGGTGTCCTCAGTTAGAGGTCTTAGAACACGAGGCAGTGGGATGCTTTGTGACACACTGTGGGTGGAACTCTACGTTGGAGGCCCTGAGCTTCGGTGTTCCAATGGTGGCAATGCCACAATGGACAGACCAAAGCACGAATGCAAAGTTTATTATGGATTTTTGGAAGATGGGACTTAAAGCTCCGGTTGATGAGAAAGGTTTAGTCAGGCGAGAAGCAGCAGAGCATTGCATAAGGGAAATAATGGAGGGAGAGAGAGGGAAAGAGATTAAGAAAAATGCCTTCAAATGGAGGAAATTAGCAAAAGAGGCTGTTGACATAGGTGGAAGTTCTGACAAAAACATTGAAGAATTTGTAGCTACATTGGTTCGGTCCTAAGTTGCGGTCGGTTCGGACCAGTCTAAACAGGAATGTAATGTTTCTGTTGATTAAATAATTGCTCAAAACCTGTCTTTAGCTGTCGTCGTGTTCAAATTATATATTCCACTTTGATGCACGCCTGTTTGTTGTTTGACAAGCTTCCATCAGCTGATATTTGGACAAATTAAAGAAGAAAATTGCATCGAGCTTTTAGTTTGTCCTTCGGAGATTGAAAGTAGACCTGTATCTTCATTGGTCTTTAAGAAATATTCTGAATACAGAGGCCTATTTAAAGAACAAATGAGCACTGCACCAGTTGGGCACACCAACAAGCAGGTGGTGTGCGTTAGTGCTTCTAGACCCAGCTAGGTATCGATAAAACAGAAAAGATTCCTTTATACAATTCACAAAAAAGGTCAAAACAGAATTACAGAGAAGCTACTCTAGAGGATTCTGTTGACAAGGATAATTGAAGATCTTGTTGCGATGTTGAGTTGGAGTCTTGCGCAGAGGAGGCCTTGCGTGGAGCTGACTTGGAGGCAATACTAGTAGCAATTGTAGTGCTTTAAGAGATTCACGAAAGTCTGGTTTCAGGGGAATCATCCTAAAAGATGGCTCACAAAAGTCCCATCACTGTGAGTGAGTGAGGAATCAATGGTAAGTGGATTTGGAGGTCCATCCCAATCACTTTTGATAGCAACGCATCACTTTTGATTCCATTATGTACATCTCCTTTCTCAATGTGGAATCGCATTCACTATCCTTGTACAAGATTCAAGAATGAGAGTGATAAAAATCACCTTTGAATTTCTATACTTGTACCTATTCATTTATGGGTAGATTGAAGTCCAACGTCCAGTAAATTGCACTTTGTATTTACCATAAAATGGGTAAAAATGGGGATGCACTGGGTATTGCCGCGACATAAATGATACTGATTGTCCTGAATCCACGACATAAATAATTGCGTGCAGAAACATTAGGCAACGTTTGACTTGGTCCTTTTGAGTAGATTTCTCTTTCAGAAATATAAAAATCCTTTGGATGGACTTGGACGGCAACTCATCCTGACAACTCGTAAACGAATCTCCAGCATTGATCACCCACCATAAGGCGCATCATGAAAAAGTGCATGATCGGATTGAAAACACTGAGATTAATGAAAGAAAATAAAGATACGGAGAGATATTTGGAAAAGTATGCTACTGTCACATCAGTAACAGTAGCCGAAAATTTAGAAAACTATTTAAAAATACTAATAAACTTGCTATCCTCTATATTTACATAATAAATTACAACAAAGATCAGGTTTTAGTAAATTAGGATTATCTTCTGCAGATACAGAGGGATTTTCAACAATAGTTAATTCACAAGAGAGATGCTAGGGAGTCCGTTTTGGACTCTCCTTTTTTTTGCCCGACTAGGTTTTTTTGTTTTTTTACTTTTTTATTTTTGACTTGGTGATAAAGAAAATATTTTTTAAAAATATTGCGAATTTTTTTATTTTTTAAATATATTTAAAAGTATTAAAAAATGATTTGAAAAAAAAAACCAAAAAATAGTGTTAAAAAACCAAAACCAATCAGTAGTGGAAAAAATGGAATAATACTGCTACAGATAAGCACAAGTCTATGCCTACCTGCGAACCCCATTGACATGGCATTTTGCCACATCAGCAATTAAATTAAAAAAAAAAATGAAGAAAAGAAAGGGAAAAAGCAACCGAGCGGAAATAAGCTTTGTTCATTCAAGCTTGGAAGAAGGAGAAAACGCAACGGCAAAAGACACCATTTTGTTCTGTTCATTCGAGCTTCATCCAAAGAAGAAAACACAGCCTTCCTCTCTATCAGATCTCATAAATACTTCTCAGTTTTCTTCCTCGGCGTCGTAGAGTTCTCTACGTAGAGTCTGTCGTTGTTGATTAGTTGTAGCAACTCACGCCATCCTCGGCTGCTACCCACATTTCGGTGTCAAACCTGGTAAGAGGCTTAGAAGCTTTTTCTTCTGTTTATCTTTTCTATGACTTTGGGACTGTGGAATAATTGAATGTGCTATCATAATGTTTATGAAATTTTGATTCCATTTGTTCTAAGTTGGGTGGCATAATATATCACAATTACTGACTCGTGCTTGTGCTATAAAGTCACAAAATGGTTCAACTAAAGTTGCAAATGGTTCAGTTCATGGATGGTCCAGATAGATCCTTCAGGGCCAAACCAGTGACAATGCAAATATTACAATATGAATCTCATAATCTCAAATGAGCATGTCTGATTTGTGTGCTTCATGATTGATTTTGACTTTCTGAGCTACAATGATTATGGTCTGAGAATCGCATAAAAAAATCAAATGTAGAATGAAATCCATTCCCACCTTTAAATATGACATTTTGTGCTTAAACAATTCTAGTTTCCATCTAAATGGAAACAATATTTTACTTTTTGCTAAAGCTTTTAATTATAACCAATAATGGCATTGTTAAAGACATGGGCAGCAAATTTTTACAAGGTAAAGTGCATAAGTTGAGGCTTAAACCCATAACTTTAGTGCTTAATTGGTTTCCAAAATTGAGTTTGTTAACCATTTTTTCATGTGCTTGTGTTTTCCTTATGGTCTGAAAACGTGTTGTAGTTCTGTTGCATGGTGCTTTGTCTTGAAATTGTTAATGATGCTTGTTGATCTCATTACAATTAAGCCTGATGGAACCCAGTGCTACTATACCTTTATCAGGGTCTAAATCAATCCCTGATGTGATGCATTTGGATAGCTCTATGCCTCATAAGTTCATATAGCCCTCCGCCAATAGCTAGTCCTAGTGGTCACCCTGCTATCACATGGAAAAGATTTCAGGGTAGATCAAAAGTATGGCAACATTTTAGTAAGATCGAAGACGAGGATCATAATGAGCACAAAGCGGCATGCAACTATTATGGTAAGGTTTTATCATGTCATCCTAAAAAACAAGGTGCTTCATTTTTGAAGTACCATAATGGGACAAATAAAGCCTTTCTTGCTAGTGGGATTGGAAGGTATAACCCCCAATCCAAAACGATTGGAGCTAGGAAGGGGTGATGGCACAACTAGCAGTTCTAGTGTTGGACTTGCAAAGTTTAATGAATAGAAGATAAGATTGGTTGTAGTTAAAATGATAATTTTGGATGAGATGCTATTTAGAGTTGTTGAAGGTCAAGGGTTTAAAGAGTTTATGGCCACAATTGAGCCTAGATTTCTAATCCCTTCTCGCATTACTATCATGCAAGACTATTTGAAGTTATATATGCCAGACAAGGACAAGTTAATGGAAATGTTTATCACATCTATTATAAGATTTGCATCACCACTGATTTATAGACATCGATTCAAAATCTTAAATATATGTGCATAACGGCTCATTTCATTGATAATGATTGGAACTTGCATAAGAGAATAATAAATCTTATGAAAGTTTCTGATCATAAAGGGGCAACAATAGAAAGAGAAATTGAGTCATCTATTCTTCAATGGGGTTTAAAGAAGATATTTATCATCACTATAGATAATGCATCTTCCAATCAAACGACCATTGATTTTTTTAGGAGAAGAGCCAAAGTTAGAAATTGTATTGTATTAGATAATGAGTTTGTACATATAAGATGTTGTGCACATACTTTAAATCTCATTGTCAATAAAGGGTTTTAAGAAGTTGATGAATTGGTTGTGAAGGTCTAAAAGCAGTGAAGTATGTGAAGTTTTCTCCTGCAAGACTCGATAAATTCAAGTTATGTGCTGACAAACAAAATATATTGGGTGGCAGGCTATTTTATCTTAATGTTCCAACTAGGTGGAACTCTACATATATGAAGTTGAGTGCAGCTCTGAATTATCGTGCAACATTTGACCTAATGCAAGATGAATACGATCAATTTGTACCACATCTCTTTGGGGTTTTTTTTTGGGGGGGGAGGGGGGGGACCAAAATACGATGATTGGGAAACCATTGAGGCCTTTGTACAATTTTTGAAAATTTTTGAAGATTTTAACTCATGCAACTTCAAATTTGTTCATTAAAGAAGTTGCTACACTATATAGCCATCTGAACAAATTTTCTAAAAATTTTGATAGGAAGTTGGCAACCATGTCAGAGAGGATGCTATTGAAATATAATAAATATTTTTGGTGATTTTGAGAAGGTGAACAAAATCTTGTTCATTCCAACTATGCTTGACCCACACTCCAAATTGAAAGTTTTGAAGTTTTGGTTTGTTGACTTTCTTGGCCTCGAGCGAGCATCCGAGCTTGTTGCACGACTAAGGGGAATCATTGAGCGGTTGTATAATCAATATTCAAATAAGGGCTAATCAAGTGCTAGTGAGACCCAAAGCAACACTTCTTATGATGATGATGATGATCTCTATAGTAGGTACCGTCAATATCAAGCATCAAAAGGTATTGTAGAGTTCAAAACATAATTGGATAATTATTTCATGGGAGGCCTTGTAGGATTGACACCCGACTTTGATATTCTAATATGGTGGAAGGTGAACTCAACCAAATATCCAGTCCTTGCCAATATAGCACGGGTTGTGTTGGTTATTCCCATCTCTGCCGTTGCTTCTGAGCCGGCATTCAGCGTTGGGGGTCGTGTGTTAGATTCATTTCGAAGCTCCTTGGCCCCAAAAACAATTGAAGCTCTTATTTGCATTCAAAATTAGTTGAAAGTTCACTCCATTAATTATAACTCCCAAGACTTGATGGAAGATACCGAAAGCTATAAGCTAAAAAATGGTAAGACTTATTTTGAAATTTCATATATTTTCATTTTTTTTAATAATTATATTTTTAACATAATTTTTTTCTTCATGTAGAGATGATTTTGAATAATTTTTCGAATATAGGCAATTAAAGAATAAGAGGTATCTAAAAATATAGCTTTAAGTACAAGTCGATTGCTAATATAGTATTTCCTTTGTCATGGTTATGCTTTTTTTAGTGAGAGAGTTGCTTTATGTTCTCTCAAAGTAAATTAGTAAAGTGAGAGACTGCAGGTTTTTGTGTACACACTAGCTTTTTAAAAAAAATTATTAGTTATTTGGTGAAACTTACATAAATATATTTATGAAACTTACGTAAAGAGAATAGGATGGAACCAAAGGGACGTGAAAGGGTGTCCAATAAAACTGTTTCACCGGCACATTAAGCAGTAGATAAAATTTGAGAGGGTTTGAGCATGTGATATCTATATCCCAGATTACAAGATAGTCAGATATGCATTGATTGGTAGTTTCAATGACTGTATTTTGCTGTTAATACACCAACTCATAATGCTCTTTTGGTGTTGTCTTTGCAGCATGTGCTCTGCTATGTGGAGTGGATGTTCTCCTATCATTTTGGGATGTGGGGTGTTATATTGATTGGTGGGATGAAACAATGATCATTGATTCATTATGGTTAATTAATGTCTTTTAGTGCAAAAGTATTAAAGTACCACATGTAAAATAGCAATTACAGTGCTAATTAGAGAGGAAGAGTTTTCTAGCTACCAATTTTCATTATCTATCTGGTTGGATATTTTGTCTTATGCATTAAGAGAATTCTTGATTCAAGCAGTGATTTTTTTGGTCAGATTTTCAAAGGCCCATGCATACTGACTTGTTCATATACTGCTTTTTTTGTTCCATGTTATCAAAAAGCCGCCAACATGCCAGCCTGCAAATATTATATATGCCAAGAAAATTAGAACCAATAGTAAAAAATAATTTGATAATAGTGATCAAACAATATGTAACCTTAGATCCAATAGCAAAAAATAATTTGACAATAGTGATCAAATAAGATATAACCAGATATTGAATTCTCTTATGACATTTTTTGTATAGAATGGTATAAACTTTTCTAGTCATACTAATCTAGTATCCAAAAATAAATAAATAAAATCGGGGTTTGAATACCTAGTTCCTTTCGAAACACTTTCTAGTCATACTAAGGTGGTGCAGCAGGTACATGAGGAGGTGCAGCAAGTACGTGAAGTGGTGCAGCAGCATCGTTCATTTTAGGTGGTGGTCCAGACTTGTTGTCTGCATGGTTTTCATGCACTGTGTGTGATGGTTTAACAGTCCCCCTCAAGTCAAGTTGTAGTGAGTGTAGGCATAGATTTGAGCAGAGTTCTTGGAATCTCACAGCAAACAGAGGCTTTGTCAAAACATCTGCCACTTGATCCTTGCCTGAAATGAAGGCCACTCTGAGTGACTTGTTAAGAACACGATTTCTCACGAAATGAAAATCTATCTCCACGTGTTTTGTTCTTGCATGAAACACAGGGTTAGAAGACAAATACGTTGCTCCTAAGTTATCACAAAACAGAGTCGGTGCAGCAATGAGATGGGTGCCAAGGTCTTTACACAAATTTTGTACCCATATAACTCCAGCAGTAGCATTTGCTACTAATTTGAACTCCGCCTCAGTAGATGATCTTGCTATTGTAGGTTGCTTTTTGGATGACCAAGAGATCAAATTGGATCTAGAGAATAAATAGTAAGCACTTGTTGATTTTCTATCGTCCGAACAGCCAGCACAATTGGCATCCAAGAAAGTCGTGACGTTCATGGATGAAGATTTTGAGAACTATAAGCCGATATAAAATGTGTGTTTTAGATACCTCAGTATCCGTTTAACTGCTTGCCAGTGGGAACCCTTGGAGCATGCATATATTGGCATACCTTGCTTACTGCAAAGGCCAAATCTGGCCTTGTAAAAGAGAGATATTGAAGAGATCCTACAATGTTTTGATAGAGAGACGGGTCTTCAAACATGCTACCACAGTGCATGCTTAATTTTTCTGAACTGCCATTGGAATTTTTACTGGTTTGGCTAGTGTCATATTTGTCCTCTCAAGTAGATCAGCAATGTACTTTTTCTGGGTTAAGAGAATACCATTAGCATTATATGTTGCTTCAATGCCTAAAAAGAAATGGAGCTTGCCTAGATTGGTAATTGGAAAATATGTCCTTAGAGCTTGAAGCAATGCAGTAACACAAGTGTTGTTAGATCCAGTGACAAGCAAATCAACAACGTAAACTAAGACATAGAGGGCAGAGGCATTAGTAATTTTGACAAATAAAGATGAGTCTGCAGTAGAAATAGTGAACCCGAGTTCCACAAGCTTTTGGCTTAGGCGAGAATACCATGCCCTAGGTGATTGTTTAATCCATAAATCGCCTTTTTAAGCTTGCATACGTGTGATGGAAACTGAGGATGAGTGAAGCCTGAAGGTTGTGCCATGAACACGGTTTCAGAAAGCGAACCATGAAGAAAAACATTTTGAACATCATATTGTTGAACCGACCAACCATTTGTGACTGCAAGAGCTAGAACAAGTCGAATGGTTGTTACTTTCACAACTAGACTGAAAGTTTGATCATAATCAATGCTGGATTGCTGTAGAAAACCTTTTGCTACTAGACGAGCTTTTCGTCTTTCAATGGTGCCATCAACAAGCTTTTTCATTCTGAAAACCCATTTGCAGGATATAATGTTCTGAGCTTGAGAAGCTGGGACCAACAACCAGGTTTTATTTGCCAAGAGAGCATTAAATTCATTTGTCATGGCCTTACGCCAATCTAGAAACTTGTGTGCACTAGAGAAACAAGTTGGAGTATCAGGTATTTGGCATGAGGTGATGGTTGAGATGTTGGATTTTGGTGGTGGCCATCGAACAGTGCCGTCAGTAAACTGACGTGGGTGGGAGGAAGCAGTTTGTGATCGGATTAGTATTGACAATGAGGATGGTTGTTCTTTGGAAGCTTTATTTTGGGCGAGAGGAGGAAGACATGATGAAGATGAAACAGGTTGTGTTGGTGCTGGGCTGAGTAAAGATTGGGCTTGATTTTGTGTTTGATTTTGAGTTGGAGGAAAACACAATGAAGACAGGGGAGGTTGTATTGGTACTGGGCCGAGTAAAGATTGCTTTTGATTTGTTTGAGTCGGTTATAGGTAAAAAAGGGGAGAAGTATGTTGTTGGTCTCGGTAATGGGTTCAGAGTTGGTGTTTGATGGTTTTGAAAATGGGAAGGAAACCTCGTCGTATTTAATATCCTTGGAGATATAGATAAGTGTGGAAGGGATGTAGTAACAGATTGATCCATGGTGGGCAAGACTGATATCGAAATAGACACATTGAAGGGCCTGAAAATTAAATTAAATTTTGTTATAGGAGAGGCCAACAGGCCGAACCAAAGACATGAAGTAACTTAAAATCTGGTTCCTTTTTGTGAAGAATGAAGAATGGTGATGAAAATTTTAGTGAAGATGAAGGAAGCAGATTAATTAAGCGTACTACATGCTAGAAAGCATATGGCCAAAATGTTAAAGGGACAAATTCATGTGCAAGTAAGGCTAGTCCTGAGTCGACGATGTGTCTATGTTTTCTTTCGACGATACTGTTTTGAGTGTGTGTGTGAGGACATATAATTCGGTGCAAGATTCCAGAAGTGGAGAGAAACTCATTGAAGGACCTAAACTCCCCGCCCTAGTCTGTTTGGATTTGTTTAATTTTAGTTTGAAATTGAAACTCAACATAGGCTTTAAATTTAATAAAAGTAAGCAGAGCTTGAGATTTAGTTTGTAGAGAAAAAAGCCAAGTATATATTGAATAATCATCTACAAATGAAATGTAAAACCTAAAGCCATCCTCAGAAACGATGGTCCCCATAAGTCACTAAACACAAGCTGGAAAGGTGCAACAAATTTTGTTTTTCTAGTGGGTGCAGGAATCCTATGGTGCTTGGCCATTGCACAAGTATTACAAAAATGCGTAGAAGACATTTCATCAAAGGGTAAGCCATGTTGAAGAAGAACTTGACAAACAACCTTGAGAGAGGGGTGTCCACAGTGTGAGTGCCATAGAGGAATTGAGTTGCATGCATTGGAATATGCTTGAGGAGACGGGGTGGAGAAGGTGTAAAGGCCGTTATTTGATGTCCCTTGGAGAAGGGTTTTCCCTGTGTTGCAATCCTTTACATGAAAACGATAAAAAAAAATTCAAAATAAACATGATTGTCAGTGGAAAATTGTTGAACAGAAATAAGATTTTTGTTGAATGAAGGAACACGTAGCATTTTTGTTAAAAGAAATGAAGAAGAAGTTGAGGGAAAAAAAGCTGAACTAGTTTGTGTAATTGGAACAAACGACCCATCACCAACACGTAGTTGATATGTTCCTTGATATTCGGTGGAGTGCAGGTTGAGGTTAGCTAGCTCACTGGTTATGTGGTTGGTTGCCGCCATGTCAGGATACCAGGCACCATCTGTGGCATAAGAGGAGGCAGTGTAATGAGCAGAGGCAGGGGCAATGGTTGTGGCCAGCCTTATTGCATACTTGGCACACGAGACAAGTGTCAGTTAGAGACATAAAAGAACTGGTTTAAGGGATACCTGAGTGTGTAGAGAAGCCACGACCATGATTATTTGAACCTCGTCCCCCACAATTGCATGCAAAATTCTGATAGCCACATGCACCTCATTCACAATTAAAGGATGGACTGCGAGCAGAAAACTATACTAAAGGATTTAAGAAAATGGTGGCATTTGTGGCATGGTGTTGCAGCCTAGCTTCATGAGCTAGAAGATGTCCTAGAAGAGAGTCTATTGAGATTAGGTCTAGTCTTGTAGTTACTAAAGTTACTAGAGGATCATAGTCAAGACCAAGTCTTGCTAACAGGAAAGGAACAAACTCATTAGAGGGTAGGGGACGACCGGCAGCAGCCATTGTGTTGGCTAATGATTTTGCACGGCGATAGTAAACGGGGATAGAGTCATTGCCTTTCTTGAGTGAAGCAAGTTGGAGTTGGTTTTGAACAAGACGAGCTTGAAAGGAGGAAGCATAAGAGGACTCGAGTGATACCCAAACATCACGAGCAGTAGAAGAGCCAACTACTTGGGCAATGATAGATTCGGAGAGGGAAGATATTAAAGCCGACATAACCAACTGATCTTGCTGGAACCAGGTTTGATATTCTGGTTTGGGTGAAGAGTTGGGAAGAAGGGAGGGTGGAGCTGGGCAAAACCCATCAACGTATTTGAATAACCTTTGGCCATGGAGGTAGGGAACAAGTTGAACTTTTCATAAAAGATAGTTTTCTAGGTTTAATTTAACAGAGAGTATGTGGGAAAGGTTTGATAGAGGAAGGGATGAGAGGGATGAGGGAGAGGAAGAAGAAGAAGTTGTACCGGAGGAACTAAACATTTTGGATGATTAGTCCTTAGAAAGCTCTGATACCATGTTAAAACCTTTGGAGAGAATATTTTTTGTTTTGTATTTTACTTTCTCTCTATTTTTACAATGAGGCGTTGCCTCTCTATTTATATTACACATGCAGATGGTATAAAATGTAAATGTTCTGTGTGAGAATTTACAGCTATTGCAAAGGCTATAACAAATGATTGGTTGAGAGAATTCTGGTTGGTGGAGTGCTTTTGGTGCTTGTCATTGAGCGCAACAGAGTGGTAGTGGCAAAAGTTGCATTGCAACATGATTGTACACTTTGTGTTGCATGACTTACACGTGGTATGTGAGGTGGTGCAGTAGGTACATGAGAAGGTGCAGCAGGTACGTGAAGTGGTGCAGCAGCAGCATTCATTTTAGGTGGTGGTCCAAACTTGTTGTCTGCATGGCTTTCATGCACTGCGTGTGATGGTTTAACAAGAGCAAACGAGTCTGGATCTTGGGGTAATCAATTAGGTTAATTTCTGAAATTTTTGGGCCCAAGCGTGGTTAATAAATGGTCTTAACAAAAGGTCTTATCGAATAATAATTTAGCCTATCACCAATTAAATAGGCTGGCTTGGTCCCTAAATATTAAAAGGACTTTTGTCCAATTATTGGAAAAAAAAAAATCTTATAATTTATCGTAATGATTTATGGACCAGTAGTCTTTCCAAAATCTCTAGACTAATTTAATTTGGGCTTTTATGAGTGTGGATCCATTGATGTACTCTAAAATCATCAACTACATCGTAACAATTTTAATAATAAAAATTTTCAGCCTATGACCTATTCATACTTGTTAAATTTCAAATGACTTTCCATAAGTATTAACCTCAATAAATTAATACTTTGAGGGCTTGAGCTTGGGTGTTACTAGGGGTGAAAATCGACGTCGTCAGCGCGGTTTTTGGGCAAAATCGACTCTAAAAAATTGGGAGAGCAACCGACCATAACCAGTCAATGGAGAGGAAGAAACCGATCGAAGCGATTCTCTAGTAGTTCTCGGTCGGTGTCGGTTCCCCTAGTGGTGAGATTCTACTGAGAGAGATAGAGAGTTACATATGAGAGAGAGAGAGAGAGAGAGAGAGAGAGAGAGAGAGAGAGAGTTGCAGAGGAGATTGGGAAATGGAAGAAAGTTGGGGAAGAAGAAGACCCCATACCGAAACGGCGTCGTTCTAGACAATTTTTTTTTTCTTACGTCTTTAATAGAAATGACGCCGTTTGGTTTCGGGAAATGGAAAAAGGTTAGGGAAGAAGAAAACCCCATACCAAAACGGCGTCGTTTTAGACAATTTTTTTTTCCTTATGTCTTTAATAAAACAATGCCGTTTGGTTTAATATCAAACAACGTCGTTTCTATTATCTATCGTATACTTATAAATATATAACAACGTCATTCCATTTAAACTTAAGTGGAACAGCGTCGTTTTAATTAGTGAATATTGAAAAAAATAAGTTTTATTATATCGGTCGGTTCAACAGTCCAGCCTAGCCTCAAACTAGAACAGAACTGCTGAACATCGGTTCCTGTAATATTCACCGCACGCCAACCGGTTATCCATCGGTTCCGGCTGGTTCCTGATGGGGCCGACCGGTTTGCGTCGGCGGTGGCCGGTTGCGTCAGTTTCTGTACAGCCCTAGGTGTTACACGACTGTTCTCCTTTTTGCTCATATAGAAAAGAATAAAAGATATGATCTTCCTATTAATATTAGTGCATATGGTGAGAAATTATCTCGATCCCATTGTTCAAGGTGAGTGATCAAAATGAAGAAGATTATTCCCTTATGCGAGCTAGGGCGAATGATCTCCACCCCTCTCTCTTGCTCCTCTCCAATTTACTGTGGGGGAAGATATTGCAATGCCTGCAATAGATTTTTTTTTTTTTTTTTTTTAAATATCTGTTGAGGGTCTATTTTCGATTTTTATTGTTTTGGGATTTGTTTGTGAAATTAATTGTGTGACAAAACGATGGATTATATATAATCTCTAAATCTCGTGCCAAAATGCTTTATCAGTTCAAAACCGAACATGAATTGGGTTGATTCGGCTTTCATTAATTAATTTTATGTCCGGACCATAAGTAATTATTTCATTTGGAAAAGGATTGAATTCTTCAGAATTTAACGTTACAGGCATATTGTGAAAGCATTTTAGGGTCCACACGTCATTACATTTACATTCATCGTAATCATCAAAAGCTTTACAGTTTTGATGCATTTTTCTTCGCTTCTCCAAATGTCAGCCGTGGAAAAGTGGAATGTTATAACTTGAACACGAAAGCTAAAGACAGGTTTTGAGCCATTTAATTGTCAACAAGAGAAATCATTACATTTTTGTTTCGACAGGTCCGAACTGACAACAACTTAGGAGCAAACCAATTTAGATACAAATTCTTCAATGTTTTTGTCAGAACTTCCACCTTTGTCAACTGCCTCTTTTGCTAATTTCCTCCATTTTAAGGCATTTTCCTTTATCTCTTTTCCTCTCCGCCCCTCCATTATTTCCCTTATGCAATGCTCTGCTGCTTCTCGCCTAACTATCCCTTTCTCATCAACTGGCGCTTTAAGTCCCATCTTCCAAAAATCCGAAATATACTTTGCATTCGTGCTTTGGTCTGTCCGTTGTGGTATTGCCACCATGGGAACACCCAAGCTCAGGGCCTCCAACGTTGAGTTCCACCCACAGTGTGTCACAAAGCAACCCACTGCCTCGTGTGCTAAGACCTCCAACTGAGGACACCATTCAACCACTAATGCCTTCTCCGACGTCTCCTCCACAAAGTTTTTGGGGAGCTTTACCTCTTCTGAGGCCTTGACCACCCACAAGAAATAGTTGTTGCTCATCCTCAAACCACAAGCTAGTTCGTGCAATTGCTCAGCTTCTAGAACGATCAAACTCCCGAAAGAAACATAAACAACAGACCCTTTGGGACGATCATTTAGCCATTTCAGGCAAGAATCGGTGTTTGGTTTGAAAATTCTGAAACCATAGTCTTCGTTACCTTCAAGCCGCTTGTCTAAGAACATTGATGGAATAGTTGGCCCCACTGTCCTCAATGACATTATCTTTGACATCCAATAATCCACCGCCTGCAAAGATATTTAGAAACCGATCAAATATTGCAAGCCTAAAAATCGGTCAAATCCTAATAAAAAACAATATATTTTAACTTCTATATTCCTTTCCTTTCCTCTCACAAGAAAAGAAAAGAGAGAAAAAGAAAGAAGAAAATAAAAGATCATCATTGAAAGGCAAGAAAAACATAACAAAGAGTTCAGGAAACTAAATAGTGCACAAGCTCCAGTTAACATGCTTACCTCTTCCTCCAGCTCATAAAACGTGTTGCAAAGGACCCAATCAGCTTTGTGAACACTGGAGAATTGCTCCAAAACCATGTCAAAGAAAGCTGGGTAGGATCCCAAGTTATAAATGAAGGACGGCATGTCCTGAGGTTCAAGAGGTGGCAAACCAGGAAGCAAAACTTCCGGCTCCGAGAGAGGGAGTTTCAGCACTCCTTTGTGGACATGGTGGTATATAATATCAACAGCACAGGATTGAGTGAAAAACGCAGCCCCAAATAACCCGTACTTTTTGGCTATGTCTAGAGCCCAAGACAAGAAAGCATCGTAAACAATACAGTTAACAGGGCAGCCTGAGCTAGAAAGTTTCTCGAGGAGCTGCGTCAGAGTCTGCGACCCCACTCGACGAAAGCGCTCAAAATAGGACTGGATGTTCTCTGCCTGCGCTATCCCTCCTTCGTCATAGCCGTCGGAGATGGTCTCGAGTGCAATGGGGCTGGCTTCTTTATGCATGTTCTTGGAGATGAAGTGGGTGGTAACAAGTGTAACTTTTACCGATCCTTTGTGCTCCAAACGCTTGGAGAATTCGAGCAAGGGATTAATGTGTCCTTGAGCTGGATAGGCTAAGACTAAACAATGAGCTCTGCACGCACTCGTTTCCATTTTTGCAGCCACGTACGGCTTCCAAATCTCTATCTCACATGCGCTCTCTCTCTGTCTCTGTCTCTGTCTCTCTCTCTCTCTGTGGGTGTGTTGGTGTTTATTTGCCAGTGATAAATATGAGCGTGATGTGCACAATTTTTATAGGAAATTTTGCGGTGATTGCGAGGTCTATGTCAACAGGTTTTTTACAATTACTTCGCAATTCATTTTATAATCAAATCACGGTTCTCTGTAGAGAAGTGTCTCTCTCTCATTTCCTCCCTTTCTCCTGATCAAGTCAGTTCTCTCTCCCTGTTGCTTCTTTTTCCCGCGATAGCTGGTCTCTCTCGTCCATGATTTTAAATAAATTAAATAAAATATTATTGAGGATAATGTAACTCTACAATATATTTTATAATAAATATTATAAAATAAAAATATTTTATAAATTAGTTTAAAAAAATATCTTTATTTTATAACGTTTTATAAAATATGTTGTGAAAAGTGATAGATATATATTATATATATATATCATTTTCAATCCGAAATCATGGCTTCAAAAAGACAAAACTATCAATAATAATAATAATAATAATAATAAATTGTGGCCCTATGGGAGCGGGGGAGAAACTAGAAAGAAGAAGCAAACAGGATGACCACAAAAACCAGTCACGTGTATTAGCACAGAAGAATGATAGGCTGCGTGTATTTCAAATGAGAGTTGTACGGAACGGCTCCGGTTAACCAGCCCCGCGGCGCACAACGAGTAGTGGTTTAGATTCTGAGTTAAAATGGGATTGAGATAATTTATAAATAATAAATAAAAATTAAATTATTTATTATATTTTATATAAAAATTTAAGAAAATTATTTTAAAATTTAAAAAAATTGAATTATTTATTATATTTTATATAAAAATTTAAAAAATTTATAATGATGAATTGATGTAAATTTTAAAAGCAGATGAGGCCTGTGGCTTTCTTTTTTCTTCTTTCTTCTTACTGTTGTACTCATTTTATTTTATTTTTGTTTTAATTTTTTTAAAAAATTAAAATGCCTTTAAAATAAATTAAAAATAAAATAAAATCTGTATTTCAATCAAATTTTCCTCTCTTCTTCCAATTTTCTCCCTTTTCGGTTTGGTATGAGGCCATAAAGAATTTTCTGCCATCGTGAACGTAATGATTCTGTCTTGGGAAAAATTAATGATGCACATCACTGCTTATAAATTCCATATTAGTACTAATGAATACAAGTATTCATAAATCAGAATATGATGGAACATATTTTACTTTATAGTTATTCAACACGGAGACAAATACTCATGCTTTGTTGAAATTTAAAATTTATTTTTATTAGTCTTGATTTTTTATTTATTTTTATTAGTACAGTTGATTTTTCACCTTTCTTTATTCTTGTATTTTCTTCTTTCAAAAAAAATATTACTCACATTATCATCATGGGCCACGTTAGTCTTGGCCTTGCCCCTCTATTGATTTTGACTAATTTATTTATTCAGGAACCTAGCTATAAATGAAGGAAAATAAGAAACTCGATGAATCTGGAAAAAAATATAATCGCCCCAATTTCACAAGTTAATGCCATAATAAAATCTTATGAAAAATGATAATATGCCCACCAAATATGTCTATTCATATTTTTTAATAGTTAAGGAAGTGAATATTAATAAGTTAATAATTTTTTAATTTTTTTTAATAGTTAAGGATGTTTAAAAAATTATTAAAGAAAATTAATAAAAAAACTCATTTATACTAGTGTGCATATTTAGTAGTCACTCTAACATTGTCCAAATTTTATTCCATTATCCAAGTTTAATTGTACCATAAAAAATAAGAGAATTACACCAAAATACAAGCCATTTTAAAGACAGAGAATTATAGCAGTAGTTTGGATTTAGAGATGAGTTGAAATAGATTGAAATGGTTTGTGAATAGTAAAATAAAAATTAAATTATTTATTATATTTTTTGTAAAAATTTGAAAAAATTGTTTTGAGATTTAAAAAAGTTGAATTGTTTATTGTATTTTATGTAAAAATTTGAGAAAATTGTAATGATGAGATAAAATGAATTGAGATAGATTTTGAATACAAACGAAACCCAAAATGAGCAAAGTTTTTTTATTCTAAAGCAGTTATTTTTTATTTATTTAAAAATTTAAAAAATAAACATGTTTTACACTATCAGAGAAAGAAAAAAAAGACATCTCATGGTGCGCCACGGGGCTAATTTACCTGGGCCGTTCCCTAGACTTCTTCATTTCAAATAGAGTCATGCTGCCACCAGCAATCACAGCTGGGCGCCGCTAGCACAAATTTATATTTTTTTAAAAATATTTTTTTAATAATAGTGTACATATTTTTTTACTTATCAAAAAAAAATGCACACTAATATAAATAATTTTTTTTCTTCTAATCATTTTTTAAGCATACTTAATTATTGATTAAGAAAAAAATACTTATATTAATAATGACTTTCTTAATTATTAACAAAAAATAATATATATATATATATGAATAAACACATATGATTGACATATTTGATATTTTCATTTTCCTTTAGCATAAGTCCCTCTCTTGTGCACAGCTTTGTGTCCCATAGGAACAAGACCGCCAAGGAAGGAGATCAGGCTTTTTGTTGCTACATATGATATATAAATATATGAGTTTTGTTATTCATCATTATACACATTACACACTATTTATCATATTTATTTTATTTTTATTTTTTATTTTATTCTTCTTAAACTAATTAAATTTATTTACTTATCATTCATATATTATACATTTAGTAAGGAAAAAATAAAAAAGTTAAAAAAAAGTATGTTATGTATTGTGAGAATAACAAGTAAAATTTTTCTTAATAGATGTATATAAAATCTTTGTCCACTGAGAGTGATCACAATGAAAGCCATCGATTTATTATTATTATTATTATTAATTTAACGAAGTATTTTTTAATAAATTTATATTTAATTTTTAAAAAATATTAAAAAGAGTTAAAAAAATATTTTAAAAAAAAATTATACATTCGACAGTCAAGAGTGGTGGGCAGAATCTCTGACATGTAATAACCAGAAGGGAGCCCCATTTCGTAAAGTGAAACAAGTTGGTTCTCAAGCACCGACAGATCGGCACAGCCTGGTAGTCAACAGTAATATGAAAAATTTTCTATTTTTATACATCACATATAATTTTTATTTTTATTTTTTTCCCTTATTAAATATGTAATATAAAAATAATAAATAAAAAAAATTTAATAAATTTAAAAATAAATAAAATAAAAAATAAATAAATATAAATATAAGTTATTATTAGAAGCATCTATTTTATACACATGATGTGACATCATCTAGATCACACATCTTTCCAAATGAGTGTTAGGAATACTTAATTAGAAACAGCCATGCAGTGAGTACAAAATGTACATTACTATAATAACTTCTCTCTAGCATTACTCATAAAAAATATATAAATTTAAAAAAATAAAAAAATGTGGTGTGTGATGTCTGATGTGATGAGTAGCAAAACTTGACTAATAAACAACTGAATAATTATACTTATTATCTTCACATACTATACATTTTATTTATTTTAATTTTTTTTTCTTATAACAAGTAAGTGATGTATGAATAATAAGTAGAACAATTTAATTAATTTAATAAAAATAAAATAATAAATAATTTAAAATATATAAAATATATGATGTGAGATAATAAACAGTATCTCTATCAAGAACGCACGTTTAGATTACAGAAGCATAGGAAAAAAAATACAGCGGTGTGGGATATGGGAGGAAGTCCGAATAGAATTCTTCCCCATAAAGTTATTTATTTTTTATATTTTTTTATATTCTTAAACAATTAAAAAAATTTACATTATTATTAAAAAAATACTTCTTTAATCACTAGATAAAAATAAAATAAAATCGAAAAAACATATCGAAACCACCTCACAATCATTTTTCAAACTAAAATATTGAACTGGGAAATGCTACCAGTCAATTCCCATGAGTAACAGTCATTACTCGTGAGCCAGCGACTGGACTAATGAATAATATAACTTTCCCGGGCTGAATTTCAAATTTTCCTCAAAAGATTAGTCTTGTTTATTTTCATAATTATTCTCATCTCATCTTATTTTATTTAATTATTATAATTTTTCTAAATTCTTATACAAAATAAAATAAACAATTCAACTTTTTAAATTTCAAAATAAAAATAAGATTAAAAAATATATTCTAATAATATTTTTAATTTTTAACTTTTATCTCAATTCATCTTATTTTATTTCATCTCATCTATAAAAACAAACAAGATTAAGTAGATTTCATTATAAAAAATATTTTTTTGTAGTTTTAGTAAAACTCACTTTTTTATAGGAGAAATTTACATTAAACTTGCATATTTGAGAAATTTTTGTCATGATACTCTTTTCTCAAAAAGAAATGATATTTGCAGTCATAAAATACGTAAGCACCACACACTCCTTTTAAAAAAAGTGAGAAAATATAGAGTCCATATGAAAAAAATTAATTTTTTAAAGATAGACCTCACTCTTTTTCAAAAGGAATGCGCGATGCTTGCACAATCAATAATTGTATCTAGTATTACTCTATCTCTCACTTCCATTATATAAGCTGCTATAAGAGCATCCTCATTGGTTTGGCCAAATTCATCTTTAAAATTTAGTCAATATCACACTTTTTTACATTTACCTATTCTATTTAAATTCAACCTCCACATTGAATTATCCATTCACTCTCTATATAATAATAAAATATTATTAATTTAATAAATTTTTTATTTAATTTATTTTTATCACATTTGGTATCTCTACCAATTAAATGTTAATAATAATTATATTGTAATTAAATTAATATTAAAAAATCATATTTTCAAAAGTTATTTAATGCTAATAACAAAAAATATTTGATTAAACTCATTTAAAATTATATCTAAATTTCTTAATTACAAACCAAATAGTATTTTTACTTGAAGTGAGAAACTAATATTTTAATATTTGTTTGGAGTGAGAAATTAGTATTTTAATATTTGATGAATAATTGTGATTCTTCATATTTGGCCAACCACTGTAGCAAAAGTCTAAATTATTTTAGATTTGTCCAATTCAATATGTGATGTTTTTGACATCAATTATGTAAATTTTAACCAACCTCCTCATTTGGCCAAACTAATGAGAATGTTCTAATTATACGAATGGGTGCTGCTACCGTCCAACTTTGACCGTTAGGTTTGTCTTTAGTATAAATTATACTTTTTTTTATTTTCTTTTAAATATTTTTTAAAAATCTTTATATTTGTTAAAAAAAAAACTCAATATACTAATATATTTCTCTAATCATTATGTAAAAAAAATTAAAAAGAAAATTACATGAATGGTCAAATTGATGGGGCAAACTCAAGTCTCATGGTATCATTTCCCTTATGTGGAACTGTAAATTGTGTTTTGTGGGAAAATTACATTCTTGTCCTTGAGTTTGTGTTTGATGATAAAAAAAATTATCCTTGAGGTTTGTGTTTGATGAGCAAAGATAAACTACTTTTTTCCACGAGATTTGTGTTTATTGAGCAAAATTATCTCTTTGTCCTCGAGGTTTGTGTTTGATTGGCTACCTTTTTGTCCATTCCAAGGTATTTTTTATTTGGTAGCAAAAATTATCAAGATTTTCATTTAGACTATTAGTGCCTCTTTTTCTTATTATTTATTTTGCCCTAATTGAATTGTATTGTCTTTTAAATAAAAATACATTTTCACCCATGATATTTCTTTTGAAAAATTTTAGGTAAATTTGCTCATCCCCTATGCTATGACATGCTTAGTATTAGGTTTATGTGCGATTGGTTTTAGAAATAACACTATATAGTATGAGTTATTTAGAAATAAAATCATCTAATAATTTTTCCGTTCATTAATATTTTCAAAAACATAGTTCAATCATAAGGGTTAGCGTATTAATTACTAAAGAATGTCAAACTAATGTCTTATTCTTGTGTCTTTCTATTTTACATTTTCTTCAAAACATTTAACTTTAAGATCATATTTATATATACAAACAATGTAGACCTAGGCGTGAGAATTGCAGTAAAAGAAAACTATACGAGTTGGGAAGATCAATTTTATAAACAAAATAAATTTCATCTCCGTAAAACAAATTAAGTATCTTCTTGATAGCCTGATCATGCATGAAACAAATACATGTCCGCAGCTAACAAATACTAAACTTTACAATGGACGTATATATATGCCTCTTGACTTGACTTGTTCATAAACCATGTTTTGATTCACATATCTATCTTTAGTTTGCTACATTTGCTACAACCGATTTAATAATTATTTTTTATACTTGACAAAACTCTAAAACATTTTTGCATTATTTAATTCATTATCATATTAATAATTATTATTTTTTCTTAATGATTCTCAGCCTTAATGGTTAGTTCTAATTGATAAGTATTTTAAAATTTATATTTTTCATATAAAAAAATGTAGCAACACTTTCACCTAGACATACGTGCATTGCACAGTTTGACCAACACATTACACAAGAATTTAGCTCTTGCTGATCATTGAGTAAGGCCAGTCTGACTGACATATTGCTCGAAAATTCCAAGCATAACAAAAAAATAAACTTTGTTCAAGATCATCAACCAAGTTCTATCTGACGGACACATTACTTTGTAATTATGAGCATTGCAAGAAAAATAAACCCTGTTTAGGATAACCAAGCAAAACCATTCCTACTAATACATTGCTCGGTAGTTCTGAATATAGCAAGAAAATAACTTTGGTTCGGATCATCAAGCAAGTCCAATCGGATGGATACACTAGTTAGTAATATCGATGCAAATATGTGTGTGGACAGGTGTATGTGCGTACGTACGTACGTACTATGTATGTATATTCTTTAGGCGGTACCACTAATGGCCTTTCCTGGGTTTTTTGATGGATTTAGATGTCTAAATCAATACAACTTTAAAGCAACATATTCATTTATTTTGGATAGAACTTATACACACACACACATATACCATGCAGTTAGTTTAGCATTTAGCCTTCAGACATACAGTAATTTGGTAACAAAATCATCAATCACAAACAGCAATCCTCA
Source organism: Juglans microcarpa x Juglans regia (assembly GCF_004785595.1). Lineage (NCBI taxonomy): Eukaryota > Viridiplantae > Streptophyta > Magnoliopsida > Fagales > Juglandaceae > Juglans > Juglans microcarpa x Juglans regia. The sequence continues at coordinate 4,813,170 of NC_054606.1, read as the reverse complement.
AAATGTCCCAGTCGCTGCCGCCGCAGCCACCATAAAAGCACATATAAATCAAAGCCACTAGTTGCGCGCTACAACATAGACCATACATTGATAAGGCAAAAATACCAAGAAAATTCGTGAATTTAATAAATCTCCAAAGAGCATGTCCCACTAATGTAATTCTCAATATGGAAGAACCTGTAAATCAAAATAAAGCTACAGTTAATAAGTTAAATACCATGCAAGACTAAAAAAAAAATGACACAAAACACAAATTGAAAGCTTACACAAATGTATTATTGTTATTTCTTTGTGTGTGTGTGTGTGTGTGTGTGTGGGGTGGGGAGGGGGGGGGGGGGGGGGGGGGGGGGGGGGGGGGGGTTGGGTTCTAGAGCTGTAAATAATACATTACGACGGTATGTAGTACAAATTTTCTTTTAAACATGACCTGAAAACAGAAAATAAAATAATGATTGAGGGGCATTCATCCCTATACCTATTCCTTACCTTATCATTTGCTGTCCTTAATTTACTTCGCGAGCAACAATAAGTTCATCCATGCCATCAGCATCACCAGTGTCGGAAGGCATTAGCATCTCATCTTCAATTGTGAAATTGTATCGCTCGCCAATAGCTCCTAGAAGCTGGTACACTTCAAACATAGAAGGCCTCTCCTTTGGATTTGATGCTACACAATTACATGCAACCTTAAGAAACTGAAAAGTCTCACCATCCACGCCTGTCCCAACCAAGGATTTATCAATGGCATCATGAAGTTGAGAGTTGCTCGACAGCTGTGTAATCCATTCTACCAAATTTCCTTTAAAGTCCTCAGGTGCTTTCGCAACATGTGTTGGTCTCTCACCAGTTACCAACTCAAGAAGTACAGTTCCGAAGCTGTAAACATCACCCTTTGGTGTGGCCACCAGCGTTCGTGCATACTCAGGAGCGACATAACCAATATCTCCAAATTCCCCATTCACAAAAGTACTCAAATGTGTATCAATCGGATTCATGAGCCTAGCCAGGCCAAAATCAGATATTTTTGGCTCAAAATCCACATCGAGTAAGATGCATTTGGAACTTATGTTTCGGTGGAGAATACGGGGAATGCAGTTATGATGGAGCCATGCTAGTCCTCTGGCTGCCCCTATCCCAATTTTTAGCCTCAAAGGCCATGGCATAAGCTTGCCACCATCATCCACAAGATGCAGCTGATCATGAAGGGTACCGTTAGGCATGTGCTTATAAACCAAAAGCCTCTCTTTCTTAGCCAGGCAGAACCCTAAAAGAGGAAGCAAGTTTTGGTGTTTTACACTCCCAAGAGTAGCCATTTCGGACATAAATTCTTTCTCAGAGTGTTGAGATTCCTGCAACCTCTTGACCATAAGTGAAGAGCCATCATCAAGGACTGCTTTGTACATGGTTCCTGTTCTTCCCAACCCAATGATATTATCTTTGGTAAAGTTGCTAGTAGCCTTCATGAGATCATTGAATTTCATTTTTGAAACTGACTTTTCAAACATGGATACCTGAATAAAAGCAAATTGGTTTTCATTACAAATACAATAGTGCTTGAAAGAGTAATACAGAAACACAGTGAAAAATGTGAATATATCTATATACACATGCATCTTTTTATCCACAGAGAGAGAGGCGAAAAAAGAAAATAAAGATGAATAAAACTCTCTTCACCATTAAGCAATATGCATAAAAAAAGGTCCATTAAGTTAGCTTGCCTTGATGCCTTTTGCTCCCTTTAAAACCTTTGCCCATTTGTTTCCTTCAGGGTCATCTTCCTTCTTCTTCACGGACACCCTGCGCATAAAGAAGAACATACCGATACTCACACCCAAGGCTGAAACAGTCACCCCACCAACTGCTGCTGCCACAATAAGTGCAGTGTGAGACTTCTTCAAAGCTGGCTGGCAAGGATCCAAAGGAACCCCACATAGTCCTAGATTATTTGCATAATTGGATGCTGGAAATGTAACATTATTAAATTGGGGGACTGGCCCTGTCAAAAGATTGTTCGCCACACTAAATTGTTTAATCCGAGAAAGCAGACTAAATTCTGCAGGAATCTGACCAGTGAACCTGTTATGGTCAAGTTTAAGGACATTCAAATAAGAACAGTTCGCGAGGCTCGCCGGGATATCCCCTGAGAGATTGTTAGACGAGAGCTCAAGAGATGTCACAAACTCTAGAATTTTGGGCATATCTTGTGGAATATTTCCAAATAGTTTGTTGCTAGAAAGATCTAAGCCTGTTAAGCTCGAGCAATTCATAATGCCCCTGGGAAACGGTCCCTTGAGCCCCATATCTGAAAGCCGAATATTCAAAACCCTGTTCTCATCAGGGTGCCAACAATCGACCCCCGTAAATTTACAGATGGAGCCTTCAGTATTGTTGCCAAAAATCCATGAAGAGCTCAAGTAATTATAAGGATCTTCAAGTGAAGCCTTTATACTTTGTAAACAATAAATATCAGTCGCGGTGCCGTAGCTCAAACTACAACTAAGCAGCAGCCCGAGAGAAACACCGATAAGGACAGTAAGAGGTCGGCAATTCAGAACCATTTTCATCAAGATTCCCGACAAAGCAAAGAGGAGGTACAGATTGGAAAAAAAAATGACTCGGAGATTACTTTCTAACAACCAAGTGCTCAAAATACTGAACCCGCAACACCATAGCCATCATAACATCATATCCTGAGACAAAATTCAAGACAAACAGAAGAACTAAAAACCCAATTCAGCTTTACATATTCACATAATTGTAATAAATCCAAAAACTTACTTTATCCAATTGCGTTGACTTCGCAAAGACCGCGCTCAAGAGGGAAAAAAACACAACTGAAAAATCTAAGTTAAAGGAAAATTATTGAGATGATTCGAAACCAACCTGAGATTGGAATTTCAGAAGCCGTAACTCTGAAAGGTGGAGGAAACCCACAAAAGGGTTCTTGAAACAACAACGAAACATCATTCTCTCCTCAAGGATACGGTTTGAATATTCAAAACCTGTATTAGAGCGTAAAATTTAAAAGGAAAAAGGAAAAAAAAAAAAGGATCATCCTTGAATTCGATGAAGCTAATGTGAACTGGGCTAGTTTTGGTAAAGAAAATTGGAAGCTGGGTTTGCAGGAATAGAGGGGGGGAGGAGGGGGATAGAGGTTCGTCGGGTCAATGAAGGAAGTCCTTGGGCCACTTTGTCAAATCTCCGAGAAGACTTCTCAGTGCTTGACTCGTCGTTTGCTGACAATAAAGAAAGCACTCCAACGGCAACGAATGAGACGAAACGAAACGAAACAAAACAATTATATACAGAAAAACCCAAAAAAATAAAAAATCAAATATCTAAAAGGGCAGGGTTATTATTATTATTTATTTACGGCAAAAAATCTTCAAACTCTCCTTTGAATATTTTTTGTTTTAGCAGGAAAAATATTTGTTAATTTGTTCGTTGTCTTTAACTGTCTGTTCTCTTCTCGCAACCATGGATACTAGGAAACAACAAGAGTCCAAAATAACGTTTCTGCTGTGAATGGATTCAACAATTGTGTCATGTTTTGGCAATAAGAAATTTTGGGAACTTTTGAAAATAATTTTAAAAATACATATTATTGAGTTCCTTCAAAGTGAAAGGGAAAAATGAGATTTTTTTTAGGTAAAATTATTATTTTTCTATGTTTTGCATGGAAGTTGAGAAAATTAATAGTATATTTTGAAAATTAACATGCTAAATTCAACGATTCATGAGACTTGAGAGGAATCAAATGAATTAAGTACACAGACAAAAAGTCACAAAGGCCTCTTTTGATTACGCAATTCAGATCAGATATATTTTAAAAGTTGAATAAAATATTATTTTAATATAATTTTTATTTTAAAATTTTAAAAAATTAAATTTTTTATTATATTATGTGTGTAAGTTTGAGAAGATTGTAATAATTATACGAGATAAAATAGTTTAATTTTGTGTAACCAAACTCTTATCTTTTGTAACCAAACTTTGTTATTTATAAGTCGACTTATGATAAATCAATGTAATTTAAGACGACTCAATGAAATGACATCAATCCAAATCTTAGAGATATATTAAGAGAGAATAATTCTCACTATTTCTTATATTCATGGATCCAAAAACATTATTTTATTAATTTAGATGAAAAGATTATACATTAATAATATACAAAGTGTATCGATAAGAATGCTTGCAAATATATTTTTCTTAGACTCGATGACTGGACACATAACCTCACAGGAAAACGAAAAAGGTTCTTAATCTGATCATCATTAAATTAGTGTATTTGGACTATGCATATTTTTTTATCAATAAATTTCTTCATTAATAATAATAAAAGAAATTAGTGAAAGAAAATGGCACTGTTTAAGGACTTTGCCTTTTTCTCTTTATATATCAATTTATGATACATCATTACTTAATGAAATACTTATCATAGAGGGCCGGGATGGGCCTTCATGTGGAAAAGAGTGTTAATGCCTAAAATCGGCACATCTGATTGGAATGGGAGAAAAAGTCATTTTCGACCCACTATAACAATCTAAGCCTCGATCGGTATGGTGTGGTTCTCCTAGCAGTGGTCTGGTGTGGCTGTACAGTGTCGATGCATACATCTATGACAATGAAAGGAAAATAAGTACAAGAAAAATAAATAGAGGAAGACACATATATTTACGTGGTTTAGTACTAGGCCTACGTCCACGAAAGTTTAGGGAGGGAATAATCCACTATAATATGCTTGTTTTATAATCTCATATGGTCTCTCATCCTCGCTATAAAATGGATATCAGAGATCTATCTTTTGTTGGAGACATCATCCCTAGAGCTCCTATCGCCATATTGAAGAAGCCCTTGTGGAAGTTGAAGTCTTCCTAGGAGAAGCTTGGCCAAAAAGTCCCCCTGTAGTTGTCTACCGTTTTCTTTTATCTGATATATCTTTTCGCATGCTCTTAAGAAGTGGTGAGAATTGACGACTTTTCTCTTGCGTGTCTCTGACCTTTTCTCTTTTCTCCACTTTCTTTTTTCCTTCTCCTCCCTTTCTCTTGATAACCTCCTTTCTCCTATCTCCCTTCCTTTATTTTTCTCTATCTTCTAGTGATGAAACCTCACACATTGAGTTGGCCTAAAAAATACTATGAATCTATATATTTTATCCCTTTCAATGAGAGTGGGACCAACTGCGGTATAAAATTTACACTATCTAATAAAATTGTGAAACGTGTAATTTCTAAGGATAGAAGAATAGATCCGACTTCAGATAATCAAATCCGAGTAATTAATATGAAAGAATTTAAACTAAGAGTAATCAATCCTCTTTTGTGTCAGGGAAGAAAGAAAAAGAAGAACATAATATGAATGTCAGAGTATACACATCTCATGATGGATTGAACTGAAACCACTGCTGCTGCCATTCTCTTAAGAAAATCATGACTCAAAACATTTAAGAAGTTTTGCATAATGCAAATTCTAGAGAGTATAAAACGATAAAGCGGATTGTATCCTCCTCTCATTTTGATTGGGGAAACACTCCTTTATTGGCTCATTTCTTTCGTCTCACTTTTCACCAAAAAAAAAAAAAAAAAGAATCTAACATTTTTGTGCTTAAAAAAGCAGTCAACTCGAGTCAACTTGTGTTTATAATTTAACTTAATATTAATGAAATTAAAGAAAAATATCTAATAATTTTGTATATACCTAAAACGACGCCGTTGCAGATCTGTCGGGTCCTCCGCAAACGAATTATAAATTGCCCAATCAGATGGTGCTCTAACCCTTTTGTTTCGGCTGCTGCCGTCTCTCTCTCTCTCTCTCTCTCTCTCTCACACACACAAGCGAGCTCAGTAGCTGCTTAATCTCCATGATCTGAGGCAAGTATTCCTTCATGTTGTATTTCCTTCTTTTAGTCTTTTTTTTATAATTTTTCTAATTGGTGCTTGGATTTACTTCGGTTTTCAGATCTTGCTTCATTTTGCCACTTAGGGTTTCTTGCCAATGAACTTGTTTGGGGCTTGTCGTCTTTAATTCTAGGGGTTTTTTAATTGGTACGTTCTTCTGCTGCATTTCGCCCTAAATTTCTGTTTGGTTGCTTAGAGAATTTGGGCCGAAGTCGACTCTTGTATCAATCTGTTTGGGACAGATCTGGTCTGTGGTCTCTCACGTGGTTTATTCAGACGGTTTCGGAACGTTTGGGGTTTGTGGTTTGAGTAGTCTTCGCATCTGAATGAGACCGAGTTTGGGCAATTTCTCAGAAATTTGCATGTTCCCTGTATTTCTTGAGAAATTGCCCATATTCAGTTTTATCATTAAAACTGTTCTTGCCGCTTATTTCCTTTATTTTGTATGCATATGTGCGTTTGAGTGCTTCTGTCTATATAGGACGGAGTATATATAGACCAAGTATGTTGCTATATTTTGCACCAGTAGATGTGGTCCAGATATCTTAGTGAAGCCCGCAAGCTTTTGATCCCTGGTTTTATTGGGGGTTGAAGTATTTGAAAAAATAGGAGTGGATTGACTCTCCTCGAGGTTTTGGACTCAACCCATTACAGTTAAGTTTAAAATAAGTGATTTAATTAGTTTTTCATATGAAAATTTGGTAGGATCACATGTGGAGATCTTTATATTTCTTCGAGTTAGTTAAAATAACTATTCCAAACTTGTCCATGCTAACCCCCCCCCCAAAATTTCAGGTCCCATCTTCAAGTGCTTCTAACTTGAAAAATTTATAGAGGATATCTTAATGCTGTATAGACTATTGTTCATCAAGTTCGAAATATATTGTCTTTTTGATCGGGAAGTTTTGTCCTTTATGCATAATAAAATCTTATGTTCCCTTAACCCCAAGAGGTTGGCCCAAGTGGTGAAGGCCTTGGCCTTGGTCTTGGGGTATCATTCCCTTCAAGGTCTAAGGTTCAACACATCATGGGTGCAAACAATCCTTTGGGGCCACACCCCCTGGTGAAAAGCCAGAGATTTAACTAGTTCTGTGTAGGGAAACTTCCGAGGGCGGGACTAGGGTTTACTCTGCAGGGGTGGGTCTGAAGAGCCTTGCCTTGGAGAGGTTCCCTGACATTAAAAAAAAAAAAAAAAAAAAAAAAAAAAAAAAAAAAAAAAAAATCTTATGTTCCCTTGTATATGTCCTGTGTACTTGGGCTATGCCTAGTTTTTATCAATAAAAACTCTTATTTACATAAAAAAAGATAAAATCTTATGTTCCAACGATTCAGCTGTTGTATATTCAAATATTTTCCAATAACCAGCTTATAACATTTGACCCCTGGAAGACTCCTGAACTTCTTTTTCTTCCAAAGGCTGGTGCAGTTTTGATACAAACAAGCAACCATTAAGATTCTTAGTGGTTGCAATCTTCCTTTATGTCAAGTTATATTTATAGCCTTATACGTTCATCTATGTGTCTTTTTGGTCAGTTTCACCTCGACGCTAGTAGGTTTTTTAATAGTTCAGACTATATAAAACAGGAGATTTTACCCTTGCCGAGGGCCTATTATCTTGGAATGTAGTTTGACATTCCCCTCCACCCTTCCTTCCCTCTTGCTTTTTTATTACCTACAGATCCTCTGCCATGGAAGATACCTCGTCAGTTGCTACGTTAATTGACTCTACGACCTCAAAGATACAACAGCTCCAGAAAGCATTTGCAGAACTTGAAAGTCACCGGGCCATAACTCTTAACTTGAAATGGAAAGAACTCGAAGAACATCTTCATGGGCTTGAGAAATCCTTGAAGAGACGTTTTCATGAGTTGGAAGACCAAGAAAAGGAGTATGAGAACAAAACAATTGAAGCCCAAAAAACTTTGGAGAAGCGAGTAGCTGCAGTTGTGGCCAAGGAACAAGCTTCACTGGAGAGGCTTCAAGAGAAGAGAGATGCTGCTATAGTTGACATTGCCAATGCTCGAGAGAAGCCTGCTATTGTCCCTGGTGAGGCCCAATGTGGGGCACCAAGCATGGAAGAGAAACCATCAGATGCCATGTCTGCTGAAAGTAACTTAGAGGATATCAAAGTTTCTTCTGAAAGTGAAGGTGTAGAGGTGAAGTCCTATCCCCAGCTAATAACACTATGTGAAGAGATGGATTCAAAAGGGCTCCATAAGTTTATATCAGACAACCGTAAGAATCTTGCTGCCATAAGGGAGGAAATTCCACTAGCACTAAAGACTGCAGCTAACCCTGCACGTTTGGTTTTGGATTCTTTGGAAGGGTTTTATCGTATGGAAATGCCCAATCTGGATGGAAAGAAGGACTCTAACTTATTGGGTCTCCGTCGAACCTGTATCATGTTGATGGAGTGTCTAAGTATTTTGCTAACAAGCCAGGATCTAGTCTCTATTCCGGAAGTCATTTCAGAAGATGTCAAGAAGCAGGCAAAGGCAATTGCTGAAGAATGGAAACCTAAATTAGATGCTCTTGACATGGATGCTAGCAATGGGAACTCATTAGAGGCTCATGCGTTTCTGCAACTTCTGGCAACTTTTGGTATTGCTTCTGATTTCAATGAGGAGGAATTTTCTAGGCTAATACCAATGGTTTCTCGCCGTCGCCAAACAGCTGACCTATGTCGTTCCCTTGGGTTATCTGAGAAAATGCCAGGTTTGTCTTGTTTGTACCTACAACCATGGATGAAAACCTGTTCTATGATATCTAGCAAAATGTTGACTTTATGAACTACACTGAAACATAATATCTCAAGCACGGTAAAAAAAAACTGCTTTGTTTTGTTGTGCCAGGTCTGTCTTTCACATGTGCATTTTTCTTTGGATAAAAACCTGATGTAATGCTTGGCAGATGTGACTGTTGTATGTGTGAACATGATTCCTGTCAATGTCAAATGATTCCTCCTGGCATAAAAGGATCCATGTAGCTGAACCCAATTAGTTGAGATAAGGGTTGATTGAGTTGAGTATCATAACATGCTGGGACATGACAGGACAGTGGGAGGATCGTGCAACAGGCTAACTATGATAACCGTTAGAAGATGTAAAAACTTGCTTTGACCACACCAAATTTACTTGAATTAGACAAGGTTTAAGGTTGCTTATAAGAGCCCTGTTAAGGAGAACAAATGACCTTGATCTCTTGGCACAGGCTTTTGTTGCATCATGTAAAAAGGTGATGCAACTGAAGTGGAATTTCCTGGTTTCTGCCGGATGATTATAGTGAGGTTTCTATGCCTTGGTTGGACCAACGGAGATAATATATGAGTTGATTAGATCAGTTATGCCCTCTTTTGCCTGTCAATTATTCAGTGAGTTTTCATGTGTTTTTCCTGGGTTCTACAGGTGTAATTGAAGTCTTGGTCAATAGTGGAAGGCAAATTGATGCTGTTAACTTGGCTTTTGCATTCGAACTTACTGAGCAGTTCTCTCCTGTGCCTTTACTGAAATCCTACTTGAAGGAGGCAAGAAAAGCTTCTTCACCTGTTAAAACTGGAAACTCATCTCCCACTGCACAGGTGTGTTCCTCACTTCAAAGTATATTAAACAATCTATTTTGATCATTTTCTTTTTCATAATTTGAAATGGTGGGCTAACAAGTTGATTTGAATACTTAGTTCTAGGTCCAGAACGAGTATACTTTTTATTAGTGAGCTTGTTAGTTGCATGCCAATAAGATATGTATTTTCTACAGCACTGAATGATATTGTAATCTTGGTAGAAATAGTTCTGTGGTAAGTAACACCAAGGGACAGATGCATTCCCATGTAAGTACATTGAAGTGCTGCTATCTGAACCACAGTGGACTAGCATCTGAGGCTCTGAGCTCTGGCCACTGAGCACTTGGACATTCATACTTTTAATTAGATCATCTGAGACAGATCTGGATAATTTTGTTGTCCTTGCTTGGACAGTACGAGGCTTGTAATAATCTAATGTGACTTGTGAGGTTGGACGACTTGGTTCACTATAGAAAGACAAGCCTCCACAGTGTTTCGGATCCCCATTACCACCTACTTCTTGCAATTGCACACCACTTTTTAATTCCTGTAGCATTCTTGGTTCTCGCGCAGATGACACACATGCATATCTTGATTGTTTATTATCAGGCAGGCAGTCTGGAGGATTTGGTTGTGAAATTTGTGACAAACTCACTGGGGTTTTAAAATTTATTTGAGGCAGAGTAACTGTGTTTGTATGTATTTACAACTTGCATTCACATTCTGTTGCTTTAGCATCCCTCCTATAATTGCTGAGTTAATTCAGGTGCTTCCATTTTTCGGCATAGGAGTAGATCCTGGAAATGGCTGTGCAGGTCACTGCATCTTTTTCTTCAGTATTTTAATGAGTAAGATCAACTCTTATTGACTAATAGGCGTAGCTCTATTACAGACAAAGTATACAAAAGAGAACACCTACTTACAATTTAGGAGCTAGAAAATGATATAAAAAAAAAGTCTTGAAACTTTTTTTTCCTCAATTTTGACAGGGGTATTAGGTTTCTGCCAAAAATTGTGGCTAAACTACCATCTTTTTTTTGTTGTTGTCAGCAGACAGATGCTTTGGTGGTTAGGCATTCCTTTCATTTTGGTTTTTAAACCGTTGCCAGGAAACTTTCTCCCGAGCTCCCAATCTCATCTCAAACTAGTGTACTGTTTGTCTTTCTTGCAATGTTTGGCTGTTTAATTAGATATCCGAGCAATGCTCTCTCGTTAGTGTATGTTCTTATCCAAAAAATGAAAGGGTTGGTGTGCATTTGTGTAAGAGTTTTGTTGGGGGTCTACATATTCATTCTCTGATGGACAATCTTGGTAAAAGAGGTTTGCCTTTGAAATCCCAGCAGTATACCATGGCGTTGGACTGTTGCTGATGTTCGATGGGGCTTGCCAAGCACTAGGTTTTTATGTTGGTTGAATGTGAAGATGCCTAACAAATTTGCTCTTGTTTCAGAATGAGGTTAGCGAACGAGAGCTGGCTGCGCTTAAGGCTGTGATCAAGTCCATTGAAGAGCATAAACTTGAGCAGCAGTTTCCTGTGGATCCACTCCAAAAGCGCATTGTCCTGCTAGAAAAGGCCAAGGCAGATAAGAAACGGGCAACTGAAGCTGCAAAGCCTCAACCGAAAAGACCTCGTGCTAACGGTGTCGGATATGGGCCTCGGGTCACTAATGTTGCTACTGAGAAGAGTTACTACCCCCGAGTTGCCGATCGGTATCCTCAGTATGTGTATGATAGGCCTTATATTTACCAGGGACCTGCTGACAACCACTGCCCCCAGCTTCTTGGTTCTGCTACTTACAATCTGTCCCCCAGTCACGGCAACTACTTTGGAAATGGCTTCCAGTACCAAGCCCCGTATCTTCACTAAGTTAGCAAAGATGGCAACAAAAGGTGACCTATGATCCGTTCGTTTTAACTGTTAGTTTTAACCCTGGAGCTCTTTGTACGTTGTACTGTATGAATGAATTAGTACTTTATAAAAAAAATGGCAAAAAAAGAAAAAAAAATGTCTTGTAATTTCTAGTTGTTGTACAAGAAGATATTTCGGTTCTCTAATATATGCACAACGTTTTAATTTTGTAAATAAGGATTATTGTCTCTATTTATTTTTTGTATTGTTTATATTGTTGTTCACATCGCTATTATTTTGGTGTTTTTTGTCTTTTAGCATGGTATATTTGTTCTGAAATGCACTGAATTAGGCATCATTTCCGTCCTTGCTAAGGGCCAAGGGCATACGCATTCGGCTGGCAGGCTGCTGCCAGCTCCATCATGCAGACGTTAATTCCATTCCCTCCAAAACCTCCAGAATTTAAGGGCTTTTAACTGAATATTTTAAACCCATTCAAATTAAAAACCTCCGGCTCCTTCTGTATTGCCGCCCCCGCCAAGGAAAAAAACAAAACAAAACAAAATGAGAATCTCAGAGATGCCGTCTCCTTCTCCACCACCTCCTGCAACTAGCAAAGACTCCCAATCCCATTCATACTCTCTTCTTCTCTCCCAAATCGAATCCTCGATCAGACAACTGGAGCATCTCTCCCCCGACGCTGAGACTGAGATTGACAAGTCATTGCTTCCCTCCATCTCCTCCGATCTCCGCCAATCCCTCGTTCAGCTCTCTCAATTTCACAGCATAAACAACAACAGCCTCAAACTCCACATCTGGAAGCTCAGCTTCCGCCTCTGGAATGCCTGCGTCGACCTCTCCAATGCCTCCTCCTTCCTCCTCCTCCGATCCTCTCATTCCGCCCATCACCTCGCCCACCTCCGCCATGTTTCTGCCGACCTTCTCTCCCTCGCCGGAGACGTCTCTGGCGTCCCCTCTCCCTCCATCAAGTCCGCCTCCTTCTACTACAAGACCGGCCTCATCTGGCACGATCTCCGGAAATTCGACCTCGCCTCTACCTGCTTCGTCAGAGCCACTGATCTCGTTTCCAATCTCGTTCCCGACGCGATCTCCGGTGCCGGCGAGAGAAAACTGCTCCTGGATCTCAATATCGCGAGATCTCGCACCGCCTGGGACGTCTCTGACCGGAATCTCGCCCTGGCGTTGCTGAACCGCTCCAAGAGCTTGCTTTTCGGCTCCTCTGAGCACTACCAGGCACTCGCGAGCCAGTATTTGACGTTCGGAAAGAGTTTGCTATCGAAGAATGAGACTAGTAGCCAGGCTTCGAGCGAAGCTCTGAAGTTCATGAATGAAGCGTTGGATCTGTGCGAGAAAGGATTGGGACTGGGATTCGGTGCCGTCGATCTCAGCGAATTGAGGTCGAAGACACTGCGGTTCATCTCCGCTGTCCATTTACAGAAGGGAGATTACGAGAGCGTGATCAAGTGCGTGAGGGTTCTGAGAGAGGGAGATAAGAGAGGGGACAATAACCATCCGAGTCTCCCGGTGTTGGCAGTGAAGGCCTGGTTAGGACTGGGGAGATACGGTGAGGCGGAGAAGGAGTTGAAGGGCATGGTGGTCAATCAGGACGTTCCCGAGGGCGTTTGGGTGTCGGCGGTGGAAGCATACTTTCAGGCGGTAGGGACGGCGGGGGCAGAGACGACCAAGAAGGTGTTCTTGGGGTTGTTGGGGCGGTGCCATGTCAGCGCAGGAGCGGCCGTGAGGATGGCCCACAGGGTGGTCGGGGATGGCTGTGGTGGCCCTGACCGCGAGGTTGGGACTAGTTCCAATGTGAGGGCTAAAGTGGTGGCAGAGCTGGTCTCGGATGAGAGAGTGGTTGCGCTATTTGCTGGCGACACTGCGGCGAAGGAGAGGATGGCAATGCACGCTGTTCTTTGGAATTGGTAAGTCTAGAAATGTACGTACCCAATATATTTTATTGTTTAACCAAATTGCATGGTGCGTCGGTCCAGCGGTTGTGCCAAACACTGTTTCAATTTTTCGCGGTAAAAAATTTGCGTTGTTTTCGACGTATTTTGTTAACAAAAATGATATAAAAAAAATTATTATACAATGTTATGCAATTATTTAATAAAATCTCATTTTTTAGATTTATCTGATTTTTTGGTTTTATTTTGATGTTTTAAATAAAAAAATATTTTATTAGAGTTGTACGAAATTGTGCAATAATTGTGTTTATATCATTTTTAGCTAGAAAAAGATACACATAACATTTTTCACAATCCTTAATTCTCTTTTAAATTAGGAGTATTTTTGTAAAATAATTAATCAAATAATATCGTTTTATAGAAATATATTCAACTTAAAATATGATTATATAAAAAAAAAGGTTATACATGTATGATTATTTTTATTAAGCTTTTTCGAGTACCAATTACCAACTACCAAGGCCTTACAATGTCCCTTCATATCAGTTGGCATCTTTCACTAGCAATATTGACTATTTATACTTTAGCCACAGGCCTACAAAGAGATATTATGAAAGTAAATTTATAAATTGACCTGATTTGATGTATTACGTTAGATTGTAATATTATTTTATTGTAAAATAGATCTAATATATTATAATAAGTCATATCAGTTTGTAGGATCTCTTTAGAAGAATGTGATCCTTTGCTTTCAAATACTGATGTGGGCAAGGGGTTGGTATCAGTTGTTTCGTAGTTCACTGTTGAGGTTGGGGGTGCTATGAACTAGAAACTTCCTGTTTCCCCCACTTACGAAAATGGTTATCATACATCTCGTTTTACTGTGCAGATCTTCTTGACTTCTGATTTCTCGTCTCCTTCACCATATAAAACAATGTTTAACCCTGATCCAAAGTTCAAACTCACTGCTTAGACAGCCTTAAATGATTTATTGTCATCGTCATTTCTTGAAGTGCATTTTCATTGGATAGTTTCACTTGTCTTCTATCTATGTGTATGTATGTGTGTGTGAAGGCCTTCAGTTCAAGCCATGTTGTTTCTCCATCTGAGCATTTTAGTAAAAGAAAAAAAAAAGGATCATGTCGCGATGAGACTTTTGACACACGACTTGGACATGCAAGGTTTATCAATTGCTCCTACCTCATAATAATTGGAAAGGAACTTGCCTGATCGAGGCACTACTTAATGTATGCAGAGATGTTATTGACTGAAAGGACTCTTCAATTCAATTCCATTTTATTTCAACCATTTTCTTGCTTTTGCAGTGCTGCTGACTTCTTTCGATCAAAAGATTATGGGACAAGTGCAGAGATGTTTGAAAAATCAATGCTTTATGTTACATACGACACAGAGAGTAAAATTCTTCGAGCCAAGGGCTTTAGAGTTTTGTGTCTCTGCCACCTTGGTCTTTGTCAGCTTGATCAAGCTGAAGAATATATTAATGAGGCTGAAAAGGTATACTAATTAAAAGTTAAAACTGCGAGTTGCGATTCTGGTCTCCAAGATGATAAAAACTTCCAATACTTAGAACTATTTGAATGAGTAATATTTCAACCTTCCAATACCTTTTCTATTTACGCAGCTGGAGCCCAACATAGCCTGCGCGTTCCTTAAGGTGTTTACTCCCTCCCTCTCTTTCTCGCTCTTGCTCTTTCACTGTCTCAAACACACGCATACTGGCACACACGCACACGTGCTTGCATGCATCTATGAGCAGAGATGCACATGCAACTTTGATTGGACCTGAAAAGTATTGCCCCTGTTAGGCAGAGATCTAAGGTTGGTGACAAATACACCTTTTTCATATCTCCCTTAGATTATCCAATTGATTATTTTGCCACCTCGACATTTCTCTTTGATGCAGTTCAAGATTTACCTGCAAAAGAAAGACCAAGATGGCGCTATCACTCAAATCCAAGCCATGACAACCTGCGTTGATTTTACTACCGACTTTCTTTCCCTATCAGCTCATGAAGCTGTTGCTTGCCGTGTGCTTCCTGTTGCTGTGGCAGCTCTATTGAGTCTCCTAGACTTCTATGCCCATGGAAAATCCATGCCAACAGCAGAGGTTGTAGTTCTGCGGACTATTGTCACAATCCTCTCTCAAGAGCCAGGCAACGAGATGGAAGTTCTGAAATTTGTAAAATGTGCTCATAACCGGGCAACTGAACTTGGCCCTGATGTCTTCTTTGGAGTAGGGGAGGTTGGAAGACGGGAACGGAATTGGTTTGCTGTGACTTCATGGAATTTTGGGACTAAAACTGGGAAGGAGAACAACTATGAATTATGTGCTGAATTTTTGAGATTGGCTTCAGAGTTTTACCGTCTCCTCGTTGATGTGCAAGTGGAAGAAAATAATGTTATGGTTTGCAAATCATTAGTACTGACCATATCTGCCATGATCGCTTCAGAGAGTCAAAGAAAGGCTACATTATCAGACAGTGAAGTGAAGCAAGCGGTGGAACTGCTAGATAGAGCTGGGAAGGTATGGACTATTAGTTTTTTGTTTGATTCATAAAGCACTTGATGCCTCAAATTTTCACACTCAATGGTTGATATACCTTCCTAGTTCCTTGTAATAGTTTGATACGTATATTCCCACTAAGAATGATAAAAGGCCAACTCTTTATGCTTCAATGTCCCCTTCTTATTGGTATCTCCCAACTCCCTTATAATGGCATTCTTTCATGGATGCAGATACTGAAGTCAATCTCAACTGGCCCTCGATTAAATGATGATCAAATTATTACCCTTGAACCTGATCTGTTCTTCATATACACCTTCAGTGCCTATGATATGCAAGGCAGGCTGAATGATTTAGCAGCACAGCAACTCCTTGTGAAGAGTTATGCCAGCTCAAAAGCTTGCAATCCGAAGCACCTTCTTCAGATAGGCCTTAGTGCCTCGCAGGGTCCCCGATCCAATCCCGAAGTAGCTACCTTTGCTCTAAATGAGTGCCTCTCATCCTTCCTGTCCTCCCTCTCACCAGATTACCAGAACATTGCTGTTGTATTGAGGAAGCTTATTGCAGTAGCATGTATTCAGAAGGGTGGCACAGATGATGCTGTATATGGCGTCTACAAGCAAGCTTACCAAATAATGGTGGGGTTGAAGGAAGGAGAATATCCAACTGAAGAGGGAAAATGGCTTGCCATGACTGCATGGAATCGGGCAGCAATACCAGTGCGGTTGGGGCAGAATGAAACGGCTAAGAAATGGATGAAAGTTGGTCTAGAATTTGCTAAGCGCATTCCAGGAATGGAGACTTACAGGGCATTCATGGAGGATTTCGTCGATGGTTTCCAAAAGAAATTTGCATGTGCAGAATGATAGAGAAAGCAGGACTCGGCTATTAGTATGATGTGTACATCTTTGTTGTACAGGTAATTAGTGGTCATTCATTCTTTTACGGATAAACTTTTATAGGTGCATACAAAGCTTACCCCTTACTAGAATGCTACCTTTTGCGTCAATAGATGATGCATCATGCATCTAGAGTTAATTTCGGACCTCTAAGATCATTATCTATCCTTAGTGATCACTTTCCCCGACGAGCCAACGTTGTAATTGAATTTTTTGCATTTGACGAAGATCCCTACAGTATGGGAGCTACCTCATTTCGAGAAATGCAGTTCTTTATCAAATATTTTACATTAATAAATATAGATAAAAACTACTGCTGGGAGCAACTATTTTGCACAATGATGTGGCATCATCTAGACCACATATCTCCTAAATCTAAAATAAAAAAGTAGAGAATTAAAAGTAACTATATAGTGAGTGCAAAGTGTATACTGCTACAATGACTTCTCTCTAACATTATTCTAAATATAAAAAAAAAAATATCAAATTTGAAAAAATAAATAAATTAATTAATTGGCTCAACCCGAACTGAAACAAGCAAAGTACATAACTGCCAGCATTCCCTTCCTGTCCTCTCTCTCTCTCTCTCTCTCTCTCTCTCTCTCAAAGGTTATCATGGAGTCTCTTTCCTTGGTCCTCTCCTCTTATCCGCCCGTCCTCCAAAGCCACCTCAAAACCCAGAAACCGTCCATCTCTTCTCTCCCAAACTCCATTCCCACCCTTTCTTGTCAAAATCAAACCCAATTCCCCTCCACCTTTCAATTCCCATTCCAGGGCCACCCTTTGCTTCTCCAAACCTCTCCCTTGTTTCAAAATATAGCGAAAACCCAACTCTCCTTCACTCTATTCAACCTCCTCACTTCTCTTCCTTGCTTTGCTTCTGAAGTCGTTGTCTCCTCTGCAGACCAAGTCTCGGACAAAATTAACCTGGAGTCGGTCTTAGTTGCAATTGACGACTTTTTCAACAGGAACCCATTTTTCGTTGCTGGCTGTACGTTCATTTGGCTGGTTGTTATACCCCTTACCGAAGAGTACTTGAGAAAATTCAAGTTCATCTCTGCCATTGATGCGTTTAAGAAACTCCGGGACGATCCCAATGCGCGACTGTTGGATATCAGGGGCAGGAAGAGTTTGAAGTACTTGAAGTCCCCAAATTTGAAGATTCTGAATAAGGATGTTGTGCAGGTTCCGTTTTCTGAGGGAGATGAAGATGGGTTCGTGAAGTTGGTCTTGGAAAGCTTTGGGGACGTGGCAAATACTGTGGTCTGCGTTCTAGACAAGTAAGTGTGAAAATTGTTTAATTTACGAGTATTAGTTCTTCATATGAGAAGATTCAAAACACTGACTTTCTGAATTTATTCTTTACTGAAAAAGAAAAACCTAGTCCATGCAAGAATGATTAGAGATGGAATGAAAACTATTACTTTTAAAAGTGTGTCGATGAGTACTTTAATCTCTAAAATTTGGTTAGTGACTTTGATCTTCTTTCCTCTTATCTTCTTTTATTTTTCGTTTAGTAATGAGAAATCTCGCAAATTTTAGTTGAGTAGAGATAGATCTACAAGTCATGTAAACCCAAAAGGAGAAAAGACCAGTGACCGAAAGTTCCTCAGTTGTCCAACCAAAGAACTTACAGAACCTTTGTTCAGTACACTTGTTGGTCGTATAGCAAATTTTAATTTTTAATTAACTAGGGTCTGCTACTTCCTACTGAAGTTTATGCAGTTATCATAATCAGTTAGGAACGTTAGCTATGGGTCCGGGTCAATTTTAAATGGGAGCCCAATCATGCAAAAAAATCTGTAATGTGTATTTTTGGCCCATTAATAAAAAAAACCCACAATGTATATAATTTTGAATAATACAACTTTTTAACTATATTTTAATTTTTTTTTTTTACATAAAAATACCCTAAAAAAGTTGTTCAAATTATCAAAATTGATAATTATATATTAGTTAATTAATAATTATATATTTAACATTTTATATTGTCAATAGTCATAAATTAGATGAAAATTACATAATTTACTTATATAACTACTATATAAAATAAAATATATAATTTATAAAAAAATATTTAAAAATATATATTTGTAATTCGGTCGGTTTGGTCCGGGGTGAAAAAACCCAATCCCAAGATTGGACCGATTCCCGAAATATCCCAAACCCTAGGACCGAAATCGATTGTTGTGAATTTTGGTCTAGCCCAGTTTGGTCGGGTTTTTCGGTCCGGACCGAAATTTTTACACCCCTAGACTTAACCACCTAATTAGCTGCAAAGTATGTTATTTTACTGTTTAACTTTTGTTTCTTATAATAAATTCCTAGCATTGCATATATCCTTGCTGGAAAGAATGCGTACGGCTCCCAGACTTTCTCATTTTAGCTTCCCTTGTTTGATACTGCCCTTAATTTCATCACTAGTTTCTCTTTTTGTAAGGTAGTTTCGATGGTAATTCCATGAAAGTGGCTGAGTTATTATTCAAGAATGGTTTCAAAGAGGCCTATGCAATCAGGGGCGGGGTCAGAGGTGAAAAAGGGTGGTTGGTATGCTTCTTCATTCTTTTTCACAGTACCATTTTTCCACCTTAGAGAAATCTTAGATATTAGTTTCGGTTCATATACCTCTCTTTTATTCTATATTTGTGGCAGTAATGGTTAAATGAGGCCCGGTTAAAGGAATGCAGCACACCTGATGCCAGAAAAAAGTGCTGCAAAAATTATGTGCATCATGGCATATCTTAGATGATATCTTTTGGCTCAATTCCTTTAATTCAGATACAAATTCAAACACATGTCTATCTAGTAAATTTACCACGTTCCAATTTTTATATATATAAGTAATTTACCGCGTTCCAATTAATGATGCTTTCCATCACCTCACCTTCAAAATTGGTCGATTTTGTTTAATCTTAGGAAAGGTCCATCTTTGAAACTTCCTTTGGTAGCACTGCTCAACTTTTGGCCAATTCACTTTAAGAACCTACTTCTGACATTTGGTTAAGCTGTTAAATTTTTTCGGGTTTGTGTCTTTGTAGGTGATACAGGATTCTCTTTTACCGCCATCTGTGCATATGTATCCCAAGAAGAAAGTTAGAACTTCTCAACAACCTGGGACAAATGGAGGAGTTCTTCAGAAAACTGATGATAGAAATAATGCTACCTCTCCTGATAATACTGCTATAGAAGAAAAATGGAAAACTGATGGGCATCTAAACAAGTCAACAGAATCCATACCAGACATGAGAAGTGGTTCTTGATTAACCTCTTCTACCTACGGTAATGTATGTCCGTCCATCTTCCCTTTATCTCTCCATTGCGTGTCTGAGTGTGTGATATGCTTAAAATAAACATGAAAAGTTTTAAATGTAAATCTATTAATAACTGCAAATGCAAACTTGAGACATTTTCTTGTCTAAATGCAACCGCAATGCATCATGTGCAACTTAATTTATATTTGAACTGGCAATTTTCGAGTTTAGATCGATTGTTAACCTTTTATGAGCTCCAATATGAACCTTTCTTTACATGTTGGAATATTACTTTGCGTGGGAAAGAGCATTTTAAGAAGCCGTAGCAGTTCTCTATGTTTTGAAGTAATGCATATTGCGACCCTCATGCGGGGAATACATTCTTGACACACTTTTTTCTTCTCTCTGTGTATGCAGTACCCAGACCTGAAACAACCATCTTGCCCTAATCCATCAGGTCCTCAAACTTGATGCTGTATATCTCAAGCAGCAACTTCTGTTTGGTTGAAACTCAGTTTTCTTTCGTTTTTTTGAGGCAACTCCGTGTAATGATATACACACAACATATTACACAACACATTGTATAACAATATTATAAAATGAAGAGATTTTTGTGATGTTACTTTTATAAAATGTTTTACAAAAATACCCCTCATTTAAAACATAGTGGTGTAGAGTGTTATAAAAAATGTTGTGTGTAAATCATTTTCCAATTTGGATTGGGTATTCAGTGAGCTTTCTGACGACATATTTGTAGCAAAGAGAACCTAATATAGAGCCAATGCCAATCGATTGTTTCTCGGGAAAATCATCGCTTCAATGAATCAAGGGAACACAGAATTTTGGCTAGCAGCCTACCAAGCTCTTGGTTTATTCAGATTTGAATCTCTAAGCTCTTGCTTGAATTCTAAAGTATAGAATATAAGAGAGATAAATGCATAAAAAATATCTTATAGCATTCATCAAAACAGTTTAAAAATCTCACACAAACAACAATAAATATTGTGGAGTCTATATGTTTCTCTTTCTTTCTTTCGGTTCTAAAAATTGGACAACCTTAACGGAAATTTTGAGTATTCTTAAATTTTCTTCTTATTTTTTGTGACTTGCCCTATTATAACTTCCTTACATGTCTTTGTTTATGGAAACATGACCCATTTAATAATGGCATGACCATTAGAAGTACACGTGCATAATCTTTATAATTGCCACCTCATAGTTAAGAGAATTTTCTTTAGATGGATTCGGAGGAAAATTCTGTACAAGAGAGTATTTGTCCCCAAAAATCTCCAACTTTCAGCAGCCTTACCCACTTTTTAAAACCGAGTAGATAAAATATCAATTTGCATTTCTCTCAGCTGTGCGGCTAAAGTGAACGAGAAATTCAGTATTGCCCTCAGCACCCTTCAAAGGAGACTCAATCCACCCTTTGCTGCAGAATCCAAAATTCTCTACACCCGTTATGATCTTTTCAAGAACCTGCACAACAAACACCAATCACATTTTCACTTTCAGACATAGGGCTAGGCTGCATTTCAAAGCCTGAAGGTCAACTAAACAACCAAAGAGGGACTCGTGCATACCTCTTGATGGA
Organism: Juglans microcarpa x Juglans regia; assembly: GCF_004785595.1. Classification (NCBI taxonomy): domain Eukaryota; kingdom Viridiplantae; phylum Streptophyta; class Magnoliopsida; order Fagales; family Juglandaceae; genus Juglans; species Juglans microcarpa x Juglans regia. The sequence goes on along the minus strand of NC_054606.1, from coordinate 4,791,666 downwards.
CTGTAGGATCTCTCACTATTCCACCACTTCCTACCTGCAAAGAAGGTGAATTTTTTAACTCAGAAATGAAGAGGTTATATATATATATTGTTGAACAATGATGATCATTTTCTTGGCACTAGAATACATCTGCATAAGTATCAAAGCCCTTACCATTAAACATCACTTCAATTCTTCAATCAACCAAGATGCATTAAATGCTACAGATGCAAAATCTTAAAAGAAACAAACATGCAAGTTGATGTCCTTAACCTAAAAACTGTCTTATTATTACTAAATGATTGAGTCTTACAAAAAGGCACTAGAACCCATAAGATTAACTTCGCATAAGTAATTTTTTTTTTATTATGGAAAATGTACTCTTATAGGAAAAAAAATAGTCTCTATAAGCATAAATTCGTTACAGATGTATAATTATGGGACAACACATTGCAATCAGGGCAGCATTCCACTCATTTCTCTCTTTTTTTTTTTGGTCTTTCAGTTCCTTAAAATTATGAGTTTTTGGTGCCCTTGGGCCATGCCCTAAGCAGTAGTAGAGTGGGAAGCCATTTTATGAAGGTGAAGCACTTAAAAAATAAAATGAAGGGTGTTTGCGCATGATTCTTCACTTGAGCGTGTCAAGGATTTGCAAAGTCTCAAGCTGAAGCACTACAAAGAGCTATTTTATCTTTGTTAAAGAGCTTGTATGCACAAATGCAAGACAGAAAAAGAGTAAATCTGTATGCTATTGCTACAACTTTAGAGTAGAAAGATAAAGATGGCTTCCATTTCTCTGTTAATGAAGTAATGAAAAATAGCCTAAATTGGCTTCATATGACTGCAGGGAATAGAAAACTCTGTAGATGCAGTGCTATAAAGACAAATACGTAGTTCTTTTTTAACAATTAATATTCATATACTTCATAAGATAGAAGGATGAGAATAAGAGTTTCTCACTTGCGATCTTCGAGCTTCAAATTGGGGCTTAACCAGGGTAACTAAGCTAGCATCTTCCTTCATCACAGAGACTACAGCAGGCATGACCTGTGAAAAGTACATAAATAAACAAAGATCTTAATTATTCAAGCGTAAAAAGAAATGAATAAGGACCCAAAAGTAATGCACAATGGTCAATGAACAAACACAGTAACAAGAACAGTAACCATTATGTCAAGGCATAAAGGACAAGAACACTAGCAAGAACAGTCATATGTATGCATAGAGCAAAAGAAGAATGGCTTGATCATTTGTATAACCATCAGAATATATTTTCCAAATCAGAATATATCCTTAAGATATTACTTTCTTTTTGTAGGGCGTATAAGTAAATAGCACATATTTATTGCTCCAAGATAGACACAAGAGAACATTAGCATAGAAGTGTAGCTGCTCAGTTGGCTAAAGAACGCTTCTGAAGTTTCAATCTCTGAACTGAAAAAGTCAAGTGAAAGAGGAAAAATCTTAATCACACCACTACTTGATGCTTCAAATCTTACTTATCGACAAAAAAAAAAAAACTTGATCCTTCAAACCTCTCCAGCCTGGTGGATGAAGGAAAGGTTGAAAGCAACCAGCCAAAAAAATCTTTAAACAAAGCAACACCACATTTAAACAAAATAATAATACCACTCTTTGAAAACTTACCAGGAGAATTGAGATGAATGAAAGGTCCAGAGTCACAAGATCAACTTTTTGGGGGAGCCCAGAAAGGTATCTTAAATTCGTCCTTTCGATCACACAAACACGTTCATGTCGACGTATTTTTTCAGCCACCTATAGAAGTTGGCAGAGATACCAATCAAGAATCAAATATATCCAACAGTATTTAAATAAAAAAAGAAAGTGGACATGGGAGGATCACATGTAAACTTTTTGTTGGTAAGAATGTAGATAAAATGCATCTACATTGATAAAAACATCCGGCTTAAAAATGAAGATAAATCAGAAGCTGTAGACCAACATATAGATATAATATGTTGGTCAAACTCTGGGGGTAAGGGTATAGCTCACCATTTGATTTTTTTATTTTATTTTTTGGGTGCTCACCTTTTGGTATTTAAAACCCAAGATCCACAAGGGTTATTTCTATTACACTTGAAAACTAGGAATGTACTTATAAAAAAAAAACTAGGAATGTCCCTTCTTTGTAAGTTTTCCCAGGTTGATTTGCTTTTTAAACTATTTATCAACCTTCTCAAAATTAGTACGCAAATATCTCAAAAAATTCAAAGGACCGAGTTTCATTTCCTTTTGCTTTGTTTATACTTTCACTCTTGAGCACCTGAACATTGAAAATTGAACATTTGGCACTGTATTTAAACTTGCTGATATTTTGAATTACTTTTTTTTTTTTTTTTTTTTCATAGATAATCAAAGATATTATATTCATAGAAATAGGCAAAGCCCAGGTACACAAGAAGTATACATGAAGAACGCCTAGCTAGAGGTTACAATAGAGAAGAAGATCATGGACACTAAGTCCGTTACAAACTATGGCCCCCGCCCATAAGAACAATGACTTGAAAAAGAAAAGTTTTAGCTCATCCATTGTTCTCTCTTGATCTTCGAAACTTCTAGCATTTCTCTCCCTCCAAAAACTTTTCTTTTTGGATATTTTGAATTACAATCAACTAACTTTCGGAAAACATAAATTAAAGCTTGATAGTTGAAAGGTCTTACAAGTCATTTTTCCCATTAACAGGAATAAAGATTCTTCAGATGAGTATAAGAGTGCTATCAAATATTTCCCATAACCTCTTTAATTAGAAATAACCATTTACATTTTCTAACACTATATTTTTTTATAAGTAAAAAGGAGGGGTGCAACAAGAGGGCTTCCCAGGAGGGCACCATTTTCTTGTATTATATATCCATCCAAAAGAACAAAAAGAATCCGGACTCTACATCCAGATGATGTCTAGGACATATTCACCAAGCAAAAGAGATAAAAAGCTTTAGAACTTTACAGTACCTGGCCATAACCTACATCAACTCCGTAAACAAATGATGCACCATACTGAAGTAAGCAGTCAGCAAAACCTCCAGTGGACAACCCTGAATCAAGTGCTACTTTACCAGAAACATCAATGCCTAGCTGTTCAATAGCAGCTTCTAACTTATATCCTGCTCTGGTATAAACAATGGAACTTCTAAATTAATATAATGTTCTCAACAAAGACACTGCATCAATGATATTTTCTAAGAGTGCATGATGGGTTGCTTCAGGGGAGTAAATCACCTACATACATATTTTGGAACTTCAGCCATTATCTGCACAACAGCTTTTTCAGAGACTGGTGTTCCAGCTTTGTTCACCACCTTTCCATCAACAAACACTTTGCCTACACCTCAAATGTGTTAGAGTGAGAGAGAGGGGTCCAAAATTGATCATAAGACTGTAAGCTAACTTCTCATATCAAGTATGCTTATTCCCACAATGATTGAGAAGGGTAGCCTCTGCATTGCTTGCCACAATCTGGAATTTTTCTGCCTCAATGCCAGCACATTATAGAAGTTGTGCAAGACAGATACCCTAGTATAGTGGCTAAGCAATACTGACTTGTGAGGCAAACGCACATCAGTTTAAAACAGACTTCAAAATTTTTTCAATCACTTAAGCAATTGATAATGGTATCTTCATAACAAATCAGGGGCTACGGATATTTTGGAGACATCATATGCAGTTATAATTCAAATTTTTCTTTTCTTTTTTTTTTTCTTGGGAACTTCCGTGATTAGAGGATGGGCAGGGCGGGAGTTGAACATAAGGGGGTTGCTCTCAGTTAGGAACAGCATTTCCAAAAACACGGACTATATTGGCCAGTTTGATTGGTTGGGCTTGTTAGAATATAAACTAAATGATTAAATCCACCTCTACACTCGAATTTAAGTTTTAAAAACAATGGTTTTTATTTATTTATTTATTTTTTTTTTTTTATAGGTAAAAAAATGGGTGATTTAACATGATACTATAGCAGAGGTCCTCGTACCTACCTCCACATTTCACCCTCATTTCATTTAAATGTTTCACGTGTTGGGCTCAATCATTAAAGGGGAGTTTAGTCCACGTGTGAGAGGAAGTGTTAGAATATAAACTTAAAAAAAAATTCATCTTAAAATAAGCATTTAGAACAAGTGAAGATCTAACATGGTATCATAGACACATTCTGAGTTCGAACCAGGACTTCACACTTTGCCTCAATTCAATTACATATTTCACGTGTTGGGCTCACTTATTAAGGGGGGGTGTGATTCACGCATGAGGGAGGGTGTTAGAATATAAATTAAATGATTAAATTCACCTATTCTCATTAGCTTAAGCTTTCAAGACAATTTTCAATTCAAGTAGGCCCTTTAAATTGTTTGTTTAAAACCCATCTTGGGTCATTTTGACAGTCCACAAGACTTTTGGCATGGTCTAGTTACTTTTTGAATTTAAGCTTGCAGAATCACAGGTAGTAACCCATCAACAATTTGCGGCACCAACATTCGTCACTTTCATTGCCACACTAAGATGTTAACAACACTCAAAGCCATTTTTATCAATACAAAAGTCGCTTGAATTTGAGTATATTGTTTGCCATGAAGCACTCCATATTTTAGATCGATGAACATCCAGGTCTTAAACCATCGGTTTCAAATCTTCTCCATCCAAAAAGCAAATGAAAAAGAAACATTATAAGCCTTGATCACAAAGGAGAAGGGGGTTTATCCCAAGGTGAGAGAGACCAATGAGGTATGCTCAGGACAGAATTGGAAATGCTCTCTAAGCTGGAGTCAATCTCTTGGCTCAGAAACCAAGGGATTTATGTTTGAAGGAAGGGACAATAATTCATGCTTTTCATTGTACCACAAATACTCATCAAAGGGTAAATTTAGCTAGTGGTTTATGACTCATGACTCTTCATGTAGCAAGGAGAGTAGAGCAAAAGATAAAAACTATTGAGTTTTATAGTAACTGCCGCAGCAACTCAACTCTTTGACCAGACATTTTTAAAAGTGTAAACTTTAACGAGAATCTACCCATTGGTGCTTAAACTGTTGAGATGGTAAAATGCTCAGGATGCATTAAAAATTAAAATACGTTATATGCTATGAAAGAATATATCTTACCTTGTAAGATCCATGATTGAATAAATGTTCGGCTGTATTGCTGAAACCTTTCAAGACATATCTCATCCAGCCTCCTTTTTCTGAAAATTTTAAGAGTATAAGCATAATAAAACCTAAAAGCAATTTGAGAAAGATGAAACAATACTAGATTGCAGGTAAGGTAAAGTTTTTAGCTTCCATTCAGAATCAGGCTAGGCCTACAACTAATAATAAATGGTTATTCCAAATGGTCAATCACCTAATAGACAAAATCTTTCACGGAAATTTCATTGAATCCAATCCTCATAACATTAAAATGAGAAACTAGCGGTGAATAAGTGAGGTACCTACAAACAGTAGTAACAAGAAAACATTATGATATTGGAGATAGAGATGCTTACTTCTTTGGTAGTTGAATCTTTCCTGACTTTATAACAGCATAGCTTCTCAAGGGACTTCGAATTTGGGCTTTGACCCATCTCACTGAAAAAGGACGGTGAGTCAAAATTAAAAAGATTCAAGCAACAACCAACCCAACAAAGAACAAAAAGGCGAATGCATATAGACAAGAGAGTGGAGAGGATACCGGAAATCTTTCGAGAGCTGCAGTGAGATAGGAAAGACAAGCTCGGATTGCTATTAAGACAGAGTGATATGAAGTTAACAGGAAGCTTCAAAATTTGCAGTGCCATTTTACCTATCAAAAAAATTTCCCCCTCTCTCTCTCTCTCTCTCTCTCTCTCCCTTCTCGGCAAAGCAGGGCACAGGGCAGGGCAGGGCAGCCTACGATGCTATCAAGGATAAAGGAGGCAGAGCAAAGCCCATGAGCCCATAGAGTCCACTTCGCAAGCCCAGGTCTCATTTTCTACATCGGATACATTTTACACGAATAATCAAATACAATAGGAACTATAAATGTTGTCTATGTCGGATTTCGATTCATCTCGTCCATTTATTATTTCGTAAGATGTATTTAATGAATAAAAAAACATTCGGTATAAGAGAAATAATCGGTCTTTAGAACCACTATTTTTATCTAATATTATTTATGATTTGTAAGGAAAAAGTTACAGAATCAACATGGTTACATATACATATATATATATTGGAAATTACAGTACTTGTGATTAGATTTTTTTCATAAATAATGTTAGATGCAAGCGAAGAGTGTGCAAGTCTTGCGTGTTCTATTTGAAAAAGAATGAGATTCACTATTAATAAAAAAATATTCTTTTCACGTAGATTTTAAATTTATCTACTTTTTAAAAAAGACAATATGTAAAACTTATATATTTTAAAACTGTAAATATTATTTTTTTTTCTTAAAATCTATGGTATTTGTAAAATTAAAGAAGAGACAAATTAAACAAAAAAAAAAGGGCAGAGATATTAGAGGTGAGGGAAATGCCGATCAACATATAAGGACCATCATAAATAGCATCAAATTTGTCTAGTACAAGCTGGGAATTTAGTCATGATGGATTGAAGTATATCCGAATTAATAAAGTTTTCTCACAGTTAGCTTGAGAGATCAGGAGAATATATACTTCAGTATATATACAGTACTACTAGTACGTAATTATGCTGGTCGTGGGAATTAGTAATTAACCACATGATTAAGATATGAGTAATATTTTAGTCATAAAAAGATTATACAAAAATAAATTCATAAATTGACTTGACTTGATGCTGTGTATTAGATTGTAAAGTTCATTTAAGTGTAAAGTAGATCTAACAGATCATATAAAATTATGTCAATTTATAGATTTACTTTTATATAATCTCTTTATATCTATAACAGCTCTCTTAATATATATATATATCATATACGGACAAGTACGGCGTTCGATCCAAGGATTCTGATGGAATAATATTGCTCTATCTTGCGAATTAAGCTCTAAAAAAAACATAAATTTAAGTGGGTTAATTCTTCATATTTAATTATGATATATAGTTTCTATATCATAAAATTAAGCAAGCTAGCTTATTAATATCTATTTTCACAATATTATAAAAAAAAAAAAAAAACCTATTTTCATTAATCTCCATTTAGGTACTTCTTTTGAACCAATTCCGTATATTTTCTCATGTTAATTCAACCGCGCACGTACATTCACAATCTACATAAATGAAAATTAATAATTTGATCTTTTCTTACCAAGAAGGTGATAATTAAGCGTACAGTTAATTAAAGACGGTAAGAGAAAAACAAAAATAAATTAATTAATCACACTTAATATAAGTTAAACGACGTTGTTGGATAATGTGCCGATGTTTATATTGAATTGCAGATAATTAATTTATTTCAGATTATAAAAATATAAGATTAATAATATCTAATTTTATTTTCAAGTCGATACGTAGAATATACCATCATGTTCTACTAAAAGACCCAAATCTCATGATCTGTATTTTAAAAAGATTAATTAAATATATAATTGAAGTTATTACTTAAGAATGAGAGAGAAGTTATTATTTTTTATAATGTTTTAAAAAGACTCTAACTACTTTTTAGAATATAAATTATATCATTTAGGAAAGAAAATTGTATTATTGAGTGAGGGAATACTATATTATTGGTGAGTCAAAAGCCAAATGAGTGGTCCTAGCTGGCTAATTACAGTAGTTAGGAGAAAGCTATATAGCAAGCTTATCTCAAATATTAATCATCATTACGAATAAGTTAAAGTGTCTAAATCTAAAGCTGGATTATGTCAATCTATAGCTAATTAGACGGGGCCCACCCATGTTCTTCGCTTCCTATTTGATGGCCACCTTCGAAAAGGAAATACTCACACTTCAGCTAGCATGCATTTTTTTCATCACAAGTGCATTATTATACATATATGAATATATATATATATATATATATATATATTCTTTGCACACCTCTAATCTGCATTCAAATAATTATCTTTATTTACTTCGACTTGAATATAATTGGAAATTAATATAATTTCCATCAATTTACAATTAATATATATATATATTAAAAAAATTATTTCCATCTATTATTATTTATTATTTAATATTTTATGAAAAATATCTTTATTTCTTTTATAAAAAAAATTATAATTATGAAATGTGAGAGGAAAATAATGGATGTTGTATAAGATTGATGGTCTTTAATATTTGATTTTCTTCAGTATTACCCAAAGGCTAGCTGGTAGGTAGCTAGCTAGGTTTCACCCACCTTTGACCAACCCCTACACAGCTCTTTAAAAGAAAGTGACAGTCGCGTTGTACTAACATTATAACGCGCGTGACTGGTCCCTTTCCTTCACCTCTTTCCTATATGATTCTCTTTTCGCTAGCTAGCTTGTCCGTCATGTGCAACGACTGACGATCAAAACCCTAACTCAATTACAAGCTACACTTGGCACCAGTATTCAGCTTTTCCTTCAACGTACGTACGAGTTTTGAGAACCAGGACGTATACTATATATTATATATATGTATATATATATATCATCTCAGAAAGAAGAAGAAGAAAAAGAAGAGAGAAAGCGGATGCAAGTTGCTGGCTAGCTAGCTAGTTTCATTGCACAGCATCATGCATTTGAGAACATGCAGGAGTTCCTGGCTAACCTTGGCTCTGTTATCAAAGCAATATTGATCTATCATGAAAGTCTATATATAGGATTAATGCTGAGAAGATCTATTTTTAAAGCTGGGCAGAATATTTAAGCAATATATATGCCTTGTTAATTGTGGTGTTATGTCGAAGTCGATGACGGTAGAAAAAAACTAACTACCAACACAAGCAACAGTAGTATATACTATATAGTACGTACTTGACTGTTGATTTCTGTCGATGCTCTTTTCAACCTGATGAACTAAAATTAAGACATAAAAGGAGAAATCGTATCTAATATATGCATGAATGCTTCACCATATTATGCCTTAATATCTTTCTCTTGGCGCAGATCGATATTGTTGTTTTAATTTGCAATCATAGACCCATGCATGTGCACTCATTGTGCAGTTTGATACATATATATTTATATAATATATAGTGTCTTTAGGGAACAGACAATAAGTACTAATGCATACTTTTTATTGAAGTGTCTCGTAGTGTACCAATCATGTCTTCACAAAGTAATTAAGCAGCAACACATGATAAATTTGATGTCAACGGATATATATATATATATAATATGTGATACAACAGAAAGGTTCTTCTCCTCCCCTTCCCCTAGCTAGTATGTGCAGGATTCTAGGAAAAAAGAGAAGAAAATCCCATTTTTTAGGACACCAATTTAATTAAAATTGATATTTCATTTGGATAATGAGTTGAGATGAAAATTGAAAGTTAAATAAAATATTATTATAATATTATTTTTTAATATTGTTATTATTTTGAGATTTGAAAAGTTGAATTGTTTGTTATATTGTATGAAAATTTAAAAAATTTATAATAATTAGATGAGATGAAATGAAACACTTTCACTATCTAAATGAAGCTTAAGATTGCGTTTAAATAGTGAGGTGATCTCATATATTTTGTGAATAGTAATGAAAAATTAATAAAAAAGTAATGATAGAATATTGAATAGTAATAAATATAAGTAGTGAAAAGTAGATAAAAAATAATAATAAAATAATAAATAGTAGAATACTCCACTACCCAAATTACTAGCCCTAAATCTAATTGAAAAACCAAATCGATTATATATATTAGTGTTACTAAATGATCAGGAGAGAGCAAACATTCCCACGATCGAACATCTACTCATCACAAAAAGGTCACAATTTAATGTGGAAGTTATAAATAGATCCGTATTAGTACTCCTGTCATGCACGTCTCTTTTAAGATCTGATCATGATCTCAAACCTCTCGTGGCTCCCTCTCACTAAAACCATTCATTTTTTCCCTCCAATATGCCCACCATGCAGCTTGCTCATCATCGAACTTTTTTTACTTTTATCTTATTTTATTTTATTTTTGATTAGAGAGGGAAATTTTGAACAACAAACCTCCATTTTAGAGGTAAGAGTTATACCAATCAGACCACATATCTTTAGCTTGTTACTTTTATTTTCATGCGTTGTGATAATTATAGTAATTAGGTTTTTGTTTGAGATTTTTCATCCCGATCTCTAAGGCCTCATTTGTTTTCAGAAAACATCTTATCTCATCTCACTTTATCATTATAATTTTTTCAAATCTCTACATAAAATAAAATAAATAATTTAACTTTTTTAAATCTCAAAATAAAAATAATATTAAAAATATATTTTAATAATATTTTATTTAACTTTTTAATTTTAATCTCATCTCATCTCTAAAAATAAACGGATCCTAATATTCCTTATTTATGTTGATGTTACAAAATCAAAGAAATAAATCGCCAAGTCATTTGTTAGGCCTTTCAATAAAGCTGAATTATATTAAACATTGTTGTACTACTGCGTGCACGGGGCACAGTACACGTTTGGAATAAAAGAAAGACAGCTGTTGAGTGGTTAGCATGCAATATCTGCCAAGACGCTTGCTGGGAGATCTTCCTAACAAAATGTGCCAAAAGATAGACAGCTGTTCAGCACCATGCACTACCTTGTTCTCTTCTTCTTTCTTCTTCCATCTTCTTTTTCCCTCCTAGAGTTGAGGAATTGCTCTAGCGAACGTTTCTAGCGAAGCACAGTTTATATGTTTGAGATTTATCTACCTTAATTATTACCATCATTGACAGAACCATCTTAAGAACTTAATCGTCTATAAATATGGTGCTGCACCAATTTTTTTAAGCCGCATTCATTATCAACAAGTTCTCGCGTGCACTTCCCAGCGCATTATACCATTGCCACCATGATCACCATGCCATCGACATCACAGACCAACATGAGAGCGAATCTGAAAATAATTCAAGCATAAAGAAATAAAAGCTATGGAGTTCCTAGGAAAGAACCCTAACTAGCTAACACAACAAAGAAATGAAGAGAGAAAAAAAAAGGGTCCCACAGTCCAAGTTGTTAATGGAACCATGTGCGATCATATGGTGGTTGGCCCTTTGCAGACCCACAAGACTCACTTTTCACCCCTTCCAAAACCCCAAGCTGAAAACGAAAGGAGAAGAATTTCATAATAATTGAATTATTCGTAATAATTTTTATTATTTTTTAAAGCACTGGATTCCCCCACTCTTCTGCCATTTTCAATCTCCGATCTTTATCCCCCACACGTTTTTTCACTCCCATATTCCCCTACAACCACATGTCTCTCCTCTCTCACATGTAGATTTTTTGTCAGAGCTACATTCCCCTAATCGTTTTGTCTTTCTGGGTTCTGGGCAGGCGGACCCTTTTGTGTCAGAAGAAAATCTCCATCACCAACGCTGGTTTGTCCTTGGATCGATCTCTAAAAAGGCAATCCGACAGCCCCATTAATATTGCTTGCAAGTTTAACATATCTGCATCCATACCCAAAAATCCAAAAACCCTAATCTTCGAAGAAACATCTTCTTCCCTTGGCAACCATGAATCCAAAGCGCTTCTCTTCGAGTACCTGGCCTAGTACTACAGTAAAATCTAGGTTCACCTGTGGTTTCCTTCGAGCCTTGTGGAGAATCAACAGGCAAAGAAGAACTACTTCTGCATCTTCAAGGGAGATCCGTCGTCGATATCTCCGAGTTAAGGTTGCTGCCGATGTATCCATGGCTTCTGCTGTGGGGTCACGGAGAGCTTGGAGTCGTGCTATATTGCTTCGAAAGATTCGAAACCAAGGACAAAACGGCACTGTTCGGGTTAGAAGAATGAGCAATATTCTCGGCATGATGAGGAAAAGAAATATACGTGGTAATTACAAGTGTACGGAGGAGGTGGGAACTTGCCAAGCCGAGCAGCTACGAAAACTAGTGCCTGGTGGTGAAGAAATGGATATGTGCAACTTGTTAGGGGAGACTGCTCATTATATAGAGTGCCTCACCACCCAGGTAAACGTGATGAGAAGAATTGCTGAAATTCTCTCTACTTAATCGAGTCTAGAACTGAAATCGAACCAAACAATATATTTACATGATCTGGAAAATAAATTTCCTTCCCAGGGAAGTGCATGCTGATGATGATCATGACCCGGAGGAATTAAGGAAAAAGATAGCTAGTACAGAAGTACTCAACGATAAATATATAGCATTTGTATGGTTCCTTTAATTGCTCATGTTCTTGATTTGTTAATTAAAGGTTTTGTTTTTTTATTGCTCTTCTTCTTCTTTCTTTCTAGATGCTTCAGAAATTCGTATGCAATGAACAATAATTAATGCAGCAGGATGAGGTTCGAAGCTAGCTAGCTGACGGATTTTGTCACTAGCAATACTACCTGGATATGATATAGCTAATTAAAATGGGATGATTCTCTCAATATATATAAAAAATATGCCTTTTTATTTATGATTAATAATAAGCATTTCAAATAATGAGTGAAGAACAATTTATATCCTGCCAATATGGAACCAATTAATTGGGATCAAAAGAGGACGAAATTGAAGCGTACTAATTAATTAGTTCGCCTTCCCTAAAATATGGTTGAAATAATTAATAGTTTGGGTGTTGAGAATGTCTTTGTTGCATTTGGACGTTAAATTGAATTGAATTGAATTAAGATGAAAGTTAAAAATTAAATAAAATATTATTAGAATATTATTTTTTAATATTATTATTATTTTGAGATTTAAACAAATTGAATTGTTTATTATATTTTGTATTGAAATTTACAAAAGCTGTAATGATTAGATAAGATGAATTGAAATGAGTTTGTGATCTAAAAGTATCATTCTTAGAATATATCACTACTATTCAATATTCTATCATTATTTTTTCATTATTATCTATTCATAGAATACTTGAGAATACTTCATTACTTTAACGCAATCTAAGTATGTTGGGTTGATCTTATTCTTACATTAACGGCCAGTCTTCTATTCTTAAGCCTAGAAAAGGGTGAAACAGTACTGCAGCATATAATCGGCGTATTTATTTAGTTCGAGAAGAATTGAAATCTAGTTGTAAAGCTTTTTTGACTAGTTTAAATTTCAACGGCTTTTTTAAAGTCTCTAGACTGATTCTGTTGCATTAACATGATCTTTTCTGGGTAATTGACAAGAGGGGCAGGCAATAACTACCTTGAACCCGATTAACCAAGGAATGGCAATGAGTTTAGATTGTTGCAAAGAAAACAAGTATTTGTAACGAGTTTTGCGATCGACGAGAATATTGGATGTAGTCATTTCTATAGTATATAACTAATTATATATAAATAAGCATTTTGATATAAAATTATTGAATAATAACCTTGCATATGTGATATGTGTGTGTGTGTGTGTGTATATATATATATATATATATTCTACTCAATAGCCATAAACTACGTGCACATCTGTTGATGGAAAAAAAAAAAATCTTCTACTGATCAACAAGCTGCGTACTGTGGTGTAGGGCTGCTGAGTATAAATACAGTATGAGATGAATAAAAGTCACTAATTATCAAGTAGTCTCCCTAAATTCCGTTCCGCATTTAATTCAATCTTCAAGATCAACAAGTCTCCATGAAAGCTGGACTTCTTCATTTTCTCCCACTGATTTTCAAATTTCTGCATGACTTTTCGAGCTCTCACGAGCTTCTGCTCACTAATTATCGCGTCATTATTACTGGTAAAATTTATATATTTCTACAAAAGTAGTATATAATAGTACTGCAACAACAGTACAAGTACTCCAATTCTCCAAACATTGGACCCAGCTTTAAGCTGATTTGAAAGTGCAAACTTAATGGGAAATAACCAACCGGCCGGCCTCTTCTTCTTTTTTTTTTTTTTTACACAATTATCCTTTAATTTTCACAAGGATATTATCAAAGCTTCATATTATAAACTGTGTTCGAGAATCGAAGGGGAAAAAAGGACGGAAGGACTATTTGTTGATCTAAAGGAAAATCGTAGTACTGCATGTCACAAAATTAGAAGCAATGGGAGGGAGGGAAGGGAGTAATTTGTGATGCAAAACTCAAGCCGGTTCAGTCTTGAAATTTCAACTGGCCCCCCCACCCAACGAAAAAGAAAAAAACAGCAGAAAAAATCAACGGCATGGCCACACGCATGATATGTACTAGCTAGCTAGTCGTGTATATATATATATATATATATATATATAGAGAGAGAGAGAGAGAGAGAGAGAGAGAGAGAGAAGAGAGAGAGAGAGTACCCGATGCTAGCTTTAACTAAAAACAAGACTCTAGCTCATGACTACTCATTCCTAAAGTTGATGAGATCATAACTTAAACTTTAATTAACTTGGATGATGAAGATCATCTTTTAAAAGTCTACAGATCATCAAGATAACATATACGTATAGACTGATCTGATACGTACCATTACTAAACCCCCGATTGGATTTAATACAAGAAAGATTGGATCGTTTTATAAGTACAATCGATTGGCTGGAACAATAGTACCCCCGTTGTCAAATCAGAAATATTCACATGTCTATATCTGACCATAGTTGTTTGCTTTTGAATACTATGGATATGGGCTATTATGTGTCTAATCCTGCACGTTTATATAAATTTGAAGCTATGTGGGTAGGCACAAGGGGATGTGAGACAACAATCGAGGAAAATTGGGACTTGTATAAAACAATGCCTCTAGTTGAGACATTGAAACAATGTGGGTCTGGTTTAAGAGTTTGGAGTCGTTGTCATTTTGGAAATATACATAGATACTTCGATGCTAAGCATAGGGAACTTGCATTACTTCAAGCCTCTCCCATACATGCCCACCAAGCCTTGTGTAATGTGAAAAAGGATATTAAGTTTTTGCTGAAAAAGGAGGAGCTTGTGTGGAGGCAGAGGTCTAAAGTGCACTGGTTGGGAACTGGAGACCAGAATACGAAGTTCTTTCAATTTAAAGCCTCTTAGTGTCGTAGACGAAACTTGATAAATAGTCTTAAAGATGATGCTGGTAGATTATATGAAGGCTATCATTTGTTTCCTCTAGTCACACATTATTTTGCTGATTTATTTAAGTCCACTAATCCCACTGATGTTGATGTTGTATTGAGTTATGTGAAGCAATATGTTTCAGAATCTATGAATGCTGATCTAACTAGACCTTTCACTGATATTGAGATTAGAAGTGCGTTATTTCATATGCAAGCTCAAAAAGCACCGAGTCCGGATGGAATGCCGCTATTATTTTTTCAGAAATATTGGCATGTGGTGGGTGGGAAACTAATTGATGCAGTGCTACAAGTCTTAAACTCGAGTATTATGCCTACTAATTTAAATTTAACCCATATTGTGTTGATTCCTAAGAAAAGACAGTATGTGTTTATTAAGGATTATAAACTCATTAGTTTATGTAATGTGGTTTATAAGATCATTGTTAAGGTTTTAGCCAACTGTTTGAAGCTTATTTTGCCTTTTGTTATTTCACCATCTCAATGTGCTTTTGTCCCAGGTCGTCTTATCACGGACAATGTTTTGGTGGCTTATAAAACGATGGATGCAATATGGAGAAGAAAAAGGGCAAAACTAGTTGTATGTCGATTAAATTACATATAAGCAAGGCTTATGACCGGGTGGAATGAGTGTTTTTAGAGAAGATTTTGTCTAAGATGCAATTTGCTCTTGCTTTCATTTGGTTGTTTATGATGTGTATCTCTATAGCTTCTTATAAGGTTCTTATTAATGGAATTCCTTCGGATTTAATTACCCCGACTCGTGGTTTATGGCAAGGCAATCCACTTTCTCGATACTTATTTGTTCTATGTGCTGAGGCTTTGTCATCAATGTTGCAGCAGGCTTAATCAAATCATTTGATAAGAGGGGTTCGTGTTTGCAATAGAGCTTCATGGATTAGTCATTTATTTTTTTTACTGATGACAACATTATTTATTGTCAAGCTTCAATGGAAGAAAATGTGCACTTGCAAAATATTTTGATTCTTTATGGTGCCGCATCAAGGCAATTATTGAATAAAAAGAAAACAGAGTTACTGTTTAGTCGGAATGTGGATGTGGGAGTAAGGAATGCCCTTAAGGAACTTTGGAGAGTTGATTCTATTCAAACTCATGATAGATATCTTGGATTTCCCTCGTTTGTGGGCAAATAAAAAACTAAACACTTTTTGGGATGTTAAAGATAATGTATGGGCAAAGTTACAAGGCTAAAAAGAAAAGCATTTGTCATAGACAGGTCGTGAAATCTTGATCAAAGCAGTGGTTCAAGCCATTCCCACATATGCTATGAGTTGCTTCAAAATTTCAAAAGGCTTGTGCAGTGATTTGGAGGGATTGATTGCTCTTTTTGGTGGGGGACAAAGAGAGCAAAAAAGGAGGATTCATTGGATGAGCTGAAAACGCTTATATAGTTCCATATTTTCTAGTGAGATGGGTTTCCGGGACTTGAAAGCATTTAATTTGGCTCTTTTAGCAAAACAAGAATGACGTTTGCAAACTCATAATAGCTCTCTGTTTTACCTGGTTTTCAAGGTAAAATACTTTTCACACAATGATTTTTATCATCTACTATTGGCACTAATCCTTCTTATGTGTGGCGTAGTATTTTTGAGTCTAGATCTATTATTCAGGCTGGCCATCTGTGGCACATTGCAAGTGGTGAATAGGTGAAGATTTGGAGGGATAATTGGTGGAGCTATCCAAACAGGAGAATTAACACTGCTTGCAATGGCTTAGACGTTGAGGCATGTGTTAGCGATTTAATGGACTCGTCATTGTCAGGTAGATGGAAAAACATATTTGATAGATCAAGTATTTCTTCCTTTTGAAGCTATGGATATTCTTAAAATTCCATTATTTCCTCATTGGACTATTGATAAAATGGTGTGAGGATGTACACGAAATGGTCAGTTCAGTGTGAGGTCAGCCTATCATTTAGTGCTTCAGTTGAGGAGTGCTACTGTTGCTGTGAGCAGTTCTCATGTAGGTTTGACTACTGTTTTTTGGAAGAATATTTAGCATTTGAATCTTCCTAATAAAGAAAAAAAAAAAAAAATTGTAGAAAGCATGTAATAATGGTTTACCCACAAAAAGTCAGTTGCATTATCGTCGAATAATAGACTCTGCTGTGTGTGATTTATGTCATGTATATCCTGAAGATGTCTACCATATAATTTGCAAATGCCTTAGCAGTTCAAGTGTGTGGGGGAAATATTTTGAAAAACACTTACATCTCTTGCAATCTTACTCTCAGATTGACAGTTTGGTTAGGGCAATTATGGATCTTAATGATCCAAGTGATATTTCCTGTTTTGCTATTGTTTCTTGGGGAATTTGGAAATTTAGGAATTTAAAGATTTTTCAGACATTAGAAGCTACAGTTTGTGATGTTGTGAAAAGTTGCTTTTCCTATGTTGACTTTTTTTGTTGGCTTGGCAATGCATGAAAGTGGTGCAGTTTCAAACTTTGTGGTGTTGGCAACCTCCACCAAGTGGGCAACTGAAGTTAAACTTTGATGGAGCCATTTTTAGTCAGGAATTAAAGTTTGGAGTAGGTGCTGTTTTGAGTAGGGGTGTAACCGGTCCGGTCCGGTCTGGTTTTGGACAAAATCTAAAACCGAACCGGTATGTACCGGTTTTGTATTTTCCAAAACCGATTACATACTGGTTACCCTCTTAAACCGGTACTTCTGGTTTTACCGATTTTCGGTCCGGTCCGGTCTGATTTTCTAATTTTTTTTAAAATGTAAGCTTCACAGTTTGTCATTAAAAATTTGTTTATAAAAAAAAAAAATTGATTTAAAAAAATATGTTTTATACTTTTATTAAAAAAATCTGTTTTAACTTAATTGATAAACATTTGTTTATCAACCCCAATTGATAAATATTAATTTCAGGCCACACTACACAGATATTATTCAAGTAGAAAAATTACAAAACCATATCAATGTAATTTACTAATTTCACAAACCTAATTTCGAATTTAAAAAACCCTAATATCACAAATATTATCTATCATAATTTCAAACTAATTTTACAAACCCAATCACAAAATCCTAATATCACAAACACAATAATAAACACAATCACAAAAAATCCTAAATTTCGAATTCAAAAACCTTAATATCACAAAACTGAAAATCCAATCACAGATTCACAAAAATCCCAATATCACAAAACCTAATCACAAAAACCATAATATCACAAAATCCAATCACAAAAATCTTAATATAATAATATGTAATTTCAAAAAAAAAACTTACTGAGGGGCAGATTTGGCAGAGAGACGGGCTGACTCCGAGAGAGTTGAGAGAAGAAAGAGTGAGAGACGACAGACGAGAGAGTAGAGAGACGAGAGAGTGAGAGATGGGAGAGTTGAGAGACAAGAGAGTGACTCAGTGAGAGACGGGAGAGTTGAGAGTGAGAGACGAGAGAGTGAGAGACGACTCAGACGAAAGAGTTGAGAACTTGAGAGACGAAAGAGTGAGAGATGGCCAGACGGAAGAGTTGAGAGCAGAGAGCAGAGAGCGACTGAGCGAGAGACGAGAGCGTGAGAGATGACAGATGAGGGACTGGAGGCTGGAGCAGACGAGAGATGATTTTAGTTTTTAGGGTTTAAGTGTTTAACCGTTTAATTGTCATGAAAACGGCGCCGTTTGACTTTTCTATTTAATTAATATTTGATTATTTTCAATGTGTTTTTTTTAAATGATATTATTTTCAATGTAATACATTTAATAGACTATAGTAATTTAATATAACTATATATAAATATTTGTTAATACATTTAATAGACTATAGTGATTTAATATAACTATATATAAATATTTGTAATACATTTAATATACTATAGTCAAATATATTATATATTAGACTATAATATATATATATATATATATATATTTGTAATACATTTAATATACTATAGTCTAATAGTATTAATATTAGTCTATTAGTATAGTTATATATTAGTATTAGTTATAGTAATTTAGTATAACTATATTAGTATAAGTATGACTATAGTCTATATTAAACTATTAGTATTAGTTAAATAGTTATAGACTTATATGTTAGTATAGGTATATAATATATTAGACTAGTCTAATAGTATTAATATTAGCCTACTAGTATAGTTATATATTAGTATTAGTTATAGTGATTTAGTATAACTATATTAGTATAACTATAACTATAGTCTATATTAAACTATTAATATTAGTTAAATAGTTATAGACTTATATATAAGTATAGCTATATAATATATTAGACTATATAATAGATTAATAGTATTAATATTAGTCTATTAGTATAGTTATATTATATATATTAGTATTAGTTATAATGATTTAGTATAACTATATTAGTATAAGTATAACTATAGTCTATATTAAACTATTAGTATTAGACTATTAGTTAAATAGTTATAGACTTGTATATTAGTATAGTTATATAATAAATTAGACTATATAATAGTATTAATATTAGCCTATTAGTATAGTTATATATTAATATTAGTTATAAACTTTTAGTGATTTAGTATAGCTATATTAGTAAATTAGACTATATAATAGTATTAATATTAGACTATTAGTATAGCTATATATTAGTATTAGTTTTAGTGATTTAGTATAACTCTATCAATATAAGTATAACTATAGTCTATATTAGATTATTAGTATTAGTTAGACTATATAATAGTATTAATATTATACTATTAGTATAGCTATATATTCGATAGCTATATAATATAAGTATAACTATAGTCTATATTAGACTATAAGTATAACTATAGATATAGTGAGTTTGTCAATTGTTATATTAGTATTTGTTAATTATTATAGTGAGTTTAATTTATTATAACTATATTATTGATAGTATTATCGTGATAGTATTAGTATAGTAATTTATTATAGTGATAGTATTAGTATAGTAATTTAGTATTAGTAATTAGTATTAATTAATTACTATATCATTATTTTATATGTGATTATTTAGTATAGTGATTATTTAGCTATATATAATATATCAGTATAATTAGTTATATATTAGTATAGCTATAAATAAAATGTGATTAATAATTTAAATATATATTTTATGTTTAAAGCATATGATAAATTAAATTTTCACATTTAAGATTAAAATTTTATTTTATAAATTATAATAACATTATCTTATATATAATTATATTAATAACATATGATCAAACAAATTACAAATGCTTATATTTAAGATTAACATTTTATGTTATAATTTTTAAATTATAATATGAAATTATTTCATATATAATTATATATTATATATAAAACTTATATATAAGAAATATTTTGTATAATATTAATTTTGTATAAAACTTATATATATATATTTTTTATTTTTTATTTTTTTATTTCCAACCTGGCAGGTCCGGTCCGGTCCGATCTTGGAAACCATGGAACGGGAACCGGACCGGGTTCGGCCGGTTTTATGGTTACAAGAACCGGTCTGGTCCGGACTGGTCCGATTTTCCGGTCCAAACTTACACCCCTAGTTTTGAGGGATAACAAATGGAGTATAATTATGGCCATGTCTAAAAAGGAAGAAGGCATTCTGTTGGTAGAAGATATTGAGGCTTTAGCAGCTTTAAGAGCCTTACAGTTTATTTTTCATTTGGGAATTCCTCACTTGATCTTGGAAGGAGATTCACTTATTGTACTTGAAGCCATTCAATCAACAACTATTCAAGACTTTAGTTACAACCCTATTATTAGAGAGATTCAGTTATTGTTATCTTGTTTCTAATCTTTTGATGTTTTACATGTTGGAAGGCAGGAAAATGAGACGATACATAAATTGGCTAGACATGCTAGGATGGTGGAGAATACTCTTCAATAGTGGGGACATCCTCTAGATTTTATTCAAGCCAACTTGGAAATAGAAGCTGCAACTAGCCTTCTGGCTTAATGTATTTATTATGTCTGTCTGTATTCATGTACATGTGTTACAGTTTGTTTTTTCATAATGGATGAAGTACCTTTGGACTCTCCCAAAGAAAAAAAAAAAAAAAAACGTATTGCTTTTGCAATATTCAAGGTCCCTAGCTTGGATCAAAACCTATTTGTGTACATATGGTTATTTTTAGTGCATCCTCTTTACTAATTCGGATGTTATTTTTAGTATTACCCGTACTGTAGTTGTTTTCATTTTTACTTGGTCTAATTTGATGGACCAAACAAATTAACCCACAAACATCATGGCAACACCACTCCGATAAAAAAGGATACGAATCATTTGAACCTTCAATTAATCATAGGAGCTGTAAACAACTTCCCTCTCCCTTCTAGACTCCCTTCTGTCTCACATCAGAATCATGAGCCTATAAATATGTGCCTAAACCTTTAAAAAGTTTCAGTACCCTCAATTGAAATATATACAAGTTCCTGCAACATTAATTCATTAGAGAGGATATATATCAATCATGAAGAACTCTGGAAGATTTATCGTGTTGTTGTTGGTCCTGTTTTCATGTCTGCTATCCCTTTCTGAAGGTGCATATATATCATGTAGTGTCGATATTGCTTGTTTTTAGGTTTTATTCTGTCGTTGATGTACATATATATAATATATTTGGTAAATGCAGGAAATATAAAATATTGCCCAGCAGAGATGAAGGCTCAAGGCCAATGTAGCGGCATGTTTGGAATTGCCGATTGCTTTCATCAGATGAGGGCCAAATACGGAGAAGCCCCATCTCCGCCTAAAAATTGCAAATGCAGTCCCATTCCCAACGATCAGCAGAATTACAAGTGCAAATGCGATGTTGCTTGTTAATGCGCGCGCACTGCAATAGCTAGCTAGGTGTGTGCATGCCGCCGTCTCATGCATGCCTAGCATTAATCTGATCAATATTAATCGATGCATGAATTCATGCATGTATCATCGTCGATCTTAATTTGTAACTTCTTGAATATTGTCTAAACTTATTGATATGTATAACAATAATGATTGACGTCTCTTCTCACACAAATTAACATAATTGGATATTAATTGTCATCCTTTACTATATATATATATATATATATATATATATATAATAATGATACACGTATAACCATTTATACAACTATATTTTAAATTAAGGGTATTTTTGTAAAAAATGTGTTACTTTTACAAGTTATTTTATAAAAATAACCCTTATTTAAAAGTGCATGAGTTGTATAAAAGATTATAAAAAAGCTTCTAATATATGTATCATTATATATGTGCGCGCGCTTATGATTATGATATATAGGTTCGAAGTATTGTTTGTGATTGTTATTATTTTATGGAAAGATAATATACATTCCCTATACTTAAAAAAAAATACAAAATACGCCTATTGAATTCGAGAAAATAAAAAGAAAATAATTATATTAAAAAAATGAGTTCAAACAATACCATAACTAATGCCCGAGTGAATCCATGGAAAGTTAAAACGTCGTTAACATCCAAATTCTAAGAATGCACATATCAGTATACCTTTTCATTTGGTTTGTTTTACTCAAATTATCGCAAAATCTAATTAATAAGCGCAAAACATGATTTATATTTGTTCATAAAAAAAAAACATGAATTATGATTTCCAACTTTAATTTAGTACTTGAAATCTCTTATCGGATCGAAAAGTACTATGTGTGGTTTTTGTTTTTTCTTGTTTTCTTTTTTGTAAGTAAAATTATAAGAGCATCCGCATTTGGATGCCTATATATACTATTAAATTTCCTAAATTTTAGTAAACAAATTTAACTTGTTTACAAAAATTCATCTCCATCCGGTACTTGCCTATTTAAGGAAAATGGTTTAGGATTTAAACAATGGCTCCCTAAATATGGGAGTTACTGTTCATATTTAAATAATTTTTTATAAATATTTTATTCTAACTCATAAAACAAATTCTTCTTCCAATTATCTACATTTTCTCTCATGTTCATATTTGTTATAGTTGAAATGTGAAAAAAAATATCACCATTGAGATCATTTTTTTAAAAAGAAAACTGACCATTTGTGAAAATATGATTTTTTTTAAATATTATTGTTATGAAAGTATTGATTTTAAAAATATTATCGTTTAGAGAGATAAGTAGCTTCAAAAAAATCGTTACAATTGAAAAATACAAAATATGGGTACAAAAAACAATTAAAGAATTACAAAAATTTGAAAACAATAAGTTAAAAAATTTTCTTCCGCACTTTCCCCAAAAGAACAAAAAAAAGAGTAGTTAAAGATGTACAAATAAATGAGTAGAAAAAAAAAAACTATTATTTTAATATAATAGAGAAATAATAGGGACTGAGAATGTAGGAGGTTTTGGAATGATAAGTAAACTCTAGGGAAATATGATTTTTAACTAAAATCTGAGAAAAATTTGAAAGGATAAAATTTGAACAAACACAGCAACACATTAAGGCCTCGTTTGAAATTGGACTGGACTGAGATCAACTCAGTTTAGTTTAATTTTAAACTAAGTCTAACATCCAAACACTCAACTCTCAAATCACTAAACTCATCTCAACTCAAAACTTATTTACATATGAAACCCACAAGTTTTTTCAACTTAACACATTTTTACACAAAAGACCCACAACCTTTTTCAGCTTTCTATAAATACATCTAAATTCATCTTAACATCCCAATACATCTAAACTCATCTTAAGTGAGCCCTACAAAACTCACTCTACTATCTCAATTCTATACTATTTATAAAAAATTTAACTCATTATATCTTAGCTCAACATCCAAACAGGATAAAACAAAACCTAAAACAGATCCAAGTCAGTAAGGAGAGTAAATAGAGAGTTCCTTGGCCACCAGCTTAAACATCAAAATAAATCCAAGGCCTTAAATAAATTCTCTGAAAGCCAATGTCTTATTCAAGGGCCTAGGAACTATAATTAATTCGGCCCGAATCATAATGAAAAACTTATAGCCCTAGCATGACATGAAACCAGCACGTGGGCTATTAATTTTCCTTATTAACCTATTATTGCAATCAGTTGCAAATGTCAAAAAATTTCATTAAAAAAAGTTTACAAATGTCTAAGTGAAGAAGCGGCAGTTGATATGCTTACAATTGAAAGTAGTGGAAGTATTCTAGAGTTCTTTTACCCAAATCTAAAATTTAAAATAGTGAGAGAGATAGATAGACATATAAAATGAATCATATAATATTTATTAAGCACTTAAGGGATGTTTGTATACATAGATGAGACATGAAGTTCTTGAGATTTCATTCATAAACATCATTCAAATTAGAAATACTTTAAAATTTAAAATTTTTTAATTTTTTATCTAATTATTATCCAAACATAAAAATCAATACAACTTTTATAAACTTAAAAAAAATATAAAAATCAATATAACTTTTTCAAACTTCAAAATAAAAATTATATTAAAAATTTATAAATAAATAATTTTTTAAATTTATAATATTTTTATTCAATATTTTATCTCTTATTTCTCGAAATTCAATAAAACAACACGTACAAAAGGCCGCATACTGACCCAAACACTGAGGCCCTCCTTGCACATGATCAATTGGAAAATGAGGTTTGAAACTTCACAAAGATGCATGCGCTGCGCATATATTTTTAATTTGAGTTGATCTACATGAGATCGCGTTTGTTTACGATCGATGTATATATCATGTGTCATGATGAGTTGAGGGCCGATCGAGGACGTTGTTGGATAAGAACTAATTAATTAAGTTGGTCTTTGAGTTTGAACCGATGTAGCTGTGGATTCACTTGCATGCTTAATTAACATTTATATATAACAAATATACCAACGTCAGTAGTACACGATGATCAACAGCCAAGCTAGCTATATTATGTTTATGGCCGCTGGTCAATTTATAGCCGATCGACCGGAACATACAACCTTTTAAAACATGCCCTATGCGGGACTAGCCATCTGCATGCCCATCTATTAGACCATTAATTAATGTACTTACAATATCAAGCCTTCATATATATATATATATATAAGTGATAATTGGCATTAATTATATATAATTACATGGTGTAATTTCGAGTCAAAATTTTGAGATCTTCAAATATTTTTTATAATCGGCCTAGAACTTTTATTGATGGGCAGCATTAAAATACTTTAAGACATTTTTATATGTAATTTCTCTCGAGTAATACTATACACTACATTCTCATTCTATTTTGATTATACTAAGTGATATGTAAGACATTTATTACCATTAGATGATGAAGAAACATACAATAAATGATCATTTAATAGTGATAAATGTGCCACATCATCCTTAATAAGATAAAAGTAGAATAGTAGTATGGTGTATAAAATTTTCCATTTCTTTCTGGCTCTCAAATTTCGATTCAAACTCGGAAGAACTCTTGGGTATGATCATTTCTTTTTGGGTGCCTCCATTTTATACCAATCAAAGTGTTTTACAAGTCTGACCGGCCCCATTGTTTTGGTGCTTGGTATATAATAAGATTAAGACTAGCAATTATGAATCTTCTTTCGGTAAAGATCAATTAGCTAGAAATTCTTCTATATATTCAAGAATTCCGTCCTTTCCCTATTTTCTCCTTTTTTCTTTTAAGAGATCTAACTTAGAAGAGAGAGAAAGGGATAAAAGCCTAGAGGAAGGAATTGAAATGCTTGTTGTGGACCATATATCTAGTATAGTTATTCTACTCAGTAATCTTACACTATACACCTGCTAAGTAGAATAATTCTTTAATTTTTTTTTCTCTCAGCATGTGTATGGTGCAGAGCAATTATTGAGTAAAATTTTTCTATCTCATAATTTACTTGGTATAATTCTCGACCGTATATTGGGGTGTTTTAATTTACAAGCCACCTTCGAATCAACTAATTATCAAGAATTGACTCATGATCACATTTTAATTCAATGTTAGCTAACGTGGAACTGAATTCTCACATGTTAGCTCTTTATTAATTGACAGATGTCATAGTATTGACCACGTCACATATTGTGTGGTGTCAATTAAAGGGATTTATTTAATGAGAAAAGCTACTTTGCCTCCCTCGTTTGACCGCTCAAGTTGACAGCTGGTCAAAATTTTTTTTTTACTTAATGATTAAAGAAGTGATTTTAAGTATATTGATGTATTTTTTAATTTTTTAAAAATATTTAAATATATTAAAAAATGTGAAAAAAAAAACGTTGGGCGGTACAATGCCCAACGATAAAAGTGGAGCGACATAGTAGCCCCACTCTTATTTAATTGCGAGTTTCTGAAGATCTAAAAACATATTGCTTTTGCAATCAAGGTCCCTAGCTAGGGTCAAAACCTATTTGAGTATTGCCCGTGTAGTTGTTTTTTCATTTTTTATTGTGAAAAGATATTTGCAACCCTGAATTGTAAAATCGTCGCGTAATTGTTTTGAAAAATGTGAATAAAATATGAGATTTACGTGAAATGCATAAACGCTGCATAATCACATTAAAAAAGAGTGAGATCTACTTTTAAAATTACCTTAGTCGGATTTGATGGACCAAACAAACCCACAACATCATGACAGCAACACTCCGAAAAAAAAGGCTACGAATCATTTGAACCTTCAATTGATCATAGGAGCTATAAACAGCTTCCTTCTGCCTTCTAGACTCCCCTGTGTCTCACATTAGGATCATGAGCCTATAAATATATGCCTAAACCTTTCAAATGTTTCATTACCCTCAATTTAAATATATACAAATTCCTGCAACATTAATTCATTAGAGAGGATATATATCAATCATGAAGAACTCCGGAAGATTTATCGTGCTGTTTTTCGTCCTGTTTTCATGTCTGCTATCCCTTTCTGAAGGTGCATATATATGTAGTGTCGATATTGCTTGTTTTTAGGGTTTTTTTCTGTCATTGATGTACATCTATATAACATGTTTGGTAAATGCAGGTATAAAATATTGCCCAGCAGAGATGAAGGCTCAAGGCCAATGTAGCGACATGTTTGGAGTGTCCGATTGCTTCCATCAGATGAGGGCCAAATACGGAGAAGCCCCATCTCCGCCAACAAATTGCAAATGCAGTCCCATTCCCAACGATCGGCAGAATTATAAGTGCAAATGCGATGTTGCTTGTTAATGTAACTTCTTGAATATTGTCTAAAATTATTGATAAATATATATGTATATATAACAATAATGATTAATGACGTCTCTTCTCGTGCAAATTAACATAATTTATAACTATTTATATAACTATATTTTAAATTAAGGGTGTTTCTGTAAAAAATAAGTTACTTTCACAAGTCATTTTACAAAAATATCTTTTATTTAAAACTAAGTTGTATGAAGGGTTGTGAAAAAACTTATAATATATGAATCATTATATATATATATATATATGTGCGCGCGCGCGCGATAATATATATGATTATGATATATAGGTTTGAAGTATTGTTTGTGATTGTTATTATTTTATGGAAAGATAATATACATTCCCTATACCTTTTAAAAAAAATACAAAATACGCCTATTGAATTCTAGAAAATAAAAGGAAAATAATTATGTTAAAAAAATGAGTTCGAACAATACCATAACTTATGCCCCATTGAATCCATGGAAAGTTAAAACGTCGTAAACATCCAAACTCTAAGAATGCACATAACGGTATGCCTTTACATTTGGTCTATTTTACTCAAATTACCGCAAAATCTAATTAATAATTCTTCATTAATAAGCACAAAACATGATTTATATTTGTTCAGAAAAAAAAGGTGAATTATGATTTCCAACTTTAATTTAGTACTTGAAATATCTTATTGAAAAAGTATGTGTGGTTCTTTGTTTTTTCTTGTTTTCTTTTTTTGTAAGTAAAATTAATATAAGAGCATCCGCAAACCATCAAATTTCTTAAATTTTAGTAAAAAAAATTAAACTTTTTTACAAAAACCACTCTCCTTGGGCCGGTTGCCTATTTTAGAGAAATGGTTTACGATTTGAACAATGGCTCCCTAAATATGACGAGCTACTAATCATTCATAAATCATTTTTTATAAATATTTTATTTTAATCCATAAAACAAATTCTTCTTCCAATCATGTTATTTTGTTATAGTTCAAATTTGAAAAAAATGTCACCTTTGATATCATTTTTTTTTTAAAAAAGCTGATCATTTGTGAAAATATGATTTTTTTTAAATATTATTGTTACAAAAGTACTAATTTTAAAAATATTACTGTTTAGAGATAGCAGCTTTAAAAATAAAATCATTACAGATGAAAAATAAAAAAATATGGGTACAACAAATAATTAAATAATTACGAAAATGTGAGAAAAAAAGTTAATAAATTTCCTTCTGCTCTTTCTCCGAAAGAAAAAAATAAGTAGTTAAAGATGTACAAATAAATGAGTAGAAAAAATAATAAAGAAAGAATAGAAAAAGATTATTTTGATAGAATAAAGAAAAAATAGAGAGTAAGATGTAGGAGCTTTTGAAAAAATATGTAAAGTTTAGGGAAAGATTTTGGAAAAGATGATTTTTAGCAAAAATTTGAGAAAAATGTTGTTCATTCAGTTGTGAATGCTCTAAAAGGCTAAAATTCAAACAAACATAGCAACGCATTAAAACAAAGAGTAAAGCTCCCAGCTGGTTGGGTGAATTCTTCATTTTTACACCAGCCAATAAGGATTTGTCATGTAAGCATTGCAACAAACACAAGTTTATACCCACATGCAGTAGATTATACTTCTGGTATTTGCTTTTGTCTGCAACTACATGCTTTCTGCTTTTGGATTACTTCTCAGATTCATAGTCGGGTACGTTTTCGTTTTCATTCTTTTGTGTTGGATAGTTTCTTTTTCGTGGTTTTGATCATTACTTAAGAAATGAGAGTTTTTCTTTCCTTTCTCAGATCTCAAGCAAATGATTCAGAAAACTTTCAATAGGATGATCAAAATGGTTCAAGTGATTCTCATATTGATGGATTCAGAGAAGAAGAGACAGGTTTTAGCTTACAGATAAGTAAAAGTGGCGACAAAAGCAATGGTCTGGGTTGAGCTCCGTTGGGGGGTCAAGTTGCCGACCGGATGAGTGTGGGGTTGAGATTTGAGTTCAATCGGGGGGTAGAGTTGCCTCTGGGATGAGTGTGGGGGTTGAGATCCTTTGGGAATGGAATGGAGTGGAAGACGAAGAAGTGAGGCACGAGAAGGCTGTATGGGGTCTCATAGATAGAGGTGTAACCGGTCCGGTCCGGTCCGGTTTTGGATAAAATCTAGGACCGAACCAGTATGTACCAGTTTTTCATTTTTGAAAAACGATTATGCTCCGGTTACCCTCCTAAACCGGTATATCCGGTTTTACCGGTTTTCAGTCCGGTCCGGTCCGGTTTTCCGGATTTTTTAAAATGTAAAAAATATATAATAAAATGTTACTTTTTATGATAAAATATTATTAATAATTTAATATATATATTATGTTTAAAGCATATGACCAATTAAATTTTCATTTTTAAGATTAAATTTTTATTTTATAAATTATAATAACATTATCTTAGATATAAATATATTAATAACATATGATCAAACAAATTACAAATGTTCATATTTAAGATTAACATTTTATGTTATAATTTATAAATTATAATATGAAATTATTTCATATATGATATATAATTATATATTATATATAAAAATTTAATATATAATTATATATTATATATAAAACTTATATATATATAAATGTTTTGTATAATATATAAAATTAATTTTTATAAATATTTTTTTCAATCAGTCCGGTTCGGTTCTAGAAACTTTGGAACTGAAACCGGACCGGTTCCGGCCGGTTTTCATAATATAGGAATCGGTTCCGGACCGAACTGGTTTAAAACCGGACCAACCGGTCCGGTCCAATTTTTCGATTTTAAAATCGGTTTAAATTTACACCCCTACTCATAGGATGTAGACAAATGCAGACTAAGTAAAATAAAATGCATACTTGGCATCCAATTATTAGAGCGTTGTTTATTGAAAAGGAGCAAATGGACCAGTCTGCAGGTATTCTCTTTGCTTTTCTATCTCTTCTCCCTCCCTCCCTCCACCCTGTCGCCTGCAAGCTCTCCTCTCTCTAAAATACTCTATGTCTCCAAGCAAATATGCTCTCCTCGACCAAAAACAGAGACTCCGATTGTCTCTAGAGAGAGATTACCCTCTACAAAACCAAAGCCCTTAACTCTAGAATAAAAACCAAATGGAAGAACAAAAATAAATCAAGAACTCAATCGATCACTTTATGTTAGACCCAACAAAATCCTACCAAGATTTTTACCACCCCAGTCCTCTCTCTCTAATAAAGAAGGTAGAGCGACAATTTTAGACACGGAGTTTTTCGAAAATTTTTCTTAGAAGATGTAACTAAAAAGTGTTTGGTTTGGATAGATAGTTTAAAAGAGAGGAGATGAGATGAGATGTTTTGAATAGTAGTTGAATAAAATATTATTAGAATATATTTTTTAGTATTATTTTTATTTTAAGATTTAAAAAAATTGAATTGTTTATTATATTTTTATATGAAAATTTGAAAAAGTTGTAATCATGAGATAAGATATGAAGATGAGAAACACTACTATGCCACTCCATTTTTACCGTTCCATTTGACCGCTTGGCAAAATTTTTATTTTTATTTTTTATTTTTTTTACTTAGTGATTAAAGAAATACTTTTAAATGTATTGGTGTATTTTTTTATTTTTTAAAAACATTTAAATGTATTAAAAAAATGTAAAAAAAAAAACCCCATCTTTCAAAAATCATTTTACTCGTTATATGCACAATAAAGCAGAAGATTTAGCCAAAGTTAAAGAGTGCCCCAAACTTTGGCTAATTCAATTAGAGCACTCTCATTGAATTAGTCAAAGTTAAAGGACATTTTTTATGAATGTAAAAAAAATTTGACTTTTAACTATTCCATTCACATAAATCTCTACGTTGAAATAGCTATTTTTTCATTATATAATAATAAAATAATATAATATGAATTTGATTTTGGTTATTCACATAAAATCTCTACATTAGATTATACATTTATTCATTATATAGTAATGAATAACTAATAATTTCAAAAATATTTAATTTTTTTAATTATTAATTTAATTTATTTTATCATATTTTACTATTCTACCTATTATATATTAATTAATATATCATTTAACTCAAATTAATATACCAATTGTGATAAAATATGTGATAGAAAGAAAGGGAGAGAGAAATAATTAATAAAATATATATTTGATGTATGTACAATAACTTTTAAATTTAGAAAAGTTTTTGAAAGCCATTGTAGCTAAATTCTAAATATTTAGAATTTAGCTTATGCATTGTGAGCATATTTTACTCTGTAATAGATAAATACTCATTAGATTTAACTTTTAACTATTCTAATGAGGGTGCTCTATAGCAGCCAAACAAAAGCTCAAACATGGTATTAACTTTTATCAGATTATGAACTTCAAAACAACCCAGCTCAACCTAGAAATTCTGTTCGATATATAAAGAACGAACACGATTGCCCCACTAATCTTTCATTTACAATGAATACCCAAATCACAAATTTCTAACCACTCTTTGTTCATTGACGAACCAAATCATACCCTAAACCATCCAAAGTAAACCAAGTACACAAAAAGGGTATACATTGAGGTTTAATGGGCTTCTTCTTTTACGGGGTTGGTATACAAAAGTAAAAGAACTCAAATTATGCAGCTGTTGGATCTTTGGAGCTCGAGGGAGCGTATAAAAATGGCTGAAGAAGTTCAGGGAGGAGGGCCATATCCATTATCCTGGCAGATCAGGGGGCCACTGACCTGGTTTTCGGTAGGTGGAAACCAAAATCAGAGTATTTGCTTGGAGAGAGAGAGAGAGAGAGAGAGAGATCGAAAAGCATATACCAAAAGTCTAATCTACTGCATGTGGGTGTAAACTTGTGGTTGCTGCAATGCTTACATGGTAGATCCTTATTAGCTGTTGTAAAAAAAGGGAGAATTCACTCGAGCGGCTGGGAGCTTAAACATCAAAATAAACAGATGCAAGTCGGTAAAGGAGAGTATTCCTCGGCCACCAGCTTAAACTTCAAAATAAAACTAAGGCCTTAAATAAATTCTCTGAAAGCCCACGTCTTATTCAAGGGCCTAGGAACTACAATTAATTCGGCCCGAATTATAATGAACAACTTATAGCCCAAGCACGACATGAAACCAGCACGTGGGCTATTTTTCCTAATTAACCTACACTCATTGCAATCAGTTGCAAATGTCTAAAAATTTCATAAAAAAAAGTTTACAAATGTCTAAGTGAAGAAGCGCAAGTTGATATGCTTACAATTGAAAGGAGTAGAAGTATTCTAGAGTTCTTTGACCCATATTTAAAATTTAAAGTAGTGAGAGAGATAGATAGACATATAAAATAAATTATATAATATTTCTTAAGCATTTAAGGGATGTTTGGATATACAGATCAGACATGAAGTTCTTGAGATTTCATTCATAGACATCACTCAAACTCGAGAAATAATTTTTAATTTTTAATTTTTTAATTTTTTATCTAATTATTATCCTAACATAAAAACCAATACAAATTTTATGAACTTCAAAGAAAAAACATAAAAATCAATACAACTTTTTTAAATTTCAAAACAAAAATTATATTAAAAATTTATATTCAAATAATTTTTTAAATTTATAATATTTTTATTTATTGTTTTATATCTTATTTCTCAAAACTTAATTAAACATTTTAACTTAAATCATTTCACTATTATTTATAGAATTTTAAGATATTGAATATGTAAATGAGCTCTTAATGGTATCCAAACAATCTACTTTGGGAAGCTAATTGGCATCACAAGGGCCGTCTCTTCCAACAAGCTTCATTACTAATCTCATTATTAATATTTTTCTTAACCATGATTTAATTTGTATGTTATTTTCTAAGCAAAGGTTGTACTGAAATTAAAACGAAAGATATAAGAAGAAGTGGGGTCCACAACAAAAGTTCCACCTGAATTAACAAAGAGCCAAAGAGAAAAATCTTACTTATGAACTTAGGTTTCTTGAAGAAATCAAAGAGAGATCTAAAAATATTCACTACCTTATCCTTTAGATAATTAGAAAAATACAAGAAGATATGATTGACCGGATCTTTGACGCCCGGAACTGTACCCACATTATTCCGTATACACTATACCATATTTTAAATTTTAAATACCTCTAGTACTAGTAGTCTTTGTGAGTCGGTCCAAAAGCAATTTCGATTTTCTACGGCGAGACCAGGGGCATCGCTCGTAAACACGAGGAAAACAAAGGGCAAATGTTATGTCCCAACAAAGTCTTATTACCGTTCCTGTCCTAATAAACGCAACAGATACAGAAGGTTCGGCTTTCCAGTTTCTATAAATTCCCTACCCCACTAGCTTTCCCAATCCCACGCCATTCTCATTTTATCCATTTGCTCGTTTCTTTCTCTCTCCTAGGGCTAGGGTTTCACTCTCTCTTTCTCTGTGAGGCTTTGGTTCTTATTTTCTGTCCCTCGGAGATTCAATGGCGCAGCAGGAGGTCCATAACGGAGTAGCCCCTAAGGGAGCTGTCACTGACGCCTTGGTTTTCACGGCGGTAAAGCCGCAGCTGCTCGTGGAGGCTCCCAAGGCGAGCGACGCCATTCAGTTCTACAAGGCTGCGTTCGGCGCTGAGGAGCTCGGCCGTACCCTGCACCCCAAGCGCAAAGCCGATCAAGAGCTCCCTCTCATTCTCTCTGCTCAGATGAAGCTCGGTGGCTCCACCTTTCTGGTCTCTGACCTCACTGATGACTCTGCTGCTCCGTAAGCCTCTCTCTCTCTCTCTCTCCCTTGTTCTCGCTGCGTGTATACTTTTTCCGAACATTCTTGTTTGTGCGTGTAGGGTGTCACTTTCCTTTGGATCTGTAGGCCTCAGAGGCAGTTTTTTGCATTTTAATGGATCTCATGCAATTTTGTGTAAGCTTTTAACGATTTTTACTACAGAATATACTTGATTTCTCTGGTTTTAGATAGTCGTTCATATGCATGGCTCCTTATTCCATACTTTTTCGCGTCTTGACCTCTGCGTTATAGTACTATAGATCTCCATCTCTGGCTGGTTGTTCTGTGTCGCTTCCTTCTTAGCTTTCTTGCCGTTATGTTTATCCAGTTTTTTTTCCATTTTCGTTGCCATTAGATGCCTGTGTCCTTTCTGCTGACTTGGTCAAATATGTAATTTACTGGAGTTTTTTTTTTTCCGGACTCTCACCTCTGATCTAGTTTTGGTCTCCGTTATCTTTGAAATTTTTTTGTCCCTTTGTCATTTGTGTTGTCCGTTTTCTGTCCTCGATGTATGTTTAAGTCCGTTTGCTTTCTTTCAGAATCTTTTAGACCTTTTATTTTTAAGTTTTTGCTCCTGTATGGTCCATCTATGGTCTAGCTTTTGCATGGTTTCTGCTAGTTTATGTGTTTTATTTATTTATTTATAATCTGTTGTTCATGGCTTTTGATTTTGTTCTTGTCGCTGCTTCTTTATGTTGGAATAAGCAAAAGATATCAACCTCAACAATCTTAATATTTTGACCTAGAGATGAAATAAAAAATGTACCTATGCAAAGTTTTGACCAGTATAAATGGGCCACCGGAGCATGAAAGAGTTGAAGAAAGTAACATTTTCCTCGTATTTGCCCTTCGATATATGGTCACAAATATGATGGAAGTGGGTTTTTGAACAGGGCCAAGGCAGAGGGGGCTGGAATTGTGCTCTGCCTGGAGACCGAGGACGTCAATGCTGCCATCGTGAAGGCCGTGAGCGCGGGAGCCGTAGCTGTGGGTGAGATCGAAGAGGGCGACGGCGTGTGCGGAGGTGGGCGCGTTGGAAAGGTCAAGGACCCGTATGGCATCTTTTGGCTCATCAGCTCCCCAGCCCAGAAGAGCGCCGACGTGGTTGCCTGATTCCCCGTTCGATCAAATCGTCTCACTGCTCACCACCTGTCTCTGTTTTGTTGGCTTCTCCTTAATGCGGTGGGTGTGGGACCCTCCTTATCAGCAAAAAGTTTCTACGATTAGATTATAATAGCGTTTCAGGCCTAGTAGTGAATATTTCGGTCATTTTGAAAAACAGAAACTCACTTGGAACGACTTTAACGGACAGCTGTCGACTAATTTGACTATTATTGCTTCTATTTACTCTGCTGCCTATTATTTAATACTCGGCTACTTTTATCGTCACTTTTATTAGTTTATCTAGCATTTTTATATTTATCATAGCATCCTTTCTTTTCCTACCCTTCTACAACAGAATAATCCACATTGCCCTTCTATTTGGTGAACAACATGATGAAAGGGTAATGGCGTCGTTTTACCCAATGTGGATAAGAGGATATTTTGGATGGGGTATGGACGCGGTTGGCAATATTGTCTACCGGTAGTTTATTGTTACGCCTCGTTCCCCGGTACAATCTTTCCTCATTTATTTTTTAAATGTGTATTATTTGTCGACAAATAAATGGAATCGATGTAGCGGACCTATACACAAGGGTCGTTGGGCAGCGTTACTTGTGAGGAAGTTGGAGGGACTGGACATTGTCGCTGGTTGTGTGGCTGCCACTTGTTCGTCGACACGTGTTCATTCTGGTTCGGAGGATTCGAAAATCGGTATTGGGGAGCAGCTGTCGCTTTTACTAGGGTGGTCCCAGAACTGGTAGGTTTCGAGAGGTGCGAACGAGAGGATCGAGTGGTAAATGGATCTCGTGACTCGTGTGCGCGATTGAGTTGTTGGCCAGGGGATTTAATTTATATAATTTAATACCTCGAGCTTTTTCTGGAAGAGTACATAATATATTATATAATATATTACACAATAATATTATAATATAAAAATATTTTTGTAAGGACGGTGATAGAATTACAAAAGAATAATAAATAGATAGTAATAGGATAATAATTTTATCATTATTTTTTTTGTAAAATAATATTATTTTTATAAGATGTTTAACAAAAATATTTTTAATTTAAAATATAATTATGTAAAATATTTTTAAAAATATTATGTATAAATTATTTTCCTTTTTGAAATGTGATTTGAGATTAAGCAAAACTAGGAGCCGGACGGGTGAGAAGGCAGATTTACACCGTCCAGTAAACAAATGACACGAATGATTTTGTAGAAAAATATATTTGTTTGTAAGTAATGAAATCCTGTACCTTCAGGAGTTAGGCCCTGAAGCTTGAAACAAATATATTTTTGTACAAAATCATTCGTGTCATTTGTTTACAAACAAATGAAACTCTCCCCTTCCCCCCAAAAAAAAAAAAAAAATCTCTCTCAAGCTTGAAACTCTCTCACGCTCTCCCCGTCTCCCCTCGATCGATCTCTCTTTTAATTTGATTCCGAATTTTGGTAATCTACTTTTGCTCAAATATCAGCTCCTATCCTCGTAAGTTTTGGACGGAGAGGAGGTCATGGATTCAAGATAAACTGTGTGCATGTTAAATTCAATAATAAAAAAATAGTTTAGGTTTCGTTGTTAATGAAATTACTAACTAGTTGTTTATATATTCTCAATGAAATGGAAAGGGCTTAAAAGCCTCAACTATTTGAAGTTTTAAAATATTTCAAAATCAGTGTCTATAATTGTGACTTCAACATGTTACTACTCTACGAGAGCTTGTTATCATAGACTATTCAAACTTGATGACAATACCAAAGTGAATCTGCCATTGGGCATCACTTGAGCGGTTCACAATTTTTGGATGCTCCAGCTTGAAATCAGTGTCAGAAGCAATCCATTGGCTAACTTTTTGAAAACATTGAGAATTTATAATTGCCCCATCTCATTACGAAGATGCAGACAAAAGGTGTGACGATTGGCCCAAGATTGCTCACATCCATGTATTTTTCTATCAATTTTATCTTTATTCATACATCCACATTCTTCACCTTCAATTTACAAAATTCTATTTGTAGACATGATTTTCTGTAAAGAATAAACAGGGGAGAGGCCGAGACGGACTAAGAGTTTGTTAAAAATTTTAATGCATTGCGACTTCTACAAGTAAATAACTTAGTTATGATTACCTCGCTTTTTTTATTGTTTTATTCTTCCCTATTCACATAAATATCACCATATGCATGATTCTTCACATTTAGGAAAAACAGTAAGGAAGCATAAGAAGTGCAAAGAGAAGAAATATAGGAGGGGGTTGCAGAGTAGATCGAGGATTGGACTTCGAAGGCCACAACGTTGAGGTTGTGTAATTTCTTGACAGCAATTTCAGTAAGGCCTGGAAGGAAATAGGCACGGGGAGAGGGAGAGGAAATCGGCGCTGCGCGAGGGAGGGGTAAGAGGAATCGTTGTGCGAGGGAGAGGGGAGAGGAATCACTGCTGATGAGTGTGAAAAGGAGTTTCCTGCAACTCCTATGTGTCAAATTGTCATTGATGGGTGTAAAAATATGAAAGCACCAGACCTGTCTTGAGCTTTTCTTTTTAAAATTTGGATGGTTCTTTTTTTCCAAAACTTGAGAAGTTGTATCATTTT
The DNA here is from genome assembly GCF_004785595.1 of Juglans microcarpa x Juglans regia. Lineage (NCBI taxonomy): Eukaryota > Viridiplantae > Streptophyta > Magnoliopsida > Fagales > Juglandaceae > Juglans > Juglans microcarpa x Juglans regia. Next base: position 4,754,106 of record NC_054606.1, on the reverse strand, counting down.
CCATAAATTTAGACCGTATTCAACAACTGCTTCAAAACTTGTGGAGCCGAGGACACTGGATGTTTGTACTAAACTGAACATATTTATAAAGATTTTACACCACGATCAAAATGGTAAGTGGCAGAATTCAAAATCCCTATTTAGCTAGGCTAGTAGTAGTAAAGATATACAGCAGAGCTTGTGAGTATAACCATACGAGCTAGAATTGCATCTCTTATCAAAGGCAAGCTTCAATGAATGCAGCCGCTCGGATGGATGGATGGGGACACCTTTAGGGAAAATGCTCGTATGACTTATTGTGATCAGCTCTTTGAGAATTGCTATAGACACAAAATAAATTTATAAATTGATATTATACGAGTAAACTCACAAACTAATGTGATTTTATAGAATTCTTTAGATCTATTTTATAATAAAAGTAACTTTACAATTTGACGTACTATATCAAATTATATCAGTTTGTGAATTTATTTTTGTGTAACTTTTTTACTGCTAAAATATTTTCCATAGATAAAATCTCATGGTGCGAGTTATTGTTAAAATTTAGACCAATATCTTAATATCACGCATAAATCCAATATCTTACGATTTTCCTTCTTCCATCGTAAGATATTTTTTGCACATAAAGCTAGTTTTTGCTCCCAAAGTTTGATTTGTTTTGTATTTCCTTGATAAAATTTCAGCATAAAATTAAACGAACTGTCACGGTCCTACAGTGTAACTAGTATGATTAGGATCTTAAAAGTACTTGTTTGGGCTATCTCCCGTGAGAAGATCTGTTGGGCGTCTAATTATATATTAAGGATGCCCAACCAACTTATTTATACAGTCAATTCTCTCTCTCTCTCTCTCTCTCTCTCTATATATATATATATATATATATATCTACTTTTATTTTAGCCATTAAATTATTAATGTAATAATAATAATAATAATAGTATTAATACCATTAATGCTCTAACTGAAATTCTAGTATTTCTATCTTAATACCAGTCTTTCAATCATTTGAGGACACATTAGAGGATGATGGTAAAAATGATTATGAAGAACATTTCTCATTAGTATAAGGTTTATTTGAAAGTGTTTTATAATTGAGTTTTAATACTTCAAGTGTTTCGGTATTAATAAAGTACGCTATGTAATCACACTTCTCAGCATGATCAAACCCCAAAGAGAAGTGCTAAATGATTCTATCATTTTGCCCTCTCATTTTTATCCTTTTTTATTTTTTATTTTGATTGTTTTTTTTTTTCTTATTGGTTAAGCAAGTGACCACTAGTGAATTTATATTTTTATATTTTTTAATTGTTTAAAGATGTTTAACTGTGTTATGATCAGCAAGATTCCCATATAATTGGATCCAATCAAACATTAAAGTAATTTAGCATTAATCCCCTAATTCTCAAGTAGTACCTCTAGTTTAGCTTAGGAATTAAGCTGCCAAAAAGGCGGCGGAAGCATAGAATATACATGCACTAGTCAATATAATTTATCTATCTTTGTTAATTAATTACAAGCAGCTTCTTCTTGCCCATATATGTCAATTGCAGAGCAGACAAACAATCTAAAATTAATCCATCCCTTGGCAACCTCTAATTAATTAGCCCCTTTTAATGCCAACGTCCTTTGCAGCAAAAGAAACATGCACGCATGATCAGACAACATGCTAGCTCCAGTCAGTACCCAATCATGTTCGTATCTAAGACCAAGTCATTGGCCAAAAAAGGAGGATGGCTAAAATTTACATAATTGATGTAAAAAACATCCCACATTGAATTAGACAAATGTAAAATAATTTAGACTTTTGCTACAGTAGTTGGCCAAATATGGAGAACCGTAATTGATTCACCAAACATTAAAATACTAATTTCTCACTCCAAACAAACATTAAAATATTAGTTTCTCACTCAAAGTAAAAATATTATTTGGTTTGTAATTAAGAAATTTAGATAGAATTTTAAATGAATTTAATCAAATATTTTTTGTTATTATAAATGACTTTTGAAAATATGATTTTTTAATATTAATTTAATTACAATATAATTATTATTAACATTTAATTGGTGGAGATACAAAATGTGATAAAAATTATTAAATTAATAATATTTTATTATTATATAGAGAGTGTATGGATAATCTAATGTGGGGTTGAATTTAAATGGAATAGACAAATGTAAAAAAGTGTGATATTGGTTAAATTTTGAAGATGAATTTAGCCAAGCCAATGAAGATGCTCAGAACTTGCATAAAGCAGCAAAAGCTGAAGCAATATTCCCATGGGGGAAAATGCATCTTATCAAGGGAACAAACCGCTTTAAGCATTAGAACCTTAATAATAAATGCATATGGTTCCCATCAAAACTCCCACTACCTCTTCACTTTGCATATTTTCAGCTTATTAGGACCCACGAAATTCTTCAACTAACCATTGATGATGTTCGATCGATCTAGCATATCTGAAAGCAATTAGCATTTGGTTCCTTAAGTGATTAAAGCAATAATTTATAATGGGGATGGATCGGAGTTGCATGGATCGAGGACATGGCAACGATGATTGCCCTTGCTTTTAATTCCACCCTCCTACCTCCTTTATTCTTTCTTTTTCATGCATATATCACACTCTCGTTTCATTTACCAAAGAATGTATCGTCATGTATTAATAATATATTGCTTAATTTTCTTTCAACTTTAATATATAAACTTCAGTTTATACAATTCTATATATTTAAATTCATTTAGTTTTTTTTTTTTGGGTCTAAGATCTTAATTTTAATGGCCTTTCTGTCAGTCACTTGATAAATAGGAGATTCCTATCAATGCGTTGTACCAAATAATTAAGCTTTTTTATGCATTATAAATATAGAGGCCGTATCACCCTTCTTATTTCAGTTCATTTAGCTATATACCTCCAACTTTCCTCTCCTTCCATCTATCCCTTTCTTTTGCTATCTTTCTTGCTCGAGTGCTCTCTCCATGGCTTCTCTCCAGGTGCTGACCTCTCTCTCTAGATCTCTCCCTCTCTCTCGATCGTAATCGAAATTGATAGGCGTAGGGAGGCTAGCATTAAGTTTTGCCTAGCCTAGTACGTACTTGTTATTTTGTCATAACAATATCGGTCTATGTTATGCAGTGAATGCATACGTACCCTACCGTACATATATGCTACGTACAAAGAGGAGTTTAACGTCGGCCATAATATATTTGTAGAGTTCTCATGTTAAAGCTATCTTAATTTTCTGCATGTTTTGCTATATAGGAAGTTATAAATTTACTCATCACTACAATCATATATATATATTATACTGTTCTCAAATCCTCTTTACTTTGGAGGAATAGCCCCCAGATCGAGAATCGAGATGGGGTTGAGCAAACAAGACAACCACGATCATCTTGCTATATATATGAGCTCAGAAAGATGTTACAGATCACGCATATTCATTAATGTGGAAAGACAAAACTTGTTTAATTAAATTAACTCATTGTTTAGCTGTGCAGTTTATGTAAAAGTTCTTGATAAATAAGATTTCAGCTAGCGCCGATCTGATTGATTATAATCTGAGCTTTGAGTGTCATTAATTATTCCTAATAGATTGTGTGATTTGGTGGAATTTTAGGCTGATATTCCTACACCAGTGAAAGAGGTGGTGACTAAGGAAACAGAAGAAACAACACATGATGATGATCAGGAGTCTGCTGCCGTCGATCAAGATCAGGATTTGGCCCGTAAAGATATAGAATTCATAGCCACTGCAGAGGAGACAGATCATAAACCTAAGGAAGTGGTTTTGCCCGATGATATAGAAGAAGATAGTGAAGTAGTAGCTGATGATCATGAAGTGGATAAAGCAGCAGTGTCACCAATTGAGGAGGATTCAAAATGGACAGAAAAACTAGAACATGAAGCTGAAGATCAAGATGACGAGGATGATGAATTAGAGTAGTAAAATGAAGGAAATTACTACTTTTAGGTGCAAAAAGAAATAAAAGGATCGTTAAGTATTTCTGTTCCTAAAATAGTGGCACGTACGTACTTTCTCATCTGTGATGGATGCTGTGATTTGGGGTAGAGCTTTTCATTAATTTCCTGTTTGAAAGTGTCTATAAGCACTGGTAATTTGGATCTTCCAAAGATCATATCAGAGCGGTTTATTTGTATTTTCAGCCGATGATCGATAGACAATTTCCATGTTGTTGTCTTTTGTAATGTGTGTTGTTTGATGGTGTTTTAATTAATATTTAAGATAATCATTGCATTTCGTCCCTAATTCCAACGTGCATCGGATTTAATCATAAGCATTTACAAGAATAAGTTATGTACGTACGTCACTAGCTAGTTCTTAATATTTCATCAAGAGTTTCGGAGATTTCTTTTTATTATTATTGGTTTTATTATTTCATATATATCAACGAAATAAGGTCATTTATTTATTTATTGGATGTTTATCATTTACGGCTCTTTGCATAAATATAGAGTACTAGAGAACTAGAGAAGGTGGCTAGCTGGAGGCAATTAAACAGACTTAGATCATAGTGTATATTTTTGTTTTCGCTCGCCAATTTAATGTAAAAAAGAAAATGATATTTCTTATTTGAGATTTTATGATTTTTAGTGAAATAGGTTGATGACATGTTTTTAAGGTTTTTTTTCAGAGTATGCATGTCATGATATATATATAGGCGCCCAAATTATAACTTGAAAAAAAATATTCACTAATTGTTTATGGTAATTCTTTTTTTTTTTTTTTTTCCAAATAATCTGTACATGGACTAGGGGTGATACCCGCCCCCCGCCCTCGCATATGCGGGGGTGGGGAATTTTTTCCCGTACCCTGCCCCCACCCATGCGGGGGCGGGGTATCCCCTCCGTTGGCCGGGTGCAGGGGTGGACCTCCATCCGTCCGCACCCCCGCATCCCCCTACTAAGCCTTTGGCCCAGTATAGTTTTTTGGGCCCTAAATGGCCCAGAATCGATTTTTGGGCCACTTTGAACTCATAATTTAACTTAAAAAATATATAGATTTAAAAACTGAAAAAAATAATATATATATATATATTGAACTCTTAAGTAGATACTAAGTTTCAACTATTAACTAATTAAGTAATAATCATCATTAAGGCACTAAGCTAAAATAAGTAGTTTACAATTATACAAATTAAGAGAACTAATAAACTATTACACTATTACAAACTCATCTAAAAATAAATAAATATTACAAATTGTACAATTAACTAGTATATCAACATTACAATTAATTGTAAATTAACAAAATCATAATTTTTCAATTTGATCAATTTGATTTTGGGGTGGAGCCGTAGCGGTGAGTTCACTGAGTGGTGAGTTGTGTCGACTGCTGTGAGACTAAAAATAAGATCATAAAAGTTAATAAGTTATAAAACCTGAAATATTAATAAGTTAAAAATAAAACAAATTAGAATTAAAAAGTTATAAAGATGAAACAAAATTTTAAATGTAAAAAATAATTAAGGGAGAAATTGTGCAAGCCATGGCAATGGCAGGTCTAATACAAAGTCTTCTCCTCGGCGTCGACCTCCTCATACTCAAGAACATTCGGAACATGAATTGGAGTTCCCTTGATCCAATTCTGCATGCAAATCAAAGCCTTCACAGTGGTAGGAGCTAATGAACTCCGAAATGAATCTAATAGATGCTCTTCGGTGCTAAAGGCCAACTTTGAGGCTACGGTGCTAACAGGGATGACCAAAAGTGTGCGGGCTATCTCTCCAAAGATGGGATATTTCACGGCATTCACCTTTCACCAACTTAATATATCGAAATCTCGTGAAAATGGTAGAATCTCTGCTGTTAAATATCTGTCTATCTCTGACTGAACCTCTACAGAACCCTAAAGGAAGGGGGTTTGCTTATACCTCTCACCCCACTCCAATCTACGTCTTTTCCCAACCTCGACTTCAGGAACTTGTGAGTCTGAGACTGAGGGGGTAGGTATAGGTGCCGCAATATTACCACCCCACAGGGTGGAAAACTCATCAAATAATCTACCAAGGGTTTCCCGAACCCTTGTTGCAATAAGCTCAGTCCATACTTGCCTGTACGCAAGGCCTAATCCAAATATCATGCCATCTAACTTATACTTCGGGTCAAAGACGACAGCTACATATAACAAAATATTAGCCCTAGTTAAAAATCTCCACAATACTTGTGGTACTTTGTTCTCATAATCAATGTCATCTCCCGCAGCCTAATGTGACCACCCGCGACCGCGTCATCTAATTCTTCTTTTACCCTACATATTTGCTGACATACAACATTGAATGTAGGGTTCAAAGTTCCAGATAGCCTCGTGGTGACAACATAAAAAAGTCTAAAAAATTCTACAAAAATAGCTACAATTTTCCAATCATCATCTACGGGTTTCTCCAATCCTCCGTGATCATCAAAATATTTAACATATTGGATGTCTTCATCACCCAATAATGCAAATGCCAACTTATATTCTTGGGCTGCCTCCAACATAAAAAATGTTGAGTTCCATCGTGTAGGCATATCAGTACAAAGGCCCTTCTTAGATGTTAGGCTCGTAGATCTCGCAGTAACCTTGAATTTCTCCAACCTCGAAGGAGAAAATCTCAACCATCTCACAGCAGTCCTAACCCGAGCAATCGCGTCATGAAGATCCCTCAAACCATCAGTGACAATCAGATTCAGAATATGTGTCGCACATCTCACATGCAGACACTCACCACCCATGAGTGTCTTATTTGCCTCTCTAAGATAGGTCTTCAGATGTCCGAATGCAACATCGTTAGACGAGGCATTATCAACTGTGACTGTAACAACTCGGGTCAACCCCCACTCCTTTATTGTGGCCTCCAAGGCCTTCCCAATTGTATCACCCTTATAATCGATGATTTTACAAAATTTTATAATTTTCTTTTGCAATGTCCAATGACAATCAATAAAATGCACAGTCAAAGACATACAATTAAAATTTTGGACCGATGTCCAAGTGTCAGTGGTGAGACAAACAAATTGATCCGCCAATTGACCCCTCAACTTCTCATTTTCAATGTAAAAATATTTTTTTACATCGTTTGCCACCGTGTGACGAGAATGAATATTAAACCTTGGTTCCAAGTAGCGAGAATAAGCTTGGAACCCTTTCCCATCAACAAGTTGAAAAGGTAGCTCGTGCATGATGACCATACGAGTTAGGTGTCTTCTACACTCATCGGGATCATACTTAGTATACCCCCTCAAAGTTGCACCCCCACTAGTCCTATCCGCCATTTTTTGAAATCTAATTTCTAGTCTAGATTGGTTTTTCTCTTGTAATAATCTTAATATTGGACTTTTTTTGCATTGTTCTTCTAAGTGCATATTTAATTGTGAGGTGCGATATTTCCTATAGTGACATCCATAAATTTTTCCACAATGGTTATACTTGGTTTGGAGGTTATTTGGATCACCACCCTCTAATTTGGTAAAATGACTTCAAACTATTGAAGTAGGTTTCTTGCTGGGCTTGGGGCGGGGCAAGGTGCCGTAGGGCTAGGGGTAGGGGTGTCCTTGGCCTGGAAAGGAGAGCTCGCACTAGAATCTGCTGGCATATCCATGAACTCAAGCAAATAATAAATCTGAAATTATAGAAAACATAGCAACATGCCAAACAATTAACATCCTGATGATCTTTAATTTCGAACACGATAAAAAAATAAAAAATATCATGATTGAATGGATCAGAACTACTACGAAAACACGATAAAAAAATAAAAAATATTGAGTACTTTGGTTATTTTTACTTTTCCTTCATGGATATATTATATACATTTTTTAATTTTTTTTAAATGGATTGGATTTTATGCATGATTTCTAGGTTTCTAGCTACTCATCGATTACAATATTTCAACCTTCAAGTGTGTGTGTGTATTTATATATATATATATATATATATATATATATATGTTGGTGGCAGTGTCTGAATATTTGTTATATATGTAGTAAAGTATATTAACAATATAGTTTCTTAGACTTGAAAGAATATAAGCATAACAACTATATAATGAACATAAAAAAAAAAGTAGAATAAAAAAAAGTATCACTTGACATTCATATATATATATATATATATATATTACCAAAACAGCGGAAAGAAGGAAAAGTCGAAGCTGACTGAAGAAGAAGAGAATGAAGGGAATGGAAGAAGCAGAGTAATTTGCACTATAATTAAATTATGCAAGCACAAAATAAACAGGCGGTTAAACCGGCCATATGCATGTATGAATATGCAAAATTAATTGTAATAAATATATAAGTTTTATTAAAATTAACAAGCTTAAAGTAATTACAGATGCAAGGTAGTGCAGATTTGCACTTACAGAAATCAGGGTAAATAAGGAGACTCAAGAACAGGGAAGAGAAGGTTAGGTTTCTCTCGAGTGAGTTCTGGTTTGAGTTCTGCCTCAGCTCAGAATAATGTTCTCCTTTTATAGCATAAGGAGTTCCTGTTTACAATTATTAAAGTAAAACAGTAAATCAATCCGTGAGTGAACAGTGAGGACTGTTTAGGCACGGGGCTCCGGGTATCATCATTGTGTTTCTCCAACTGTCTTCGTGGGTGGCTGCTTCAGGCACAAGGTAACAAAATAACATTCGGTCGTCTCTGTGTCTTCCAGCTGTCTTTGTGGGCGGCTGCTTTAGGCACAAAGTGACAAATATCTCAAAGAGGACTATGGTGGTCTTCTTTGAACTCAAGTAGTAGTTAGTCATCTTCCAGTTTTGGAATGCCTTCTGAATCGTGACCAAATATATTACTGTATGAAACCTCTGAGGAAGCTTCTGAATTCTCATTGTTTTCAGAATTATCGCTCGTAGACTTAGACAGTTGTTGCTCCAACAATTTTATTAAATTTTTTTTGCCAAGTTTATTGAGGATATTATCTTTAGCAGACTTAGAAGATTTCTTTGAGAATGAGCTGGTGGCTTTTTCTCTTGATGAAGCAGTTGGTGAATTAGGGGCCCGAATTATTAGGGGATATTCGGGAACTGGTGAACCAGATTTGATTGCTGGGAATTTCTTCTTGTCTTGCAAATCAGGAGCGACTTGAGAGAAATCTTTAATCATCTGGTTGATCACTTTTTCAGTATATCCAAACCTATCCCACCATTTTATGAAATAAGCTCGGTCAATTATATCAGCATTTTTCTCATAGGTCCATTTAAAAATCCACGGTAGTTTGTAGCTCTTGCAAAAATGGAGCTCATAAGGAAACATCTGTGAATGCCGGTTCAGTTTTGTACCAGCAACTTGTTGATAAAATGTAAAAGCTCTGGTGAGCTGCTCAGGAAGATTCTGTGGAATTAATCCAAATTGGTCCCACCATTGGAGAAACCAGTAAGGGAAAATTCCTTTGAATCTTGTATCAAAATTGATGAAACATGAATGACTCATATCAGGTACCTGAAAGAACATAAAACGTCTCCAGGCAGTTATGTAATCAAAATAATTATAACTCAGTGTAGAGTCTGAGAGTCTTTTGGGAGTCCATGAGTTTGTTCCCCATTCGGTCTCTGTCATGACTCGAAGGATATAAGCACTGTGGTAGATTAGTTTGATAGAGTCATTCTTATCATAAATGGGTTTTATGACAAGAGAGTTGGTGAGAATCAAAATACTGGAATAATACTGGAGATTTTTGGAGGAATCTTCAGGTATCCAGTGGAAATTAGGGGGAAATAGGAAGAGGCTATTTTGAACGGATCTGTTAAATTAGAACGGTTAGGTTCTATATGAAACAGATGAGTAATAAATGGCTTCTTCAAATATTCAGATTTTCCTTTTGGGAGGAAAAATTGAGGAGTAATCAAAGTAGGACTTTTTGATGCAATTGCTTTCGTATATGGATCAAAAGGTGTAGAAACCGTAGACGCGAAAGTCGCCGGTTGCACAATTTTACCAAGAGGCGTGAACCTATTGGCAATATCCAGTGCTGTTGAGGAGTCACTGGGCACAATGGAAGATCCAGACTCATTCTTGATGAGTTTTATACTGGGTATTGGAGGTGGGAGGTTCGCTCTATGTTTTCCTTTTCCTTTCTTCTTGCTTACGCTCATGGTTGGGTGTCTGCAAGAACTCTCTAGTAAGAAAATCAGGGATAGAATTATCAGTGCCTTTGATATATTCAATATCAAAATAAAAAACACTTAAAATACATTGCCATCGTGCAAAAATATGTTTTGATGCAATGTTTTCAACATCTTATTCTAAAACAAATTTGGCACTCATGCAATCAATACGTAGTAAAAACTTCTTGTTTAACAAGTCATATTGAAATTTAGAAATACATAGTACTATAGATAAAATCTCTTTTTTAATAGTACTATATTTTTCTTGTGCAGGATTCCAGATTCCAGAATGAAAACGAACAATTTGTTCAAAAGAACCTGGTGAAACAAATTGTTTCAGAATGCCACCATGACCAATGTTTGAGGCATATGTTTCAACGATTTTAAATGAATCAGAAGTGGGGATACCAAGGCACGGAAGAGTCTTGACATGTGCTTTGATTTTTCTCACTATTTTAGTATGGATTTCTGTCCAAGGAGGAGGATTAGAAAGAAGTCGTTTGAACAATGGACGACATTGTTTCCTCATATCCTTGTAGAAATCAGCAACATAATTAAGAGATCCTAAAAACCTCTGTAATTTTTTTTTGTCAAGAATGACATCAAGGAATTTGTCGGCAAAATCAACGGCTTTTTGGATGGGCTTGATTTTCCCTTCAGAAATATCATAACCAAGGAATCTGATCTTGGTTTGAAACAGTTTGATCTTCTTCGCAGAAACGACAAGACCATTGATTCTAATGATGTCTAGAAACGAATTCAAATGTTTCCAGTGTTCATCAATAGATTTAGAAAAAAAGGACATCATCTATATAGACGATGGTAAAAGCAGAGAACGAGTTGAAGACGTCGTTCATGATATGTTGGAACTCACTAGGGGTATTTTTGAGACCGAATGGCATCACATTCCATTCGAAATGGCCAAAGGGGGTTACAAAGGCTGTCTTATACTGGTCTGACTCGGCTATCTGGATTTGCCAAAAACCAGATTTGAGGTCAAATTTGGAAAATACTACAGCATTACTCAACCTATGAATTAAGTCATTTTTGTTGGGAATAGGGTACCTAATCCACTGCAAGATTTTGTTCAAAGGTTTGTAATTAATGACTAGACAAGGGGTACCTCTTTCTAGTTCAGCATTTTTTTGAACATAGAAGGCTGGACAAGACCAATGGGACTTGCTATCCCTAATTATGCATTTTTTCATAAGATCTGCAATTTCCTTTTTGCAGAATTCTAAAGTTTGACTATTCATCTGAATTGGTCTGGCTTTAGTGGGGATGGTGCTTTCATCAAAATTTTTGATATAAGAAAGAGAAACGATGTGTTTCTTCCTAGGCCAAAAAATATTTGGTAAATCAGAACAAACATAAAAAAAAGACGCTTGTTAAAATCATCAATTTTTGAAATTAAAATTAGCGAAGATAATTGTTTAGAAATCTTTTTGTACCTAATTTCCTGTTGGAGGAAATTCAGATGTTTTTTTTTTTTTGCAAAAAGCAAAGATTTCAAACCTTTATCTTGATCAATCTCTTGATGAGATGTAAATTTGAATATGACATTTTGACCAAAAGGGTTGGTAGTAATATCATCTTTTTCAGTCAAAAAAGGATATAGAGTAGAAATAAATGGAATGCCTAAAATCACTTTGTCAAACATGTTTTTGACTAAAACAGAAGGGATTTTAAAGCAAACATTGTTTTGACAGACATGAGTGTTGTTAAGCTCATATGTGATTTTCATCTGGGATCCATTTGCAGAAAATAATCTCTCAGATGATTTTTCAAAATATTTGCTAGGAATGAGTCTTTCCTGAATGCAATTCAGGTCTGATCCAGAATCAATCATAGCAACAACAGAAAATTAAAAATCATGGACGACCACAATGGTAACCCTTGAAAACTATTTTGGAGGAATGGTATGATGGATCAAACAAATCTGGTTATTAGCAGCTAACTCATGTTGGCTTGAACCAGAATCGTTTGTTTGTTCATTGTCAAAAGGAATATCCTGATCAAGTTGTTTATCAATTTTAAACACTAAAAATTCTTGTTTTAAAATCTCATTTTCAGACTTAAGGTTGTTAACCTCAGATCTGAGTTCAACGATTTCTTTTTAACAAGATTTATTTCGTGTTGTAAATCATTTGTAGAAATTTCCTTGAGTTTTTTCTTTTGAAATCTCTCCAAAGTTTCTTGAAAACTAATTATTTGCTTAGAAGACTCTGGTTCTTGGCGAGCTATAGTCTTTCTTAACTCAGGATCTCTGGAAACAGTTTTCGAGATTTTGAAAGGTGAAGCAAATATCTTAACCCCTTTATGGGTGATGAGAACAATCTCCAAACTGTTTAGGCACAGGGTTCAGGGTATCATCATTGTGTTTCTCCAGCTATCTTCGTGGGCGGCTGCTTTAGGCACAAGGTGACAAAATAACATTCAGTCGTCTCTGTGTCTTCCAGTTGTCTTTATGGGCGGCTGCTTTAGACACAAAGTGACGAATATCTCAATCATCTTAATTAATTATAACTTAATCTTTTGTAAAGATTAATTAATGGATGATGATTTTGTTACAATATTTATAACTAATAAGTTGGACTTTCATTAATTTATGTTTATTGGCTTTTTGTTCATGCAGTACCTTAATTTATAAATATTGTAAATTAAGGTACTGCATGAAATATTGTAAATTTCGTTACTGAATATTGTGAATATTTACAAGAGATTGTAAATTTAGGATTTTTCTTTGAAACCCCTAAATTAATTTAGGGTTTCAATCCGAATTAATTAGACACAAATAATATTATGATTCAGTGATTCACACACATTACATAATGCAAACAAAAAAAAAAAACCAAAAACAAATGGACAAGTCGTTCAAAGTTCAAACCACATGCACAATCTAAGCTCCACAGCACACAATTCATAAAATCTCATCCTCTATCTCCGATAAACCTCATCATTCTTCCAATCTCCATTAAATATATAAATCACAAAAAAATTAAATTTAGAATTTAGAATTTCTTACCTTTGGACTTTTGGTGACAGAGATGAAGAGAAAGGGACCGGGTGCGAGAACTCTGAGAGAGAGAGAGACTGAGAGCGAGGGAGAAGTGAGAACGAAGAAGGTTCGGGAATCGAGAGAGGGGGGCGGGGGGGAGGGTTGGTTTTGATATTTTTAAACCCAGGCAGGTTTTTTTTTTAATATATATATATATAAATATATGCGGGGCGGAGTATATACGAGGCGGGGGTCACCCCCATCCTGCCCCCGCCCCCGGAGGTTGGCCCAGATGTCGACGGGTGGCCCCGCCCCCCCATCTGCCGGACGGGGTGATCCGCCCCCCAGCACGGGGGCGGGGTGGGGCAGCCCACCCCTAATATGGACTTGTATATATAATTTTGAAAAATAATATTTATATTTTTACAGTCTACAAGTTCTGCACACATTTTTTTAATGTAGATCTAAGATTTATATAAAAAAATTATTTTTTTAATAATATACCTAGCTACTTGAAAAGTATCACAGAGGAAATAGTTCTATAATAATTGTTTATGGTAATTCATTTGGAACTTGGACTGAACTGAGATCAACTTAGTTTAATTTAATTTTAAGTTGAGTTTAACATCTAAATACCCAATTATCAAATTACAAATTCATCTCAACTTAAAAACATCTTTACACGTAAGACCCACAACATTTTTCAACTCAACACCTCTTTACACGCAAGACCGTAATCTTTTTCAATTTCTCATAAATACATCTAAACTCATCTTAACATCCAAACTTATATTAGGTGAGCTTTACAAGACTCACTCTACCATCTCAACTTATTATTATTCATAAAAAACTCAATTCAGCTCAACATCTAAACAAAGTTTAAATATGGTAGAATCTGAAGGTGATCCACTAGTTGTGGAGCTTATAGCCCAACAGGAAAGTGCTTGAACTCATTCGAGCAGCTCCAAGAGCTTACAAAGTTTTGGGTTTATCCTCTTTAGACCCATATAGTCTGTCGAGCCCAAATTGATTTCTCTACGAGCCCCAATATCCACTTGCTGGTTCATGAGGGACGGCCCAGTTCCAATTCAACAGAAGAGGACCATGTGTGATGTGTCCATAGAGATTCATCCCCAGTTTGAATTTTAAACTTTAAAATAGGTGTCACTTGGTCTTTAGCAAAATTGGGCTACAAGTTGATAAGATTACGAAATAATCAAATTTGAAAACTGTTTGTGAGACTCATCAGATGATATCTGGATCAAAACATATATTTGGTGGGCCTTTTTTTCCGGAAGGTACACTAAATTTTGTTAATTTGTTTGGGAAGTGATTCAATCATGAAAACAACATCATCTAACTGTTAAGTTTATCTTTGATTTTTATCAAAAAAAGTTTATCTTTGATAAGTTTATCATTATCTAATTGTTTTCAAATTTCACTCCTACTAAAATTCTGTTTCTCCAAATCCTAGTCCTAATTAAAACAACGTAGGTCTTAGTTCATAAACTCACTCTACATATACATATCGATCTAATCCGTTTAACTGCATGCATGCACTCTAATTTATACAAAGAAAGCTCAACTGCAAGGAACTAAGATTATTATTATTTCTTTAGAGCGAGAAAGAGATCATAGATATGGCTGCAGCCTGCAAGGTACAATGTCTATCCTCCAATTCCCGCTGCAGAATACTACAGTGGATTGATGCAAGCATATCTGGATCAACTCCAACTTGACCTGCTTCGTCAGCTTCAACAACAACGATCTCAATCAACACAAGACGAGCCAAACCAGGCGGAGAATGTCGTACATGTCCAACAAATCAGTCTCACTAGTACTACTGTTGATATTTCTACTCCTTCCACCCCCAGCTCTAGCTCCAGTACTGATGAGGAGGTAGTGTCGACCCAAGTGAGTAAATTCTTGAGATCATTCGTAATAGCTAGTTTTGAGATGAGTTTGCATAAATAAATAAATAAATAAATAAAAACTGAAATCTTTTTTTAATTTTTTAATATCAAACCTCCACTCGCTCCTTTCCATCAAATCCATGAGATTACTCTTCTGTTTAGCTGTGAATTTATTTTATGACACTCCTATTAAAATTTTGACTAACAGATGCATGCATGCTCTCTGCTTTTGGCGAAGGACTCGGAGGAGGATTATGAGTCAGATAGAGAAGAATATGCCTCCACAGACTCCACTAGCCTTCTAGTCTCGTTGCTGGCAGAGTTAGGAATTTATATTAGTGACGACGAATCAATTATCTAAGTAAAATTAGCTAGTTATAATAAATAAGATCGATAACGCTCTACCTACTTTTTTTTATTACTTTATTTACTCATTCATGTCTTCTATGAGATTTAAAGAATATGTACTATTTATGATAAGTATATAAATTACAGAGCATGGGCAGCTTCCCTTGGTGAAGGGTGGGAGCCGATTAGTGACCATTCCTTCCATATCCTTTTTTTTTTTTTTAATTTATATCTTATAATTATTATATATATATATAATATGTTTGTTTAAAAAAAATTGAAGTCGTACATCAATAGTACTCTCTATTGTTTTTTATAATATGGACAGTAAAATATTTCCAGTCCGATCCACGCTTTCGCCTGTGTTTTCGCCTGTGCAAGCGCAGCCAGCAGCTAGCAGCCTAGCAGCACCCTTTCTGAAATGCAAACCGGATGAAATGAAGCATTACTATAATATCATACTCTTTATGCACTGCTTCCGAGGCTGCAAGTCTGTCACAAAATGGTTCGAATCTCCATGACAAGGGAGCGAATCCATTGACTTCTGCCTTGGGCTAACCCCACCCTGGCCCCTGTTGCTCAAAATTAGCTCCAAACGCCAAACGAGGCCGTTTCCTTAACTAACCTACCTTCATACTTCAATCTCTTCTCATTTTCTGTATTATTATGTAACGTTTGGTTATTAAATCTATCTTAATTTATTATTATAATTTTTTTAAATTTTAATATAAAATATAATAAATAATTTAATTTTTATAAATATTAAAATAATAATATTTATAAAAATAATATTTTATTATTTAAACTCAAGTAGTTCAACATCTAAATCTAAACGGTGCCTTAAATTTTTTTTTTTATTTAGGCTGAAAAATAAGAATTCATGGCCACGGAATTCTCAAAGTGTACATCCCGAAGGCCATACCCTCTCTGCAAACCCTAGTAGCTAGCTACTTATTCATATAGTAGAAGCCGTACGGCATGTTGTTTTTTAACTAAAAGAATTCGTTTTTCTGGGTTTTGTCCACTGCAACTGCAAGTTTGAACTTGGGGCTCTCGTACATATAACATTCACCTACTGTTGACGTTGACCTAGCAAAGCTCTACTGTGTACTGACTTGTCAATGCAAATTAAATTACTCGACTTAACTTCGGTTTTGATCGAGGAATACTGTGGCAGTACTGGCTTCTGCACAGAGCACAAAGTTCAGTGAGTGTACGCGTGTAGGGCTTTTGAAAAAGGTCCGTTACGATCTAGCAAGCGATGATGCATTGAGATTGGAGAACCAACCACTTTTTGTGGCTTTTATCATGCGTTTTGAATATACACAACTGTTGAGCGACAATCAGGGCAAAGCAATAACCCATTCGTAAAGCAAAGGATAGAATTTTTTAAGATCTTTATATAAAATAAAATAAATAGTTTGATTTTTTTTTAATTTTAAAATAATAATATTAAAAAATATAAATAATATTATATACTAAACTCTCATCTTATTTTAATTATATTAAATAATATATGACATATTTATTATAATTAAATAATAAAAAAATATTTAATAAATAATTATTTAATAATAATAAATATATCACATCATATTTAATGACATAAAAATAAAATGATAAAATGATATATTGCTAAACAAACTTACAAACGAGATATTAAGACTGTGTTTAGATATTAAACTGAATTGAATTGAATTGAGTTGTGTTGAGATAATAAAATATTATTTTTTAATATTATTATTATTTTAAAATTTTAAAAAATTAAATTATTTATTATATTTTATATTAAAATTTAAAAAAATTATAATAATGAGTTGCATCTTCTCCCTCTCTCACACCTCTTTGTCCTACCGTCTACTACTGTATGTGAAACATCGGTATCTGGGGGTTGCTTTCTTTTTTACCAACGAGGTCGTGTTGCGTTGGATCCCATACCCCCCACTTTACCTCCTCTCTCTCTCTCTCTCTCTCTCTCTCCTATCTTTCTCCTTAAATTGGTGGTAAGCCCACGCTCAACCTTGCACCAAGAACGAAACAAAGAAATATTGCACGTTTTAAAGAGAGGCTGATCAGGTCAATCGATCCATCTATTCTTCAACCTCTCCACGGTTTCATATATCTTGATGGAAGTGAGCCTTTTGCCTATTTTCTTGTTCTCCCTAGTTATCCAAAATTCATGGTCTTCTTTTCGTCTATATTAACAATTAACATGGTGTTTGTGGTTAATTTGTGAGTAGGAATACTACAAGAGAAGTCATGTTCCGGCTTTTGGGAGCTGGGATTGGAACGATGACCTTCCATTCACTCAGTGCTTTGAGTCAGCGAGGCAGGCCGGGTTGCTTCGTTATAGCTACTCTGAAGAGCGTGATTTGTATGTTGCTGGTGACTTGTACGACAATAATGTCGTCACCCCTGCCATGATTGTTGTTCCTCGCCGAAGGGTAAGCTTTAAATCTGCATGCCTTTATCTTTCTCTTTGAAAGTAGTACCATATTCCTTATTTTCCTAGCTAGGAGTTCAATGTTTTGACTAGATATGCAAAACTTGCTCTCTAAAAATGAAAAGTACTGCTCCTACAATTCTAGTAATTAAAAGCTGCGAATTCGATTTGTATTTCAAGATGGATGATGAAAAGCTAGTCTTGTATTGTATAAGAGCATGGGGCTACAAATGTACTACGTACGTACGTACTGGATGTGGAGTTTTACTTTTTGAAATGTTATAGTTTTTGCTTTTCTCTTTTGATCATCATATCTTTGAGCGTGGAGGTGAATCGTACATGGTTGACCAATGCGTCGGGAAAACTATCAAATCATGAACATTGGTCTGCTTTACAAAACATGTAGAAGACTAGTTAGGGGTGTGGAAATATTGATGCGTGCAAAAACTAGCTACAATCACCCTTGTAGCTAATGGCTTTATCCTCTTTTCATGCATGCCTGTTATAAAAGAAGCTACCCCTCATCTCCCCAAAATAGAAGAAATAGTTCAAAAACTTAGAAATGGGACATGTGAAAGAACAGTATCGAGAGAAATGCTTTCAAATTTTCCCATGCGACATTATGAGGGTAAGAAGGGGACATGTGAAAGAACAGTACCGATTGAGAGAATGAGAAAAGAAAACACCCTCTGAAATTAAAGGTGTTTTTAACTTGATTAGTGCATGATCTTGATTAGAAAAAAAGGTGCAATTATATAGCTACATTCTTTTTCCTGAGCTAGGGTAGTTACAAGGATACTGAGTATGATGATTATTGTTGGGTGTGATAATTGCAGACAAAAGTTCGTGAGCCCAAAGAAGACAAAAAGAAAAGCTGGGTCAGTGCTGACGTGGAGGAACCACCTGCAAGTCCCACTCCTTTGCCGAGGCCAACCCCGAAACCTGTGGACGAAGACTTGTACAAAATCTCACCCGAGCTCCTTTATGCAAAACCCAGAAAGGTAGATACTGGGACCTGGACCTGGACCTGGAAATCTTTTTTTTTTCCCCCCCCCTAAAAATAACTAGAAAATTTGCAAGCTTTTATATCCACTAAACTCTGTAACTCGTTTGTATTCTTATATTCACACTTGTTTATGGATATTCTTTTTTGAATGGTATTTTAATCCACCTTTTGTCTTCTTTCCGCAGAAGAGAGGGTTGAGGTTGTTCTTTACAAGCTGCTTGCTGCCTACTTGTGTTGCGTGAAAAGATGCCAGAAGACTTAAAAGGACTGTGTACATATGAAAGAGAGAGAGAGAGAGAGAGAGAGAGAGAGAGAGAGAGAGGATTAATAGAAGATATAGTATTTTAATACTTATGGTGGTGTCTATGTATTTGTGGAATTATTATTTTGATGGATATTGTCGGAGGTGAATGTCGGTCCAAAGAAGATCATTACTATGATCATTTTATAATTATGGGAAAAAGACTAATTTCGAAATTAAGGGTCGTTTATATTTTTCTTTATGTGTACCCATCCATTGCTTGGTTTCCATTTTCAACCTTTGGTCTCGTTTTCTTTGACGATGCATAGCCCCTTAGGCTAGGTCGAGAATTAGGGTTGGAAAAGGAGCCATTAAAGGTTAAAACAGAATGCTGGTTGGAATAGTCTATATATATCTTTGATATGATCTCATCCAAATAACTTATCTGAATTTGAGAATTGCATTATATATAACATAAACACAGAAAACAGACTTTATGCCTTTCATAAATTTTTGACTGTTAAAATTTCTGAAGCACCGTTTGTTTTTAAAAAATATCTTATCTCATTTTATTTTATTTTATTATTATAATTTTTTTAAATTTTTATATAAAATAAAATAAATAATTTAATTTTTTTAAATTTTAAAATAAAAATAATACTAATAAATATATTTTAATAATATTTTATTCAACTTTTTAATTTTAATTTCATTTCATCTCATTTTATCTTTAAAAACAGACGAACTCTTAACCGATTGGTTGGTAGGTAAGAACTGATCAGAAACAAAAAACAAAAAGGGAAAAGAAATATTAATGGGTGGCAACAGCAAGTCAGCGACAACTTCTGAAAAGACTGAAAGGCTTATATCATCATGTTGGAACTTGAAACATGCATATATATATATATATATATTAGAGAAGTAATATTTTTATTTTTTGAGAGAAAGTAATAATTAGACATTATGTTAATGGGGAGAGAGAGAGATAACCACTCCGACTTTCGGGAAAGATTGGAGGATCTGGGTATGCGACAAAATAAAAAGGTTGTCATGTGTAAGGCCAGTCTCGTAAGAAAAAAGTTTTGTGCTTTTGTTTCTTTCTTGGCTGCCACTGGGACTGGGAATACTGAAGATCGGCAAGAATATTACGGCAAGATAATAATACCAGTTGATACATGGGAAAAGTGGGAAGAAAAAAAAGAAAAGAAAACTAATGTCATACATGAATTATCATTTGGTGGCATGCTTCTCTTGACAAGAAGTGTGTTCCCTAGTGTAATTAATTGGCAAGCTTGTAGTAATATTAATTTACGACGTCGTTCAAAAAGTCCATCTCCAGTTGGACAAGTACTACTTCGTTTAAGAATCCATAATCCTCACGAGTTTTATTCCTTTTCTCAAGCATGATGGAGTACGTAGTACTACGTACTGGATCAGTCAGATCAAGGGTTTATTGCTATCCAGAAAATATCGGTAGACAAACGTGTTAGCTAGGTCTCTAATTCCGTCTCCATGCAGGACACGATAACCAGTCTCAGAAATTACCGCAAAGTATTCTTTCAGCTCCTTTTATAAATATTTCAGAATTTCAATTGCAATGCCATCATGATCTATTTCTCCACTAATTTCTTGACGATATTTCCCAGTACGTCCAATTATCTGAAGTAATAACAACGCCTGCAGAGACAAAGAACCTGCACAATTCTGATCGGTACTCCAAACCCATTACTCTGATCTGCTGGTACGTACGTACGACGTTACTTTTCATCTTCTCTTTAGTCTGATCTTTACTTGTATGATCTCTTGTTTTTGTTTTTTTTGTTTTTTCATATCTTTCCCTTTGAATCTAGAAAGTTGATGAGCATGTAGTACAACAAGTACGTACTTTTGGTTTTAGAAAAGTTTTTGCATCTGCCTGCAGTTCCTTGCAGACTACAAAGACTAGCAGTACTGTAATTCTTTGTAAATATTACACCACTTAAATCGCTTTTAATTAATTTAATCAAGTTCCTAATTCATTGTACGTAGTGCCTTTGATTAACAAAAAAATTGGGTGACTCGAAAAGTATTTGTACGGGATATCATGTGAATGCTTATGGGGTCAAGCTCGCAATGAATTTGCCACTTGCTCAATCGCCTAATTAATTGTCCTTTTTTCAGGCCTCAGCTCGTATATTTTAAGGGCTCAGAGATTCAGGAAGAGGAATCAGTAGTCATGGCAGCGCAAAAGAAGATTGCAAAGGTTTACATTACACAAAGCAAACCGAGTGCTGGCCCTGCTGGGTATAAGAAGATTTGCATTTGTGCTCCTACCACTCATGCAGGCTCATTCAAGTGCCACCTACACAGAAGTACTACTACTGCACCACACAAATCTTCACAGCCTAATAAAGCAGCACAAACAGCAGTTGTTGGAACTTCGACTCCAAGAAGATCAATGCATGGGAAGCCCGGCTGTCGAGGTTCGGTAGTGCCGCCTTTACTGAACGACAGGCACAAACAGTGGCTTCTGTCAAGCTTTAGATGTACATGAAAACTAGTTCTCTGGAGATTTTCTTTTGATATATATTATCTAGTTGTTGGATTTTCTGTTTTTTTTAAGAGGCCAATACCCAAATGTTCTTTAAGAAGCTTGGGGAATTCTCTAGTTCTTGTTATATTTTGAATTCTTCATTAGTAAAATGCCCATGTTATGCGTGTACGCTTGTTTAGACGAGAACCAGAGTAACATGCATTGATGGTTTTGTGGCTCTGTATAAACAAAATAAGAAGTGCAATCCTATTTGTAGAAAGAGCATATGCATAAATAACAGAACTGATTCCAAGTCTGGTTACAATAACTGAATCTTTATATGACACTACTACACACAATAATCAAAATGTATACGTACAATGAGCATGAACTAGGAAACTTGCAAAGCTCTGACTCGGGCAGTCAGTTCCCTAACTTGGCTCCTCAAACGCTCAGGATTGCAAAAGAAATCAACGAACACCCGCCTTTGAAGTGCAACTTCCTGAGAATGGTGTTTTACAATCTGGGTGCCACAGGATGAAGATGAAAAATTCATACATTCAGTAAAAGTATTCACCTTCAGAAACTGGGAAACATACAACAAATATGCCAAGGGATATTGAATAATCGTGATTCCTAATCATTTTTTTTTTTTTTGTGATTCTTAAGTATTTAAAAAGTATTGATGTATTGTTCGACTTTAGATCCAAGAATGCCAAGGAAAGAAAAGACTTTTGGTCCAAGAACGGTTATTTGCACATGTATGACTTCTAGCACAAGAAGACAGCATGCTTTCTCGTAGCTAGAGGATCCTAAAAGACTCCAGCTAGAGGAAAGGCCAACTGTCATGAGAGAAGATACATAGTTGTAACTAAAAATTCCAATTTTCATATGCATTGGGTTTCCTGGACGCACCTACACTATTCATGTAACAGATATTTAAAGAATTTTATGAAGGAAAACTTTTTTCATAAAGTTTTAAAACTACAGATTACCACAATTAAAGCATCAGACTTACTAAAACTTATTGATTGAAAAGATCATTGAAATGCATCCTGAACCACTTGGGGCCAAGATATTTATCTCAAGACATACGTTTATAGTTATTGACAGGAACCTATCGCTTTAGGAATTCACAATCCAAGGAGGAACTCATCAATAGTCAAAGAATCAAAAGATTACCTCATTTTTCTTCAAGTGCTCAAGTGTCACCTCCTCAACGGCAGCAGAGAGTTTTGCATTTATCTTCTCCATTTCATCCAGCTCTTTCATTAATGG
This sequence comes from Juglans microcarpa x Juglans regia, assembly GCF_004785595.1. NCBI lineage: Eukaryota > Viridiplantae > Streptophyta > Magnoliopsida > Fagales > Juglandaceae > Juglans > Juglans microcarpa x Juglans regia. The sequence goes on along the minus strand of NC_054606.1, from coordinate 4,731,262 downwards.
CTGGAAAAGGGACCATATGTCACAAGACCAGATAGATAAAGAAAACTGAAGAAACACCAAAACCCAGAGACCATGGCTATAAAAGGCACAGTTAGAAGGTGAAGGACAAAAACTAACACTCCTGCTAAATACGACTTTGACTCGGTGAGAAAAAAAAAATCCATAAGCTGCTGGAAAACATAGTGCAATCACTACAGTCACCTTTTGAAGATTCTCAATTCTTAATTACTGTTAGTTTGAAGAGATTCCAAATCAAAGTGCTGGTTTCATTTTCTAGTCAGAGGTTAGTTAATATTAGATGAGATGGCATGCAAAACCATTTTTGAAAATGTGGGAAATCATTGTCACAAGTCGAAATAAATGGGATTGGTTCTGTGTTCTGCAAGCTTATAAACTTCCACCATATTGTTTCCAAAACCAATAATTAAATAACAACAAAGGAAAATAAAAACAAACAGAAGGGAATAGCAAAATATAAGGTGGAACACAGACAAGAACCCATTGTAACAGAAACAAAAATGTACCCGAGTCGTCAGTATTGGTTGTGCCGTTGTTGAAGATGCAAATAGTAATTGCTGCAGATTTTGGATCAGAATGCACCTGAAAAAAATCAACACAACTTGTTGCACTTAAGAATTGAAAATTTTGCTCAACATTACTTTTTGTTGTCTCAAAAAGGACATTGCATGAAGCCAGCTGTTTATTCGAAAAAGTGGTCAAATCACTGAAAATAAAAGGCTATGGAAATATGCGTCCACGATGCCAGATGCGAATAGAGAGTGGTAAAATCGATTAAGAGAATTACTAGTTGTCCCAATATTTTTTATTAATTGGGAAGTTACACACGCACCCCAAGTCTTTATTGAGCTCAAAACCACTCTCCACCCTTTTCTTATTGGAGGGAGGAGGTGCCGTTTGAACTAGAGCTCATTTGAACTAACCCTAGTTCAAGCATTTGACAACTGTGACTACTATAATCCTATTACATCTATTACAAATGTCAAGTACATCACCTAACACAGTCGCAACAAATATCAAACTAGTTTAGAAGTGCTTGGTGGAGAAAGGTTCTCTTCTATCTCGTTATGTTTACTACTGTGCACATAAATGAGAATTGCATTTTAAATCAAGCACATTAGGTTGTGTAAAAGAGACGCAAGAATTTATTACTTAATGCTCCTCTAATTTTCATTATCAATTAGAAGTGTTTCGGAGAAACAGTAGGCCTGTAATCCAATTTTTTATCATTCAGCACGATAGAGCATTTGCGAGCATCATTGTATCCATGTGTGCATAATGTTGTAGATGCGAATGAAAATGTCCAAAGTTGATGAGCTCGATAGTAAAGAGTACACAAAATATGACTGCATCTTTTGTGATTAGAGCTATAGCATGGGCCAAGATTACTTATATACATACATGGATCTTAATATGCACACAAGGATATATGGAAAAAGCAAAAGGATTATGTCGAGGAAGATGATAACAACAATGATTAAGATGCAATCATAAAACAACAATCATAAACATGATGTCATTGATGTGGCAGAATTACTTCATGGAGGAGTACAATCCTCACTTCTAGTTTTTTTCTCTGCTAAGCTTACAGTACTTTAGTGGGAACCTAAAAAATTTGTTGTTTTAGAAGTAATTTCTTTTTATTAATATCAATAGAAGACTAGGCGAAGCCCAAGTACACAAAGAGTAAACACCTAGTTACGTGGGAACCAAAAGAATTCATGAACATTATATTTTTGCATGGAGCTGAAAGCTAAATAGAGTGTCAGCCTGCATAATCAACCACAATTATATAGAGCAGATATTCAATTAGAGTATCAACTTAGTATGGAAGGCTGCTTTAGTAAATATATGATAAATCTTAAACAAAATGGTATAACTCACAGCTCATTGATACATCTATTTCTGTCTTCTGGAAGAGAACTCTCTAGGTCAGATTGAAGGGTCATCAAATCTGAATGAAGACTAGATATCTGCTGAACAATGCCTGGAGCTGATACATATGTTGAAAAGCCAGCCTGAGCATCTAAGAAAATGGTAAAAGCAAGAATACAATTAATATACAGGCTGAAAAATTAAAAATCATAGTCATCACTTGAAAGGATAATCTGGTAATTGAAAACAGAACATTGCGGTCATTACTTGAATGGATACTTAAAAGATCTCTAACTCCATGCAGAAAATTATCCTTATCATCCACTGCTCCTTGTTCTTGTACATCGGATGCAGCTTGAATCAGAGCCAGGCAACGACCCTGTCATGGTCATACAACCACCTTGAATTTAAACAATCTTGAAAATCAAAAAAGGAAAGAAGAAGTCCAGGGGAATCCGAAGCACAATCTTCCCAGTTTTGACAAAAATCATATGCACTTGTAGAATATAACAAATATTTACTTCGCAAAAAACTCGTGAGATATTTAAACATCGACTACAGGAAGAAGAGATGAGGGCTACCAAGAAAACCAGACTCCATTCCTCATCTTAGGTACAGCTTCACAATTGGACATGCATGCATGGTTCGATGCCAAACATCAAAATGTCCAATTTAGAACTACCGACTGACAGGAAGCAAACTAAAAAACACTAATATATGCAGTTATCTAACAAACATGGAGGCATAAACAATTTTCAAGTGCAATCAACTAGCTATAGCATCCGTGGTTAACTGGAATAGGGTAACATTACTTGCATGCAAAAAGTTTTGCTTGTACATCAACCCCCAAGGTTTAAAGTACATTTTCAGTTAGATCTAGAGTCACACTCCAATTTATAGCATGGCATCCAGCAACACAAAATGAAGACTGGTATATTCCAATAGAGCGTGTTTGTGTGTGCACACGTGCATGAGTGTCTGCATGCCTGCTCATATGCCTTGCTGAAGCAATGGATGGAAGTAACATTTGAGAGAGAGAGAGAGAGAGAGAGAGCAACAAAAAGACAAAACTAAACAAAACAAGAACTACAAACATATGTACCACTCGGCCTTTGGTTGCTGACACGTATGCCTGAAGCTCTGACTCAATAACCTTAAGCAATGAATATGCTCCAAGCATGTTTTTCTTTTCCAGTTGACAAGCTATTTTTAAGAACTGATGCCGTGCAAGCTGATTGATCAGATGATTTATGAACTGCAAAGAGAAATTAAGAATGTTATATGCCTAGGAATAGATACATCAATATAAATAGCACGCATACTTCTGCAAAAAGAATGAATAGTATGCACTATGAACTGCAAAAAGAAATTAAGAATGTTATATAAAAAATATAAAAAGAACCCCAAACTTGGCATAGTGCACACTATTCCTTTGCATGTTTCATCAACATTTCTTGAAAGAGAGAAAGGTGAATAATCAGAAATTTAAAAAAGAAGCTGCACATACAGCTTTCTGCCTGTTAATATAGTACTCTTGGCGCATGACCTTTAAATCATAATCACCTAAACAAAAATAACTACATTAACTTAACAGCAAGGTTTATTTGAAGCATAATACTTTTAAAAAATTTAAGCCGGAAACAAAGACTTTCTTTCTTCTAACAAATCTGAAAAAGGAAAATACCCTGCAAAATGTATGTGTCCTGGAGTTGAGCAAGCTCCCAACAAAGATCCGGAATAGTCTGAAAAATAAGAACTTAGTAGAAAGTAAACAACAGAAAATACAACCAAACAAAGCATATCTGGAGAGTAAGAAATCTTTAAAGCACATGGGAATGCATCCAAATAACTAGGAAGTGTACAAGAGAAAACCCTGGAAAAGAGAGGGCGAGGGAGGAGAGAACATAATGAGAATATTAGTTCCACATTTAAAGATTTGATGAACTCCAAACAAAGTGCAAGAGACATGACTTGATGTGATGGACGTTCAGTTATAACAGGACGTCATAAATGCAACCCTGAACTCAAGGAAATCAATATGTGCATGTAGGTATTGGCATATGTATTTGTAAGAATGAGAAACCAGCACATTATTAGAAAGCCCAAACTCATAAAGATCACATGGACACACATATCCAGAAACAAATTGAAGAATATGTTTAGTCGTTGCACTTGAAAAAAATGCATTATTTGCAATTAGGAAATGCTACACCCAACTCAAGATGATCAAACAATGCATGGAGTCTAATGTGTTTCGCTCTCCTTAAATGCATTTTCCAACATCAGAGCAGTATTATGTCAACTTGAAAGGTAGCAGATAAGTAAAAACACAATCAACATTCATGGCTTCACCACAAATTATAAAAACCAAAAGAAACAAGTATCTGTTTGAAATCCATACAAATCTAATAGAGAGCAAAGTGCCTTGGATGGAATTGATTCCAATATAGCAAAGTTCAAACAGGTCATACTACACTCATTTAGGTATACATGTTTGGCATTGAAGACTAATTTGCAAAATGTAGGGCATGATGCACAGATGTAGAAAATTTAGAAATACAGATAACAACCTCCGATAGCAACCTCTCTTCTTTGTGAAAAAGATTAGATAGTTCTCCCACCAACTCAGAATGCTTTCTCCTGCATGTTATGGAACATACTCAATAAAAGAATATAACATGTGCTTTGAGTAAAAATACATTTCTAGAGGAACTCATTCACTTACCATATTGATATCTTTTATTGATACCAATGTTTCGTCAATAAGGATGATCAAAAGTTTAAATGGGAGTCAGCGATAGTTTTATATAGAAACAAACATTGAGCAAGCACGCTTGATTCGATTCTGTGGATGTGCCTATGCTATCTTTAGAAACGGGAAGGCAGCCATTTTTTATTTAGAAAGAATTTTCCGATAATGGAACAACTGCAGCAGTGAAAGAATATGTATTGAATAACTCGTAAGATTGACTTTAATACTTAGAATACCATGCTTGCTAATATTTAAAAAATAATAATCCACATTGTTTATACTTCCAATGCTTGGAATGTAATATCATTTTCATTCATATATTTTGCTCCATTATTTTGGGTGAAAGAAGCAAGTTTAAAGTTTTCCCATACATATCACCTATGCTCTAGACATCAATCTTATAAAGGTGATACAGAACCTAAAAGTTAAAAATCCAAACGTCTAAAATAGCATGATGACTTGACAAGTCAAATATGAAACATGTACCTAAGCGAATGAAGATCAACATGAATGTGCGCTTCATCTGATGATACTTGAGATTTAAGTGCAACTAGAATGGCTTGCTGCTTAGCATTCTCAACTTGGGCCTCTACCCATTGTCTTTCACTTGTTCCAAATCTGTCACAACACTCAACACCCAATGGTACTTCCAGAAGTTAGATAATCATCACAAAATCCATAGAAAAGAAACCAAACCAAGAGAGATGCCAAATTGTAAGCATGTCACATTCAAGATAGTGTGTGCGTTTCATCATCAATATGTGCAACCACCAGCCACACCCATCACACATCAAAGAGAGATGGGAGAGGTATACAAGGGAAAAGAAAGACCAGAAAACAAGAACTTTTAAAACTTCAGTCTAATATAAAAGAAACATTGTAGCTTGTTTCTTTCTACAAGATTAAAACACGTGATATTTCTCTTGTCCTGACCAAAAATTTGGAAACCTATTTCCATGAAATTAGAAACTCCTCCAGTATACTATTAACATTAGTCCCAATAGAAGATGATAAAATTTTACAGAGTGTGGATAAAAGGACAAAAGTAATCTAGAAAGTTATTTAGATATAAATCACATACATAGAACGAAGCCGCTGCAATTCAGATACACGTTGGTGTTGGGATTTTTCTAAATCTGCTGCATTGTTGAAACAAAGGAAACAAGTTGCTTTAATCTACAATATATAGCAGCTTAACATATATGATGCAATGCAACTCCAGATTAAAAACTTGTATTTATGCATAGCTGTCTAGAAAAATGCATCAAATTTAGGGAAATTGAGGTATAAGATTATGATAGTTGCTATAAAAGGCAAAGAAAATAGAAATAAAACCCAAGGAAAAAAGAAAAGAAAAGAAGAAGCTAAAACATAAAACTATTTTGTCCCTTTGTTAAATAGTTTTAACAAAGGCAATGTGTTTGTAATTGAAAATGTGTTATTGTTAATTATTCGTTGGGTTTTATTTCTATTTTCTTTGCCTTTTATAGCAACTATCATAATTGAAAATGTTAATTTTCAATCACAGGTTACATGTTAAAACCCAACGTGTCAATTGAAAACCCAACAAATATTACATATAACATATAACATGTCAATTGGAAATTAACAAGAGAGACACACATAAGTTCCTTCAGAATCAATGGCAATGTGTTTCATATCTTCCATCACCATCTAAGCAAAGTTAGAACTTAAAATCACAATTTTATGGATAGCAAAGAGACCACATCCAATTGCAATGTGTTTCATATCTTCGATCACCATATGAGCAAAGTTAGAACTTAGAATCACAATTTTATGGATAGCGCACAGACCAAGTTGCAGTATATGAACCATGTGCTTTGATCTTCAGTAATTTTAATGTGTCATTGAAGACTTACAAAAAAATCAAGTGCCAATAACTTATTGTTCCATCCCAGGTGATCAATAGAATACAATGGTAGGTGATTAATACAATGCAATGCTCCCTCCCTCCTTCCCTCTCTCTACACACAGAGGTGACCATCCAATGAGTCAATGACAATGATACATTTGGGCAACCAACAATATGTAGAAGAAATGCAAACAAATCCAGATGTATTGAAATCTAGGCGGGAAAAATGAAGGAAAAAAATAGCCATAAGCAACAGTAAAGGATACCTGGTACAAAGATATTTGAGATGTCATCAAGACTCACCCAAGAACATTTGGATTTTCCCTCAGCAACTAATCGGAAAGGACCCTAATTATAATGATACAAGAAGATAATCAATATTTACAACAGTAATCCTACAAGATGTACAAGTATATGACACCAAAACACTGTACAGTGCATATAAACAGGGACCATTACAACACAGAATTTAAATTTGAAATCTCACATTAAGTACTTAAAACCACCCACATGTTACAACGAATAATTTGTAATTGAAAATTAACAATAACACATTGTCACAATCAAGATTAAGTCACATATATTATTTGATTAGCAAATTTTTAAACCAAAAAAAAAAAAGATGGGAGTTTTATCTACATACCGTGTCCAATTGCTTAGCAAACCACTGATTTAGCTCCTTTATACAAGATGTATCTCCAACCAAGTATGGATGAAAGTCAGAGTATGCTAAATACAGCCCATCCTCTGCACGTCAAATAGTGCAATAAGCTCATAAAAAATTTATATTTTTGTAAGTTTCATGAAATAAATCAGAGCCTATATTGTCACGTGAAAAAGTGCTTTTAATTCTTTTTTCCAGCTGAGAATGAGTCAGCCCCATTATCTCCAATTCTACATATTGTTGACCAACCAACATCCATGAAGCTAAATATCAATCAAGTTTCATAGCAGAGAATGCATTGTTCAAGATCAAGATGTGCAGCTAAAACAACTCGGCTATGAACTGTGATAAGTTCAAAATTTCAACATCAAATTAAGATTTTCCATGAAAAAGAAGAAAAAAATTGAAAGTAATAATTGAAATGGATTTAGGTTGGTCAGGCGCAAGCCAAACAAAATACCAAATGCGATCAAGTGATCATATAAAAAAAGAGTCTAACAACAAATTATTTTAAAAATGAAGAATTTGATTTAAAAATACATGTTTGATGGAGAATTAGGGAACACAACATTGAAGGCGCATTTAAAATTTTCAAACAGCCAATGAAAGTAAGAGTACAAGAATGGAAATGAAATTAATACCATCACCGGAGTGATAATGAGCCAACTCCTGTGCAGTAGCAGCAATCCTTCCAAGAACCGCGTTCATCTAAGTAACAATTAAAGAATGCAAGAAATTTCTGAGATGTACAAGCATCAACCACATTTTCACAAGTAATTATCTCTTTAAATGAAATGAATAAACCCCTGATCAACCAGATAAAGCAAAAAGATTAAATCCAACTTGACATTCTTGAAAATAAGCATTTCTGTGTCATGCTACACAACAAACACATTGACAGTAGCATGAGAAGCTCATAATCAGGAGCAGTTCGAGGTGATACAAACCAGAACTAGAAAAAGTAAAGGAATATTACAGGAAATTGCTGTATGGAAAAAAAAAAGGTAAATAATATTTTTTTTTATAGCAATAGTGAAGAGAAAGGAATATCCTTATATACACATATCACAACAGTGACGTTAGGATTAAAAGAGGAACAATTACAATTTGTCATAAAATCTAGCAACAAGGGCCAACCATTCCGTGATGAAGATACTTTCCATTGAGGTTTAACAAGTTATGGCTTTTCTCTCAAGCTTCAATCTTAGGTACTACAGGACATTGTATCTGGGAAAACGCCAAGAAATTGTTAATGAACTGTATTAGCTAGCAAATAATGCTTGCAGTCGTTATATACATAAGTCCACAAGATCCAATATGAAGTTTCATTAACAGTACTGGTACGAATTCATCATATCAGCTTATGTTTTCAGAGCAGAGTCATCCTATAATGCATATCATGTTAGCTTCAAGATTACAGCAGGTACATATGGAAATGTATGCCATATTAAAGTGATCACTGCAAATAAATAGGAAAATTCATTTGTTCAACAATCACTGCCTGCAATATGTACAGACACCATTTTTAAATAGTATGCTTTCCAGCCATGTCAAGAAACTGACCAATCAATTTTTATTCAGGATTTATTCACTTTACATTTCAAACTATCACAAGAACGGATGAGTTAAATATTTATATTCAAATAGTTGTAACATATATACCTGTAAATTTCTTGCCGATAGACTATCATCTAGTACAGAAAGGTGTCCATTTACAATAGATGTTGCAGAAACTCGTGCCCGTCTACCTTGGATCAAAGCCGAAGCTTGGCCACTGAGCATATCAAATTGAGACTGCAGATGCCTAAGCTCTCTCTGCAACTCTAAAGCTTCAGCTTTATATGCCAAAGTTGCATCCCTAAAGGTCAAGTTTAAAAATAATCCATCAGAATTGGAAGTTGAATACCAAAATTCATCACCACAAACCACAAACAAGCCTATTTTCAAAAGATACCAGGGAGTGTAGCAAGCAAATTAACCTTCTTGAGCCAAAAGATAGAACATTAGTCATAAGTCACTAGAAAAGGCTTATTGCCATGTGCCAGTTCCACTTAAGTGGGATCCTGGGAAGGGTGGCTTCCATAAGGATTTACTCTTCATTATGTTTTTCCATAAAAAGTGGCCACATCAAAAGAATCATGTCATAATGACCTTGAAAAAATGTAAAATAAACCAAATGCAACCGAAAAGCTAATTATTGAATTCAACATCAAATTGTAATAAAGATACCCCATTATACATCCTGATTCTAGACAAATGTCCGTGGGGGGAAAAATTGCAACATGCTGCCCCTAGCATAGCATTTCAAGTGACAAGCCTCTATGCACAAAAATAAATGAAACACTATATGACTTCGTGATGCTAAGAAATTTAATGATTAAAAAAATAGAATTTACATGATTTAAAGTACCCAGTTCAGGAATGAAAACGTAATGAAGGAGAAGTCATTTGGCTCAAAGAACATTGGCATATAAAAAGGGCAACATTAGAAGAAACTTGGTTAGTTTAATGTTCTTAATAATGTCTCTTTGATTTCTTTTGTAGATTTTATTCACTATATTCAATAGTAATTCTTTGGGGCTCCATGGTATACTGCCTATATACTTAGGCTTTTCTCCTTTATTGAGACAATCATATTACATATCCAAAAAAAAAGGAAAAAATTATTAGGCGTTTTAGCAACTGTCAGCAAATTAGAAATGTCAAATTATTCCTCAAGTCATAAGCAATTAATCAAGCTTTAAGGTAAAAAAACTTGTCCATAGCCATACACAACCACAAGCCTTATGGTGGTTTGATTAGGAGGAATATCATTTGCAGATATTTTTCCAAAGTGAGAGGTCTGACAGTTTAAAAGCCCACCTCAAATGAATTAGATACGTGAAAAAGAGAAAAAAATATACATATATGCAGGATGCACTGGAAGGGAAACTGAGGAAAGGAAAATGATATTTTGACCCCGAGAGATGCATGAGTTCAAATATTTTATAGACTTGCCTACAAAGAAAAAGAATATGGAGGGGAAATAAATAGTTATTCCTCCTGTGTAACCTCCCTCTTTACCCACTTACAACATGATAAACATACAAACTAGAAGTAATCACCAACGATTTCCTATGGCACACCTTATTGTCTATCTTAAGGAAACAAGAAGGATTAAACATCAATGAGCAACAAATTGAATTACCGTATATCTTTCAGTCCTTCTTCAGCGCCAAAAAGTGCCTCCTGGTTGTCTCTCCTGGCAGAAAAGGCTGAAATGCTATCATAAGCAAAGTCCAAGTCCTCCCCCTATAAAGCAGTCAATGAGTAATCAATATGTGCATTGTGTAAAGATGTACTACTTTTAGTCCATACTTAAGATTACAGCAAATGGATAAACTCTCAAAGCCCCATATTAGCAAAGTTGTTTAGCCTGTAGCCAAAACATCCCCCCTTGACCTTCAAAAAGCATGGCCAAACTTCTTTCAACCTTTTTCTTCTCAAACTTCTTTCAACATAATTCAATCACCCTCAACACAATTTCTGAGGACAAAAAATACCAAAAAATTAATTGAAAAGAAGACCCCTCTCAACCTTTGCCCCTTTCCTCCTAGTGCTCATACTGCTGCATGGCTATTTAGTCATTTTGGATTGGAACAGGGAAAACCCAGTTTAAACTCAGTGTGTCATGCAGCAAGTAATAAAAGCTCACAAGCGAAACACCCAAGCAAACAAGTGTTTATGATTTACAGGAGAGCAATTGACAGGATGGACATGAGAAATTTACCTCCAATAGCTTGCCTTCTTGCAGAAATCGCTCATACCTGGACACCACATTTTCAAGAAGTTACTCGAGGGAAAATCAATATAACAACGTCGTTTGCAATGATGTAAGATTTACGTTCACTCAAGAGTGGCTATAACTTGAAAACCTAGTAACTGAGTATGCTTTCACTTTATTTATTACTTCATAGATCTCCCAAATTTTATGCCACAGTACTATTATCTACGGCGAACTGAAAACAACAATTAGCGATGCTCCAACTCAGTTACATTAGCAAGATACAATAAGTGTAGAAACCATCAGGAAAAAAGAGAATTGCCAGCAGAATAAAAGAAGAAGAAGTTATTAATCTAAGTTGGCAATCGAGAAAAATGGCGGCACCAACTCAACTCCAAATTAATTAAATTAGTATAAAGCAGAAATTTACATATAGATACATATAGGCATATAATTCACCAATAACAGAGGAAAAATCAAATGGCGAAGAGAGAGAAAAGGAGACGAATGTTACTGGGAAAGTTCGGAGAGGGAGAGGACGTTGGAGGGGCGGAGACTGGAGCAGATCCAGTCGAGGATGGGGCGTGCGTCGTCGTATTGGAGGGGCCACTCGAAGCTGTCAGGGTCTAGTCCCTCTGCCCCTTGGTACCCCAATTCGCCCAACAACGCGCACAGTCTCGCTCCACTCATTCTGTGCGCCAATCGCCAATCTGATCGCTCCCTCAGTCAGATCCTCATTTCAATTTCACGAATGTTCATCAGTTGTTTGGTATTTGGACGGCAAGAAACGGAAGGCCAAACGTATCTTTCAAATAAATTTAAAGTTTAATCAAGAGTTCTCTCGCGGGGCGGACCGCCCTTTAACTTTAGAACAGTCAAATGATAGATATTACTGTGTTCACGGTTCAGTGTTTCTTTTTATTTTATTTTCTCTAATTTAAAACAAGAAAATTCAAAGAGTACTTATTTTGATTTAAACATCATTTACTCAATGTCGGGAGATATAAATATGGGAAATGATATTTCATCGAGGAATATAGAAAAGTCACCCATTGTAAATTTTTTTACTTAATAATTAAATAAGTATTTTTTAATGAATTTATATTAAGGGGTTTAAAAAAATATTTAAAAAATAAAAATTTGCACACTTGGTGGCTTTTCTCGGTAGAATTAGTCGGTGGGTGGTGTAGCAGATACGATGAACATAACTCATTTTGAATTACTTAAAGAAATGTATCTTCTTCACTTCAATAATAAACTTGGTTAGATGCCAGCCTCGTCGTTGCAGCAGACTTTTTTTCATGTTATTAATACAAAAATTTTCATATCATGATCTCCAAAAAAAAAAAAAAAAACACAACAAAAGACTGATATTTGCACAACATGATTTCTTCCTCCTCGTTCTTTCTTGGATGGGACCAGCCAGGACTCATTGTAACAGATCAGACGGTGAGGAAGTAACCGCAGGTTTGTGTGGAAGGAGAAAAAGAACTGAGCAATGGCTATGCAGCCACAGTGCCCGCTGCTCCAACTGCAGTCAGTGGCAGAAGCAATTACAGCAGCTGGAATGGAATGGAGTTCGAGAGAGAACTTAAGGAAAATTGTCCCGAGCCCCTCCTTTCCCTTCTTTAGATAATGGTACTCCTGTCAGTCACTTTCACTATGGGAGAAGTATCTCTGAGCATCGAATGGCTGCTTCAATGAGTTTGTATCATGTAAATCAGAAGCAGCTCCTCCATTCATAGGTGCAAATGCTGTCGGAAAAAAAAGAGAGCATAAGAATGCATAAGCATTGCACAAGAAGCTTGAATGGTCAAAAGGATTGAGTAAAAAAAAAAGTGTGCAGAAAGAACAAAGGCCCAATCATCCACGACGCCTTTAGATGTCACATGATAACAAAATCCTTCCTCTTTGTTTTACATAACATACCATCCATATTGTTTCTACTGGCATCTAACGACGGTTCTATATCCCGAAAATGTAAGTTAGCTGATGTGTTGGATCACTGTCAACATTTCATTTCAATACTCACCAACTTTTTCTTTGCAGTGGCACACGCTAACAACTCCAATCGCTCCAACATAAGGAACAGTGTAGCCCAAGGTTGCAACGGAAACCAAAATCAAATTATTCTATTTCTACCACAAAAATATCTTATTCTACTAGATAAGATTGCAGAGCAAGTGAAATAAGCAATTAAGCGTATTACAGCTAGAGGTGCGGTGCAAAAAAAAAAAAAAATAGCTTCTTTGCAGACACTAGAGGAAGTTGAGTAGTATGTTTAGCCATGGAGTTATATACACATTTTAGAACATGCCAAGAGTAGTGTATCAATCATTTTCATTTGACAGAGGAACATAGCTTGATAAAACCCTAAAGTTGAATGTTCTTCCAGCAATTTACAATTATAAAGATTTGCAGGACAGAAAAAGGAGTAATTACATGTTATCTAACTGTGACTTGGGTCCAGTTTGATTTGCCAAATTATGGCAAAAAAGAGTTGAAATTTACTCAACTCAGGTCACATAATATCTTTTCAACCCTAAATCATTGGAATTCCTAGGCCTAGCCCATATGCCTCGAAAGGAATTCCATGAAACACAATAGCAACCTCATTACAATCTAAATAGCTTAAACTCGTAAACCCAAACAAAAAAAAGCATACCATCAGACATCAGCTGGATGAATGCAACTTGATCCAAACCACGAATAGGGAAAATGTAATCAACCCAAAAAACTTACAATGAGATTTCAGCAAAATGAAACAGATTGATGACCAGAGGAAATGAAGTCCATAAGAGTATAAATCCCAGCAGAAGCATTAAGCCATTCCCGTTGGAGCATGACTAATCTAGGAAGAAGTACAGTACATTCAGCCATACAAGGTTGCAATCATTCTCTTATGAAATTTTGTAACTCATGAAAATGAGTTTCTGTAGGTCAGGTTTGGCTTGGGACAAAATTTTATCAATTTGAAATGTTTGGTAGTCTGAGTGTTTTAAAATTAATCAGCCAAGTCAGGAATCTCATGCCCTTTTTAAGTTCAAAAGCTTTCGATTTTTTCTCATTATAATTTTTCTGCTCCCACCACCCCTTTCTCCCCTAGACAAATTTTTTATTTTATCCATTTAGCCACTACACATTGGTGTGTACCGGATGTAGGTACTAGAAAAAATTTGCATTGGATCCAGAATTGTATCTAATTAGCTCACCTATGTTGGGAATCTCATAGGACAGATTCTAACAAAACCTAGTGCTAATTTATTTTGCCAAAAATTTACAACTATTTGGCGATCAGTGGCAAGCTCACTCAAAACAGTCAAGGGGCACTTAACCTTTATTTATTTATTTTTTTAAGTACACAGTTAACCTCAGTTGCATAAAAGAAAATTTTGCAAGCTCACCCACAAAATGAAATGAGATATTTTACTTGAGCTTGGACTGGCTACACGTTAACAAGCTGATAAACAAATCTAGCTCAAGCCGACTATTGATGGTCCATTAACCAAGTACAAGGAGTCAATGAGACCAAAACGGGGAATAAGATTATAAGCAAGAAAAAAACATAGCTCATACACATTGAGCCTACCTTTTTCTCTCATTCTTTTCTCTCTGTCATATTCAAACTTATCCCGAATTTGGCTGACCCTTTCCCAGGTATCACCTTCCTTGTTCCTCCTGAAACCTTGGTCCTGCATTAAAATTCAATCATTTGTGCGATACTGTCACAAGTAAGTAGACTTAAAATGAAAGTGATCAAAATGCTCATCTCAATCAAAGCATACTTCAAGCACGGACACATCCATAAGTCTAGTAGCAGAATTTACAAAACTCAAACTGCACCATTCTTGCATAAATAACAGTTACACTATAGACTGAAAATTTTATTGTTTCTCTTTTGAAATATTCTCCCTGTAAAACAAGGGAATGACATGATCAAGCAGGTCATTTCCATGACCATATAGCAGTAGATATTACTACTTTCAAGTGGCAGTTGAATGCTCCTGCAGTAATATCACCTAAATGAACCACAACTAACAATAAGCTATTTCTTTCTTCTTATAGAGCGATATTCCAATCCAATCCACATAACCACTAGCAATTGCAAAAAAGAGGGGGTGTAAAGCACAGAGTCAGTTCTGTAACTTTACCCTCCACAAAAAAAAAAAAAAAAAAAAAAAAAAAAAAAAAAAAAATGCTAAAAAACAAAATCTGAAACTTTTGTGCATTTCATAACTAGAAAATAGAAAAATTTTGTGGCTGAATGAAGACGATCGATGTACAAAGTACTTTCATTGGGTTGCCAATTCTCATCGTAGGTACAATGCTATAGAGTTACTTCATTCTGATGATCGTGTTATTGAAGATCAAGCTGATATTAAGAACCATGTGGTTCATTATTATGAAACACTTCTATCAGAACAACAATCGTGCAGGCCAAAACTTGATGGGCTGGCTTTTGAGTCTATAGATATTCCGAGTGCAAATTGATTGGAGAGACAGTTTGAGGAGGAGGTGCAAACCCCAAGGCCAGATGGTTTCTCTATGGCCTTCTTTCTAGAGTGTGGGGATGTTGTAAAGGGAGATATTATGAGTGTTTTTCATGAGTTCTTTGCCTATAAAAAATTTGAGAAATGTCTTAATACGACTTTTCTTGCTCTTATTCCTAAAAAGGCGGGGGCAACGGATGTTAAGGATTTTCGTCCTATTAGCCTTATTAATAAGGGATGTACAAGATTATCTCCAAAGTTCTTGCTAACCGTATGAATGCTTTTGTTAAGGGGCGTCAAATTCTTGATTCAATTCTTAATGCAAATGAATGTTTGGAGAATAGATAGAGAATGGAAGTGTCAGGCATTTTATGTAAGCTGGATATGGAAAAAGCTTTTGATCACGTGAATTGAGATTTTCTCTTCTATTTAGTTGAGAGATGTGGTTTTGGGGAGAGATGGTGTTTGTGGATAAAACATAGTGTAAACACGGTTCGGTTTTCTGTTTTGGTTAATGGAACCCCTACTGGATTTTTCAATAGTTCGCAACGCTTGAGACAAGGGGACCCAGTCTCTCCTTTTCTTTTTGTGATTGTTATGGATGCACTTAGTCGTATGTTGGAAGCTATCGTTGGCACTGGTTTTCTATCAGGCTTCTTGGGGGGAAGCATGAACAATGGCTTCATTAATGTGTCCCATATTCTTTTTGCATATGAAACTTTATTATTTTGTGAAACGGACACGGTTTACATTCAGACGATGAAGGCTCTATTGATATGTTTTGAATCTATTTCTAGTCTTAAGGTGAATCTTGGGAAATCTGAAATGGTGCCGGTGGGTGATGTTAGGAATATTAGCAAGTTGGCAAATATTCTAGGTTGTAAGGTTGCTTTATTCCCAATGAACTACCTGGGCCTTCCTCATGGGGACTCTTTCAAGGCTAAGGCCATATGGGATGGGGTTGTGGAGAAGATTGAGAGGAGATTGGCTGAATGAAAAAAGTTGTACTTGTCTAGAGGGGAATAAACCACTCTTTGATAGAGTACACTTTCTAACCTATCCTCATATTTCTTATCTCTTTTTCCTTTGCCAGCAAGTGGGCTAATTGTATTAAGCAGATTTTTCGGGCCTTCTTGTGGGGTGGAATTGGTGAGGAGACTAAGTTCCATCTAGTCAAATGGAATAAGGTATGTACACTAATCTCTAGTGGAGGGTTGGGAATTCGTAATTTGAGAACCTTTAACAAGGCACTTCTTGGGAAATGGTTATGGAAGTATCATCGAGAAGGGGGGTCTTTTTGGAAGACTATTATTGATTTGAAGTATGGGGGCTTGCGATGGGGTTGGTGTTCAGATGAAGTGAGAAGTGTGCATGGTGTTGGCTTGTAAAAGTATATTAGAAATGGATGGGAGGATTTTACTTGGTTTATTAAATTCAAGGTTGGTGATGGTGTGAGGATCAACTTTTGACATGACTTATGGTGTGGTGATTCAGCCCTAAAGACCACATTTCCCTCTCTTTTTAGATTGGCTCTTAATAAGGAGGCTTCGGTGTCTGAGTTGCTGGATCATTCTAGGGGGTTCCTTTTGTGGAATGTTTATTTCAATAGAACTGTTCATGATTGGGAAATTGGAACTATCTCTGATTTTTACAGCTTATTGTAGTCCTTGCAATTCGGTAATTAGGAGGCGGACAGGATGTTGTGGATGAAGATTGGGAATCCGAAGTTTTCTGTTAGTTCATTGAATAAGGCTTTGTCAAGCCAAAATCATACTTCGTTCCCTTGGAAGCCTATTTGGAAAAGTATGGTGCCACCTAAGGTTGCCTTCTTTGGGTGGACAGCATCTCTTGGGAAAATTTGGACGTTGGATAATTTGAGAAAAAGGGGTCTTGTCTTATTTGTATTTTTAACCTGTGTGTGAACAGTTTTCTCTCCGTACGAAGCCTAACTCGTGTGTGAACAGTGATTCGAGAGAAACCCTAACCGTCCTATCCCGCCACCGCCCCCACCCACCATCGATCAGAAAAGGACACCGCAGTCCCAGACGAGGCCGACGAGCCCCCAGCGTCGGTCTCTGTGCACTTTGAATCCATCACAGAACTGATAGACAGACCCAGGCGTCTCCGTGGTGGGACTTCCAACGTCAGTCCTTCTCCAACGACTGGTATTTTTCTACTGCTCTTTCGTTTCCTCCTCCAACAATCTGCGATCTGAGCTTTTCCATTAGCCATCGCTACAGACTGTTTCGACAAACTCCGGTGACCACATTGTGGGCATCCGACGTCATCCTCTGCCGACTAGAAGTTCTCCGTTATCTCAAGGATTTTTTGCAAGAAAATCCGTGAACTCAAGGCCTCCAACAAATCTGTGTATTACCTTAGGATAAAGAGGAAGCAGTAGGGAGCACTAGGAACAGATTTGCAATGGGATTTGACAATGAAGACGAAACACGATGCGGTTTTGTCCCAGTTGGAAGGTGAGAGGTGGTTGAAAGTGGAATAAAAAACTTTCATTTTTACGAAAGAGGGAGGAAATATCTCACGTATTTCTGAACATAGCAAAAAGATAGCTAAGTTCATATATCTAGGGAGGACGACAACTTCGTGGGTGGCTAAGGGGATTGAGGATTGTTTAGACCTTAACCGCCATGAAGGTTTCTTTAGAGAGCTAAGGATGGGTAATGGAGTTTTTAGCATTCAACATCATGTTAATGTAAGGGGCAGTTTTCTGCAGCTTTCAGAATTCCGTAATGGAAGGAGGAAAGGTTTGTTGGTGATTTCGCAAAGCGCAAATGACATTGGATGGAAAGGCTTTCTGCAGTCCATTCTAAGTGTCACCGAATCCAAAGCCACTTCTCGAAGTGGAGAGTTTGTTGATGGGAAAACAGTGAGAAGGCCTTCCTCAATCAAAGGTGCTTCGTACGCAGCGGTGTTGAGGTCACTGGCGGGTAGTCAAGTCGATACCAGCTCAGTGGTAGAAAGAAAGGGCAAGGCACTTGTTGGAGACAAAAGACCTCAAGTGACTTTGGGAGAGTTGGAATGGGTCTTGTGGGATGTCAAATCTCAATTGAAGGGAGTTATGGATTATGTAAGAGATCTAATGATTAAGGTGGATAAGGGGCTGGACCTAGTCGTGGGTACAAGTGTGCCAGCAAGTGTGCCAGAAAGTGTGTAGGCAAAGGGTGTGTCAACGATAGAGTCATTGGACGCTGGCATCTTTGTTCATGCCAATGTCACTATGCCTTATGAGGGAGCTGTAGGGTCTCATGCACCAGTTACAGATGTAGTTGGTCCTTCTGTCCAGGGTTCATTTGTAGTTAAAAAGGGGGCAACAAATGGTAGTACTTCCCCTCTTGAGGAAGCAGTAGGGTCAAACAAAGTGGCACGGCAAGGATCGTCGAGGGGTGGAGCAAAATGTTGATGGAGGGGAGGAACCTGTAATGGTAACAGATGGAGGGGAAAACAACCATATACTTGTCAAGCAACCATTTGGTTAGAACGAAATTATCGATTTGTCATTGGTGCCTCGTGTGAGGAAAAGTTTAGAATTGTCATTGGTGCCTCGGGAAGGTTTAGAGTCGGGAGTGCAATCGGGTACTGTGGCTGGGGATAATGTCATTCCCTTGGTTTCTCTTCCTCCGATTAATGATATAGCGGGTTCAACAACGGATTGGATTCTGAATAAAGATAATGGGTTTCTACAAACTCTGGGACTTTCATATGGAGAACAGGGAGAATATGAAGACCAATTTAAAGCACTACTCACTGCAATCGAGGCGAGCCACACGCTTGAAACCAAATCTAAGTTTAAGAAAAGCAAGGAGTTAAAGAATCTATCTTGGGCAATCAACTACAATACTAAGGGAGCTAGCTCAAGTCGAGGGAAGGCTAAAGGGGGGGCTTTGTGAAGATGTTCTCGTCGTGGGATGTTTGGGTAAAGGATTTTTTCACGGAATCTAGGGGATGGGGTAGGGGAGGTGTATCGATAGTTTTCCAATTCGGGCTTTGTGTATTTTGGGTAGGTTTTCATGGGTTTTTGAGTCATTAGGGGCTTTCTTGTATGGGTTAGGTGTTTTTCTTGTATACATCCAATGTACTTGGTAACTCCTATTGATATATATATAATAATATTACTTATCAAAAAAAAAAAAGAAAAATGGGTCTTGTCTTTATGGAATGGTGTTATATGTGTAAGAAGAGTGGTGAATTGGTTGACCATCTTTTACTTCATTGTGAGGTAGCAAAAATGTTATGGGCGGAAATCTTTTATAGAATGGGTAGTGCCCAAGAGGGTGGTTGATTTATTTGCTTGTTGGCAAAGGTGCAGGACCAATTCAAATATTGAGGATGCAGTGCTTATTGAAAGGAATGGTCAAAGTTATGAAAACAAGGAGCATTCTCCGGACGAGCTAAGAAGTTTCTTCTTCCATACTTTATTTCTTTGGGCATCCTCTTGTGTACTTAATGGAGCTTGTTTCAACGACTTTCTCTTTCTGGCTTCTTTTTAGGTAACTAGGTGTATGCTGTTTGTATACTTTCTGTGTACTTGGGCTATGCCTATTTACTACTATTAATAAATTGTGGTCTGATAAAAAAAAAAAAAATGTATCATAGTTATATTTTCATAGACCCAAGACTCCTAGCTCAGAAAATCCATTCAGGTCTGCTCGTGTATACTTCTTCGCATGCAATGATACGACTATGTCCAGAGAACTTGTAGAGAACATAGCACTTGCAATTAAGTGTTAAGAGCTTGAAGGTCTGCTCAGAAGTTGTAAGTCAGCAGATCATTAGGAACTCTGTCTACAGAAATCTACTTACAGCCAAAACACGCATACTCTCAAAGTATGCTTTTAAGCAAGAAGCATAATAATCTCTCAAAGAATGATAGATAATCTCTTGCCCATTAATCTCTTACAGTATTTACTATTTACCAATAAAAAAAGCAAGAAGCATATTGAAGGGTTCCTGTCGTAATCCATAGCCAATTCTTCAAACTAAACCTCAAAAAAATGCAAACAAGAAGCAAACATAAGCAAATTCAAACCCATACCTTCATTGGCTCAGCAGCAGATCGCCTGCTCCTGAAACACAATCAAAAGAAGGTAAAATCACCATGGACAAACTTCACATACTCTCACTATAGGCAAATCAAGACTGACTTAATAACAGCTGGAATGTAAAAAAAGAAAAATAAACATAAACCAAAAAAGCGAACGACGTAAAGATCCAAAACCACAGAAAACACGCAATGGACTGTGAAATAATCTCCATCCATCAGTCAGAGAACAACAGTTTTCTCTTCCTCTCTTTCCCTCAGTTCTCTATAAGAACTAAGTTGTTTTTATCATTGCCCATAACAGCCATAGAGCGTGGAACTAGAAACCTGTATGGGGTAAAATCCTGATCATCATCTTCAGCAGACTCATAGTTAGCATGATCTTGAGCAATTCTCTTGGAGTAGCCTTCATCCCAATACAGCCTCTCCCAATTTTCTCTAAGCTCCTGATACAACTCCATGTACCTCTTGCACCAAGGTTCATGCTCCTTCACAATACAATAAATTCCAGAAAAATGTTAGTGTATGGAAACGAAAATCAGAAAGCCTTGAAAAGAAGAAATCTGAGGACTATGACAGACCGATTCCTTGAGGACGAGGCGAGTGCGGCGCATGAACTGCTCGCGCAGCTGCTTGCGGCGTTTGTTGGGGATATTGTCCCTTGGTATCACAAACCGCTCGCGCGGCGGCACGTGATCGCCTATCTCGTGCATCTCACCGTCCACTATCCACCACTCGGACTTCGCCTCCCCTTTCTTCGACAGAGCCAGCAGCGAGGCAGGCCGCCGCCTCCTCGAAGAGGGTCCCCCGTCGGGGCGTGCCGAACGGATTTGCCGGACCGCGGAGCGGAGGCGCGGGACTAAGTGCTGAAGTCGTTTCGTGAGGGAGAGCATGGTGATTAGCCTACGGGGTGGTAGTGTGTTTCAGTCTTGAGGGCGAGTTTGGATTTCGGCAGGAGATTGGAGTGACTAGACCGGTTTATTTCTGGAGGACCGCTTCCGAACCGGTCTAGAGTTTATCGAATTTTGAGGAGGAACCCCTAATCTCAAGACGATCTCAATCTAACGGTCAAGAAGTGTCCCTCTGCAGCTTACTCGTTTCACGCTCTTATTTAGTCGGCGGAATCAGAGAGAACGGGAGGGAAGGGAAGGGATTCGAGGGAGAAAACTGAAAAGAGAGGAAGGAAAAAGATGTGTGGGAGAGCTCGTTGTACGCTCAGGGCTGATGACATCCCTAGGGCTTGCCACCGTAACAATGGGCCCGTACGTACTGTTCACATGGACCGGTTGGCCCCACTCTCTCTCTCTCTCTCTCTCTCTCGATTGGCACCGATTTTCTCTCTGTTGTTAGGAAAGGTTTTAACTGCAAGTCGCTGGTAGATTTTTGAAATATCGGTTCTGGAATTAGTGAACGTTATACCCTTCACTATGTTCTTGCGTTTTCCCTGGAACCAAATGGCTGTTTTGACTTGAGGTGTATTTAGCTGCTGTTTCTCATTGATTGAAATAGGTACCGTCCATCCTACAATGTTTCACCGGGACAAAATTTTCCTGTTGTTCGTCGGGAAGATGGAGGTGACGGTGATGGCGTCGTTCTTCATTGCATGATATGGGGACTCGTTCCCAGTTTCACTAAGAAGACCGAGAAGCCCGATCACTACAAAATGGTAATTATAGTTAAATAAGCGTAAAATTTTGATTATGAATGCTCTATCGAATTGTTCTTTTTGAATAACATGTTTTTCCTATTTTTCTCTGCAACCTTACAATTTGATTTCTTGCATTGCAGTTTAATGCCCGATCTGAGTCCATATATGAAAAGGCTTCTTTCCGGCGCTTAGTCCCGAAGAGTCGGTGCCTTGTGGTAGTAGAAGGGTATTCTCTTTTCTCATATCCATAGCGTTCAAGAGAATTTTTTATTTTGTTGAATGGATTTCCTGTGATATGGTTTTTGGTCATCTACCTAGAAATGTTCACCTTTTGTATCTCTATCTACATTTGTTTTCTGCAGTTTAATCTGTGTATATTTCTTCAGACATTCCACGCTATAACTTGACTTCAATTCGTCCTCCAGATTCTACGAGTGGAAAAAAGATGGGCCAAAAAAACAGCCATACTACATCCATTTTAAGGATGGTCGGCCTCTCGTTTTTGCTGCTCTGTATGATTCATGGGAAAACTCTGAAGGTAAACCATTTTTTCTGTTTCTTTCACATCTTTGAGATGTACTTATTGGAAGACTACCGTAATTTAAAAATTTTAGTATGCTTAGCTCTAATAATTGATATATTCCATGTGTTAGATTGATTTCAAATTCATTAGTGAATCAGATGTCTATTATGCTTTCAACAGAAGGAGTCACTCTGGTTTTTATGCCTTCCATTTGTCACTGATTGTTGGTGTTTGTTTGCTTTAGTTGCCTTCATGTTTTCCCCTCCAATGAAGCCTAATGTTTTAATACACTCACTTCAGATAATTGTATAAGCGTGTGGTTTCCTGCAGGCGAGATACTCTCCTCATTTACTATTCTTACAAGTTCTTCATCTTCAGCTTTACGTTGGCTGCATGGTAAGCCCTTCTTATTTCAAACTGAGTTTTTTTTTTTTCTTTCCTGTCTATATGTCATACCTACTCTACTAAAAAGATACCTATTAAAAAGATACTCAAATGTCAATTAAAATACAGCACACTAACTCTCTCTTTTTTTTTTCTTTTGGTTTATTACATTTACAATTGAAGTATCCACAGATTTCATAAAATCAGAATATGCAAGATATGTTCAATTGGAAGTTGTGTAGACTCTTTAAAATTCTATTTCCAAAATGAACAATTAAATTTGAAGCAGTTTGGAGCATAACGAGCGGTGCTTGCTTCCTACAAAAGATGTATTTGTGGTGCATTTTTACTTTGCCTTCTGCGACACTGGCCGAGTTGAATCCCTTAGATAAATGGACTGTCAGTATCCTTGTAGTTCTCCCTTTTATTAATATTACTACCATAAAGAATGACCTTTTGAATTTATTATCTTTCCAAATTAAATATATATAAGAAGAATCTGACATTTATATGGGGAAAGCGCTAATCAATTTTTTGCTGTTTGAAGTTTTAACAAAATGAGTAGGAGTCATGTAGTAGGCCTGCTCCTTGATTGCACAAGCTGATGATAATGATGAAATTATTATTATTTTTTAATTTCAAGAAAATTGCCGTAGACAAGTTCACAGATTACAGTATCAATATGGGTGTTAAGCTGGATTACCTACTTGTTTCAAATTCTTTCTTTTAAGAGTGTGAAGCGGGATATTTACTTTCCATCTCTGTCCATGTTGCCAGACTTTGCCAGAGTTGAGTGGTAGTATACTAATTTTTTTTTATTGATCTAACATTACAGACAGGATGCCTGTTATTTTGGGTGATAAGGGATCAATCAATACATGGCTAAATTGTTCTTCATCTTCCAAGTTTGATGATGTGCTTAAGCCATACGAAGATCCAGATTTAGTAAGAGCTTTATAAATATAAGAAATAACAAGATTTTTTATATTAATTATTCACCACTTTTTAAGTATCCATGGAACAAATATTTCAAATGTATATTCTTTTCTGGCTATCTCCAGGTCTGGTACCCAGTAACACCTGCAATGGGTAAGTCATCTTTTGATGGACCAGAGTGCATTAAGGAGGTGAGGCTACTCGGTGTTGTCACTAACATGTAGTCTTATCATTTTGGAGTCGATAAATTTGTAATTTAAAGAATAAAGATCTCAAAATAACGTATTTTAAAGGGTTGTTTCACATAATGTGTATGCAGTCTGGGATTTGGATAAATCCAATCTAGATCTCCAATATCTATGGTTGCCATTAAAAGACTCGATTAGGTGTTTGGAGTTGATGTATCTATTTCTTCCTCTTAATTAGGGGTTTCCTCTCGAATGCTTCCTATGTACTTGGGTTATGTTTTGCCATTATGAATAAAATCTTTTACTTATCAAAGAGAAAGAAAAGACTCGATCAGCCGTTTTCATTCAGTATCAATGATTTTTGTGTTCCTACTCTCTCTGGCAGTGGAACTCATGGAGATTTTTCTGCTTTTTTGTTTGTTTTTCTTTCTCTTTTGGGTCTTGCGTGAATGTATGTAGGTGAAGAGTTGAATGTGATCTGATGACCAAGGTCAATCGGTAATCCATGAGATTAGGACTCAACCCGGGGTGTCAATAATTTTGGAGTCTTTTTGTTTTTATTATTATTGTGTAGTATGCTGTGAATTGTTTTGCTCATGCCTTGTCATTTTACTTGGTTTTCTGGGGGAAAGAACTCCATAATTGTTCGTGTTAGAATTATTTCTACTTCTTTCTGTGTGAATATTCGTGATTTTTTATTTATGACAGAAGAAAACCTCTAATTGGTGATTTGTACCATTTCTGTACAGATACAATTGAAGGCGGAGGGGAATAATTTAATTTCTAAATTTTTCTCGAAAAAGGGAATTAAAGAAGAGCAAGAATCAACCATAGAGGAGAAAAACTCTTCAGCCGAAACTTTCAGGACCGATCCAACTAAGAGCTTGAAAAGAGAGACTGATACAGAGGACAACACAGCAATTTCGTCCATTGCTGATAAAGAAGGCCAAGACTCAAAATCTATTACTATACATTCTGAAGATGATGAGACAGCTAAGTGCCAGATAAAGAGAGACTATGAGGCGTTTAAAGCTGGTTTAGAGCCAATGACTGATAATACTGTTAAGCAGTGCTCAACTCCAGCAAGGAAGAAGGGAAACGTGAAGAGTGCCGGTGACAAACAGCCCACCCTACTCTCCTATTTTGGTAAAAACTAATGTTTTGGATCTCTCTACGGACCTCCTATGTATATGCTGCAACGCGTAAACAAATGTTGTAAATTTTGTAATGCTTTCTCACAAACCTGTTCTTCAAGGAAGCAAAGTTTTCAGTTTGTGTCAAATTGTCAATGTAGAAAACCCTCCGATGGCTTTTTGATATTACATCTCTCTCCCGTAGATTATGGATAATGATACACCTACACCTCATTTACTACTGTTTTACTATCTAGTTTTTTTTCTCTTTTTGTTATTTGAATCTAGATTAAAAATCCTAGAACATGATTTTTTTTGCATAATTTAGAAGAAAACAAATTTAATTCAATTTTATTAAAAAAAGCAAAAGAATGAATTTATTTTTAATTAAATTATATGATTATGTTAGTTAATTGAATTTATATTCTTCTAAATTATGCAAGAATGTCATTTTATGAGATTTGTAATCCAGATTTAAAGAGCAAAAGAAAAAAAAATAGCAAAAGAAAAAAAAATAATTGGATAATAAATAAGTAGTAAAAGAAATGCAAGGCTATCATTTCCCGTCTAATTTAGTTGGGACTTTTCCTTCCTGTTTTCTTTTGATACTTTGTTTGTTTGAATCTCTTTTTTTTATTATTTTTTTGTGAAAAAGAAAAAAGTAATTGACTCATCTCCTTTACATATTTTATTTTGAATAAATCTACCCTTCAGCCAGTTTTACCATCACACGTCACACGAAGGCTGATGTGGCAAGTCCGGTTTATTTACATTCCGGTCAGTGGCTAAATCTCCATCTTCTCTCTTTCCCTGTGAATCTCTAAGAAAAAATTTCTCTCGTCCCACGACGATTTCATCTTTCTCATCTAAGAACTACTCTCCGCGTAAACTTCTTTCTCGTTTCTTCTTTTGATGCAATGAATTCCGATTTTGGAGGTCGCCATGTTCAACAGGAAGTAGATAAAAAATACAAAAGAAAAAAAAAAAATCAAGCTTTCACAACTGTGATTTTCGGTGCTTGATAAAAATTAAAAAAAAAATATCCAAACTTTATTCAACAAACAAGCACTGATCTGGAAGCCTATAACCATCCTTTTTCTTCGGCCATGAATGCTTGAAAGAAAAATACAGGGCATAAGATAAACAGGAAAAAAAAAAAAAAAAAAAAAAAAACAGATTTTTTAGGAATAAAAAAGAAAAAGAAAACATGTGTGAGTCGGTCGTAGTTGAGTTCGATCGGTCGGAGCTTTCTCGTTAGAGATCTCAGACGGTGACTATAGAGGCTGGCAGAGGAAGAACCCGGGGGAGGGGGGGGACAACCATTACCGAGTGCTCTGCTCTGATTTGGGTATGGAAGGGGTTAGTTGAGTTAAAAAATAAAAAAATAAAAGTCAAATCATCAATTCGTGTGGTGTACGTGAAAAGCCGGCAGATGAGTAGCTTTACTCATTTATTTTTGGTCGAAAAAGCAGTCCAACCTTGAACAAAGATTCCAGGCATGAACCAAAGCCAACTTCAATAGTTGCAATTTCCCTGATAGCAATTTCGTAAATTGAACTATGTTGCCATATCACCATCTACACTATAATTTTGTCCGATCCATCAATTGGAGAACTTCTGGCAGTTCTTACAACTTATTGTCATCCCAGCCTAAACTGCTTGCCTGGAATCTAAAATCGCAGCAACAAGGGTAGCCTTTTCATGGGCATTCCCATGCTCAAAATGAAATGTACCACATGCATGATGGCTTAGTTTGGTTTTTAAACACATCTCAATTTATTATTACAATTTTTTTAAATTCCAACACAAAATATAATAAACAATTTGACTTTTTCAAAACTCAAAATAATAATAATATTAAAAAATAATATTATAACAATATTTTATCTTCTAAACTCAACTCAACTGAATTCAACATCCAAACGCAACTTAATGTTATTCATAAATTAGGACACTTGAGCATTGCTCATGTATATGTCCCGTATACTTGAGCTCTTGCCTACACACTTATCATCAATAAAATCTTGTTTACCAATCAAAAAACAATTGCAAAATCGAATGAAGAAAATAAAGGGGAACAAAAAATGTTTGGAAGGAAAAAGTAGATGGAGGTCATGCCCACAAGAAGAGCACGGAGCTGCTCTGCAGCAAGAAGATCGATATAATTAGTCTAATGTATTATTACTGTAAATTTAATAATAACTATTAATAATAAAAGCCGAAACCATTCACATGGGGAGAAGTCTGATCTCATTTTTTTCCCCATGAAAAACTCTTTGCATGGAGTGCCTACTCTCAGAAGAGAGACTGACAAATGAAAAAGAACACTCTGAAGAATAGGTTTGAGATATTGCTGGTAGATTGATATGGTAGATATTCCTGCGACCCATAAGGATTTGAAATTCATCTGAAAACTTAAATCCTTTTACAAGCACTTTTCCCTGCAAACCAAGTGAGACATATGATTACTTATAAAGGAATCCATACAGAATATCGCAGTGTTGGAAATCATTAAAGCAGCAATGACTCTTCAGGGAATTGGCAACAAGAAAATCTCAAATTGCCTCATTATTTATTCATTCATCCAAAGCAAATAAGTTTAAACCGGCCCTATATAACTAAATTAGCTAGTGAGTTTAGATTTACCATTTTGAAGATATAACTTGATTCTTTCAGGATGGGTAGTTCTTCCTAACTCATTTAGGATGGGAAGTTCTTACTAGAATGTGCTAGTACGGAAGTCCTAGATAGTGAGAAAATATGAGCAGTGTTAATCATTCCGGCATAGGGCTGTAAATGAACCAATCTATTCGATAATCCGCTCGGTACTTCGCTCGGTTAAACTCAAATCGAACTCGACTCGTGAAAAAAAACAAAAAAAGCTTGTTCGTGAAAGCAGATATCCGCTCGATTTGTAAATGATACATATCCGACAAAACTCGACTTAACTCGACTCGACTGAGACTCGTTAAAGCCCACTTCTTTATGCTCAAATCAACTCATTAGCTCAACTCAATTAAAACTCATTCATAAATTGATAAATATATACATACACCTATGTATATATACATATATATATGTATTAGCTAATAATATAAGCATACCTTTTATAATTAAATATATAATATGTAATATAATTACTTATGTCTATATAGTGAGTGAATATACTTCATAAGTATATTTTATCATTTGTATAATAATTAGTCGATAAAATTTAATAATTTCATATACTAGTATGTGAGAACCATATATGAAATAGAAATATGTTATCAGATTAAGTGTATGTATTAATAATATATGTAAGCATATAATATATTGTTATTTTGAATAAATATCAACTAGTTAGATATTAATTATTTATAAATTTTTTAAAATTGCATAATTCAATAGAGGTTCTACTTGTTAGTTGTATAAATTCAATATTAGATCTTTTATTTTTTTATTTATTTAATTTATTAATTATTATATCTTATTCAAAAAATAAACAATTCAAACTCGAGCTCGGCTCGACTCGAACT
Organism: Juglans microcarpa x Juglans regia; assembly: GCF_004785595.1. NCBI lineage: Eukaryota > Viridiplantae > Streptophyta > Magnoliopsida > Fagales > Juglandaceae > Juglans > Juglans microcarpa x Juglans regia. Next base: position 4,702,438 of record NC_054606.1, on the reverse strand, counting down.
CATTTGTAGGACGAGCTTGAGCTCGAGCTCGAGTTGAGAGTTTATCTTACCGAGTCAAACTTGAACAAAGAATAAAAAAAAAATCTCGAGCTTGGGCTCGAGCTCGAACTCGAGTATTTTGAGTCGAGCCGAGCTCGGCAAGCCAAAGACCAGCTCGGCTCGACTCGATTACAGCCCAATCTGGCTTGACAGAGAAACCAGCAAGTGAATGCAAAAATTACACTATCAGTTGCTCTAAGAATTACCCTCCCTCCCTCTCTCTTTCTGTCTCTAAGAAGCCCCATCATGTAAGGGATTCCCATAAATCGAGATCTTACTTCCAGATAGAATTAGATATGCCATCTGATGTAGATAAGCTATGCTATTAGCTACTCCAAGTTCCAGTTTCGTATCAAATAAAGGAGTACACTAATTGTATATGATTCGTGTAATGGATTGTACAGGATTTTGAAAGTTAGAACGGCACGGGCACAACATTAATGCCAAATATTGACAAAGATTGAGCAGTTAATATCAATAGCTTCACAGATTGAGCAGTTAAGATTAATGCTATCGTTTCAGTCAAGTTGAAGCCAATATGAGCAACCAAGATGAGAAAACGTAATGATACATACCAAAATAAAATATCTAAAGCTGTGAAAATACATGCATATTTAATTCTATTATACATAATGCAGACCCCAAACAAAACGAAGGAAGACTAGTAAACTATTATTCCATACCCTGTTACTGATAAAAAAAAAATTCCTTACCCTATCATGAACCAAGGAACCCCAGCAATCCTCTCTTCTTCAGTATACGTGCCTAGCGCTATTAAGTATGGACCCAAGAGTGCCCAACACCGCGAAAGCCAAAAGCGGGCTCACGTCCAACGTATCAAAGATGGGTGGGATTATATTCCGGAAGAGGTTCAAATAAGGATCGCAGAGGTCCCGAATCGCCGATAAGGGCTGACGTTCCCAGGGAATGTTAGGGAACCAGCTGAGCAAAACCCTAACCATCAAAACCCCGCTGTAGATGTCGAGCCACTTGGCCAATCCCGCGGCCACCACCGTCAGCGGCGTGTTCAGGTACCCAGTCGGACGGCCCTTTAGAGCCGCGAAGAAAAGCGGCCCGACAGTGCGGAGTAAGTTCCCCTGCAGAACGGCTTGTTCGGTGATTTTGGGAGCAAATTTTTCGAAGAGCTTATTGAAAAGGGTCGAAAAGGATAAGGCTATGGCTGCGATGGTGGTGAGGGTTTGGGTGAGCGGGGACTGAGAAGGGAGCTGTGGGGTTTTGGGGGGAAGAGTGGGGAACGCAGAGGAAGCGGAAGCGACAACAAGGGTAGGGTTGCGTTTGGTTGGGAGGCGGAGAGAGTTGGGGTTTGGGGTGGGGTTGTGGAAAGAGAGGAGATGGCGGCGAGGGGAATGGAAGGAGGGTTTGAGGTTTGGCGGTGGGAGGAGAGTACGGACGAGAACGGCTTGGGAGGTGATTAGAGTAGCCATTGTTTGTTTCTTAGGAAAAGAGATTTCCTGATTGTATATCGCAAAACAAGGATAACGGATACCTAAATAACAACGAAGATGGAGACAGAGAGTAATTGGATTATAATTTTAAGTAACACTACTATGCCACCTCATTGTCACCGCTCCATTTCACCGTTTGACAAAATTTTTTTTATTTTTTTACTTAATAATTAAGAAAATAATTTTAAAAGTATTGATATATTTTTTTTTTTAAATATTTAAAAATATTAAAAAATATGAAAAAAAAAATGTTGGACGATACGCCTAGCGGTAAGAGTGGAGTGACATAATAGCCCCACTCTATAATTTTTAGTCTTTATCGAGTAATGCTATAGCTATATACAATAATGAAGTGTGCAAATTATATAATCATTTTAAAAAAGAATAAAATTTATTATTAAAAAGATATTATTTTTTTATGTAAATCTTATATTTTTTTTTTAAATGACTGTACAATATTTGCGTACTCACGAATATAATTATCATTTCTCTTCTATTTATAAGTAAACATATTATTGATAGGTATAATTTAATTTATAAGATTTTTAAATTTTTTTTTTGTAAATTTAGTTTTTTCATATCAACGACATGAAAATTATGTTTTACAATTTATAAATATAACTTAAAAATACAAAAAATAAATAAATATTTAGTTTTTGGAAACAAATAGAGATGGCCTTTCATCAGGATGCTTGCCTTAATCCTACTTCCTCTAAGTATCAGCGGTTAATCAAACCTTAAAATATAATTCCTCGTAGAATTTAATTGAGTCTTCATTCCTCTATGATTTCATTATATCTTATTTCTAGTGGGGGGAAAATATGCTTTGCATTTTCTATTTTTTTATATAAAAGAAATGATAAATAAACTTGACTTCTAATTTTAACCGTTTAGATAAATAATTGACAAGCAATATAATACAATCTTGATAATAGAATATTTAAAGACTGCATATTATTATAAGATCAAGAGTGCAATATATTAATTCAAATAATTTGAGATGTTTTTTTATATATATATATGTTTTTTTAGAAAAATTCTACTCAACAGTCGTACACCACACGTTTACTGATGAGAAAAAATAAAAATGCACATCAACATATATGTGATGTAAGGCTGCTGAGTAAAATATTTCTAAGCATCAAATGTATGGCCCGTTTAGTGTCTTAGAGTCATTGGTGGGATGTGTAATATTAGACACATGATCCTTTAATGGGCAAAATTTAAAACCCAAAGTCCTGATTTGGCCTATACTAACAAGATGTTTATGTTTATCTCTGAACATTAACCCAAATCATTTGTCAGTTGTTTATTAGTTCAAGAATAATTTTATTTGAATGTTTTTAAGTTACACACCATGTCCTAATAGCAAAATTTAATTTAGAAAATAAATTTTAAAATTTGAATCTTACAAATTTTCTAAGACAATTGCAATAATGCAATTCTCTTGTATATTTCGGGTGTTTTTTACATGTTCTAAACATTAGTCCCAATAATAATAATAATAAATGCTTGTTGGTGGAACTATATGTCATGTTTTTCTTAAATTCACCAACCTGTATATTATCTCATATTAGTCTTAGGTGTTAGGATATAACCGAGAACACTAGCCTTTTTGCTGCCTAAATTAGGGTGGCTCTTTCCAATGCTTTCTTTTAGTGTATGTGTCTTGGTTCAATTCATTCGATCAGCATGTATAAGGTAGCCAATATTATGCAATGCACTATTGCAAGGAAATCAAAAGATGCAATAAGAAGAAGAAAATTACCCAAAATGATGGTTATTTGTAAGGACATTGTCTTTGTTTAAAAATGTAGCGATGAACCGAATCATAGGCTGTTTGTTTAAAAACGAAGAATTTTTACTCTTTATAATGATTCAAATGAACTTATATTTTAAAAGGACCAACAATATTATAATTAGAACTCATTAAAATTATTATAAAAAATAAAGACTTCTCATTCATAAACAAATAATGTCATATCTAACAATACATTCACTACATTCCTCTACAAAACCTAGAATATTACATAAATTTTATTTTATCTAACATTGTTTGGTTTTCTTCTTTCATTAATCACTGCATTCGGTATGCAATTTGCTTGCTCCATTAGGAGGGATTGCGCAGCCCCTCATTACACAACTTTACAAGAAAAGAAAAAGGTACAAGAACTGAAAAAAGCAAGCAATAAAACAACAAAACCCCACCCAAAGGAAATGCCGTCGGTAATCAACACAAGGGAAGAAATAGTTGGGGACGTAGAAAGGGTGCTAAAGATCGATAATAAGCCTCTATCAACAACTCATTTGGTGCCATTTCCATAATGATCTTCTTCAGCATCTTAAGAGAACCCGGCATGACCTTCCATTGTACCACCGGCCTTGATCCTAGGCAGAACCCTCGCCGCTTATTTCCTAGTCGAATGGTGCTACCCTTCCACTGCCTAAGCGGCCGTCGGCGTTGCCGCCACCACCCGACCATCATGGTAGATCTTGGTAACATAGAAATGATTGGTTAAAGAGCAGAGCCTCTCCTCAACATTGCTAACTTGTGTTGTTGCTAGGCTGTATGTGCTTTGTTCATGCCCAACTGTTTATATATAGTGTGCCTTAAAAATGGAATCATTGATGTTAATCATGAGGCTCATAATGGCAGCAATTATAACAATTTAGTATGCAATAAAGTATTTGCCAAGTGATTTTTAAAACCATTTTGTTGTTTGAGCTTGTGGTTGTCATGATTACAAGAGACGGGCTTCTGGCCATATGAAAATGAGAGAAATTGAGCCTTTTAGGTGAGGTGTACTATTCTTGCATGTGGCACACTTGAAAGGATAACCAAGTTCAACTTTACTAACACCCCCTTAGTTTAATAAACAATAAGTTGAAAGAGACATAAATAAAAGAATCAGATTCCTAACTGGCATTTAATATTTTAAAAAATAAAAAATAAAAGTTAGTCTACGTACATTCTCCAAATGGAATTGCACACGCAGTTCTCCACTCAGGACTGCAAATAGAATTTCTCAAAATAAAATAGGCTTTGGTTGCATTTGTTTTGACATAAAATGAGAAAATACTTTTGATCGAAAATAATTTTGAAGGAACCCACTCTTTTTTTGTTGTCCGGTGAAGATCTGAAAATTGTTGTGGATAATAATTTCAGGTGTTCTGCTGGCCCAAAACCATTTACCACGCCTTTAAAATAAGCATCATAAATAGCAAAAATTGTAAAGAAAAATTATAAAATGGACCCTAAACTATAGATAAGTTTCAACTTGCACCTTCAAGGATGTAAAATATAATTGCTTCTCAATTATTTAAAGTATTGCAAACAAAGTATTTGAACGTTTCCTTAGATTTTCCTTTTCCTCTTTTCCTTTCTTTTAAGTTTTATTTTCTCATTTGCCTGTAGATGATATTAAAATACAAAGATGAATATGAAAGAGAGAAACTTCTGCAGTTCTTTAAAACCTCAGCTTAAGAATTCCCTAAAATATGGTGCTCGCCTAATGGTTAACGTTTTGGAAGAGGAAACTTTTGAAATAGTAAGAATATATTACATTCTTGTTACCAGTTATTTGCAACACAAACACATAGATAATCTGAGTGACTAGCAGTCATATCAGTGATGAAACTAAGGAAATTTTTTGTTCAAAACGAAGCGAGGTATGCAAACAAAAGATGCTGCGTAATGAAAATATTATCTTGCTTCAACAGCTCGAATTTATGAACACATTTACACTAATGCTACAGATTCTAGTAGTCCTGAATTCTCAAGTCATATGATTCCTAACATAGATTGACGAAAAATAGGAAAGGGCTTTATATGAGACATGCTATTCAATAACAATAGGAGTTGCCAAACTCTCACCCTCAACCTTGTCTAGAAATTCGGACGGGATGTTGCCTCTGAGAATGTGGACTCTGAGTATGATTTTCGTTCTGCAGGACTCCATGAGTTCAAACACACATGCATCTCCAGCCTTGAGATCATTGTCATCCACAAACGCTTTCCATCCAGAACCAAGCCATTTCACAGTGTGTGTTCCTTTATATAACATCTCCCAGTTCTTTCCCCGATAGGTCAGAACCATGGGGATCACAAGAGGAGGAATTATTCGATTTAATTTTACTGGAAGTGCCTATAAATCAACAGACAATGATTCAAACGAATTGAGTTGAACTTAATTTCATGAATAACCGAGCTCAATAAAGGGACTACAACTATTAAACGGAATGTAGCCTTGAATCCCCCTCCACTAAAAAGATAAAAGAAGGGTTTGGCAGGAACCAAGATTTTCTTATCTCAAGAGTGTTCACAAAACGTTGAGTATGCAACCCTACAGAGTGACTATCATTTGCCAATCATATTATTATACTGTCTCTTACATTTTTTCAGGTGAATTCTAATTTGTCTACAGCATCGAAAACTTTAACATTCTAATAACCAACTCTCCTAATTTTATAGGAAGTGTGAGATTAAAAGGTGAGGTGGGAACTGAATTTGGTCAACTGTAACACAAAAGTGGAAGGTAGTTGATCTATTCATTTCGCTTCTAGTTATTTTTTTTCAGCTCGATAGTTCAAACGAATGAAATTAGGAGTGCACATAATCGAAGGGGCTAATTACCATTTGATACCGGGGCCTGACATGAGATTTTGCAAGAATGATGTCACAGTATGGCTTCCCTGAAAGCGGCAAACATTCATCCCCTTGCAACTTAGTTGTCATTGGACTTGTTTCAGGTTGTTCTGGTGGATCCTCCATTTGGGATATGCTACTTCGACGCCTGGGTTACCTGCCAAAGAGTCCACTAGAAAAATGTATGTTAAGCTGTTGACTATGTTCCAGATAAAACATAGACTCAATTATACAAAAAAAATTATTTTCATCAGATACTATTCATTACTCTACACTAAAAAAATGTAGGTGGAAGTGAATAGTGGCTGATATTATTCCTCGTTATACAAAGATAGCACACAAGGCGCGCGAAATAGTTCCAAATTCAATAGCATCCATGAGAACAGAGAAAACGAAATTTCAAAATCAAGCACTGCGTATAGAAAGTTACATAAAAATTCGGGCTAGTTAGTCGATATATAGCATCAATGCAGAATGGCAATATTATTCAGACAGATGAGTCGTCACAGAAGGAAAAACAAAATGAAATATGGATTAATCGGGAAAGCTCAATGGGCAATAACAAAGTATTAACGAGGAAAAAGGAAGATTGAGAGCACCCAGACGAATGAGTTCAATCTTATTTGAAAGAGCCGGTCATAGACAGAAACCTACGAGTTCTCCCACGAAAGGAGCATTATGATTCCAAGTGAAAAACGCGACATTAGAATGATCTTGCATAAACAAAAGAATCGATTACTTGTCCATTATTAAAAAAAAAAACCATGAAAGGGAATGTCCTGCTCCATATTGGTCAACCATATTGACGTTAAAAGGAGATAGAGACCTAAAAGGAGTACTTACAAGTAAGATAACGAAATTTCAATTTCTGCAGTGTATCGAATGCCTTTTCTTCAACATGTCAATCAGTTGCATTAACCATAACCTGATGTTTTCACCCAAATGGAGAATATAAGAGAAAATAGGATCCAATCAGAGGCGTTTAAAGAAAATAATTAAGCGGAAGCAAGAGAAATTTGTAGGGTTGATTATATAGGAAATAGAAATAATGAGGGGTTCCTCAGGTTTCTGGGAAACCAAACAGGGAGTCAAGTGAAGGACGGTCCCCTCACCAATGAGACTTGATAGAGATGGCTCCTCTCTCTTCTCTCTCTCTCTCTCTCTAGTCTCTGCTGCGAGTTCAGGGCTTTGTTCTGGACATCTGCACACAGAGCGAGCAGGCTTTAATCTGTTGACCTATTGGGTCCTAGATTGATGTCTCGAGAAAAAGGAACCCAACCCAGCAGCTTAACACTTTGCAAAAAAAAAAAAAAAAAACACTTCGCTTAGTTTAGGGTAAACCTTTTAACACTTTGTATTATAAATATTAATATTTTTTTAATTATTATTTCATACTCATTCTCATGACTAATGATTCTCTAATCATTATGGTCTTATTATTAGCTTTTATTAGAAATTCCGTAACGTACGTACGTTTGATGTTAAGAGTATTTCATATTATTTATAAATAGTAGTAAATTATTATTTTTTAATAAATAATTAGTAAATTATTTATGAATAGTAATTAAATAGTTGAGTAATATTATACACCACATCTTCATCTTATTTTGATCATACTAAGTAGTATGTGACACATTTATCATCATTAGATGATAAATAAGCATATAATAAATGATCATTTAATGGTGATAAATATGTCATATCATACTTAGTGGAAGGAAGTTGGAATGGTAATATGGTGTATAGAATTTTTCTAAATAGTTTGAGATAATCTAAACTCCCAAACATAGTCTAAAAATCATAAATAGACGCTCTCCACTTTTTACGTACAAATTGCTAAAAGTTAGTGCTTATTTTTCCCAATTTTAAGAACATATTTTCATCATCTTCACGTTTTTAATTAGCATATATGAGAAATATTCAAAAGAACATGTTCTATGAAAAATGTGAAGGGTACAAAAATATATTTTACTACGAGGCGCTTTATAAACTAACTTGACATTATCATGTCAATCACAACATGACTAGCGTAATAATTCATGTGTCTAGCATGATATATAGGTCAATATTAAAATAAAAATTATAAAAATCAAATATCAAATAGCATATTTCAAAACACCTAGGTAACTAATTTAATAAAAAACAAAAAAATAATCTTAAGCGGCAATTGCTGCTGCTACAAGGGATCGGCGGTTGGGGTGATCAATCCAATCCAACCATCCGCCATTTTTTTTGGGGCTTATTCAGATGAATAACCATCCGATTTTTTAAAACCCAGATCAGAATCCGAATCCGGTTCTACACCCCTATTGCGAAGAGTTATTGACTACCATACTTGAGATGAGCCAGTTGTGCCTTGTTCCGATATATGCATCTCTTAAATCGGATTTTCTATTTTAAAATAAAAAAATGGAAGAAGAAACCAGCTAATTATTTAAGTGGGATTCAAACCAGGAAACTAGTCACTAGTAGTACTACTGTAGATCGAATATAAGAATTTGCATTTTGCACACTTTTGTGACATTGTTCTTCGAATATTTTTTATCAGGATATATCATTGTGGTTCTAAAATACATGTCAATGTCTATTATTTCTGGTCATTCGTGCCAATGTCAAAGCCTCAAAAAGGCCTTTAAGAATTCGAGAAATTAGTTACTTATCTTACTACTATTTTTTAATTTTCTCAACATTAATATATATCGACTTTCGGTCCATATTGCATATATGCCAAGTTTGGTGCTATATATACGAGTCCAATTTTCATTTGTAATGATAATAAGAATCAATAAGATGAAGAAAAAAGACGAAAATTTAAAACATGATGAGTAGATCAATATCTAACTTTTCAAACACTCATTTTAATCAAATATGCCGGCTTAAACACTATTGTCAATCAGAAAAGGATTGTCTCCATTTGGGTTAACACGACATGGTGAGTCTAATTGGGGATTCACAATGATCAATGCGCACACCCTTAAAACAAATTAAAGCTAGCACTAGTACTCATGTTGAATTATATATAGAGCTATTTTATATAATTTTCTTACTCTACTTCAAGTTTTGCTATATAACTTTGGACGGATTGAGATTTCTTATAATTTTATGTTTTAAATACTTTTTACAATTCGAACAAAGAATTACATAACATGTAAAATTTATTATATTTAATACAATATTTAATATAAAAGAAATATTTTAGTTACAACGACTAGATCTTATAAAAATAAACTCACAAACTGACGTGACTTGATGTGATACATGATTAGATTGTAAAGCGAATTTTATTGTAAGGTAGATCTAATGTACGTATCTTATGAAGTCGTATCAGTTTGTTGGTTTATTTTTATGAGATATTTTTGTGATTGTAGAACTTCTCTTAATATAATAAGAGTCCACATATTATGTTATCTCCATCTAAATTGTAAAAAACTTTCTCCATTTAATTTTTTAAGAAGGAAATGTCTCTTAATTTCTGAACAAACCCTATAAATTGGGTCGGAAAAATTTGTCCAGCACTGGTACTATAAGAGAGAACTATATTACAGGACTAGAGGGGTACATACGTAGAAGAGGGCAATCTGAATCAGCCAAGCAAAGAATCATGATTCCTGCATTGATTTCCACAATCGTTAGGACAACATGATGATGACCGGTACTGCGATATATACCAACCCAGCTCTTTGATTCGTGGAGCATGCATGTGCAATTGTCAGCTCAACCCAATCTTCCTAAGTTTCATGAGATTTTTCTTTTCCTTTTCTTCTACTTTCTTTCTTCCTTTCTTTTTTTTAAAAAGAAAAAATAGCAAGTTTCTGAAGGCCAGGGTATTGAATGAAAAGTGTACCAAATGAAACAACTTTGTAACTACAATGATCGGATAGCGTTTTAAGTGGTCGATCTTTTGTTTTGGCACGTCGTATCTAAACTTATATATATATATATATATATATATATATATATATATATATATGGCCTATTATTAGAAACTTATGACCAATTTATAACTTTATAAATATTGGTTTTGAGCCTTAATTTCAAGAAAAAAATATCGTAAATTTTTGTTTTAATAATTTGAGAGTTTACAATGAGATAAACGTACAACCACTTGAGATAAACCTTACATTAATATTTTATTTTGAATTTTTTAACCAAAATTAAATACGTATAATTTAATATTTTGAAACCTTCGAGAATATTTATTGAGGGATATTAATGGATTGACATGATTCCATCCATAATTTTGCAACCAAAACCGATACCCAATATGTTGGGGAGCTAGACGGCGGCCGTCGAAGCTGGAAAGACGCTTCCCCAAGTTGCAAAATTTGACACGATATTATTATAAAAAAAACTTTTTATTTTGTGATCAATTATTTTCAAGAAAAATGATTATTTCTTGAAAAAATAAGTCTATTTTTATCTCAAATAATCGCTGTTATCGTAAATAATTCATCACATATGCTTATTTTTTTTTTATAGTGATATATTTCTTTCACATTATTTAGTGATGATCAGGAAAAGGAAAAGCATTTTTTTTTCCAAAAAAAAAAAAATGTATATTAGCTTACATGATATGGTGTGGAGAGGTGAGTTGTAGCTTTCAATGCTGTGGATGAACTTCATCATCTGATCTCCATAATGTTCTTGTTCGAAGAAAGGACACCATTATTGAAAAGTAAAAGAAATTCATATGGGATAAGTTCTGAATATGAAGTCAATAAATTAAGAAAAACGTGAATATATATTATATATCTCATTGGTCAGATCGGATTCGATTCACCTGGCCAAAACAGTAAGAAAAAACTCTGAGAATAAATGCCAAACACGCCACCCATATACATTGTAACATTAGTCTCCATGCAGTGAAACTTGAAAACCCTTCCTTTTTAGGTCTATCCTCGGTCTCCTAGCATCATGAACCCCTACCGCACCTAAAACACCCATACAGCTAGCTCAATGAAGAATTATATGTAGGTATATATATGTGTCTGGGTGTGGGTGTTTTTAATGCACAGAAAATCAACAGCTCCCGGTGACATTATTGTCGGTGCATGTGATGCTGGTCTGGCTTTTCTTCTTCGAAACTGGGTATTTGACAGCGTTAAGTTCTACCTTTCTGAGTGCAGCTTTGCCGAGATCGATGCCGCAGATGTCGGAGAGCTGAACAAGATAGAGCAGAACATCTGAAAGCTCTTCACCCAGGTGCACTTTCTCCTCCTCTTTCCAACCAGGCAGTCCCTTCGGAACCTCTCCTTTCCACTGGAATATCTCAGAGAGTTCTCCAACTTCACCCACCTAGCGAGGACGATAAATAATCACAACCCCATAAACATGAAACCGCCTTTTTGACCGTTAATTTTCTTATGCAAATGGTACGACATAAAAGCAAAAGGGAAACTGTAAAAAAAAAGTGGGTTCCAAAGATCATAGGTAACAAAACAAAAAGGAAGATATGTTTTGCAAGGTTGGTCAAGTTTGACTCTGGTTAAAAAGCATTCACCTGATGAACTTAATTGAGACTTTAAAAGGAGAAGGTGTATAAATATTAATATATATTAAAAAAAAAATGGAAGCTCGCCCACTTGCAAGCAGCAGCAAGCTACCCCATTAGAAAATATATGGTGGAAACATGAAATCATTAGTACTTCCCTGACAATCCAACTAACTTAAGTTGTATTTTTTTGGGTCAAATCTTCAAGAATCGAGTAGAAAAAAATATGCAATGATTCTCCATCTCTGTGATCATCCCTCTTCATGCAAGAAATGGTCTTGAAAAACCAAACAGCCATAAGAGAGAGGAATGATAATTTCAGAAGAGTTTGGACTTTGCGTGCGTTTGAGGGAGACTGCACATACCAGAGCCAGAAGGAGGTTTCTCGGGCTGTGGAACTGCTCCCAATCTCTTTCCTTGGCGAACTCAGTCATCTTTTTCTTGAGAAGATCGAGAGTAACACTTTCACCTTCTAGAGTCCCAGTCATCTCTGTATAATCTCTCTTCTTTTTTCCCTTCTCAAGAACAAACAAAACAAAATCGAGGCAAAATAATAAAAACAAAAGAAAATAACAGTAAAAGAAAGCAAAATAAAGGGACCAAGAGAAAGAGAAACTGGGCGACGGTTGGCTCAAACCCCAAAAACCAAGACAAGGCTGCCCTCAAATTTTCTTGGGGACTTTGAATATAAAAAGAGCAGCCTCGGAGAGTACCTGTAAAACAAAGGGTTGCTTTGGAGGAGCAACGGAAGATTGGTAATTGCGCTTTTCTTTGGGGCTGTAACTACCGCCTATTGCCGGTTAACCTCCCGCATAAGTAGAAGGACACGTGTCAGTTTCCATATATTCTCGGCTCGATCTTAGGTGAGTAGGTGAGGCTTGTGGCTAAGTAGATTATAGGGACCACGTGTTCTGCCTCTTCTTTGCTTCTATTGGCTGTTAAAAAAATGTAGAATATACCATCAGTTTGGATGTTAAATTCATCAAGTGAGTTTCAGTTTGGTTGTTAAATTCATAAGTGGGTTTAGATTAATTTTAAATTGAATTTAATATTTAAATATTAAATTTTTAAATTTTTAAATTTATTTTAATTTAAAATCTTTTTACACATGGAATTTTAATTTTTTAATTTAATATTTTTTTATATGTGAGACTCACAATTTTTTTTAATTTCTCATAAATATATTTAAACTCATTTTAGCGTCTAAATATATTTAAACTTATTTTTAGACTCTATAAAACTTATTTTATCATTTTAACTCACTACTATTTATAATGAATTCAATTTAATCCAACTTTTTATAAAAGAAAAAAACACTTGATACAATTCAGCTCAACATCAAAATTCAAAATGCAGTCTTATTATATAGAGAAATAATTTATACAAGTTCTAAATAGATAAGCCTCATACAAGTCTTTGTAAAAAAATAACCTCATTTTGAAAAAGTGTAAAAAAAATTATTATTTATTAATGTAACCTATTATTTTATAAAAAATTTGTATGAGATTTGTCTATTTAAAATTTATATCTAATATTACTCTACTATATATCCATCCATCTGGGAGGTGGGACCTCTTCCCCTGCTCCCTCCTGAAAGTTCCAAGCACTCGGTGACGTCTGTATCCGCCATGTCATCACTATATTCCTGTGAGTGTGGTAGCTAGAGTATTGCTGATCGTATTTCACTAATAAGAGCATGTAAATTATTGAAATAATTGTTTTAAAAAGGAGTTACATTCAATTATGTAAAAAGAAATATAAAATATAATTAGCTCCAGTAACCCTCTATATGTAGTGGGTACGTTCATCCTATAAATATTTTTTTATTATTTATATTTTATTTACTCTCTCTTTTTTTTTCTTTTTTCTTTTTACTTTTTTTTTTATTATGTAAACAAATTCATTTTGTTATTCTTTATTTAAAACACATATATTTCATTTTATTCTAAAAACATATATTGGAAATCTTTTTAAACCATTTTTTTTATATTTTGATTTTTTTTTTATATTTTATTTGGTTTATATATTTTTATTTTGTGTGTATAGGACTAAATTATATTACATTGTATATAAAAACATATTTCAAATATAAAAAAAATGTAAATTTATTGGTAGAAATGAAATATTTAAAAAGAATCAAAAAAATTATTTAAATGATATGAAGAAAAAATAGATAAGGTGATATATGATATATTGTAAAAATCATTATGTAAAATAGAAAAAATAGAGTTTAGTGATATATTTTAAAGGACAAGATAAATAAAACATTGTGAATGCTCTAAGAAGATTTCTCCACGTACTTCCAATTTTACTTAAAAATTTATTTACAAGACTCATTTTGTTATTGTTTTAAACTCATTCTAAATTTTAAATTTCATGATTTTCAGCATATTAATAACTACCATATGAAAAAATAATTTTTTCTTAAGTATATTTAATACTTTCCTTTTCTAATTTAGAGAAATCTTTATTTCGTATAAACTTTTATAAAATAAAAACTATAACTTGATATAACACGTTTTATTATAAATGTTTTTTTGTTGTAAAGTAAGTATCATATATTACACGAAATTATATCAACTTTTAACTTTTAAGCTTAATTTTATAAGATGACTTTCTAAATTAGCATTTTTTATTAATTTTATTATTTCAGATAACACTTGACGTGATACATTAGTTATTAGTCAATATAATTAAGAATAATAAAGTTCAAAACAAAAAAATAGCATCACTTTTTCATGAAAATCCAAAACGTCCCCTTCCAAATTTCTTCATTTACTATTATTTTGTCTTTAATTCCAAGGATATAACTCTACCATTTTCCACTGCCTTGCTAGCCGCTAGGAAATGAATGGTCATGATTCCATCTCAGAAAGTACTACATATTTGGAAGATTTTGTGCGCTATATATATAATATATTTTCGAAAAAAAAAAAAAAAGTTTCCATATATACGTGATGGCTAACCGAGCTGGTGTGGCATTTATGTGTGGAGATCGAATTTATTTACCTGTGAGAATATAATTACTTTTAAATATTTTTAGACTGTTTTATTATTATTTTTAAATTATTTATTATTATCTATAAATTATTTTATTATTATTTATAGATAATATAAGATATATTCTTAAGATTCAAATAAAGGTTTAGCTCTAATTTAAATTGAAATGAGTTGAGATCTATCTCATTTCGTACGGTAAAATATTCTTCAAAATAGCATTTCCTTTTCAATTTTGAGATGTTTTCACATGTTTTCATTAACGACAAAAGTGATACTTTTTGCCTACTATATGCCCCTATTGATTGCCATGCCCCATATAATAATAAAAATACCACTAGAAAACATAGAAAAGGCAAATTATTTAATAACCTTTGCTACCACTTTTGTGCATAACAGCGACTTGCATTAATGTTTTTTTTTTCAAATAAAATTATCACCATTCATTTATGAGAAAAATTTACATTCATGATCAGATACATTCTGAATATCTTCATAATCAAGCATAACATCATAAACTAAAATAATGCATTTGAAGTTTCACTAATACACTATTTTCTTTTATGATTGATCTGATTTTCACTATTGTTGATACTCTCTACAGGCAAACGTTCAAGAGATAACACTCTCTACCTAAACAGAGACTCAATCTCACCCTTCATAGAAAGAGATGGCTCAACCTCTACAGACAAAAGTCCAAGAGACGAGCTTTGTTTTAAAAAAATTAACAATAAGGAAACTAAAAATAAAAGTAGTAAGATAGATATGAAAAGGACAGATTACAATTTGGACAAATTATGGTAGGCTTTGGAATCTATGACGGCCCATGAAAGTAACATACTTGTATCTTTTCAGCCACATAGGTCAGATCTGAAAGGTTTGGTGGTGGTGAATTCGGTGATCTGGTGAGTGTGTCCAGAAGAGTTGCCGGGATGAGTGGCGTGTGAGGACCACGCACAGATGTGGGCAGCGCGCGAGAACCACGCACGGTGATTTTCGCAAAATTACCACTTTCCTCTAAACGATTTTGGACTTGTGAATCTGTTTGTGCTGCGTGTGTCTCTCAGGAGTTGTCGAAAGTTGTAGATCTGTCTTCTTCGACCTTGAAGAAAGCAAAGCAAAACAAAACTAACCAAAAGAAATCTTAATAGACAAGGTAGGTGAATGAATAACAGAGGGATCGAGAGGGAGGAGGAGGAAGAGGAAGCCGAGGCCTCCTCCCCCTCTTATGAAAACCAGATCTGTAGGTTTTGATTTTTTTTTAGAGAGAGAGAGAGCAACTTACAATGTTGAAAACAGATAAAAATACCATTTTTTTATATAATTTGATTTTTTATATATATTATCATCTTATTATATTATTATAAAATATATTATAAAAAATTTTGGATATATAATTTATAAATTATTATTTATTTATAAATATATTTATAGATAAAATAAAATTATTACAAATATTATGTAATCATTTGTGAGATCTACATCTATCTCCTCTTCAATAACTTAAAATCATCTCATTTTACTTCTAATTCAAACACATAAAATTATCAAAAATTATATCAACTCATCTCAATTTACAAATCTTATTATTATTTATAAATCATTTCAACTCATCCCATCTTTCAATCTAAACGGACGTTAATCGTGCACGCATGAATTTAGAGGGCTGAAATGGTTCTACGAGCGGCCTATACCTCGTGCGTAAAAGTATTCGATGGAAGAATTTTGTAGCAAGCGGGAAGAATCGATATTGTTCCTTTTTTACCACGAGCGTCAAGATTGAGAAAGTTAATTATAAAAATATAAAGGCTACTCGTAATTATTAATTTATTAGACGTTTACATTATACCAAAGAGTAGTACAAGCCTACAAGCTGCTAGGTTAATTAACTTGACAAAGAAATAGGAAACGTAGAACAAATTGTGAAAAATAATAAATTGTATTTTAACTATATATCGATCCGGCCACGTCAAATGATGTTAAAAGGATAATTATCATGATCTTAAAAGACTTATGGATAACATTTTCTTTTTCTCTCAAAGAATGATATAATTTTTAGGATAGTCTTAGGGTTAGTATTCTATTATTATCTATTTACTATTTATATGTATTTGAAAGTTTTTTATTATTTTCTTTTAAGTATTTTTTTTAATATTCTTAATGATTAAAAAAATTAAAAAAATATATAATTTTACTAATATTCACTTCTTTAACTATTAAGTAAAATAATTTTTTTTAAAAAAAAATTAAAAACAAAAAGAGTAATAAGAAAATAATAATCCTATCATTTTATTAATCTGTAATCTTTTCAAATATCATTACTTTAATCATTAATTCTGATGTACTATCTATCAATTAAATGGTGTACTTTAATGAAAATAATAAATGATTTTATAATCATTTGATATTAACTAAAAAATGTTAAAATGATGATTAGAAAAAAACTTACATGAATAACTTTTTTTCGTTAATACTAGATGAAGAAGAAACAAGCAGCTAGCTGTAGCTCTCAGTGCAGCATCTGTGGACGACGTCGTACCTAGGTAATTTGACTTTTGACGAAACCTCGATCGTTAAATTTGTGCATTAATTGTCTGTTGAATTTCGTCTCGATGGTCAGTTGGTATTTGATTAATGGTCGGTTAATGTTCTTGGCTAGCGAGCTAGCTAGCTGGTGCAAAGCTGTAAACAAGTAAACATTATCATTAACAGATCATCGACGATCTTCATGAAGACTTCAAGTCCTTTCTGTATAGATTTTATGTGTATATATATATATATATATATATTATATGCATGAATGAACTGTGTGCAGTCATGTCATTCATTTATTTGCATGGCTGGAATGTGCATGCAGGGATGATCAGCATGCACCCTCCAGATCATCGACGATCTTCATGATCTCTGATTGCTTCCAATTACTTATTAATTTGGCTATAATTACCTAATCATAGACGACCGTGACTTTTTGGTAGAAGTAGAACCAAATTAAGGTCGACATATAGGATATATATAGCCCATACCTAAATCCACTGAAAAATTCGTGAAAACATGCATGCATGTTTGAAACAGAGAGCCGAAGATCGAAGACCTATAAGCTAGCTAGCACAATTAATCCAGTACAGCTTTTCCGCAATGCTTAAATCTTTGTTCTAACCAAAGAAAAAATAAATAAAAAATTAATACATCAAGAGTGTTGAACGATTTTGCCATTAATCTCGTACACAGTACATGATCGACCGACAATTAATTTTCTTTCGGTGATTACACTTTTTGCATGTACACCGACGACAATATTAATTGCTATTTACTTTTAAGTTTCTTTCTTCTTCAGCATTCACGACAAAGGTGTAGGGAAAAAGGGTATAAACCAATTACATCATGCTTGGGCTCGAAAGTTACAAGACATGTTCGATCAAGTGTACAGATTCAATGTCGTACGTTGTGCTGGATGAGATTTAATTGGGAAGCACATGGGATGCAAACAGTTTTAGGGATAATTTCATACAATTTTTTTTTTTTTTTAAAAGTAAAGTCTATTATTAAAATATAAATTTTTTATATAGACTCCAAATTAATCAGTTGGATCCGACAATAAGAGTACTAGTAATAAACTCAACTTAGCCAAAATTTGAATAAGATTTAGTTAGGTTGCATAGTAATTTACTATAATAGACTCAATAAATAAATAGTAATTATAACTTTTATTATTTTCACTAGCTAAATCTAGCCAGTCCCTCTTGCTAGTCAAATATTATTTTATCATAAAAAACTTATCTTTCCCGCGTGGTATTCGATTATACATAATACTGAAATTTTATTTGTATACCAAAGAAATATCTGTTGCGTGGTTTCTTGAATTGTATGTACTGTATGGTTATTTTTAGAAAACATTCCTAGTTACGAAATACTGGTGGTGGGCATGTTTGACTGAATTGGGTCACATCCTCAATTCATTAGATGATAAGTGTGTGACAAGAGTTTTGAAAGAATATCACCGTTGTTAAAACAAAAAATTATCGTTAGAAAATTATGTCCGCTATTAAAATTTTATAAAATTAATGTATACTCTTTTAATAAAAAAAAATATTTAAATTATAATTACAATTAAAATAAATGAAAATGTCAAAATTAATATTTTAATAAAATAGTGATAAATTTATTGAGTCTGTTATTTGATATTGTTAAAAAGTGACTAGTTAAATTTATAAAAATGAATTATCTAGCCAAATTTAATTTATTCAAATTTTGTTTATTCCACTACTAGCGCTCTAATTTACAAAGCTAATTACATATACAGTATCTTAAGACTACGAATATTATTTTTCTAAAAACTAAAGGTTCGTATTCGACTATATAGTGAGCACTAAATATTAAGTTCGTGATTAAATCTTCATTTTATGGAAATGATTTTCTTTTTTATCTCAGATTTTGTCACTGGTCTCAGTCACATTAATAAATATATATGACATATTTTAAGTAATTTTTTATTTGAATGGTTGACATAAAAAGTTACTTTCACTGTGCCACATCAATTGGTATGACTAGCAATACATTCCTAATAAACAGTAATATTTCTTAGTCATTTATAATTACCTGCTTAATATATAAAAAAAGGAGGCAAAATGCACTATCAGTCCGATAGGCATTTTCCTTAAACTATTGTCATTGTTAATAATTTAACAAGATATGCATACGGATCTTCAAAACCTTTACTAAAACATGCATAAATATTTAACAATACCTTTGGGATTGCAGAAAAGAAAGAAGAAAAAACCAAATAGCACTATAAGGATTGGCACTTTTACCAGCGATTCACTATCGCTGGGAAAACTCAAACAATGGAAAAAAAAAAAAAAATCATACGTACATATATATATATATATATATATATATATATATAATATAACCTAATTAATCTCAATGCTTAAGTAATGATCATATCGATCTTGGATGATTCATAACATGATCAATTCGATCCATTTTCTTTTCGGCGATAACATTATAATCATTTTGGTCCACTTTGAAAAAATACAATATAATTATGTCGGCCATGTGTCAGGCATCTGATGATCATCAGTATATATGCATGTAAAATGGGACATTACGAATTAATCGAGGGAGATAAAATGAGACAAAATGAAATATTTTTTTTATTCAAACCTATCCAAACCTATTCATAAGGCATGCATATTAATCGATAAATAAAAGAAAAAATATACTCAATCGATAATTTTACACCACGCACATACTGAGAGAAAATAAATAAATATTTTTTTTTTACTCAACAAATGTGCGTAGGCCGACTGCTAATCCTTCTATCAGAAATTAAATAAAGAACATTAATGACTCTACCTAGCTATAAAAATATCTTTATGATCAAGAAGCTGTTATAAGGGAACTAGCAAATCTGAGAAGGCCGACCATTAATGGGGACCTCTTGCATGTGGTCCCTTCCCAAAATTCTTTATTAATTTCCTAACTTCACGGGCCCATTGCAACACACAAATCAAACTAGAGAGATTATTATAAAATTTTGAGAATAAATCGTTCTATTCACAATTCGGTCTTAAATTACTGCATCAGTTCGTACGATTGATTTATAAGAATTTAAATTTTTAAGTTTAAACGATCTTATAAATCAATCGTGCCATATCAATTATATAGATCATGTATGGTATATTCTCACTCCGACTTATGCATAGAATCACTCTCTCGAAAAATTATATTACTTTTAAGGGGGCGGCTACTATGCCGCCCCATTTTGACCGCTGGGCATACCGCCCAGCGTAAATTTTTTTTTTTTCATATTTTTTTAACATATTTAAATATATTTAAAAAATAAAAAAAATACACCAATACACTTAAAATCACTTCCTTAACCATTAAGTAAAAATAAAATAAAATAAAAAAATAAATTTTGACTAGGTGTCAAATTAGGGAGGCAAAATTGACTTTCTCTACTTTTAATTCCAACCTACACACATATATATATATATGAAAAATAGTAAATATAATTAAGAAAAACTTACAAAAAATTTAATTCTCTATATTTCAGTTATTGATATGCTAAAAATTATAAAATTTAAATTTTAAAAGAAAACTAACAAAATGAGTCTTATAAGTAAAATTGTAAAATATCTAGCACCACTCTATAATATATATATATATATATATATATATATATATATATATATGTAAAACCGAGAATGTCATCATGCAGACATGTTCTCATACACTAGCTAGCTAGAAGATACCTCAAAAAATAAAAATAAAAATAAATAAAAAAGCCACTAGCCCTTTGCTAAATATGCTGTCTCTGCTTTCTATATATTAATTCCACGTATCCTTTCAAAGTTGCGCTCATAATCTTTAAGGAAGATATCAAATCTTCATGTCACTATCAAAATCTAAAACGTTATCGTGGCCGAAAGTGAACTTTAATTGAATTGCAAGTATCCGTGAGAAATTTTTTCAAAGATCCTATCTGTTGGGGCTAGCTATATAGGAATGTGAGATCATCGACACACTGATTTTCGGCTTCAGAACAAAAGTAGTAGTTAAAAGCAAAGCTTAAAAAATTATTTGCATGGCAAGGGTGGCAGTTGACCCAATGAGCCCTGGCTGGCAAGCTAGATGCGTCAATGTCAGCTAGAATTATAGTCATTTCGACATGTCCGAATCGTGTAGCCAGTGTGGGGCTCATGGGAAGGAAGATGATCAATAGGATCAAAGATCAGGACAGTTTTGTGTTCAATGGCTTATGCAGAACTCGACCCTAGAAACCGCGTGAAACTGGAAAAATTAAAGGATCGATACTATATTTTTCAGTGCCTCGCTCACAGGAAACACGTCATGTGATCAGTAGTACTTGTGCATGCATGGTTCTGATAATTTGTTTCCCGTAAAGCCGTTGTATCTGCCACCAAAAATTAAAGAAAGAAAGAAAGAAATGGCTTTGTTGCAGAAGGTGAATATATTCTAAGGTCAGCATTAATATTTGAGTGAAAAGGGTAAAAAGGATGGGAAAAAAAAGCATTTGGTGTGGCCAATAACTACACCTATATACTGAGTAAACTTGGTACGTTCGTAGTCCAAATATGATGTAGTACCAAAACAAAATATGTAGTACATTGCGTTTTTATGATCATGTTAGAAATGGTTTTCGGGTCATAATGAATGATTTCTAGCAGAAATTCTGAACAAATCGAGTTTGGACTCTCGGAGTCGACACAAAAGCAAATTAATTTGCATTCATCTTGTAGATACACATTCATCAACACACACACACTCGATT
This sequence comes from Juglans microcarpa x Juglans regia, assembly GCF_004785595.1. Lineage (NCBI taxonomy): Eukaryota > Viridiplantae > Streptophyta > Magnoliopsida > Fagales > Juglandaceae > Juglans > Juglans microcarpa x Juglans regia. The sequence continues at coordinate 4,680,503 of NC_054606.1, read as the reverse complement.
GTTTCAGAAGAGAATGAATGAATAGGGTTGGAGATTTGGAAGAAATTAAAAAGGGAAGGAAAGAGAGAGTGTTTAATTCCTTGTACGTAAGAAGACAGTAGTCGGTGGAGTGCAGAAGGGAATGCATGGAGAGATTCTCTTTCCCTCTGGACCACTCTCGAATACGAAATGTCAAGTTGAATATTGAGACCCAATGCGTGCCTATCTTTAATTTTGAGCCACTAGCCGACTGATCGAATACCTCATGGGGCAAATTTTCTCCGTTTCTTTCTTTCCGATGACCCCTTCTATTTCCCTTCCTTTAGCACATGATTCTCATTGATTTTGTATTCGGTACAGCAGAGTAATATTGAAAAGGAATTGCATGATTCTCATTAATTGATTTTGTATTCGGTACAGCATAGTAGTATTGAAAAGGAATTGCATGGTTCTCATTGATTTGGTATTCGGTATAGGGAAAATATTTATACATCAAAAGAGGGAATATTCTTTATAACAGATTTCATCAATACAATAGAAATATGACACATATGAAACAGTAATTATTTTGGATGATTCTAGCTTGTCACATCTAAGATATTCTTTGATGAGCTGTCCTTTGAGTCTTGATCAAGTGTGGTGATGATATTACTGATATGCCCTCGCGAGCCAAGCATGTTTGGAAGAACTGTGAGGCTTGATGTAAGAGCGGAAAATCTTGCAATGGATAAGGGCTTTGTAAATATGTTGCCAAGCTGATCTTTGCTAGAAAGGAAAGAGACCTGAAGAGCTTTTGCTTGAATTCAATCCCATACAAAATGATAATCAATATCGACATATTTGGTACGGGAATGCATCACAGGATTCACTGATAGGTATGTGCCCCCCAAATTATCACAATAAAGAGTATGAGGCTTTGATAAGAAAATGCCCAACTCGGATTGAAGAGATTGCAGTCACAACAATTCACATGTAGCATGAGCTAGAGCCTTTTATTCTACCTCCATACTAGATCTTGCTATGGTAGATTGTTTCTTTGAGCTCCACGAAACCAAATTCTTGCTATAAAAAACACAATATCCACTAGTGAATTTTATCATCTGGGCATCCTGCCCAGTCTGCATCGGTAAAGGCAACCAGAAGAGGAGTAGGAGAAGGTGTGATGAACAGGCCATAATTAAGTGTATGCTTTAGGTAGCGTAAAATATCCTTAACACTTTGCCAATGAGATAAGTAGGGTGCATGCATAAACTGGAAGACGTGATTCACAGAAAAAGCAAGATCGGGTTTAGTAAATAGCAAATACTGCAAACTACCCACCACACTTCTGTATAAAGAGGGATCTTCCATAGAAGTGGAGTTAAAGGCAGACAACTTAGTGGAAGGTGACATGAGACTACTTACAGGTTTACAATTCAACATATTGGTCTTTTTAAGCAAATCCAAAATGTATTTTCTTTGAGACAACACAAGGCCAGTAGTATTATGGTGACATTCGTGACCCAAAAAGTAGTGTAAAGACCCCAGATCCTTGAGAGGAAAATCAACACTTAAAATAGAAATAATGTGAGCTAGAGCATTCGGATGTGATCCAGTGAGTACTATATCATCAACATACACAAAAAAATAGATGATCACATATTGTTGTTGATAGATAAAAAGTGAAGTATCTGACTTTAAGACAATAAATCCCAATTCTAAGAGCAGAGAATTGAGACGTGCATACCAGGCGCGAGGAGCCTATTTGAGGCTGTGTAAAGCTTGATCTTGCAAACAAATTGGAGAAATTGAGGGTGAATAAACCCAGGTGGTTGAGTAATAAAAACATGTTCATCCAAAGTCCCATCCAAAAATGCATTTTGGACATCTAATTGGTGAATCGACCAACCAGAAGAAATTGCAATAGATAAGACTAACCTGATGGAGGTAGGCTTTGCCACAGAACTAAATGTTTCGGAATAGTCCAGTCCAGTCATTCAAGTTGATTGTACCCCTTGGCTACTAGTCTTGCTTTTCTCCATTCGATGGAGCCATCCGAGAGATGCTTCGTCTTGAAAATCCATCTACAGCCTAAAATATTATGAGTAGAAGCATGAGGGACCAAGGTTCATGTATTAGTGGACATTATGGCATCAAATTCAAGCTGCATTGCATGTCTCCATTCGGGAAATTTTGAAGCCTCAGTAACAGAGGTGGGTTCATCAGGAACATCAATGGAAATAACGTGGGCGTGGGGTAGAGGCCAGTAAATGGTGTTGTTAGTTTAAATTTTGGGAAAATGTTTGTTGGATTTGGCTTTGGTTTGCATGGGGTGGACTGAGGAGGGAGGAGGCTCAAGGGGGAAAGAGATTCAGATGAGGGGGAAGAAAAGTGTGCCTTAGATGAGGCAATAGGTGGGCCTGGGTCGTGAGTGAGTTCGGGAATGATAGAAGTGGGTGTAAAAGAATGAGAAGTTGGGCCAGGAATTGGATTTGTGTGAGAGGAGGAGGATGAAGTAAAAGGGGTAGTGGGTTGTTGGGGAGCTGGGCCGAATAGAATTTGTAGAGAGTTGTCTTGAAGGCCCATATGGATGAAAAGGGAAAATATGAGGTAACTGGAAGAAGAGTTGAGCCGAGAAGAAATGGATGGGCTTGGGGAAGAAAAGGAGAAGGGGAAATTATCTTCATCAAACAAAACATCCCTTGAGATATACATTCTTGAAGAAGGAACATGGAAACACATATAACCATGGTGAGTAGAACTGTAACCAAGAAATACATACGGGAGGAACCGAAAACTCATTTTATGTTGATTAGAAGGCCTAAGGTTAGGCCAACATGTGCAACTGAAATTTTTTAAGATCGTATAGTCAGGACGTTGATGAAACAAAACTTCAAAAGGTGATTTGTTATGTAAAACTAGAGTTGGAAGTCTGTTAATTAGAAAAACAACAATGATGAATGCATCTGACCAGTTAGTTTGAGGTGTAGAAGAAGTGAGAAGTATAAGTCTAGTCTCAACAATGTGTCTATGTTTTCTTTCCACTAAACCATTTTGAGAGTGAGCATATGGACATGAGATACAATGAGAAATACCGAAAGAATGTAACAAAGTATTAAGAGATCTAAATTCTCCACCCCAATCAGATTGTAATGCTTGAATTTTAGTATTAAGAAGAATTTCTACATAACGTTTAAAAGAGAGAAAAATAGTGACTACATTAGATTTACATTTCAAAGAAAAAATCCATGTAAACCGACTATAGTCATCTATAACAGATAGATAGTATCTAAAACCACCACGGGATATGACTGGTGCAGGACCCCAGACGTTTGAAAACAAGAGTTGAAGAGGAGCTGTGGATCGAGATGATGACCGATCATATGGAAGTTGATGAAGTTTGGCTTTGCAACATGAGGAACATAAACCAGATGGAGAAGACGATTTGACAGGAAGGGAAACTTGAGAATTATTTTGTGAACAAGTTGCATAGATGGATGACCTACCCGAATATGCCATTGAAAAGGAGAGACACGTTCACGAGCATATGCTTGAGGAGGTGGAGATGGTTGAGGAAAAGTATTCATTCCAATCTTAGTAGGGCCTTGGAGGAGGACTTTCTTAGTTTGGAAATCCTTCACATAGAAATAGGAAGAGTGAAATTAAAAAAATACAATGTTATCTTTACAAAATTTTCTTACAGAGACTAAGTTCTTGGAAATTGATGGAACATGATAAAGTTTAGAGAGAAGAAAATTGCCAGTTGTAGAGGGAATGGTTGAACTGCCAACATGATGAATTGGAAGAGAATTACCATCACCTACACGAAGCTTTTCTTCACCCCTATATTCAGATGGATTAAGAGAAATGTTAATGAAATCATGTGCAAAGTGATGTGGAATAGCGGAGTTAGGGTATTAGTGATTGTCGACAGATGAGTGGAATGGTTGAGGGTGGTTAGGAACAGAGGTAAAGTGGGCTGAGAGAGGGTGGTGCAGGAGATTGAAAACTATGACCAAATTGGTTGTAGCATGTAAGGGTCGTATGGTCTTGTTTGTGACACACTTGGCAAGTGGGACGGTTAGGTAAAAAGTAAGAGGGAGATGAAAGGAAACGGCCACCATGTCATCCTCGACCATGCCCTCTAAAACTTCGTTTGCCACGAGAAAAACCACAACCTCTGGGAGGAATGTTACCAGATTGTTTGTAAGTGGAGTTTGTAGAAAACTCAAGTGAGGCAGTGAGACCAGTGTGTTGATGAGATAACCGAGATTCATGGGTAAGAAGATGACTATAAACTTGAGAAAGACTGAGAGGATCCACGCGTGTAGTGATGGAGGTAACCACCGAATCATAATTTGTGCCCAATCCAGCCAAAAGAAAAGTTATAAACTCAGAAGAAGATAAGGTTTTACCAGCCATAGCAAGGGTATCTTGAAGAAGTTTAGCTCGTTGATAGTATTCCGAAATGGAATTTGAACCCTTCTTGAGAGTTGTCAGTTGAAGTTGCACTTGCATGATGCGTGCTTGTGATTTTGTAGCAAAGAGCTTTTCGAGAATATCACATACTTCGCGAGAAGAGGACGTCTCTAGAACATGTGCAATCAAACTTTCAGATAGAGAGGAAATGAGAACACTCATAATGGCTTGATCTTGTTGTTGCCAAGATAAGTAGGCAGAGTTGGTTTTCTTAGAACTTTCATCAAGCAATTTTTTTTTTTTGGGGGGGGGGGGGGGGGGGGGGAGAAAGTAGTCCTATCGACATACCCAAACAAATTCTATCCTCTGAGGTTAGGCATGATATGTGTCTTCCACAAAAGATAGTTTTCATGATTTAATTTGACAGTGATTAAATGAGTAAGGGATGGAAGAGGGAGACTAGAAGGTTGGGATGAGGAGAACGTCGAGTCTGGAATTTCAGCCATGAGAGAAAGAAGGCGTGAGCCTAGACTGAAAGACCTTGGACGTGAGTCCTATCTAGCTCTGGATACCCTAAAGGAATAAGCACAACAGAGTAGTATTGAAAAGGAATTGCATGATTATCATTAATTTTGTATTCGGTACAGGGATGATATTTATACATCAAAAGAGGGAATATTCTTTATAATAGATTTCATCAATACAATAGAAATATGACACGTATGAAATAGAAATTATTCTGGATATTATGATTTGTCACGTCTGAGATATTCTTTGATGAGCTGTCATTTGAGCCTTGATCAGGTGTGGTGATGATATTGCTGATACCTTCCCTTCCCTTCCCTTCATCTGCAAGGCTTCAATAATTCAATCATAATTACTTCCCTTCCCATTGTAGTTCTTTAATTTTAAGCTATCAAAATCAGGGATAATGAGTTGTTGTTGGGACGAGTCAAGTTCTGTCACCACAAAGCAAAGTCCAAGTTCTCCATTCCTATCTAGGTAACTCACGAACCTAAAGTGATATATACAATAAAAGCTAGCTCAAGAAACAAGGAAAATATCAATATTGACGCGGGGACCTTTGTTTTGTGGGGTGGGGAGATGGTTATTTACCAGATAAGAGGGATAGACTCTCAAAACAACCTTGTTAGTAAAAGGCTTAAATATGTATATTACAGTTCTATTTTTTGGGATATTAATTAACGTGAGTCAACTTCATGCAGCATCTTCGTTTAAACAACAAGTTTGGAGATTTTTATATTCATTCTGCTTGTTTATCCTTGGTAAAAGTGATTTGTATGGTTTGGAACACACGTAAATAAATTCATTTAAAAAAATAAAATTGTTTATAAATGATATATCTATATATTATCTATGTGGCGGGCAAATTGATGCTTCTTCCAGTATTGTACAGATGTACTCTCGTTATTATGTACTGTTTCTGAGTCCATTCAGCTTTTAACGAATTTCGTTTCTACTCTCTACGTACCCAAGAAAGCAAGACTCTTAAGCGAGAAGGCCACAAAAAAATTTAAGCATGCAGTGTTGCAGTACTGGTAGCTTTTGCCCACTGCTTTCGTACGTATGTTCTGCTTTAGTTTATAAACTCAGTTTTGCCATTTTGGTCGCTTATGTCTAATTTTTGGGTCCATCTCCATGTTCCCACCTGCAGATGATCCCTCATTTTTGCCTCTCTTTTTTCACTCTTCAAAACTCTGCCTTTCGAGCTCACCCAGGAGCCACTCTTGTTGACATAAGAATTTAAAGAGCATATGTGCTTGAGTTTAGATAGTTTTTTTTTTTTTTTTTCTTATCTAGATCTTGGGAACCATTCCAAAGATAATTAAGATATTTCCAGTAATGGAATTGTACTCTAGGATCATATCTTGTAATGGAAATGGTTGAAACAACAAGAAAACAATGCATTAATTTATCATGAAACTGATAGATTATTACTTTATTGCCCAATGAAATTAAAAGGGAAAAAAAAAAAACAGCTCTAACGTATGATAGGATTCAGATATTCCTGAACTTATGCTTTGATTTCAGTCGTATGGAGTTGCAGTTTCCAAAGAGAATTTGGCAGCTTAATCAATATGGGTGAGAACAGAGTGCATGGAAATAAAGAAATTCACAAATTCATGATATTTTGTTTTTCCTGCCATCGTTCAAAACTCAAAAGAGCGCACAAGAACAGCTAACATTTGACGCCCATGAACTGACAAATGCCTACGCAGAGAGAAAAACTGGAAGCTCTTTATAACATACTGTCCATATATGTACGTACGTACATGCAACCTCACCCGCCATTAAACTTGATTTCAATATATGGCTTTGAGAGATTACCTATAACAAACACATCTGCAGTGGTATTGGGTCATTCCCCTGTACCGGCACTTGCTCGGCTCTGCACCTGTACTTGCACCCTCTGCATTCATTGTAAGTACATATTGGCGCCGTGGATCCTATCATCAATCTCCTTGAGTTCCTCCTCATGATTCTTTCACTGCCAGCCTAAAGGCTCCAAGAGATATATATGATGCAAAAAAGTTAAAAAGGACAAAATTTCTTCAGAATCTCAATGAAAAGTTGAGCAATTTAGAGCTGTGAATGCTATTTTAATTATCTCTCATGCACCTTCAAGTGTAATGCTTTTGTTGGTCCTAATGGAAGAAAGACACTTAGACGATGTAGTGCTCTTGATTGACTTCCAGATCCTGCAAGACTAGAAAAATATCATATTCAAATCTGGCAAAAACATAAAATAAACAGTGCGACAATGAAGGCTTAGGAGGAGGAGGAGGTGCCAAGGAGAATTGATTAATTTCTTATCTTAGGGAACCCAGAACAAAATAAAAATTCTAGGTAGGCCTATCTCGTCATGAATGGCTGGCTACTCGGTGCAAGAAACGAAAACGGAATCTTAATTTGAAAACACATTCAATGCAGTGCTACTAGTACGTCCCAGCTAAGATAAGGGAGGAAGCTCAGAGAAATTATGCTAAAACTGTCGCATTTGGCAAAAGCTCAAGAGATCTAGAACATTGTTAAGGGAGAAATTAACAGGTTTGTTTTCGAGACTAAAATTTAAAATTTTAAAAATTTTTCATTTCATCATTATAATTTATTTAAATTTTCATGTAAAATAAAATAAAAAATTTAACTTTTTAAAATTTTAAAACAAAAATAATATTAAAAAATATATTCTAACAATATTTTATTCAACTTTTTAACTTTAATCTCAACTCGTCTCATCTATCTAAAAACAAACGAGAGAGAACTCAAGAAAATAAGGCAATAAATATTGAGCTAATATGAAGCTGATTAAGACCTCGATCTTATAAAATACGCTGCTGCTAGGGTTAAGAGTAGCAACGGTAAGCTGCATAGTTTAATGTTGGCCATTTTCCCCTTCGTACTGGAATGATCACTTTGAATTAAGGAAGTGAAGATTCCTGAAAGTGGTGTTCATTCAGTCCATTTGAAGTCATGTAAATAATAATATGAGAGAGAGATAGAGGAGGTGTGGTCACTTAAGGACCATAAAGAGAGAGACTGGCAAAACTTGCAGTGACTAGTTGAGGAGCACACCTAATAAGAGGTCCCTAAACGACAGAACGCTTGATATATTGTTGCTAGCTAGCCATCTCCTTCCAAGGCAAGAAAAGAATGTCCTCTTCTTTTCCAAACATTAGTTTTTCATGATGTACGTGATCTAGCCTTTTGATAGGTAGTAAACACATCGATCGATCTCACATGCATTCTCAGTACCCACCCAAAGCATGCATGCGGCGGAGCTATTCCCCCCCCTGTCTGTGTCTCTGTATGCACACATTTCATGCCGTCGACATGATAATATTTTATTTGTAAGAAAAATTTAAAATTTAAAATTCTTATAAATTAAATCTTGTCATGTCAACAATAATAAAAAGATATACTTTACATACCGGCTTACAAGTAGAATAATTTTAATTAGTAGAAGTAGAAGAATTTAATTAGTATAGTCTTATGATTCCATGAAAGATTTCTAATATTGAAAGTAGTTAATAAATTAGAAGAAAAATTCAAAAAATCCAAGGCTTAAAAATGCTAATACTATTTCCAACAAACCTGTTCTCAACAATTAACTTAATTAGTTGGCAAATTCTGCATGCTTTCTGAACTTAATTTCTTTCCCACGTATATATCCTAATTAGTTTTCTTTGTACAGGCCGTAAAAGAGGAGATTATTTATCAAAAAATGATAAAACACCAACCAATTAGTTATTTACACCTTCTTAGCAACTACTTCTAGTTTGTTTTCACAAACTATCTCATTTCATCTCCTCTCATCTCATCTAATTATTACAATTTTTTCAAAGTCTCGTACAAAATACAATAAATAATTCAATCTTTTTCAAATTTCAAAACAAAAATTATACTAAAAAATTATATTTTAATAATATTTTATTCAATTTTCAACTCTCATCTCATCTGTATAAACAAACGAAGTTGAAATTGAACATTTCAACCTAGCCAGCCCTCATCTACTGGGTAAATTCCAAATATCAATAGTGATTTCACATTCTAGAATATAGATCGACCTACCTTCATAATTCGGGTATCATTTGATAACTAGTGTGGGCGGGTATATATGGAGGCTTAAAACAAGTATCGATCCTCAATTAATGGGAATTTTGCGCCCTCTTACCAACTGATCCATTCTTCTGAGCTTTATCTGCAATTGGAAAGGGATTTATTGTGGTTAAATCTCGTAGTTTTATAATATATATATATTTATATAAATTCGCCAGAATTTTCCTGCGCGCAGGAATTATAACATTTTAACTCTAAACTCAGTATGAACTAAATTAATCCGTGTCAACATTATAAAAGGATGCATATATAACTACCAAAAAGAAAAAAAAGAAAATTAGCTTCCACGATACATGTTTTGTATCTGATCAGTTTTGTTTGGATAAACTATGCATGACGTGCGGGTTACATATATATTTGATCTTTATAAGTATCTCATGTTAGAGCATTTTAGTATTGTACTCAATAAAGTTTGATCAAAATTTAGTTAAAGAATTTACTTTTATAAATTTTACTAGCCACTTTTTAACAATACCAAATAACAAGCTCTCTAAATCTATCAATATTCTATTAAAATATTAATCTCTACATTTTCATTTATTTTAATTCTAATTGTAATTGAAATATTTATTTGTTATTAAAAAGTACACATTAATTTTCTAATATTGATATGTGATTTTAAAAGAAAAAAAATTGACATCAACTAATCATAATATTGTAAAACTAGAACTTGAAGCACTCTACCAAAATGATACCATGTCATTGAAATGATGACTGATGGAGACTGTCCGCTTTTTGTGGTTGAGTTTAAGATTTGGGCATTTCGTACTTTTGAAATGAAGAGAAATTTTCTGAAATTGTGAGTTCACGTCAAATGAATAGCACGTGGGAGAGGGAATTTTTTTTATGCCAAAATAATATTTGGCCAACAACTTGGACTCAACAGATTTGGCCAGTGAAAATGATCAAAACTAAAAATATTGTGGTTTTGTTGAGTCTACTACAATGAGTTTTTATGCAATTTAATTAAACTTTGGCCAAAATATAACTTTGTTGAATCCACTATTAGTACTCTTAGTCGGCAAAATTATATAATAGGAGCATGTCGGATTAATTTGTCCTCATTTTTTTTTTTCCTTATGGTCTCGTGTTTTTTTTTTTTATACGTACTAATATAAGAATTTAATCAATAAAATCCAATCCCCGCCATCATTTTGCTACCTGGCTAAGCATTACCAAAAGTAAGTTGGGATAATGGCATTTCAACTTTGTCACTAATATATACCAATTTTATTTTCATAAAAATATTTTATAAAAATAAACTTGCAAGAGACTTAATTTAATATAATGCATTAGATATACTTTATAATAAAAATAATTTTATAATTTGAAGTTCCACATAAAGTCACGTTCATTTATGAGTTTACTTTTATAAAATCTATTCGTGTCTAAAACATTTCATATATATATATATATAAACACACATGCATATATTAGAAAACTATACTCGAGTTAGCATTCTAAAATAACATCCATATATGCCACAATATTGTTAACGTGCTAAATAGTTAAATTAATATTTAATATTGATTAATTTGACAGATATAATATATATTAATATTTTCATTATACGTATTCAAGCTATCTTCAAGTCTTTCCTAAGGAATATGAACTCTATAATTCTTTAAGAAAATAAATTCCATTCGTCCTTCATTGTACGCTACTATATGATCTTCTATTGCACGTTAAATTAATAAATAAATAATAAAAATAATGGGCCGATGCAGCCTAGGCAACGTCCGGAAAAGTATTTTGGTTGATCATAACACTTTTGACTTTTGGACTTGGAACTGCCGCGAATGCCCAACATTCGAAGAATACCAAACCAATCTTTGCCTTCCACCAATCTCTTCGTCTCTCTTCCTCCTACGTTGCAGAAACCAAACTGGGAAACTATCCCTTTCCTTCTCCCTCAATTCTCTCCCTCCTCGGCATCACTGCCCAAGCAAAGCATCCAGCCTCTCCTCTATATCACCATTAACCATGTCTCATCCAACACACAAACCTCAGCTTCCGAAACCTACCGACCGTATTCTTCTGCTTCTTTGTTTTTCTCTCTTTACACCTCAGAATGACCACGGAACAACCGGGGAATCCCATGCCGGTGGGGGCCACTCGTTCAAAGTACTCGAACCGGGTGGTCTTGAAAACTATACTGGAACGTAGTGACGGCGGACTGGAACTGATTGGTGTGAGAGTTGTGATAGGAGGGTGGGTGAAGGCTTCCAAGGAGGTCCCGAAGGAGTCTTTGCCGCCGCCACCTCCTCCGTCTACGCCGCAGCTAACGACAGATGATGGGATTGGGGAAACGGAGCCGAAAGATTCGAGCTGTATGGAAATTCTTCAGTCTCGGATACCTTTTTTTCGGTCGATTATGAAAGGTTTAGGTTGTCATGGGAATTACAAACTTCGCGAAAATTCGAAGCCATTGATCACCATTCCCTTTCCCCCGCTCCCGCCCCAGCTCCCGTCCTCGTCCTCGTCCTCCTCGTCCTTGATTGCTTTCTTGCAAGTTAGTGATGGTTCATGTGTTGCAAGTCTTCAGGTACGTAACCTCAATTGGTTCTCTTTTCCTAACATAGTGTATACATATAAACAAGTTTTTTTCCCGTTTGCTGTGATGTGATACTGTGAATGCATATGATTAGTTTGATATGATATTTGGATTTGGGGTTCGTATCTACTTTTCTTTGCTAGCGGAACTCTTAAGGGCTTTTTTGAGTATGAGTTTTTATATTTTAGAACTCTGTAATTATTGAGAAAAATTGTAGAGTTGTGTTTTTATTGGTGTGCAAAGTAGAAAACATGTATGGGAAGAAGAAAAGGGTTTTGAGATGTGTCTTTTGGTTAATAGGAAAGTGGTGAGATACACTGGAAATATGTTTGGAAACAATATTATTGTGAGACGTGTTTTATTTGGGGTTTTGTGAAAATGGTTTTAGTTGTTTTTCTTTTTTTGGTTATAAAAATTGAGACTATTAAAAAGACAAGTATTTTTTAGATTTTTTTTTTTTGCTGCTTACGGCTGCGATTAGATGTTGAGCTAAGTTGAGATAAATTGAATTCTTTATGAATATTAGTTAGTTAAGATGGTAGAATAAGTTTTGTGAGACCCACTTAAGATGAGTTTAATATGTTTGGATATTAAAATGAATTTAGATATATTTATGAGAATTTGAAAAAAGTTGTGGATCTTACGTGTAAAGAGGTATTGAATTGAAAAATGTTGTGGGTCTCACGTGTAAAGAGATTTTGAGTTAAGATGAGTTTAGTGATTTGAGAGTTAGGTGTTTAGATGTTAAACTTAGCTTAAAATTAGACTGAACTGAATTGATCTCAATACAATTCAACAATCAAACGAAGATGCCCAGATGAAAACTGAAGATTTTCCAAGAAAACTGAGAAATTTTCAAGTACCCAACGATATGAAATGATTAAATTTTTTATTATGGTGAACTGTATCCTGTGAACTTTTCATGCGTCTAAACCCATGGTGTGATTTGAAGACAATACGTGTAATAGATTAAGAACAATACAATTACATCTCTGGAAAATAGAAGATGTGTCGACATTACTCTCAGCTAAAGTCATACCCCGGGTCTCAGACTCTCAGGCCGAAAACACCAAAAAGTCCTTTACTTCTCGTCCACGCTCTAAAACCCACTGTTTTGAGGCATTAAGTTCCAATCTTTCCTTTTTCTTTTAAGTTTTTGGTGGGATTGAGTATTCTTTCCTTTGCTGAAGGCAGATTATCGTAATGCATGCTAAATAATTTATTTTTTTATTTCATTACACTAGAGAGGACAAAGTGGCAGACTATCAATGTAGCTGCTTCCAACTACTTAGAATTAAGCTTAGTTTACTTGACTTGAATCACGGTACCGGCTCTTAGAAATTATAGTATAATCACTCTGACTGGAATTAAAATCTCTCAGGTTGTTGTAGATTCTTCTATAGTTCCCCTCAGCCAGCTCCTGCATATTGGAACCTCTATACTGGTGGAAGGTTTATTGGGGCAGCCATCAGTAGAGGGAAAACATGTAATCGAGCTTAAAGCGGAGAAAATTCTTTACATAGGGACAGTGGAACATGACAAGTATCCATTATCAATGAAAAGGTTACCATTTGAAAGGTTGAGGGATTATTCCCAGTTTCGACCTCGGACAACTACGGTAAATTGAAAATTCTTTTGCTATGTTATTGTATTTATTGTAGACCTTCCTAGATATCTCATGGTATTGTCTTTTGGAAGCTATCATCTGCAATACCAGGTAAGTTTTAGAGCTAGTCCAATTTTAACTTGTTTATTCATCCTTTCAACTATGTGGGGTAATAATTTTGTGTTTACAAATTGTCTGACCCATATGGATCCTGGTACTTACAGACATCAGGACCATAATATAGACAACTGACAGCAACATCAAATAATTTAGGGGGAAGTATGCCATAAGTTTGCTGTATTATACATTGCCGATATATGTTTCCACTAGTTCTACATGTTTGAAGGGAATTCTAGAACGATTTCTATGCTACATATTGGAAAAACAACTTACTTTGTATCATGCAAGATTTTCAGAAATACAGCTTGCTAGTTTTACCATAACAAAGTCTAACCTTATTAGCAGTTTCGAACACGTCTCTTTTTGTTACTATAATTGTAGTAATTGGATGTTTAGGCACATTCTGACTACGTTCCACATCATATAGGTGGCATCTGTTACAAGAATCAGTAATGCTCTGACTCTCGCAACTCACATATTCTTCCAACAAGAAGGGTTCCTTCACATGCATGCTCCTGTTATCACGACCACAGATTGTGAAGGATTCACTGAAAAATTCCAGGTTACAACCCTCCTTGGCAAAGTAGATAAAACAGAGAAGCCAAATACTGTTATGGAAACTGAAGGTGTTAGCCTTGAAGTTATCAAGTCTGCTGCAAAGGAGAAAACTATGCTAGTTGAAGAACTACAGAGGAGTGGAAGCAATAAGGAAGCGCTGGCTGCCGCACTTATAGACTTAAGGAAAACAAATGAACTAGCATCACAGTTTGAAGCAAGAGAAAAATCAAAACCAGAAACTTCACTAAAGGCCGTTAAATTAAACTTTTCTGAAGATTTCTTCTCCTGCCAAACTTATCTGACTGTTTCTGGTCGCCTACACCTTGAGAGCTATGCATGTGCCCTTGGAAATGTTTACTCAGTTGGACCAAGATTTCGGGCAGATTGTGCAGGAAATGTGGCAGAGAGGTCAGTGATTGAGATTGAAATGGCATTTTCACAGTTAGAGGTATGGCTCATTTTCTCCGTCATTTTGAAGAGTTCCTCTTTATCACATGACATACCTTTTAACCATGGTGTCAGTTTTCATATCAATTCTAGTTTGCAGATCACATCAAGCAACATTATTGAAAGTTATTGAGTGCATCCTTACTATAAATATATATTTTCTTTTTATAGAAGCATAGGACCTTTAGATTTACTGCCAGATGGCTTTAGATCTGTGAAACTGAAATTAGAAGCATGATAAATTCCAATTATTCTTTCTACCTTCATTTATAAATGTCGATCACAATGGTTCCCCTAATAAAAGGGATGCTCATCTCTTCGGATGTTATTCTTGACGAACTTGAAGATGGTATACTGTTTAAGTCACTTCAAACTTATATACGAGGATGTTGGGCAAAATTGACACTTCAATAGTATTTTGCCTATCTGCAGTCTCAAACCAGTCTAAGTTTTCCAAATAACTTTAACAAATATGATAGAATAAAAATGTAGAAACAAATCTCCTAAGAGAGAAGAATTACAGAAAAATCCATTTGTTCATGTAATCCAAAGTAGGAGACAGTAATCTTTTGATGATGGGCAGAAGCAAATCATTCGAGTACCAACTACCAAGCACTGATTTCTGTTGCCAATCATTTAGATTGGTTGGTCTCTTTAAAAACTGACTTTTCAATTGCAGAAGAAAACATAATAATTTACTGGCACAATTATCCTTACATTTTGCAACAATATTGATATTGATTTATTCATTTCATGGCCAACTAACTGTTTCACAGCAAAGTGATTTGTTTCTTAATTAAATATTTTCAGTCATATTGTATTATTACTGCTGCATGCATGAATTGTTAATAGTTATTCACATAAAAAACAATTTTAATATTACACTCTGTGACTCCTGAAAATTAAATTCCAACTGGTGATCATTTGATAAGTTTTGTTGAAGATTATCAAATATGACACCTAGATAACAAACTTTCAAAAACTTGTTTATACTCCAATTCAATATCATAGAGAATAATCTCTAGCTTGGTGATTTTCTTTTTCAAAAACCTCTCTTGTTGTGATAATATCAATTGTTTAATTAGAGCATGAAGAAGTTACCAGACTTACGGTATATCATCACTAGATCTTCTAATAAAAATTGACTGCGCCTTTCTTTATCAGTTTTATATTCCTTTCTCATACATGGATGGACTTTTTTCTGACAGTTGGTATTTCCGGAATTTTCAGGATGCCATGAGCTGTGCAGATGACTTTTTCAAGTTCCTCTGCAAATGGGTTTTGGATAATTGTCCCAAAGATATGAAACTTGTTTCAAAACGAATTGACAAAACCTGCATTGATCGGCTTCAGTCATTGATATCCGGTAAAGTTGAAAAGATCTCCTATGCTGAAGCAGTAGATGTTTTAGGAAAGGTATATACTGTACTAAAGTTCCTTGGACATAATTTTGATGATCCTTTTCACCTCGAACGTTTTTCACCTTATAAATGTTTTTGAGCATTTCCTCCCAGGTTGAAGATAAGAAGTTTGAAATAGAACTTAAGTGGGGGTCTGCTCTCACAGCAGAGCATCTAAGGTTTGCCTATTTTTCTAATGATCATATATGCATGTCTGAAAGGTTTGAAGCCTGTGACTATTTTAAGCGCTTATCTTCTTATTATGATGCTATTACAGTTATTTGGTAGAGGTGATCCATAAGAAACCTGTAATGATATACAATTATCCAAAAGAAGTTAAGCCATTTTATGCACGCTTGAATGATGACGGAAAAACTGTTGCAGCATTTGATCTGGTTGTACCAAAGGTGGGCTCAGTATTAGTCAAGCTTTTTTATATTTTTTATACGGTGAAATGTATTTCAGTAAGGTTTCCTCATAAAGCTGGATGATTTTCCTTTTTGCAGGCAAGAACGTTAATTTCAGGTAGCCAAAATGAGGAGCGCTTGGATATGTTAAGTTCAAGGTAACGAAATTTTTATCCCTATCCATTTTTTTGGGCATTATGCTACTCATCATCCCACACCATGCACCATACATATTTTAATTTTTTTAATTTTATTTTATTCCTACTAAACTAATTGAGTTGTTCTATTTATCAGCCATACACCACATATTTGTCATGGGAAAAAGGAAAAAAATTAAAAGAGGTGTGGTGTGCAGGGTGTGGGATACTAAGTAGAATTATTCATATTGAGAACACTAATTAAAGAGCACACTTACCTTCAATTTGCCCCGATCCCTGGCTATTGTGCTGGAGGCCCTTGTATGTGTATCTATAAATTAAAATGGGACAATTATGGGTATTTGGTAGTTAATACCATGGAAGTTGTAGAACCTTCCCCTTGATCAAATGGGATTTGCATTTGGCTTCACAGTAATCAAGATTCATGTTCAATAGATTTTGAAATCAAGAGGTTTAATGCTGGAAATCCCCAGTTTCAAAGGCAGCTGCCATGATCCAAATTCCTTATGTGCTTTATACACAGAGAATGCTTTTGTTTGTAGCATGGACTAACTAACAAGAAATTCAGGATAAGAAAATTTCTGGGGCACTTGGATGGTTTTGTTGCTTGTTATATAAGTCACGTTTATTTTGCAAAATGACATCAATAAACAACTGAAGTGAAAGTATCACTGAACTGAAAACAAAAGTAGACGAATCCTTTTTGTGGACACTTGTGTTGCCTTGGTTCAATTTGTGGCTAATATTTATGGCGATGCAGTCTTATGGCCTCAAACTTGTACCTGTTTTCTCATCAAACTGCTAACATTAACTTCTTTTTTTGCTGTATCTGCTTACAGAATAAAGGAATTGGGGTTGCCAAGAGAGCAGTACGAGTGGTACTTAGATCTTCGCAGGCATGGAACAGTCGAGCATTCTGGATTCAGTCTTGGGTTGGACCAAATGATTCTCTTCACCACTGGGTTGAGTGATGCTAGAGATGTTATCCCTTTTCCCAGAAGCTATGCCCAAGCCGACAACTAATCGGTTCTAGGTGGAAACTTCACTTCAGAAGTGAAGATGCTCAACGTCAAACTGCCCTATCATTTAATTCAGTGAAAAAAAAATCTAAACTATAGTTCATCTTTGTGCCATTGAATTCTCATATCATCTCATCAAATGCATAAATGTGTACGGGAAAAATTTATAATAAAAAGGGAATATCCCTCCAGTTTACACTTTTCTGTTTTGCCTTAAAGTTGCTTGAAATGGATTCTCAAATACATTCTTGCATAGAAAGCATTGTGTTTGTGCAAGTTATCATAGCCGCGGCATGACAAATGCCTAGTAGTCCTAAAAATCAAGAATTATATTCTCCCTTTTGTGTCTCAGTTCTTCATTTGTTTTCTCACGCCTTACACTTTCAATAAGCGTTCAAGAATATCCGTATTGTTCCGAATTCTGAAAAGTATTTCGTTACGAATACAACATGATGTTTGTATTTTATGAGATATATGCTTTCTACCACCTCTTTGTACTTCATGATGACCCTTTTGGGGACTTGAATCGTTCTGCAGCTGCAAGTATAAGCCTGTGTGCTCCACATACAACATTAGCTTGCGAGTACGGAGTAGCTAATATCCATAGTCCTTCTGTCATCTAGTGACTACTTAGATGGAGAAAATTGTACATGAAAGTCCACTACATGATAGAACTGCAGCCAATAAAATCAAGCATGAAACAGAACAATAAACTAGAAAAGACCCGAAATGAAGACCATAAATTCAGAATTCTTGTCATTTAGAATCTCTAAAATAGAACCCTCAGGATCACAGAGAGAGGCTAAGACTATTTATGGATGAACTATGGCCATTAGAGTATCAGCCATGGTATTGTTTGAACCAAGTGGAAAGAAAAATGGGTAGAGCTCATATCGGACATAACAACTACTATATAGAACTCGGCATCCCTTCCGGTTTTCGCAAAAGGTTTCGAAATTGGCAACAGCAATGGCCAAACACTGAGCACAGCCTATCTGAGAAAGGTCCCTTGTGCACTGAACCAACGCATAAAGTGTCACAAACGGTGACAATTTGGTGTCACCTTTCCCAAGCCCCTCATTCTTAGGCTCGACAGCTCGTGCTCTAATTTCATCCATTAGAACTCCGAGTTCTTTGTTGAAATTTTCAGGGTCTGTTACATTGTCTACATTGAAATAGACTATACTAAAAGAATATGTATCGACTTCTCCAATGAAGCTCTTATTGTTGTAACGCAAAAAGCAATACTCATACCAAAGTCTTGCGTCGGCTTGGTTTGGACAACGTTTCCGTATTTGATTTGCTGCATCTTGGATACAGGTTGAGCAGTCTGTGCTGCTCACATCCCCTCTGCATTGAGCCAGGCCGAAAACTGTGTCTTTCCCTTTACCAAAGGAAGTGGCAATAAAACCGTTGGAGGCTGTTTTGGAAACCAATTCAGATAACAAGCGATCTATATTTGCCGACATTTGGCTATTTCTGCTAATGTTAGTGTCTCTGTTGCAGAATTCCCCTGAAGGATCTGCAGATTCTGCATTGCAAATGCATAGAGCTAGTAAGAGAAGAACTTTGTATATCAAATTCATTTTTCTCCTTTGTAGCTCGTGAAGCTTCAGTTCATGAGGTTCTTCTTATTAGGCTGGATGTGGGGACTCCCCAGCAGACATTCTTGACTAGTTTGACCACTACCATCTTAGATGAAGTTCTGAATTTGGGAATTATTCAATACTGCCAAATGGAAAAGGGAATTGATCTATGGTCTATCTGTTGGATAGGCAAGGACCATAAGGTTTTCTGTCAAGGGAATATGTGACATCAAAGTGCCAGAGGAGCTGGAAAATGGCATTATTTCTATAGTAAAACATCCACAGGATTTATCAGCTATCTGGACATTGAAATTCAAAAATATGTCGTTACCTAATAATACCAATGCATAAACAATCAGTATTTACTTAAGAAGGCCAATCTAGTGTCAACCCACAAAGACATTTTAAGGGTTGGTGACTGCTCTCTTGTATTCTTCTGTGCTAAGGGTCAAAAGAAACAAAAGAAAACTACCAAAGACATTTGACTATCCAAATTCATCTCCAGTCTTCTTCCTTTGCGCTGTCTGTCTTTGAAGTACTTATGGTGTTGCCGACAGCTATAGGTGTAGAGACTGGCCTTGCATGACTTTGACCAGATGCCCAACTTGAATGAATTTGTCAATATTCTGTGTATGAATTAGACGAACGACTTCGTCGCAGCTGAAGTATCAGAGTTTCATGGAGTGTGCTCTTCTTCATCGGCAAACTCGAGCAGAAGTTTACCATCCTTGGCTTTCTTCTCTTCGAGGAGCACAGCTTCTAGGCAGACACATCGTTAAATTCACGCTTTCGATTTCAAAAATATATCTATCAACTGATTGCTTGAAGAAGAGTAATACAAATCATCATCCCTTTTATCATCATTCTCTCATCATCTCATGATATACTATTAAATGATTGAAAACTATTTATTATGTTTTACTTACAGGCTTAATTTAATGTCACATCAAGAGACATTGAGAATGATGATGATAAAAATGATGATAAATATATTTATCCTTATTTGAAAATGTGTCTTTTTCCGTTTATAATTCAACGCTTTTTGTGAAAACAACGCTTTTTGTGAAAACATATATTTTCCGAACCCATCTTCTCATTGAGTAATTTTAGATACATTCTTAGGGTATGCAAAGCTTGTACACTCATTTTGAAAAATAATAAAGTTCACCATTAAAAAATATTTTTTTTCCATGTAGACCCCAAATTCATCAACTTTTTCAAAGAGATTGTTACATGCCCTAAGAACCCTAAGACTGTAAATATCATTTCCATAATGATTTGATTAAACATTTATTCTTATGATTCGTCACGTAAGATTCCTGTAGGATTGGTCTGTATGTACTATATTTGCCACAAAATCTGTACATTGGTTTGACATTGTTTTTTCCTGTTTTTGATTGCTTACTGCAACACTGCTGTTGATATTTGATACGTGTTGTTCCAAATTCTGAAGAAGCATTTCGTAACCGAGACAGCATGATTGCATCTTGGAGATAGATGCTCTTCAGTGCTGATAAATTAAGTAATCGTCACGGACATTGAATTCAAAAACGTTGTATGGTATAAGGATCCTAAGAGTATAGGGTTTAAGACTATAAAAAAATTAATATTCAACTGTTCTAAAACTTTCAGACCAATAGTTAGTCCTATAAACTTTCTAGAAGCATAAACTTATTTGCTCTACAATAGGAAATACCCATATTCCTTTTAATTAGCATCTAATGACCACATTATAGAAAAATAAACCAAGAAAGACGGGAAATCAAGACAACAGAATTTTATCACCCAAAAAAAAAAAAAAACATATTGAACTACTTAATTAGAGCCCCCAAGGGTCGTGCAGGATCACATAGATAGATAGGCTTAAAATATTCTTGGATAAACTATAGCCATCAGAGTATCAACCCCAGTATTGTTTGAAACAAGTGGAAAGAACAAAGGATAGAGCTTGTATCGGACATAACAACTTCTATACATAACTTGGCACCCCTTCCGATCATTGCAATGTTCTTCAAAACTGCCAGCAGTGATGGCCAAACACTGAGCACAATATATCCAAAATGGTGGCTTGTGCACTGTGCCAATGCATAAAGAGTCACAAACGGAGACAACTTGGTGTCACCTCTCTCAAACCCTTCATTCTTAGGCTCAACAACTCATGCTCTAATTTCATCTATCAGAGCTCCAAGTTCTCTGTGGAAGTTTTCAGGATCTGTTACAGCATCTATAATATTGTAGTAGAAAACACCCAAGATGTATCAACTTCCCCAATTAAGCTCTTATTCTTGCAACAATTTGGACAGCTTTTCCATATCTGGTTTGCTGCATCATGGATCCAACTCGAGCAGTCTGTGTGGCTCACATCCCCTCTGTGCATTGAGCCAGGCCAAAAACTTTGTCTTTCCCCTTACCAAAGGAAGGGGCAATAAAACCGGCAGAGGCTGTTTCAGAAACGAATTCAGCTAACAACCAATCTATATTTGCTGATGTTGGCTATTTCTCCTAATATTAGTGTCTCTGTAGCAAAATTCCCCTAAAGGATCTGCAGATTCTGCATTGCAAATGCATAGACTAGCAAGAGAAGGACTTTGTATATCAAATTCATACTTCTATATTGTACCTCACGTGAAGCTTCATTTCATAAAGTAGTTATTATCGTTTTGGTGGCAGTTTAAAGCATAAAGACTAGGGCTAACCAGAGATTACAATAATAACATACCTTTCCTTTTGGGGGATCCAATAGAGGTGACACATTGGTGATGCAGAGCAGTTGCAAGCCTGAAAGCTATAAAAGATCAGCAGCTGCAACATGTATACTCCATATTCACAGGGTTTGCCCCATCCAAACTGCTACAACTGCTCTGCCCCAGCTCATATGTGAATATTCATCAAAACAAAACTGCCAGAACAGACGTTTAAATCTGACCAACATCAGATGAAACACTCAAGTTGATCTTGCTCTACCTTTTCATTTAAATTTTCTCTCTTGCAAGTCCAGGTTATACAAACAACCATTTTACTGAATCCTGTAGGCTGATTTTGTATTCTCTCGATAAGAGGGAACTGAAATACATTGCAAGGAAAATACCCCACTGAATCCAATTAATCAGGTCATTTGATCACTGATATTATCATCAGTTCGAAGAATCTACCCAACTATACCCTGGTTGCTTTATGATATTATTCTTTTCCATCAACATTCTAATTTCTGCTGCATCATCCCACTGTCCAACATCAGCATACATATTATATAGCAACACATATGGGGCTGAACTTTTGGGTTCAAGTCTCATCAATGCTTCAGCAGCAACTCGGGCCAACTCTACATTCTGATGCACCCTACAAGCACTTAATAATGCACCCCATACAGCCTTATCTGGTTCACATGGCATACTATTGATCAAATCCATGGCCTCCTCAAGCTGCCCATGCCGACCCACAATATCCACAAGCGCAGCAAAATGTTCAACCCGTGGTTCAATATCAAATTCACAAGTCATGGATTTGAATTGTTTCCGGCCTTCTTCAACTAATCCTGCATGAGCACATGCATGCAAAACTGAGATAAAGGTAATATATGTAGGCTGCACTTTAAGCCTCCTCATCACTTCAAAGAGCTCAAGAGCCTCTTTGGAAAAACCATGAGATGCGTAACCACCAATCATTGCATTCCAAGAGATTACATCTTTCTGCAGTTTCATCTTGCCAAAAATGGTCCGTGCCTGATTTATTGCCCCACATCTTGAATACATGGTAATGAGAGAGTTATATATTGGCACATCTGGAATAACTGTCTTTGTGACCAGCTGATGGATCTGCATACCTAGGTGAAGATCCACTAGCCCAGTACACACGCTGAGAACTGAAGATAAAGTGTGTCTATCAGGTTTCTCCCCTTCAAGTAGCATCTGAGTGAAGAGTTTAGCTGCTTCATTGTAGTCCTCATTTTTCTCATATCCTGCAATCATGGAGTTCCAGGATACCAGGTTCCTCTGGGGCATCCTTTCGAAGAAGTCATTAGCAAGGGTTAAACTGCCAATTTCCATGAACCCCGATATCATTGTATTCCATGAAAGGGTATCAGGATTTGGCATTTTACCAAAGAGATTTGAAGCCTCTTCCATATTAGACGAATGGACATAGCCACAGATCATTGTATTCCAGGAAAAAGTATCCCTTTCTGCCATTAGGTCAAAAAGTTCCCTGGCAGAAGCAATATCTCCCACTTTCACATAGCACATAATCATAGAATTCCATGATACCAAATTTCTCTTGAATGTCACATTACCCTCTTTACTTTGATCATGATAAAATGGAATATGATCAAAAAGGTGTCGTGCTTCTTCAACCCTTCCTACCTGACCATAGCCTGCAATCAAAGTATTATATGCATGCACTAAGTCTTCTTTGGCTTCATCCTTATTACCAAACTCAAAAAGAACTCTTGCAGCTTTATCCAACTCATCATTCTGAATAAGACCCGATATGAGTGCACTGAGGGAAGCTGCATCCCGTTCTGGCATTCTCTCAAAAAACTCAATAGCACGCACCACATTACCATTACGTAAAAACCCAGTAATCATAGCATTCCAAGAAATGACATTACGCTTAGGCATACTAGTAAAAAGCTGTAACGCCTCATCCATCTTGCCATTCTTTGCATAACCACTGATCATAGTGTTCCACGAAACGCAATCTCTCTCTGGCATGTTATCAAACAATTTCCTCCCCTCCTCAATATACCCACTTCCACGACATGAAATATAACCTGAAATCATCAAATTCCACGATACAATATCTCTTTCAGGCAATTCATTAAACAGCTTACGTGCCTTACCCATCTCTCTTCGTTGAACATACCCACTTATCATTGAATTCCACGTAACAGTATTTCGGTTCTTCGTACTATCAAACAGGGCTCTCGCTTCAAAAATCCGACCAGTCCTGATCAAATGGGAGATCTTTTTGTTTAATGAATATAAGTCAGTGTCCCGATAAGAACTCTTAGGTCTCAAACCTGTGGTAAAAGAACAGGAAGGGACAGACCCATTGTTAGATATGCGAGTAAGCATGGGCCCGTGACAAGGTCCCTGTATATTTCTGAGTAGTCCGTGTACAGCGAAACTCGGGTTTCGCATTCTCCTCCAACGAATCATCAGGTTAGTATCTGAAGACTGAAGTACGGTTCAGCTGCTGAGAGACACGCAGCCAGCTGCGCCTGCTCATCCGATCCCCACCCCAATGTCACAAACAGGACGTAAACGCTGTCGTTCTAACCATTTCATCGTACGTGACTACAGCAACTCTCCTGCCTGCCGAATGTTATCACCCAACGAACCAAAATGCAATTATTATTTTTTAATTATGAAGAGACAACTTTACAAACAGAAATTTACGAAAGAGGACCTTGTGGTTTTCTCCAAAACCAAATTCCTCTACAAATCTTACGTGTATATGGAGAGGGCAACAAGAGTCATTCATCCAAAATATTAAGTGTCAATGGGAAATTAATGCAAATTTTAAGGGCTTTGAGATCCTATAGAATTCTTATACCAATTGAAGAAAACATAAATTTAACCTTTAAAATATTTACTGTTTAATAGATATTATAAAATTCATACATTTTAAAATAGCGACGAAAAAAAAAAGGATTAAGGAATCATTATATCAATTTCAAACATAGCTACCTATCCTAACATAGTAATATACTTCATAAAAACTATTATGGAGAGAGAGAGGAAAAAATACATGGTCTTTTTCGTGATCATCCTCCTACCATCCTCTAATCATATTAAATAATTTAATATTATTTATCATTTATTATACTTAGAGTAATGTTAGAAAGAAACCATTGTAGCAGTGCATACTTTGCACACACTGCATTGATGCTTCTAGTTGATTATTTCCAATATTCACTTGGGAAGATGTGTAATCTAAATGATACAACATTATGTGTGCAAAATGGATGCTTCCAATAGTAACTTCTACCTATATTTATTCATATATATATATAGAGAGAGAGATAAACCCCCGTATGGATGCAACTAAGGGGCCACTAACACAGCCGGCATGCTTAAAGCAAGCCAAAAACCCATTTTAAACAACAAAAATAAAACCATTCATACAAGAAGGTTGTGAAGAAAAACCCGCCAATTACGCAGCCTGTCTCCATTTCGCTCTCCGATCAAGAACCTTCCCAGTTCCCTCCACGACAAAGTTATCAACCTCGCTTCACATGCGTGCCTCCCCACTCACCACGTCATAAAACTCGTACACACCCACAAATACACGAGCCCACAACGCACCGAGACGGGCAGAGAGAAAGAGAGAGAGATTGCAAATATGGGGGGGCATGAGGAAGAGGTGGGGGAGGAATATTTGTTCAAGATAGTGCTGGTTGGTGACTCTGCGGTAGGCAAGTCCAACCTCTTGTCACGCTTTGCTCGCAACGAGTTCGATACCAACTCCAAGGCCACAATTGGCGTGGAGTTCCAGACCCAGGTGGTGGAGATTGATGGCAAAGAAGTCAAGGCCCAGATCTGGGACACTGCTGGCCAAGAACGTTTCAGGGCTGTCACCTCTGCTTACTACAGAGGCGCTGTGGGTGCCCTCATTGTTTACGATATTAGTCGGAGGACTACCTTTGACAGTGTCAAGCGCTGGCTCGATGAACTCAGCAGTAAGTTCTTATATTTATGTGTGTGATTGATTAATTTTGGTTGTGGAGAAAATGTGGGGAATACTATTGGATGTCAAAAGTTTTGAGTCTGCAATTCCTATAGTGCTTGATGATTAGTCATCAACTGATTGTGGGTATGCTTGCTTTTGTTTTACAAGTTAATGAGTTTGTTGGTATGATGAAAAATTGCGAAAGAAGAATAAGAATCAAAAGTTATGGGGATTTTTTTTTCTTTTGATTCTACAAATTAAAGGTGGAGCTCGGTTGAACCAAATAGTTTAGTGGGTACTTGATTGATTTTCTCGTACAACTGTTTTCTGCATCCTTGCTAAAAGGAAAAAAGAAAGGGAAGAAGAGGTTTACACTTGAGTTTCATGACGAAGGAAACAGAAATTACTGACCAATGGCTACTTGATTTTCTATGCTAAGTTGAGGGTTCCTTTTCGGAATTTAAGCAATAGAAACACATTATTTGGAATTTCATTTGCTTCATTGCTGGCCAGTTTACTTACAAATAAAAGAAAAACAAATTGATCGTTAGTTTTGTTTTCATCGTTCTTTCAAGTGACTGCAAGGGCGGTTTCTCTCTCCATAAACCATTAACCTGATTCTTCTTAACCATAGAGGAAACCGCAATCGGTCAATTGTGTGTATTTTTGTATCATTTAAAAAATCAAGTTCAGAATATGAAATGGTAAGTATTTAGATTTGAACTTCATCCCTTGTGGATAGATGTTTAGGCACAGAAAGACATACTCACATTTTGATTCCCTCTCTCTGTGTGTTACCACATTCATATATGCAAGAGTCATTCTGTTAGGCGTCTTGTGCAGGGCAGTAGGAATATGGCTAACATATGCTAACAGACTGTGTTGTGTAGGCTAGGTGCTTCATCCTCAAATAATGGCTCTACTTGACCCGCTTATCTGTGAGCAATGGCCTTCCCTGAAAAGTTTCATTACATTTTGGCACAGAATGTCCAATCTAATGGGGCTGATTCGCTGCATTATGTATTTAAATGGCATTTAGGCACAATATTCATTTTATTGTATTGGAAACTTCCGAGGGTGCGGTGCATGGGACCGGGGTTTACTCTATAGGGGTGGATCCGAAGGGCCCTGCCTTGGAGAGGTTTCCCGACATTAGAAAAAAAAAAATCATTTTATTGTGAGGGTTGGTTGAATTTAAAAACAGTTCACAACAAAATTAGCATAGGACTTGTACTTTTTCCTTCAAATAAAAGTCTTCATCGTTTCAATAGTTCCCTTTTTGTATTTGTGCTGACTCTCTCTTTCAATCTCTCTCTGCAATGCCACTCTTTTGCAATCTTTTATGTTTATCATTTGTTTCTTTCTTCCGCATGCGACCCTTGATTTGTTATATGGAGGTCAGTTTCCTCTTGTATGTTTAGTAAGGCCAACTAAGTGAACTTTTAATTCGATTTTATGCAGCTCATTGTGATACCACAATGGGGAGAATGTTGGTTGGGAACAAGTGTGATTTGGAGAATATAAGAGAGGTAAGTGTGGAGGAGGGCAAAAGCCTAGCAGAAGCAGAAGGATTGTTCTTTATGGAGACATCTGCACTTGATGCTACTAATGTGCAAACTGCATTTGAGATTGTTATCCGGGAGATTTACAACAATATCAGCAGAAAGGTTCTGAATTCTGAGTCTTATAAGGCTGAATTGTCGATGAATCGAGTAAGCCTGGCCAATGGTTCTGGCTCATCCAAGCGATCTTTCTCTTGTTGTGCTAATTGATCTTTTGTTCTTTCAGTTTCACATTAAACTTAATTAGGGTACCTCTTATATACCTCTTTGTACTCTTTTCTCTTTCTTCCTGTTTGATAGTTACCTCTCAATACGGTCTCTCGAGTGACCAGTTTATTTTATTGGTTCTGGTGCTTTTCATTAATTGATCTGTATTAGATGAGATTGGACTTGGAATTCTCTTCGAGAGCACTGGCCAAATGGCAGTGCATCCTCATATTTTGGCTTTATATCATTAAAACCTTCGTTGGATTAGCCAAACCAATAAAACTCTACATATGAGATGAGCTACAGTAAATGCAAAACATTCTCCATTTTTGGTTGGGTACTGTTTATAGCCATAACAGATATTTTATTCCACTTTATTACCGCACAAAATAAGGAAGCCCCATATCAATGACAAGGGTATTTTATCGCAATAAGAGAAATATTCGAAAGAAAGAGTTCGGTTAACCACTTTTTCCTACATGCCGGAGCTTTCCTCAATCCCACACAGAAAGCCCTTTTCACCACTAATATTTTATTCCACTAACAAATATTTTAAGTTCTGATTTTTTACAAATGGCTATATTATGTTCATATTTTTGTACGAAATTTCACTGAACACACGATAATTAGTTTAGGAGAAAAAATATTTGTAATAGTGAATTGTACAACCGCTGCGTAATTACTTTGAAAAAAAGTTAATAAAACATGATATCCACATGAAAAAAATTAATTTTTTAATAGTTGACCTCACTCTTTTTTAAAACAATTACGTGACGTTTATGCAATTTAAGATTGTACGTAAAATTATTCATTTTGCAAGGTTTTGTGAAAGTGGTAGAGTTCGTAAATGTGTTTGAATATAGAAATTTCTTTAGATTTGTTATTACGGGAAGCTTGAGAAAGTGATGGGATCCATTAAAATGAAATTCGAATAAAGAAATAGAGCTTTTTTTTTTTTTTTTTGGTGAAAACTCATTAATTTTTATTCTTTTAATCACAATATCCGTTGCAAATAATTAAACGAAAATTATTTTTTATATTAAAATTTGTTTTGATTTGTAAGGTTGTTAGGTTGAATGTGAAAAGTTTTTTTTTTTAATGTGATATTTTTAATTCCCAGACAAAGGAAAAAAGAAAAACCATATTTCAAGAATATAAATAGAGTATTGCACATCTACAAAGGAATTACACAAAAATCATCTCACAAATTAACGTGATTTCATCTAATCCGTTAGATCTATTTTGTAATAAAAATAACTTTATAATCTGATGAATCACATTTAATTTGTTAACTAATAAGGTAACGCTGTTATTTATGTTAACTAATAAGGTAATGCTGCTGCTGCTGCTGCTGCTGCTAAATACAAATGTCGAGGAAATAAGTTTCATCCGCAGAAGAAATAAAAAATTGTAGATCAAAGTTCATGAAGGCACTGATTGTTGACAAACAACATTTTCAGCTAAAAGATTACACACATATGACTTATATATATATATATATATATATGCATGATGATGCATACATACATAAATACATACTTACATGTATATATTTTGTTATTCTGATAGATACCCTCGATCGGATGATAATCTATATTGAGAATTGTGTGGAAGCTCTCAAGCACATGGGGTTCATAATCAATATGCTTAATTCTATGTTAAGGTATTTACATTGTGCATGCGCAAATATGCTCTTGGGGAAGGGCAATTTCTTGAAATCATCGATGACATTGTTATGGACTGCTACCAGAATACACAATTTGTACATCCAGGACAGAAGTCATAGATTTAGATAAACATTTAAACTTCCGATATATAGACGCCTGAGCTCCTTCCTTGCCTACAAATATTATCCGGGAATAGAATGCACAAATGGCTGGTCGTTTGCTAGTCGAACCTAGGAGATTAACTCTACTGAAAAATGGACACTAAAGGAAATATTCTACCATCTATCAATCCTGAAAACATGAGAGAGAGAGAGAGAGAGAGAGAGATTCTCAGGGCTTCCTCAAGGCAGATGCTGCACCCATCACAATAGCCAAGACAAGGCCGAGACCAGCACCAAGGGAAGCACCCACCGCTGCAGATGTTAAGGAGGACGCCTTGGCTTGGGAATCTGCGCTCGCATCTGCTATAATTGCACGTTCTCTTGCCAATTCCAACAAAAGTCTATCTCTAGATAGTTCCTTTAATTTGAAAGAAGAAATAGAAATTAACAGCAAAACAAAAACACAGAATAAAATTTTTTCTGTTGTGTTTTGTAAGTAATAAGAACTTCATTAAAAAGTGCAAAAGGCTACACTGGATCTATACTTTAAACTTTTATCAGTCATGACATACTTCTTCAGGTACTTAACTCTATAATTCTCTCACATAATGACCACTTTAGTTGAAAACAATATCTTGCCAAAATTCTGCCCATCGTCATTATTTTGCGAAACATGTGGAAAAGGAGTTCAATCATATCCACTCCCAACCCAAAAAGTAAAACAGAGAAAATTAACACCATTTCCCCGTCTTTTGGTGCAATATAAAGAAAGTCAAATGGTTTTACCTGGAAAGATGCCTCCTCATGGCTCCGAAGCGCGCGGTGGACTAGCTGACGGAGAAAGGTGACACCCTCCACTGGAAGAACAACATCTTTCTTCTGGAAAGACCTCCGAACAAGATTCATTGGGGCAAAAAGAAGCGTTTGAGTACCCATCCTCCCATCAGAAACTCCACCAGCTGCACCCCAAGACAAAGAAGCACTTGCAGCACCAGGCATAACATATGGACACGAATTGATAACTCCAGTTGTGCTTAAAGATGCTTGGTATGCCTGCACAACAGCATCAACTACTGCTCTTTGTTGATGTGCACTGACAGAAAATTTATTTGTTATGGCAAGGACCCAAGGGATTCCTAGAGATTTGGCCTCATCTAACAGAAGTGAAAGTACCGGCTTTTGTTGTGATATATCTGAGTGATTGTATTGAGGTATTTTATGGGACAGGTTGTGCACAAGAACAATCAAATCTGTCTTCCTACTTAGGTCACGAATTCCCATCCACAGTTCATCCCTGAAACGAGAAACCTCCCTGTTCAGATCCTGCAGTACAAGAAATTAAAAAAAAAAATGAAAGTAAGGACACAGTCCAGAAGTACAACAATAAAATGGGGGAGAATAGCAGCAGCAAAACTGAACCAATAAGAGTTCCTTCTGAACCTAACCAGTTCAATGATAGATGGAGTTGTATGTATACTCTATTCAAGCCCCATCTATCCCATTGGGCCTCATCTACATCTACATTGCCTTGTGAGTCAGAACATATTGATACCATAAACAGAGATATTGAAAACACACAAAGAAACAGTAATGGCATTGCACATTCTGCCTCCCCAAAAAGGCAAAATTGTATGAGTTACTGCAGAACACAGATCAGCTATAGGGCCGGAAACAGCAACAATAGCTACAATATGCTAAGCTTACAACAACTGAGAAAAGAAATCGCAATAAAATGCGGTAGTACATAAAAAAATAAAAATAAACCATATAAATTGCAGAAGCCCGAGAAATGTGACTGTCAATTGCTCATTGTAAGTGGAAATCCTAAATATACCAGCAAGAACTCAAAGCTTGTTTATCTCCTTCAAACAGGTCAACACAACCATGTCCACAGCCAAAAAATAATGTTGGACCAAAAACCAAAACAAAAAAGAACCAAGAAACAAATAGAGAATCTTGAACAAGAATTATTTCCTCCAGACTGAGAGACTCATGTTCAAGACATGTGCACATGATGATCAGCTTATCAAATTGACTTGTTCATATAGTGGTTTAACTAAAGAATATAAATGACAAGAGAGTCGACCAAGGCTTGCACTAAAATCTAGACATTAATTTGCCCAATCCCAGTCCTATTAAATCAGGCATCCTGGCCTCCAAATTTCCTGCTAATGTATCCAACAAAAATGATACGATTCAACATTAAGGAATTTTTTTGTGGCATTCTTCCTACTTTATTTTCTCCTTATTGAAAGAATTTATGCATAAACCTTTAACTAACAGCATGTATGCAAGTTGTACAATACACCATAGAATACCAAATTACTTTCCCCTTTATTTTTGCAACGAGGTTAGAGGGGATACCAAGTCACTCATAGCTGGAAAACTGAGATTCTCTGAACTTATATATCCCTAAGATTCAACCATCATCAGCTGACCATCAGAAATGAAATGCATAATGAGGCAATGATAGCATACAGAATTCAGATGATACTAATAAAGCGGTGACACAAGTGACTAGCCTATAATAGGAAACAAATATGCTCTGGTGTGGTACTGTTTGTACAAATTATAACAAATTGCATTTGCAATGTTGAATGAAATGTGCCCCATAAACAAGGAACATCATTTACAAAAGGAAAAAAAAATACCTGCAAATTTATCCCTGCTGAATCGCAGTAGAATAAACCACCAGCAATCCCCTCTTGAACATCGGTCTCAGCAAGCATATTCTCAATATTGGTGACAGTGTGGACCTTGCTTTCACCAAGTATTGCCTTTAGAAGAGAAGTTTTACCAGCACCCTACACAGCAAATAAGTCAATTTAAGTCTCTATAATTTACCAAAAAAATTAAACATATTTTGTCATTACCTACATACATACATTCACGTGCATGCGTGTGTGTGTGTGGGTACGCATGCATGTGTAATCAGTACCTCAAGGCCAAGTAACCGGACCCTACGAGTTCTGACATGAACCTCCTTAGAGACAGTAGCAAAATCACTGGTACAGAATATGGAAAAATCACTCAGACCTTCAGGACAGATAAATTTGTCGTCGTGAAAAGATCCCGAAGTATTTTCATGATTGAGATTGGCGCCATCTGAATCAACAGAAGGAAACATGGGCACCAATGTATCTGCCACGATCTGATGCTTTGGCGGCCGTCTCAATGGTGCTCCAACTAGAACTCGCATCTTTTGCAATTCTGGCTCCACTCCATGATTTGAAGAATAAGTTGGAACTGAGGGAAAGGATTCCACTCTAGTGGAACACCTGGATGGTTGGACAGTCAGGTGTGCCTTTTGGTTTTCTATGTCACTCAAAAGGAACCAGTATACAAATGAAGAGCATCTTGATCATATCAGCTCAAACAGGAGTAGCAAAAGCAAGCATTAAAAAGGGGGGAAAAACAAGAAAAAGGAAAAACATGACAATAGCCACAGGCCCACAACTAATCAATATTAGGACTGAAAGATCAATGTAGGTGATCCAGAGAAGACATCAATCATGAAAAGATTATGATGAGAATGATGGCAAAATATCAATATCTTTCGTATTTTTTAACAATCAGGGCTGTTAAAGGATTGGAAAATTAATTTAAAAAACAAAATACAAAAGCGAGAGGATGGAGGAGGGTTATAAGGATTGCAAAGGACAATACCAGTTGCCGTTGACTTGAGCGTGAACCAGTGTACAGAGATGCAACCTAAATCCGGTGATATCAACTTTTAAAGGTTCTCCATTCTTCTCACCAGGTAGTCCATTCCATCCAAGAGGAGTAATTGAAGTAGCGGTGCGAATAACTGGAGACTCTACAATATGGCCAAGCTCAACAGCCCCTGCAACTGAAAGACCAAGCCACTGCTGTAGATGTGGAAACTGCGGCAGTTGCTCAATTCCTAGGAAAGATGTAGGATTATCACTCATACACAGGTCATATATTCTGCACAAAAGACAAATTCAAACCAAGAATGAGACTTACAATTCCTGAATTTTCATTCTGGCATGTCAAAAAAACACGGTTATTGATAGAGACATTAGATATAGACTTTCAACTTTTAGAGCTATCAAGAACCTATCAATAGTAATTTTCAGCAAAATTTGGATTTTTTTGGTTATGACCCATCTGGGGAGAGTGTAGATCATTTTAAAATTCAAAGCTCTGAGAAAGTCTTCTCAAGTGGAGACTGGAAGAAATTATCACAATTAGAGGATCTACGTTGTAAAATTTATAGATGACGCATGAAGAAAATATAATAAAACGGAAATCATAGAAGCTAATTGATTATTTTAAATTACAGTTAAAAGTTTTAACCAGCCCAAGAAACTTCCGTGGTCCAATATCAGGATCCATAGGTTCAAACATGATTTGATTTTGATAATTTTAAAAAGGATTTATACGACAAATTGCAGATAAAATAACACTGTTCAGATCTATACTTATACATAGAAAAAGAAAATAGAATAGATACAGGAAAACTGCTAGCCAATGTAACAAGTGACCATCATTTTTTTTTCAATAGGTAACAATTGACTATCAATTTAAGCATAGGGGCAGTATACGATTTTTTTTTATAAGTATGTGTGTGTGTGTGTGTGGGGGGGGGGGGGGGGGGGGGGGGGGGGGGGGGGGTGCAGTATATGATAAAATAACTGAATTGTAAATTGACATACACAATATGTTAAGTTTTGTTTATACAATAATTCACACCTCTGAAATCGAGACCTATATGACTTCATAGAATGTGATTGAAATCGTTCCCTTAATTCCGCAATAACAGATCTGACCTGAAAATGTCTTTTCCAGAAGAAAGTAAATAAAATGAGAGATCCCAAGAGATACTACAACCAGATACCGCACATAATACTGAAAGGCTGTCAAAATCATAAGATTCATGCCACAGGAATATTACAAATCTCGCCCTCCCATGCAGAAACCCTAAGAAAAAGAAATCTCACCCTCCCATGCAGAAACCCTAAGAAAAAGATGGCTAAACAAAAGATAGCACATACCGATGTCAACTTTGAATATTCTGCACCTGACAGTGATTCCACTGATGAATTCCCCAAGAGATACAGCTGTATGAATAAATAGCTTCCAATGAAATCACTAATATAAAGAATAGACTTATCAAGAAAGACTAATATTTAGATGATGTCACATACACGATAAATGAGTGGCCAGGGGACCACTACAAGAATTAATAGACTACAAAAATGCACTAATGAAAACAAAACAACTAATATAATTTTTTTTTATAAGTAAACAAAGTAACTAATATATGCCAGCAAAGAAACCAGAAAAGCAAGTAAGTAGCAACAAAATCAATATTGAAACTTCTAAAATTTCAGCAGTTTTTCCATCCCTCCTGCGCTGTGATGTCAAACCATTCTAATACCAAACAAACAAATAAATGAGGCATGGGTTCATTATATATACCTGCCCAAATGGTACATAAAAAGGTAAATAAGGCACTCTGCGCCAGCTCCTACCATCCCCACCTTTACTACTCTCTTGTTCT
The DNA here is from genome assembly GCF_004785595.1 of Juglans microcarpa x Juglans regia. Taxonomy (NCBI): domain Eukaryota; kingdom Viridiplantae; phylum Streptophyta; class Magnoliopsida; order Fagales; family Juglandaceae; genus Juglans; species Juglans microcarpa x Juglans regia. The sequence goes on along the minus strand of NC_054606.1, from coordinate 4,645,900 downwards.
GCTAACTTTCCACTTGTTGCTACATCTGGTGGCCCTTTAATAGTGTCAGAAAATGGCTTTAGGGAAATGCCGTCTGAGCCCTCTTGGATTTCAAGAGACTGTGGTTCAACTACATCATCTTCAACCAAAGCTGTTGCAACAGAATCAGCCGAGGAAGACATCTCTACGGAGCCAACTTGATTTCCTCCGTATTTGTTGAACTTTCTCCTCACACTCTCCAAAGGAACAAGCCTTGAGAGTCTCCAAAATGAACGCTGTACAGGACCCAACCCCAAAACCAACTGCTCCCCATGATTCTCTTTTAGCTTCTCTATCCCCTCCTTATGTTTTAATGGTGATAAATTAGTAGGTTCAGCTTCAGCAGGAATCGTTTGAGCCTGTGCATTATAATGATGGAAATATGCTGGAGACAGGATACGAGGCACCAGATCTTCTGGAATGCAGTAAGTCTTGAAATAATGATGCCAGCCTTTACTATTAACATAACTGAAAGAAAATACCATAAAATAAAAAATAAATAAATAAAACTTGGATGTGTTATCAAAAAAAAGAAAAGAAAAGAGGAATGATATCTAGAACTCTTGTTGTTCAGTAATATCATAGTTGCTAAGAAGGATATCAGAAACCTACTCTCTTAAAGCAGCATTTCCAACTGGGGGCTGCGAGAATGTTATGCATTTAACTAACACCTTTTCACCTTCCTTTGACGATGATGAAACAGCTATTACCCTCAAAATGGCGAGGGTAGCTAATGCTGCTACCTACAAAGGCAAAATAGGAGTAAATGATGCATATATTTTTTTATAAGTAAGATAAACTTTTATTTATGATCAGCAGAAAGGAAACAACAGCATTATTGAGGTACAGGGCGTATAATTCAAATACATCTAACAAGAGAAAGATAAGAGGCCAAGCATAGCCCAAGTATACCACACCAAGTTAATGATAACAAAAGGTGGGAAAAACTAGAGTAAAGCAGGATAATCAGACTCACTGCTCCACCAAGTGAATGACCGCATAATACAAGCTTCCGCTTCTTCTTTTGAGCAAGCCTGTATAACTCCAAAGCAGGTATCCCTTTAGCACGAGCCAAAAAACCCTAAAGATAATTGGAAAGATTAGAACATTAGAACACCATATAGAAAGTATGATAAAGATCCTCTATGTTGGAGGAACAAGAAACCAACACGTTATCATATAGATCTGTAGGATGGAGGATCAAGAAATCAGAATGGCTAACAGAGAGAGGAAAAGAGCTGCTTAGGAAATGTAGGAAAGCAAGTGTAATTGCCAAGATATTTGAGATGTCCTAACGAGAAATGATCAAATGGACCATGAAAATAGTGGTCGCTATCTTACCCGATGAACAGCAGGTTTAGATTTATCTTTTATTTGCTTAGATTTTGTATCAAGGGGATTCCACAAGTTCTCTGACTTTCCCTTTCGACTTTCACGTTGTTCAGATTTAGAAGCTTCAATTTCCTCAGCATCTTCTATGGCATCCTCATGAAAGATAGCACCTTGTAGTATATTGGCATCAGCCATGACATCCCTTGATTCGTACAAAATAAAATGAAGACAAAAATTAGAAAATTATACAGACTAAGACAAGCTGATCAATAAATTCTATGATGCATACTTGTACTGCTTTGTTCCAACGAATGAAGCAAATAATGTGTCACCTGCTTCTGCCAATAAATACCTGCAAAAGCAAGATGCAAAGAAGCTATATGATAAACAAAAAATTTGAAAACATTATTGAAAAGATGAAAAACCAAAACAGACAAATCATCTCAAAAAACACAAATATATATGCAGAAACATGGTGGGATGATGTCAGTGGCTGATAACATGGTCACTTCCGCTGGTTCCCTCCAATGGTTGGTGAGGTTTACTAGAGCTGTCCAGGATTGGGAAGTGGGAGACATTAGAAAACTTTACAGGGCACTTTGTGAACTGAACCTAAAAGCTGAAGGGGAAGACAGGTTGCTTTGGTAGAATACCGGGAACAACAACTTCTCGGTCAGATCCTTCTATAAGGTTTTGTCGCCGCATTCTTCTATTGTTTTCCCTTAGAAGAGTATTTGGAGGAGTAATGTTCCACTTAAGGTTGCTTTTTTTAGCTGGCCGGCCTCCCATGGGAAAATATTGACTATTGATAAGCTAAGAAAGCGAGGATTCTTAATAATGGATTGGTGCTTTTATGTGTAAAAGCAATGGAAAAACAGTGGATCATCTTTTTTACATTGTGAAGCGGTCAAGGCTTTATGGGATGATATTTTCTCTGGGCTTGGCATTGCCTGGGTCATGCCTAGGAAGGTGGTTGATTTATTGTTATGTTGGAGAGGAATTCGAGGGAATCGTCAAATAGCGGCTGTTTGGAAGATGGTGCCTCTTTGTTTAATGTGGTGTACTTGGAACGAAAGGAATGGTCACTGCTTTGACAACAGGGAACGGTCGATGGAAGGGTTTAGGGACTTTTTCTATCATACATTGTTACTTTGGGCTTCAGCCATTGTATTGAATGGGACTAGCCTTAATGACTCTTTTTTTTTTTTTTTATAAGTGCCTTAATGACTTTTATGTTGATTTCACAGCACTTAGCTTGTAATTAGGTTCATCACTTGTATACTTCCTATGTACCTGGGCTATGCCTAATTACGTGATTAATAAAATTTCTTACTTATCAAAAAAAATATATATGCAGAAATATAAGTTTACTATTTAATAAAAAGAGGGAGTAAGAAAACGAAGTGTGATATACCTAACCATTTGTAACAAAAAAATAAAAAACATTCTTAATATGAAAAAGAGCACATAGAAATTGTTATTGTACACATTACAACATAGAAGTAGGGTACATTTGAAATGTGGTACAATTAAGGTGACTAATTTATGCTTGTGTAGATGGCTTGATAAAAACTAAAATCTTGGGAAAAACAAGGTAATACATTTGGGTCTACTTATGTATAGATGCAGCCTCTTCTTGCCGAAAAACTTGATTATCCAAAATTTTTCCACATAACCTAATAACTGCCATTCCAAAAGGAAAAAGAGGAAATGGTCGGAGTGAATTTAACATCCTTAGCCAAAAAAGCAGGGAATTTAACAAAAAATGTACTTTCAGACAGTAGGAGTGAACTGTGTAACTTGGAGTTAGACCAACAGAAGATATTAAAGAACCCAGCAATCATTGCCTTTTTTTATCGGAAAACAATACTTTATAGAAAATAATAATAAGCATATCCCAAGTACATGGGACATATACAAAAGTGTCACCTAAGTATGATTATCTCGTGATAAAAGAAAGTCATGAATGTTGAGGCTTTTCTGGGAAGACTTTACAGTTCAAAGTTGATGCTAGGTAGGGAGGACAGCATGCTGTGGGTTCCTGCATGAAATTCTAAGTTCTCAGTTTCCTATTTTTACAGCATATTAACCAGTCACAGGAGTTGTGAATTCCCCTGGAAAAACATATGGAAAGTGAAAATTCCTTCCAAGGTTGCTTTTATCTGTTGGGTGGTATCCTTGGGCAAAGTGTTGACAACTGAAAATCTTAGGAGAGGTATGTACATTGATGATTGGTGTGTCATGTGCAAGAAGGATGGGGAATCTGTTAACCACCTCTTTCTTCATTGTGAAGTGGCCAGGCTCTTGTGGAATGAGGTTTTGAATCGGACCGGTCTACTTTGGGTAATGCCCAAGGAAGTGGTGGATTTATTGGTAGGGTGGAAGGCATTGAAGGGTAGCAAGAATGCTGTTGATATTTGGAAGATGATTCCTTCTTGTCTCATGTGGTGTCTATGGCTTGAAAGGAATTGGAGATGCTTCAAAGACAAAGCACGTTCATTGGGAGACCTTAGGGATTTTTTCTTTAGTACTTTGAGTTTGTGGGCTAAAACTTTTGTAATGGAAGATGATTTCCAGAATTTGTTTTAGATTTCCTTTTGCTTTTAGTAAGTAGTAGGTATTTCCTTTGTATACGTCTTGTGTACTTGGGCTTATGCCTATTGGGAATAAAATCTCTTATTACTTATAAAAAAAAATTGAAGTCAATTACAATCGACCAATGGAATAACGGGTTAAAAAAGAACATTCTAAACTCATCCATTGACCACTCACGATCTTTCGAAACTTCTTGCATCCCAGTGATCATTACTTAACAGAAAAGTAGTACCAATACATTGGTAGAATAGAAATAATTTTACAAAAAAGAAACACACACACACACGCGCGAGAGAGATATAGAGCAGACCATACCTGTGTGGAACATGATCTGAAGAAGGTTGCACACGCTCCAAAGAAACAAGTTGTCCTCCAAAATCAGCCTTAAATTTATTTACAGCTCGAACCAACTCAGCAGCAGGTCTCTTCATGTAAGGAAGAATAGGTACCATAAGCCAAAGAAAACTCATTTTAATGCCTAACTAACATCGTTAATAACCATTCCACTGCCAAAAACAGGTCTCTGAAAAACCGTTTTGTTTCTCTACTCTGAAAAACAGAAAACAGTTTCAAGAAATAACACTTTTTTTGGTATTCTCAAAAAGCAATCATTTTAAGTGACATTTAAAAAAAAAAAAAACGAAAACAGAAAACACCCACCTGATTCATCAACCTCCAGAGCAAGCACTCAAAATCATCAGCAATCGCCACATGCAATTAAAAAACTACTTCTCATGGCGGCCCCTAATTACAATCCGTAATATCCCACATGCATGTTTACTGGGACTCATACACTCTAGATAAAGCATGTACACAGAAAATTTCATTTCTCCTTCCACTCCTTTGGACTTCTCAGAGCTATACAAATGTCAAGAAAAAAACCAATACTTGTCGCTTAAGAAATAACACAAAAACACAATCTTCTCCAGTTGTTCGTTTTCCTTCCCATTCCTTCACCTCACTCGCATACCCAACGACCAATTCTTACTGGTTTGGTCTCAAAAATCAAAACCACTATCCCCTAAACTGAATTCTCCTTATTTAAAAAAAAAAAAAAAAAAAAAAGGAAAAACATTCTATTCCCTTATTCCTGGAATTTCTTAACCACCAATCAAAAAAATTAAAGAAATTTCAGGTTGCCACAAAATGCCCATACCTTGTAAACGCACTCGGAGAGAACCATGCAGCAGAGAATGTCCTGTAAGTCCAAAACGGACTCGGCCTTGAGGGCGAGACAAAGATCATGGAGCTGCTTCTTTCGGCGCTCGTACTCTTCTTGGATCTTCTTCCTCTGCTCCCTGTCGTCGTTGTTCCACGGCCACCGCAACCGCCATTGCAAGGGGCCCCACGAGACCTTGAGAATCTTGGCCCGCTGATCTCTGATCCAGGACTCCACCCGGCTATGTATGGACTCCATTGGTGTCCTAAAACAGGAGATTTGATTTGGGGATTGAAGAAGGAAGGGGGAGGCAATGGAGAGTGTATTGTGTTCCAATATACCAGTGATAGGCAATGGGAATCTCAGTCTTATTAGAAAAGCATATGCCCCAGAGAGTCTCCTCCGTTCATCTTACTGTTTTGTTTCTTCATCTTTTGATTGAATAAAACAAAAATATTTAAGCAAAAACAAAGCCTGTGTGCCAAATTTGGATTGATGCATTTATAATTTATTTAAACGAGTTGATATTTTAATTTTAATAAATTAATTCCATATTATTTCACGTAGGATTTATGATTTTTGAAAACAATATAAATTCTAATGTCAAAGTTTTGTGTTCATTCCAATTTGAATCTACCTAGCTCACATAGGCCTCGTTTGTTTTTACAAATGAGATGAGATAAGTTGAAATAAAAGTTAAAAGTTGAATAAAATATTATTAGAATATATTTTTTTAATACTATTTTTATTTTGAAATTTAAAAAAAATAATTGTTTATTTTATTTTGTATAAGAATTTAGAAAAATTATAATGATTAGATTAGATGACATAAAATGAGTTGAAAAGTTACCTAAAAACAAACGAGGCTTTAATCAAGGCTCCTTTAGATAGGTTTTATTCATCTCCTCTCATTTGATCATTACAATTTTATCAAATTTCTACACAAAATATAATAAACATATCAACTTTTTTAAATCTCAAAATAATAATAATATTAAAAAATAATATTCTAACAATATTTTATTCAACTTTCATCTAAAATTATCTCATCTCATCTCACTATCCAAACCTCACCTAAATTATTTACATTTTTAATCTTGGTTTGTTATTTCATCCAATTCATAGATCGTGTTAGAAACTTGTCAATCTTAAATTTAACTATGTTTAATTCCTTCAACCCATGTAGCGCAATTTAAATTAATAAATAATATTGTATTACAATTATCATTATCGTTATTTAGATAGATGAAAAATAAGGACCATATATAATTTTGTTCAGGGTCGTAATTGATATATATTATTATTATTTTATAGTTTAATGTGTTAGTTGAGGTGTTGATATAAAACTTGCTCACCTGTTTCTTATTGTGTACAGTCTCCCGTGGCGATTGTGGATGGGGATGCAAAAGTTGAGGTGTTGTTGCAGCAAAGTGAGGGGAGTGGAATGAGGCCCTAGTCAAAAGATTGTTTAGCACAAGAGAGGCTGAGCAAGTTTTAAGCATACGCCTTAGCAAAATGTATGTAGAAGATAAAATGGTGTGGGGACCTTCAAAGAAAGGTCTTTTTTCTGTTAAAAGTGCATACTACCTGGATGTAGAGAGAAAAAATGTTATTCGAGGAGAAACATCCAGCAATAATGAAGATGATAACAGATCCAATCTGCCAACAGGAAAATGAAGATATTATGCATGTTCTATGGAAGTGTAGTGCTGCAAATGATGTATGGTATGAGTCATTGATCAAAACTCAAAAGGGGTGTACGGATGAGAATGATTTTCTGAACCTTTGGGGAAAACTGATGCTCAAAATGTCAAAGGCTGAACTAGAAGAAACAGCAACTGTGATGAGGGGCCTATAGACAAGAAGAAATCAATTTATTTTCGAGAACAGTTTCAAAAAACCTGGGCTTATTGTAAGCATGGCAAGGGAAGAGGTGGAAGAGTTTCAAAGAGTCCAAAGGCTAACAAACAGGACACTACCGAATGCAGTAGATATGAGACCGGGGGTTGGAAGAATCCAAATGAACATTATATGAAAGCTAATTGGGATGCAGCCTTGGATCAAAAGGAAGGGAAGATGGGGGTTGGAATAGTTATAAGGGATGAGCATGGAGAAGTTTTAGCAGCTATGTGTGGTCAAAGGCACCATGTACATCAAGCGACAACAGCAGAGATTCTAGCCCTTTGGAGAGCTATGGAGATCTGTAATGATCTTAATTTACGCAGGGTAGTATTTGAAGGGGATGCTCAGGTGGTCATCAAGGGTATTAATGAAGACAATGAAGATTTTCTAGACTATGGGATGGTGATAGTAGATGCAAAGAAGTTAATCAAGCTAATAAAAGACTGGAAAGTTCAGTATACACATAGAAGCACAAATGAGGTAGCACACATACTGGCAAAAAATGCTTTAAAGTTAGATAGTGAACAGATATGGATAGAAGAATTTCCTAATTGTATTGCTCAAGTCTTAGAAAGATATAGGAGATGTATTGACAACAACTTTCATCAATGAATACAAAGGGATACGTTTGTTTGTTTCAAAAAAAAAATGTGTTAGTTTCAATAATTAAGAATATAAAAAATAAAAATATTGGATAATCTGAGAGGTGCAAAATGTAGCTTTACTTGTGTGTTTTTTATCGGTCATTTTTATTTTAAAGTAATACTAGATATAATCATAGAGTGTGTACGTTCTACGCATTCTTTTCAAAAGAAATATAATTCGCCATTAAAAAAAAAAAAGTAATGCAAGATATACTTATTGGGTATTCAAGTCTTGCGTACTCCCTTGAAAAAATAGGGCCTACCATTAATAAAATATTTTTTTTATATGATAGGAGATGTATTGACAACAACTTTCATCAATGAATACAAAGGGATACGTTTGTTTGTTTAAAAAAAAAATGTGTTGGTTTCAATAATTAAGAATATAAAAAATAAAAATATTGGATAATCTGAGAGGTGCAAAATGTAGCTTTACTTGTATGTTTTTTATCGGTGATTTTTATTTTAAAGTAATACTAAATATAATCATAGAGTGTGTACGTTCTATGTATTCTTTTCAAAAGAAATATAATTCGCCATTAAAAAAAAAAAAGTAATGCAAGATATACTTATTGGGTGTTCAAGTCTTGCGTACTCTCTTGAAAAAATAGGGCCTACCATAATAAAATATTTTTTTTATATGGGTCTCGAATTTATCTACTTTTTTAAAGAGAGTGTGTGTGACTTACACATCCTAAGACTACAAATATTATTTCTCTAAAAGGAAATGATTTTTTCATATAGGTCTCAGATTTACGTACTTTTACTAAAAATAATTTACAGTACTTAAACTGTAACACCCAGGCCCAACCCGAGTCTGTTTTTTAAATATTGTTGGGCTTATGCGTATGAAAAGCTAAATTGAGTGTTCGAGTCTGTTTTTTATTTTTTGAAATAGACTACGGACCTAAAATCTTTGTTTTGGTGGAATTTGATTTTTCTTTGAGTTTGATAATTAGGTTAAAAATCTTTTCATGGGCCAAGAAATCTTTTAGACAAGTTGGATTATATTTTTAGAGATTGGGAAAAAAGCTCAAACCTTGTACGCCATGAAATCCAATCCCGTGAGAACCAACCAATGTTCAGTCTTTTTTTTTACCCCCCACCACGCACGACTCTAGCACTCCCATGCATGTGCATCTCCTCTTTCTTTAGGGTTTCCAGTTTTATAGATATAAATAGGTATATATAGATTTGTACGTCTCTCCTTCATGTACTCGTCGCCTCCTTCAAGCCCTAGGGTTACAGCAGCCCTTGCTTTAACTTTAGCAAGCCGCAGCCTCCATGGAATCTCATGCACAGAAACTCAACCAGTCCCACATCCAGGCCAAGCACTACAAATCAGTCCATCCACGCATAGCTGATCACAACTCGTAAGCCCCCTTTATTTACTCAACTGTAAATCACCACTCCCTAGCTATTCATTGTGTCAACATTGTAGCCCAACCTTAACCCACAGTAGAGCCACCGTAAGTCATTATTGCCACACGTACTCACTGCAACCAGACACCACAACAAGCTTCACGCAGCTACAATCACATCAAATCCACCATCGACCTAGCCAACGCTCTGGCCTCCATGGTCACACAGTTGCAAAGAACCCGCCTTTCACGTTGCCAACCCCTTGAACCACCATGCACGACAGCTCCTCTACAGCTAAGTCGCAGCACCACTGTGGGACAGTTCCACTACTGCTACAGGCCATGGCAAGGAGAAGCACGATTTCACAACTAGTGGCTCCAAGTTCTCTCCAAGTCCAACTAGCGCAGGTGCATAACTGGGGTCGCCTCTTTCCTCAGCCATAAAGCCACCGTGCAAAGTCAAAAACTGCCACAATGTTGCCCTGCACCTCCATGCCTAGCCATCGATAAGCTTTGGACGTGAAGGGCTCTGTTTTTACACGCTGAAACAGCCCCACCGTGAGATACATAGCTAGCCCCCACCCCGACGTCACCACCTGCACAAAAAGTGTTGCTGGGCACCTCACTCCACCCCCAAGCCACCGCTCTCCCTCTCGTGTTCTGTCGTCGAGTCAGCCACCTTCCACTCACCCAACTCCATCGTGATTCTTTCTTTCACGGTGACAGTTAATTTTTCGGTATTATTGAGAAAAATTTCTGAAAAATTAAGAAGTCCAGGTAAACGGGGTTCTTATACTAGACTTTGCATAAAAGAAATAAACTGGGGTTTATTTTATGAAAAATATGCATGTGAAAAGAAATTTGAAATGAGCTCAGTTATTTGTTCGACATTACACATGAAATCTGTATGAAAGAAACAAGTATTTTCGTTATGATTGGTATAGATATGAGTTTATTTTTTGCATTTTGTTTCTGAACTATGCAAAAGAGCGAATATGAAATTTATTAAAATTTGAGCATGTGATGCGAAGATGTTCTGAATCTATTTTTGAATATGTGAAATGATCTGAATCTGTTTTTGCACTCTATTGTAATATGATGTGGCATCTGAAAACCTTTGACATAACTTTCTAATTCTGTTTTTGGTTTTGTTTAGTTAAGGCCCCACCACGAGTGATAGTAGTGGTATACGACACTGCCAAGGGTGATAATAGTGGTATATGATCATTCCACGGGTGATTATAATGGTATATGGCCCCGTCATAGGTATAATAGTGATTTATAACTCTACCACATAGGTTAAACATGGTATCTGTCCCAATATGATACTCTGATATGATATAAATATGATGTCTCAGATTGTGATATGCCAAATGATTTTATTTTTGAATACGAAAGTTTCACTCTGACATTTTTTATAACATGTTTTGATTACGTATTCTGAAAGTAAATATTTTATTCTGCATTCTGAACTCTGTAAATGTTCTTGTTTACATACTAGTATATGTTCTTTGTTTACTGAGTTGTTGATAATTCACCCCTTATTTCCACAATATTTTTAAGATAATTTTGATACTTCAGCTAGAAGTCAAGAGTATGAAGTGTTAGTAAAGTTTGATGATAGTAGAGGAATAAGTGCCAAAAGGTACATATATTTATTGAAGAGTCTTATTTAGTAGATTTATTATTTAATATTATTGTGGTATTTTGAGTCATGGATATTCATGAGTTTTTACGGAGATTTTAATTAATTTTATTGAGGTATTTCTTCGGTGTCCATGTAGAGGAATATGGATATTTGTGTTGAATAAATAAGTTAATATTTTGAGCGGTGCTACTCTGGCGCTCACAGTGTACCGCTCGATCTTACTGCTAGTTCAAAATTTCCTTTTTATTTTTCTTCAATTTTTGTATTCATATTTTTTTAATCATTTTATAACATTTTTAAAAAATATAAAAAAAAATATCAATATACTTAATAGTCACTTTCTTAAAATACATAAGGTGTCAAAATGAGGGGGCGAATGAAGTGAACAAATAAGCATTTTTCTAATATTTTTATGGAGTCTCTGGAGTATATATAATTGTGTAATTGGAGATGATTTTAGGTAACATAAGCTAATTCTCCGAACCTCCGAGAATAGGGCATTACAGTAAACATAAAAGAGAGAGAAAGGGACTAACGGGTGAAATACAAGGGCTCGTTTGGATAGTGAGATAAAATGATATGTGATTTTATATGAGTTTAATAAAATATTGTTAGAATATTATTTTTAATTATTATTATTTTGAGATTTAAAAAATTTGAATTGTATATTATATTTTGTATGTGAATTTGAAAAGATTGTAATGATGAGATAAAATGAATTGAGAATGTTGTTGTATCTAAATGGAGCCTAAATCGGATAAGTTTATTCCTAATTGCCTTCAATTTTTTACTTTTGTGCTTTTTAAATGAGAGAGTTGATTAAAAAAACAAATAGAGAGATTTTGCTTATGCTAGTTAACTACGAAAAATAGGCAGCTTTTCATTTGAGGATGAAAACCATTCTCAACACATCCCTAAGTAATGAAAAATCGGATCGTGTATAGAAACTTAGCATTTATTTCCACAATTTCCTTATGAAATGGTAAGAGGTGGTTTTCACCTCACAAACTTAATGACTATTTAATACAATGCCAAAAGCGATAATCGAGCCAATTAATGAACTGCCAAAAATATGGATGCCCATGGTCTTCAACGGACAAGATAACAGGACAGTGGTTATAATATTATAAACAGAGTAATAGTAGGTATAATTTTAAGATGTATAAATTTTGAATGTTTTATTTAAAAAATAGTTAAATTTATTGTTAAAAAATTAATTTTTTTATATAAATGATTAAATTCTATATTTATCTTTTTTTTTAAAAAGATTGTACAAAATTTATTACAGGATTACAAATATCATTTATCATGTAGAGATGCTAAAAAATAGATAGTTATCGGAGATTTTGTATTCAAGACGAATTTAAAAGGATTACAACATATTAGAAACCAGGATATTTTAATTTTCTTAATTTTCGTATAAACATGTTTTCAACTTAAAAAACTTCATATCAAATCATTGTTATTAATACTAATTGAGTATAAAAAATGCTAGAGCCACCGAATGTTGGGTCCCGACAATTTTTTTTTTTACTTAGTGATTAAAAAAGTATTTTTTAACGATATTGTGATTTTTTTTATTTAATAATTAAGAATATCAAAAAATGAATGGAAAAAAAATATATATTTTTGTTCATATCGAGATGGGTCTCGTGCTACATCCTCGTTGGATGTAACATTGCTCATTGAGTATTGATACTTTTCATCAGTAATTTAAGGTCTCGTTTGGATAATGAAAGTATTTTATCTCATCTCGTCTAATCATTACAATTTTTTCAATTTTTTACATAAAATATAATAAACAATTCAATATTTTCAATTCCTAAAATAATAATAATATTCTAACAATATTTTATTCAACTTTCATCTCAATTTACCATCCAAACAGTACCTAAGTATTTTGAATTATACCTACCAATGCGGTACATTTTGAATAACATAATAGGCTAGACAAGACAAAACAACCAATGGGGCCAAGGCCGAAGATGGTGCCCCCCTCGGCACCCCACACCCTCGGGCTGGATTTAAGCCCAACCTAGATATATATGTTTTGGGGTTAAGTTAAACCTAACCCCCAAGTCTCTCTTTTCCCACTCTCTTTCTTTTCATTTTGTTGTGTTGCTCTCTCAAGACCTCTCTCCCTCTTATAATCACCACGGCGGCGTAGCCCACATCTTCTTTTTCTATTCATCCTCTTGTTTGGTTCCTCCTATTCTTCTCTAATCCTATTTCCCTCTTGTAGTTGTTATGGGTTTGCAAAATCGTTTTTACTAGTTTATAATTTTTTTCGATTTGTTGTATATTATGCTGTGTATTTATATTTTATTGTAGATTTCTTGTGATTTTTGTTGTGAATTTGTGTATTATTATGTGAATTTTCTCTTTTCTTTAATTTTATTTTCTGTTTATGACAATCATGAGTGGCCGCTGAAGGGGGGCAGACGGACAAGAGTTCCCGCACCCCATCACATGGGCAGGGTGTGGCGCCCCCAATCCCCCTTATATAAATACACAGGGATTGAGACACCAGGATGGTGACAACACGGTCACACATCCCAACGAAGTGCCAGTGTGTGTGTGTACATGCAACAGTGTACAAATAAAATAACGCAGCGGATAGTCAACTAAGTACCAGAATTTATTTACAATCAAACATCAGTAAATGTTTAAATAGCAGTTATACAGTCATCCATAAAATAATTTACAATAGTTCCAGATATACAAACGAGTGATCCCAGATCACTCCTCAGGCAGAGCCGTCTCCTCAGGCTCGCCCTCCACCTCCTCAGCATCAAAATCTGCGTTACCACAAAATGGTATCGCAGGTAAGTATAATCCAAACAACAACGTAATATAAAATCCATTAAATGCAACTAACATGCATGTACATGAAAAATATGCATTTTCCACAAAACATCATTTTCCCCGAAAATGATAATTTTTCAACACACACCAAAATCCCATTTTGGCCCAAATTATCCGTAAAACATTTTCCCAGAAAATGATTTACCCAAAATTCAACTCGCACTATTTTCCCAGAAAATAGTGCATTAATTTCAAATGCACCATGCATTATTTCCATATGCACCATGGCCTCCCCTATGGACCATCCGCACGTCCTGGCTTCGCAGCGGTGCTCAGTTCCGCGCCCAGCACGTACATGGCCAAGCACCAACACTACGCAACGAGCGATGCCCAGTTCCGCGTCCAGCGCGTACGTGGCCAGACATCCTCTAGTCCCCGCCAGCAGAAGGACCACGGAGTCGGCACGAGACCATCTCGTTCGATCCCATTGTCGCCCGGCGACAATCCAGGGGACGTTACTCAGTATATTCCGCTCCCGAGTAACCAGAGGAGCTCCACCGAGTCAATACCCCATCTCGGCTTGGGGTCATGGTACACACGCACCAAAAATATTATCACATAAAATCATAGCTTTTCAAATCACATGAACATGAATGCAATACACGAAAATCCAGTTTTCTTTTACAAACATGATCATGCATGAAATAATGAAATGCACATGTACCAACAACAATATCCAAACCAACAATGACCAATCCAATCAAATCCAACCAAACAACTCCAATCACAAATCCATCCGACCCCCGAACTCCTCGGACTCAATCCGGCATGCCAAATATACAGTGAAATGGGTTAGTGCAAAAATACATTTAAATTACGAAAGTTCTTTGGAGAAATACTTACAGTGCAATATAATAATTTTTCGAGGATCACGAAGTTGAAAAATGCGACGTTTGAGCAACACCACAGTGTAAAATACACTGTGGCCGTGGGTCACAGATACCCACTTTTCAACGAGGACAAACGAAGACCCAAAAATGGTAGGGTAGGGCCTAGAGAGGTCGGTGAAGCTAGTGGTGGTGGTGGTTTGCCGTGGGTGGCGGCGCAAGGGGTGGTTTTAGGCAAAAAATGCACAAATCGGAAATGGGCTTGGTGGGGCTTCACCGGTGACGGATCGGAGCTGGGGTTGGGTCCAATGGGTTGCCAAGAGGTCGGGGATGAAGTGGTAGAAAGATGGTGGCCGGAGGTGGCGCGACGGCAGCGCAGTGGTGCATGGAACGCCGCGGCTTCAATGGGTTCGTGGTGGTTAACGCCGGCGATGGAGGAGCTGGAAATGGAGGGGGGTGATCACCGGCGGCAGGGGGAGCGGAGGAGCCGGGCGGTGTTGACCACCGCCGGCGCATGGCGGCGGGCTGGGGGAGAGAGGAATGCACGGCGAGAGAGAGAGAGAGAGAGAGAGAGAGAGGGTCGCGCACCGGGGAGAAAACCAGGAAGAAAAAAAAGAAAAGAAAAGAAGAAAATAAAAAGAAAAGGAAAAGAAAAATAGAGGGAAAAGAAATGAGGTCCAATCCTCATAACTTGGGTCACAAAAATGATCCAACGGAAACGATTTCAAAACCTCAAGTTAAATAAAATAATTTAAACGTAATGGTAAAGTCAAATTGAAATAATTAAATCCCACAGTAATTAAATAAATATTAAAAGCAATTTAAATGCATAACAATAAATAAATATTAAGAAAGCACATAAAAATAATTTTCACCAAATTAAAATCATAGAAATAAACTCATTAAAAATCCAACCAATTTTAAAATACGAGAATAAAATTTAAATAAATAAAAATAATCTTTTAGTAAAAATACACTAAAATGCGGGATGTTACACAGGGGCCTCGCCTCCAAAATGCGGGCCGAGTACGAGTACGCGTAACCCTAAACACTTATATAAGTTTGCAAAGTGTAAAAGACACTGTTAAGAGCTTTTTTAAAACAAAAGAAAAATTAAGAGAATTAAATAAATACCCACGCATTTATTTTGACTAAGAACAGATAAAAGTGAACTGCCTAGTTAATTGATACTTTTTAGGGCTGGTTGGGACATTTTTGGTACTTCAAAATTTTATAAATAATAATAAGACAATTTATAAATAATAGTGAAATAATTTGAATTAAAATATTTTATTAGTTTTTGAGAAATGAGAGAATATAAAGTTAAATAAAAATATTATAAAGTTAAAAAAATTGTTTGGATATTATTTTTGTTTTTAAGTTTGAAAACGTTGTATTGATTTTTAAAATTTTATATTTTATTTTTAAATTTGTAATAGTTGTAATAATTAAATGAGAAATTTGAAATTAAATAATGTCTTGTATTTGAATAATGTTTAGAAAGAAAATTACACAAAATTTTGAGAATTTATCATATTATCTCATCACGCAAACGTATCTAATTCTCTACACCAATATTATAGGTTTAATAAGATAGATATACTTAACATTAAATATTTACATAATTCACACAGTTGAGTGATTTAATACACATAAAATTAATTATTAAAGAAAAATAATATCTGCAGTCATAGAATGCATAAGAATCACATACTCATTTTGAAAAAAAAAGTTAATAAATATAATACTCATATGAAAAAGTTAATTTTTAATAGTAAATTTCACTATTTTTAAAATGAATATGCTACTCTTATACAACTCATAACTGTATATAACATTATTTAAAAATAAAATATTATCTAATAATAATAAAGAATTATATTTTATTTTATATAGTAGAATGAAAATTGATAGAAAATAGGTTGAAAGACTATTGACATGTCTTCTTGCGATGAAAGCACTATATTAGTAGGAATTCAGTAGTAATTTTTATGTATTATTTGTGCATTCTATTGATGTAATTAATTAGAATAATTATTTCATATTAAAAAAATAACACAATCAATTATATTAATAAAATTCGTAAGAAATATGTAAAAATAATTATACATAAAATTTTTATATTAATAGATCGTTTCTTTGTAAAACTATGGCCTGATTTGGTTATTTATATAAAACTATCTCATTTCATCTAATATTTACAACTTTCTTAAATTTTTATATAAAATAAAATAAATAATTTAATTTTTTAAATTTAAAAATAAAAATTATATTAAAAAATTATATCATAATAATATTTTATTTCAATTTCAATTTTCACCGCACCTCATATTCTAACCAAACGACGCCTAAAATGTTTTTGTT
Source organism: Juglans microcarpa x Juglans regia (assembly GCF_004785595.1). Taxonomy (NCBI): domain Eukaryota; kingdom Viridiplantae; phylum Streptophyta; class Magnoliopsida; order Fagales; family Juglandaceae; genus Juglans; species Juglans microcarpa x Juglans regia. The sequence continues at coordinate 4,629,185 of NC_054606.1, read as the reverse complement.
TTTTGTCCTTTTTTTTGTGTTCGCCATTTCATTTCCTCCTCCTCCTTCTGGGCGTCCCATGACCAGGAATCGATGCTCTCTGTTTGTTTTCACTTAAACGAGAAAAAGCTCTGATAGTCACCTGGTCGATGAACTGCTGGTTACATTTTCTAATCTTTAACCTTCAATAATTTCTCAGAAACCCAACTTTGCGACTCTCCCCAAAACCCCGAATCTCTGTTCCACAATATGACTTTTTTCTTCCAATACCTCACCATCAATCTGCTCTCAAGGAAAAGAAGAAGAAGATCTATCCCTCCCATCTCACAAGTCACAAAAAAATCGTCATCATCTGCGGCAGCAGGGGCATGCACGACCATATTGGACCTTCCAGGCCACATCCTCATCGACATACTCTCAAGGCTACCTCTCGGCTCAGTCTTGTCCTCCAGGTGCGTATGTACAGCTTGGAGCACTTTAGTCTCAGACCCTCTTTTCACTTCCCTGCACATCGCAAGAGTTCAACCCCTCGAGCTCTTGCTCCGCGCCAATGGCCTCGGCTGTGTTTCCACAGCCCTTCACTTGGTCGATGTTGATTGCATTGTCAAAACCGCTCCACCTCTTGATCTAAACGAGAGGCAGGAGACGAGGCTTAATACCAAAATGTTGCTCCCGATTCCCGAATATAGCATTGAGAGCAGGGGTGTTGATCAAAATGATAGTAGCAGCAGTAATAGTTTCTTGGACCGTGATTATGGTATTGTTAATTCTTGTAATGGGTTGCTCTGTTTGAGCAAATCCATATATAACAATCCTCATATTATATGCAATCCGTTCACGGGTGAGTATGTAAGTATTCCCAATTCTCAAGGGGATGACAGGTTTTGGGGTCCTGTTGTTCCGGGTTTTGGTTATTGTCCGCGAAGTAACAAGTACAAGGTTGTGAGATTGGGATTTCGGCTTGAGAATATGTTTCAGAGTATGGCTGAGGTGTATACGGTTGGAACAGCGTCCTGGAGGAGCATCGGATATGCTCCATTTGATCTTGGTGTATCTTTGTTTGCGACGTATCTGAATGGTGTCATTCATTGGGTAAGTGATGATGAGAAGGGTCCGGTTTTTATCGTGGCTTTTGACTTTGAGGTGGAACAATTCAGTGTGGTTCCGTTGCCTCCTCACTTCGGAGAGACACACAAAGTAAGAGAAAATTTGCACCATATGAATATGGGAGTGTTAGGAGGTTGTCTTTCTGCATGTGATGTCACTTTTGTGGATCATTTTGATATATGGGTGATGAAAGAGTATGGCGACCCAACGTCTTGGACTAAAGAGTATGTTATACAGACACACTCTGGTCACCTCCACCGGCCGTTGAAGGTCCTGGAGAATGAAGATATATTGATGATATGGGATAAGAGGGAATTGGTATTATATAATCCTGTGGAAAGATGTTTTAGATATCTAAGGATTCATGGGGTTCTGTCAGTGTTTGAAGCACTTATTCACGTACCAAGTTTCCTCCCACTTATGGATGCCGTTGTTGGAGATAATCTGAATGTGGAAAACATAAAAACGAGGTACTACAAGTTTGGGTTTAAATCTAAGTTAACAAAAATATTATTTTCTTGGATCGTTCTATCACTGCTATGCACTTAGTTTGGTACAACCATAGACTTTTAAGGGTTTGGGATTCGAATAGCTTTTCTGTGATAACTCTGATTTTATTTTAATACTGTTGCTTGAGCATGCTGCCAGTGCCTTGGATTAATGTCATATAATTGATGTGTGATAAACTTTTGCTGTTAGTTAGTTCATGGAATGCTTTGAATCTATTTCCCAAAAGAGGATTCAACTTGCTATGCTGTTGGAAATTCTTTTTCTGTGAGATTGTTGAATTGTGATGATTAAACAGCAAAACAATTTGTCATTCTGTTATATTATCCATGTTTAGACCTTTTTAAAAAAATAAATCTTCCATATGCTTAAATTGCAAGTTATATGTCGTATGACCTTTTCTTGATTGGCTTCATTGAGCTTTTCTTGTTTAGCTATCTTTTTCATGTGTTTGGTTTGGTAACTATAACTCATGAAGTGTAATACATGGAGTGACAAAGTTTTTTCTGATTCAATGAATGATTTGTTCTCCGAAAATTCACTGAAATCTTCAAATTTGGGTACTGATGCAAAGTGGGAATACTGCAAGGGAGGCTAGGAATTTTAGCAGTATTGGGCTTTTGGTCAAATTTTTTCATATTTTACTTGGAGTTGTTGATGTAAACTTGTAGTTGGTGGAGGGACAGGATTGATCTTGTTTTGGTTTCTTTATCATGTGCGGCCTTCATTATACATGGTCTTAGCATCTCATACATACAAGCTGGGCCTTTCCCAATTACTGTTTGTTCAGCAAGACTAGTGAGGAATCTTCTAACCACTTGTCATTCAAATTTCATTTAGTTCCAACCTATTGGTTTGTTTGGGAGTCTCTTAGCATCTTCCATGTTTTCAGAGAGATGTCATTATAGATTGGACTAAGTACTGTAGCAGAAGAGCGATAAAGTTATGGAAATGATATAGTGCAGATTCTTCCATCCAGACTTCTCCCACTACCTGTAAGAAACTGGGGTTGAAATCCGATAAATAGAGTAACTGGGGCTTCTATGAGTCCATTTAAATTTAACAAGAAGCGAAGAAGCTGGCATTAGGCATCACATGGCTTAGCTTGCATAAGTTATTGTGATTCTACAAGGACTAGGACTCTCACTTAAGAAATGGTTGAAATTTAGAAAGTGTGGCCAGCTGACTAAGCTTCAAACTACTAAAAACTACATGCAAAGCTCCAATAATATAAATAAATCCGAGGTGCACTTGTGGGAAACTCTTTGTCGAGGGCCTGTGCACCCCGGAGGTTAGTTGGGACTGGCCTGAACACCTGGTGCCAGTTAAAAATAATAATATAACTAAACCCAAAGAAAGCTGTATGATGTAAAACAATTTCTATAATGCTTTTCCTTATGTTCTATTGTTACAATGATTTATTATCAGGGTAAAGAATTGAAATGAAAGAAACTTGACCTCACTGCATCATCTTGCAGTATATTCCCCCACTATGACTGATGTTGATGAAGCAAACAGTTTTGGTGGCATTCTGGTGGTATATTATGCAGTGAAAGAGAGACTATAAAAAAAAAAAGGAAAAAAGAGAAGAAGAAGATAACTAGCTAAAACAAGTAGTGCTGTGGCTGGAATTCATAGCCTTTGAGCAGTTTCTCATAGAAATTTTTGAATCCATTGATAGCTAGAATGTTAAATTGCTTTCGTTTCAAACTTATTTTTTGCTGACATTATGTTCCGTTCACTCAGTTCTGAGAATGAATTGTTGGAAGGAGCTGAAACTCTTTTTCTAGTGGAGCAAGGCAAGCCAAGAGCTGAATCACAATCACCTTTACTTTGGGGAACCAATGATGAAAGGTGATGTGTTAGTTGCAGATGATGAGGTTTGTAGCTGATATTGTCTCTGGTGTGAAGAATATTACTATGTTAAGCTGAATGCTCAGATCTTTGTGTGCGTGTGTACACACATATCCGTACACATACTTTGTGTCACTGAGGTTTGCCTTTTTTATTTTTTCTTATCCTGTTCATTCACGCATTACCTATATCATATAGCATTTGAAAAAGCAAAGCTATTTTATATAGCTTCATTATCAGGGTTTCATGTTCATTGAAGGAAAAGAAGGCATGGGCTTTTAGTGTGGTCAAGTAACCATATGCTTCAGCTTTTTCCCCCCATCTACCCTCTGTTTTGAGGAGTCATGCTTGTCTTGGAACCACTTTCGGTGGTAATGAAGGGCCTTTGAAGTAGACTTCCATGATCTCTTGCAGGGAGTTTTTTTTTTCCATCCTGGATTTGTCAGCCTAGTGTTATCAATTGAAAGTAACCTCTTATATCAACCATTTAACTAGAAAATCACATTTGTCGGTGTAATCGAGTATGATAAATTCGGAATAAGTAGCATCATTTCTCTTAGTACAATATACATGGTTTAAATGGTGAAGATGACATTACAAATCTAAATGATTGCAGCTAAAAAGATCCATCTGCATATAGAGACAAAGTTCTTTTATTTTGAGATCTATCAAAGGCCATACCATAACTGTCTCGAACTTTTAGTTGATCACTGAGTTCATGAGTGGTTGATGCATTTTTAGTGCAAGGGGTTTCATTTCCAAGTAAAAGCAAGCCCAGACCCAGTATTTGTTAAAGAAACTGCAGACTTTCCTTTTAACACTGTGGCGCCATAAATAATTTCAGAAGAGCAAGTAGCAATTAAATTAAATAATTCTTGTGGTCCTAATTCTGCACTTGTTTTTATTACTGCACACGGCATCTTTATCAAGGAAAGCTGATCAAAGAAATATTCAAGGATTTGTATCTCCAGAGTTAATTAGAATATTTCAAAATCTAACCCTTTTTTTTTAAAAAAAAAAATTAAAGGGCTCAGGTTTTGAAATGCAAAGGTGGTAGAATATAAGATATTTATAATCTAAGATTTTGAAATGCTAAGGTGGTTTCACACAAACAATTAATCAACATCTAACATAAAGCCAGACGCGAGGAGAATGGTCTCGTTTGAATTCAAAATTCATCTTAACTCATCTCAATTCATCTTATCTCATCTCATCGTTACAACTTTATCAAATTTTCATACAAAATATAAACAATTCAACTTTTTCAAATTTCAAAATAACTTTTTTAAATTTTCACACAAAATATAATAAACAATTCAACTTTTATTTTACTATTCATAAACTATATCAACTCATCTCTAAATCCAAACCACTCCTAGAGTGTTGAGAACCTGAGATAATGAAAATTTGCAAAGAAAATATTTGTATTTTTTTTAATGGTGTGGAACCTCATCCTGGTACATCATTTGGATCTATTTTCTGGAGAGCGAATCTTCAATACATGACTCCACTTTTCACAAACTGTATATAAGGTAATTGAAAAGGGCTACAAGTGTTATCATCCGAAAACAAATAAAAGACTTGGTGTACCACCAAGGTGGTAGCCCAGTTGCAAGGCTAGGGGATTGTTCTTCCCTCCCTTGCCCAACGTCATAGGTTGGAAAAGACTTGCCTTAATAAAACTTATGAATAAAAGTATTGGAGGTCATTGCATGCTGGCATCTTGGTGGGGTTGCGGTGATGGGCTGTTCCATCCGGGGGTAGCCATGGCTCAAACCGAATATGCTGCAGTGAGTGGGGCCCTTATTGTCATGCCAGCAGGGGAAGCTACACTAACTACCCCTCCCACTCTTTCTAGGAAAAAATAAATACAAGACTTGTGTTCACAATGTCATCACTTTTTCTAAAAAATTTTCTTATATATATATTTTTTCTCTAATGATTGTACTACTCTTTCCAATCTATCCGGATTAGGGTTAAACCTAAGGCTTCTGAGTTTACCAAATGATTTGTATTTTGTACTTGAAAAAAACCCGAGCTGTTGATGCTTCCATTTGAATTTGAACTACTTGAATCATCACCCTTCGACGAAGGTATTGGGGAAAAAAATACCAAAAAGAGCTCAACCAGAGCTGAGGATCGAACCGTTTCTCATGGGGTCCAGTTTTATGTAATCATCACAGCATCACGGTGACATGGTCCATAATAGACCCCACCTTTCAATTTTCCATGTTTATTAGCTTTCGAATGCAGAGGTCAGCGTCGACCAAAAAAGCATTTGTTTTGCTTTTATGGAAATGGGTATGGACCAAAACATATGATAACATATAATAAATTTATATCTATTATACCCTATCAATTTCAAGTGACAAAAAAAATTATATTTTCAAGAAGGAAATATTATATAAATTGGTGATATAATAAAATTTAATTTATAAAAATAAAATAAAATTACGAGTCTAGTCCCCAGTCTTTTGACTAATGCTTTGTGCCAACCTAGTGAAGTTGTTGCCTATTCTGAACTTTCTTTCCAAATAGCAAATAGGAATGAGGTCACATGCTGATCTTTTTAAAATGCACTCATTGCAGAGGCAAGGGGCCGTGTCCCGTGGGCTACGTGTTGGGTCAGAAGTCATCATCAAAATATCCCTTTAACAAAAGCAAAATCGAATTGCTTTTAAGTAATCTCTCTCTCTCTCTTAATCTTTTTCTATTTTTCAAAAGAAGAAAAAAAAAAATCTAATCTTCCACATAGTTGGTTATGCCACACCAACTTAAGGAATCCCACCAACTTTTCACCTGTCCAGTGTCAGTCACATAACAATAACACCATTCTGCAGACTAAACTTGACTTCTTTTTGTGGTTCTAACTTATTTGATTTTTCTTCTTTGAAGAAAGTTCTGGCCAAGAACGTGTAATAATAAGCTCTTCAATAGAGTTTCTAAAATGCAGCAATTTGAGGGTGGGAGTTTGAAACTCCTCTTAGAGCATTGATGAAGGTTTTTTGATTGATTCCCATAGAGTTACGAGTACCATTAACCTACTGATAAAAAGTAACAAGAAATGCTACTTATCATCTCTTACGTCGTACACCAATATATGATTTATCATTTTTACCATTCTATTTAAACATTCGAAAATAAAATAAAATATCTACCATTTCTTCACCCCTAATCATAGTAACGTTTTGTTTGTGGGAAGACAAGCTAACAAGTATTCTTCAAAGGGGGGAGGGCATCTCCTTCCCAGTATTGGGGGAGAAGCCTGTGTATCTCAACTCCCGGAATCCCATAAAGAAAGCAATGGGCTATAGAAAACAACAGAAGTATGTAGAATAATAAAAGTGAAAGCAAGGACTGTGGGGGACAAAGAACAATGCACAGGGAGGGCCCGGAGGAGACCTCTGTTTAGGACACCACAATAAAATAAAAATGAATAGCCTTTTTGCTTTTTTCTCAAGGATTCCTAGACAAAGCTCCTCTAGCCAATCCCCTTTGGACGCTTCATTGGCTCGGACAAGACTCAAGAAATTTCCCACCAACAAGTTGACATGTTGTCCAAGTATCTGCTCCTGTAGGCTGTCCTCATCATGGTTTATATAATAAAGTAGGTAGAATATGTAAAATGAGTGATTAGACATGTAAATCAACATGAGATGTCTCATTGTGGAAGTCTTTATCACAATAAGATGTCTAGCTCTACTGTTTTTGACACAACGCATTAGGAGTGAAGAGGACCATCAATAGTCCGGCAAACAAAAATGGGTGAAAGCTCCTTATGATATAGTTGTCAATTACTTGTAGAGCTTTAGCTGAAAAAATATGCCAGTGCTTTTAGGAGCAAAAACGACCAGTCATTCTATCGGGAGTGGAGAAGCAGGCGGTAAGGACTAGGACAGAGAACCAAATCTTAATTACAGGTTTTGTGGTGTGGTTACAGATGAATAACTCTGGATGAAATTGACCAGAAACTACATCATCTGCCATATGAGCTTAAGAAACAGTACATATGGTTGCCTGAAATCATCACTTGCCAACCGAAGTTATGTTGATTATACAACACGACCAGGGATTGGTTCTTATTGTAAAAGACAGCAAGCAAAACCCTTTTTCAGTAACCTGATAAAGATACGTTCGATGTAGAAATTCTAGAGAACTGAACAAAAAATATTTAAATAGAAAATCGTGAACTAATGATTCTCTTCAAATATTTTTTTGTCAATAGGCACACATCCTAGAAAGTTTCATCAACCTAACCACTGAAACACAGCGGACATATATAATTGCGAAAGATTGAACAATCTGTGTGTGTAATAATAGATAATCATCCTACCGAACAAGCCATTATACACAAGCCAAACAAAAGTTTGGAAGAGAAATAGAAGGGATGACATAGATAAACCTCGTGATGTCTTGAGCAAGAAGACAAGGATATTACAAAATCAGTATCTGGCACGAGAGATCGGCACCAGATGCATTTTGACCCTAAAAGTCAAGCAACTATTGTCTGCCTTGTCCATTGTTGAATCCGTCATAGGGCTTGGTGGACTTACTGGACTTCCTCCTCAAAACTACAATCCAAGTAATTGCTTCCAACAACAAGGCAATCGCGCCCAATACAATGATCACAATTATGTAAGCTGATTTCCATTTCTTTGCAGGTTGCAAGATGTCATAACCTTTGAAAATATTGATGATGCCAAGGATGAGTATAGCGTATCCAATACCATGGTGGTAGATATTCCAATATAACCGGTACTTGTGGTCCTTCTTCGGCCTTAAAAATAGAGCAAAAATCTGTAGAAGGCCCAACAAGGAGGTTCCATCAGAAGAAAACTAGTTATCAGAGCAGGTTGCCAAATTATACAATTCCACTATTTGAAGCCCGCAAGATGAATAAACAAACAAAGACAAAATTAAACAACCCTGCTCAGTGCACGACAAAATTCCAAACATCGAGTACTAACATTCCAAACTTCCATTCAATTACAAATATATTTGTACCAAACAAAAAACAACCATATTCGATGATAACTCTTTGAGCTGAAACAGAGAATAAGTGGGGAATGGCCATGAGTTTAAGTTCCATGCTATGGAGTTTACCTAATTTCTCAGCGTTAATTTGAGCATTTCGAATCTTCAGTATCCGAAAGCTCAACTGAGACCTTTTGTGCTAATCTCTCAAATAAGAGCTTCAGTTTAATACATAAAGAAACAAAAATCGATGCGCGCAACGTTGTTTGATCAAAATCAGCTATTAACAGAATGCAAAAGATACCACGTTTGCACTTGTTGTGAAATGACATACCTGCACCGTCGCGAGGCAAAAGACGGCGATTCCGATATTGCGGTGACGGGAGTGTTGGATCCCCTGCGACTCACTTCCAAGCTTAAGACCGGTCCCCCAGCCAGCCACCCCAATTGCATAAGCAGATATTTGGCAGGAAACATGAAGATAAAACCATGCGGGTTCCGCAGACTCAAAAGTCCTCAGGTACCTCGCAATGATAGCTCCAGTTGGAAACAGAATGCCCCAACTCACGACATTCAGTACTCCATGAATCTGACACCCAAGAAAATACAAATCAAATTCAACAATTTGTCAAAAACCCACAGAATATATTAACCGAAATACAGCAAATGTTATGGTAAGCTAATTTGCTCAGATTTCCCGTAGAAAATTATACGAGACCAAAACAAGAGTTTTGTAGGAACCGAAATACAGCAAATGTTATGGTAAGACTTCCCCAAGATTTTATGATCTGATAAAAAAAAAGAATACTTGAACCTGAATTTTCTCTATAGAAAGAATTTCTGCAAATTAAAGATACTTTACTGTTATCCTTAAGGTTTGTCCTTAAAGGACCAAAAAAAAAGAGAAAATAACAGCTTTTGGACTTCCGAAAAAATCTACTCCGACAACCTATCCTGATAATTTTGCAGCTTTTCGCACCCAGAACCCACTCACACAGAATTCACAGTTTCCAAACGAACAAAAATCGGTTTCCATAACGACCAAAATTATTAAAACTAGCAGAGAAAATAAACCAGAGGAAAAACAAACCCACATTTTTCTTCTTGGTCCTAGAGTCTGTTCCGGAGGGAGTGGCAGTCTGTTCCCCCACCAAACTAAGGGTGGACTTGGCGTTCAAGTTCGCTGGCAGCATGCCATGCGGGTCCGGAAGACCACCGGTGACAGATGACCCCACCTGCCAGACCTGGTTAATGGTCTGGGGGTTACTGGGAACCTTCACTTTGGCGAAGAGCCTCATGACGCTGCCGGAGGACTCGGCACTCCGGTCCCAAACATCAAAGGAGATCTTGGACTCCGTGACGGGTCCGATCTCGCTTATGTTGTAGGTCTTGACGGTCATGGCGCCGTTGTCGGATTTGAAAGCAAGGAGGGTCTGTGAGCCCTTCATGCCCGTCCCAGTTGGGTTGATGGCCCAAGCGATCCATCCGTCAGATTTGGAAGGAGGGGCGATGAAGGCTATGGAGAGAGTGGAGTTGGACTGGTTGTAGGTCCAGTGGAGGTAGGAAGAAAGTGTGGGGAGGTCCAAGCACTGCTTGTAGAGTCCATTGTTGGTGAAAGTCTGGGAATTACAAGTAAGAGAGTGAACAGGAGAGATTACTAGCAGAGCCCAGAGAGTAAGAACGAGAAAATCCGAAGCAGAGGATGGAGGAGACGCCATTGATGCTTTTGCGCGTGAGAGAGGAGAGAGTAAAGTGAGAGCCCAAGGTGATAGAATTATTGATAATTATAAGGGAGAGGCTCTATTGCGCAGAATTTGCAGATTTATTTTTCCTTAACAAATTATTGAGCGACACGTGTCTTAGCTTTTTTCTCGCGACTATGATGGTCCATAACTGCCAAGATCTCAACTCGTTTTCGGCTGTATTTACGAATTTTCCAAAAATACATTATTAAGAATTTATTTCCATAATTATTATGCCAATAACAGTTGTTAATGTTATGTGATATATATATATATATTTTTTCCTGCGTATTTTATGGTAATGACGTAATATTTTAGATCACATGTTTGATTATCAGAGAAAAATATGCAGAAACTTGAAACATGTTTAAAATAGAATACTACGGAAATTGAGGAAAGTTTATATATAATGTCAATGTTGATTTCCTAAGCAAAGTACATTTAACATTTTTCATTATGGTTATTATGTGTCATCTTATTACAAATTTTTAGGCTTTGTCGTGTCCTGATTGCCAAATATAATGAGTTTGATTATGCTGAGTTAAGATGTCTCATCCTTGCGTTTGGAACACATCTTATTCACATAGTAGATTAATGAATCAATAGACGAAAGTCTTTTTGTGAACATCTATATATGAAGAGACAATAGATAAATGTTTTAGTCACAAACTTTTTTATAAAACTGAACTCATAAATTGAAGTAATTTGATATCGTACATCATATTATAAAATTATTTTTTATTGTAAAATTGATTTAACTAATATATTACATAAAATCATATTAATTTATAAGTTTATTTTTGTAATTTTTTTTTTATATAATTGTAACATTTCTCGGATGAATATATGCCCATTAGACTTGCCTAGTGGCTTGATACTATATTATTTTTTTAACTTTACTACTAATTATCCTACACACCACATAGTATACCTTTTTTCTTAATTTTATTTATGCTAAATTAATTAAATTTTTCTATTCACCATTTATATATCACGTATTAAATAAATAAAAATAAAATAAAAAATAGTGTGTAGCTTATGAAAAGTAAAATTTTTTCTTTATTTTTATTTGAAGTTAGAAGTATGGCTCAAGTTTCAAAACCATCGTTTTTGCCTAATGACTTTATAAGCGGGTTTTGAAAGATGGCTCGTGATTTTTTGTAATGTAATCAACCTTATTTTTCGAGCTCTCCTCACTCCTCAGGCTTATGTACACTGAATTTTATAGGAACTCCACACTACTCAAAAGAGGATTGAAATAAGTTAGGCCTGTTCATCTGTCAGTATTTTTTTGGGTCCGGAACAAATTCGGATCGGGACTCCCATAGAAAAATTCGAGTACATTTGTTATCCTTTTTTTTCAGCAACTAAATGAATTTTTTTTTTAGCAATTAAATGGATAGAAACTCAAACCAATATTCCATCAACAATAACCTTTGTTTTTTGTTTAATGCAGTATACCCGTGGGTTTAGCATTACAACTCATCAAAACCAATATTATTGATGGCTGAACTTTATTTTAAAAGTTGCACGAGAAGGTCTAGTACTACAAACACCAAACTGATAATGACAGTGCCAGTGTGTCATGGAGTACTTGACCAAAAGGACATGCAACTTTAGGTTCAATTTCCCACATATTCATTAGCTTCTTCTCAACATATAAATTAATTCTTAGCAACATCAAAAACCTCACCATCTGTGTTTTAAGCAATCAAAAAGCTCCATCTGATGTTAAAAGTTGGCATGGAGTTGGCAAGGAGAGTGGTGCCATAACCATTATGATTTATGACTTATGAGTGATGATTGTCTTTGTTTTGAACCAAATGATGTAAGGGACTAATAATTTAGGGCCATTTGTGTTCTTTCGGCTCCTAACACATAGCCCAATTTGACATTTTTTTAATTGTTTTGCATGCCGTCAATTAACCAAAATTGTCGTCAATTAAAATTAGTTTCATCGGGATTCCGACCTGGATTTGAAATTCGGGTTCCAATCCAGATATACCTCGATTTCTAGGCCGAAATCCGAATGAACAGTACTATAAATAAGAGTAATGACAAGTTTTGCAAAGTAGATTCTATTTAATATGTTTTTTTTATACCTTTTCAATGTGAGATCTATTGTATAAAACACCAGACACACATTGATAACAAAACAAACAATGAAATAAATGTAAAAATACATGAATTAAGCACATACAAGGCACACAATATTTAATGTGGTTTGGCAATATGCTTACGTCCACAGAGCTAGAAGGGATTTTATTCTAAAGGAGATTATAATCACACACAATGAATAACAAGAGTTTCCCTCTACTCACATAATCTTAACTCTCTTTTCAGGCATTTTTTTCTCTTGCAAAAGTGGTTTACACCATTTGCCTATCAATGTTCTTCAATCTAGTTCTTCACTAATTTGGAAAAATATAGTTCTTCACTCTAGTAGGTGTCAAACACTCTGCGAGCGAACAAAAAATCCAACATTAGCTTGAGCAGAATGTCGAGTGAGTCTCGAGCGAGCTTTATGTCTAAGTTTCACTTGAGCCAAGTGTCAAGCGCACCTCAAGTAAACTCATTACTTGAGCTTCGTTGAAGCACCAGGTCAAGCGATAGTCGAGCGAACAATCTGTATGCACTATTCCAGCTCACAAAACCAATCGTCTCTATAATCCAACATAATCCACTATTTTATAAAGAGAATATGCAAAATTTATCTATTTGAAACTTATACAAATAATTTCTCTTGAAATAATCATGATTAGATAAAGAGTATTGACCTTGAATCTCGTATAGCTTTATCATTTCTACTAATACAGAACTACGAATTACAATTATTTTGGACAATATATTATTCAATATAGTAAGCCTGCTAATATTTCCAGCAGTAGAATAATTTCAGCTTTAAATAATCTATAGCTCATCTGGTTGTAGACAGACTAGACAGCAAGATACACTCAAATTTGCAACTCTATCAAACCAAGCAAGTTGGCAGGATGCCCCAATCCTAGCTATTTCCATCTCAAGTTTTCTGACATGTTATTAAATTCTAAATTCAAATACAAAATTTCATTCAAAGGTATCTTTACAACTACACGGAGTTGGCAAATGAGATCTAAAGAAACATAGACACGACTTGTGATGCATTCATAGCTCGTATTCGATGTCACGATGAATGTGCCATTGAAATTAAGGGTGCAATCCACCCCCCGCCAGCGCATGGGTGGGGTCATAGTTTTTCTTCCCATCCCCTGCCACCGGCGTGAGAGGGTGGAGCACCCCGTCCCAGATAACAGGGTGCGGGTGGGGGGTCAATCCGTCTACCCCCTTATTGGGCCAAAAATGGCCCAGAAATCGCTGCAATGGGTCATTTTTGGGCCCATAAAATTAGAAGTAAAAAAAAAAGAGTTAAAAAATCTGATTAAAAAAAATTACATGAATAAAAATAATATATACATGATACAAATTTATTAATTTAGACTAATGAAATATTACTACAGATTACAAGTCTACTACCTAATAAACTAATAAATAATAATAATAACTAAGCTATTACAAAAATAAATTGAAAGTCTAAACAATTACAAAATTACAAACATAAAAATATCCAAGAGATATTGTATCAACATTACAAATCAAATATATAATACGTACAGATGATTCAAATTTCAATATTCTAAGAAATTAAGAATCTAAAGATGGAGGCATAGAGCCGTTTGAGTCTTTGACTGTGACGTTTGGGGCGGCCCAAATGGGTAGTCTTTTGAGGTTTGAGCTCATATTCATATTGCAGTGGAGGTAGACGTTGTCTGAGTCGTCTTATGTGTTGCTATAACAATGAATACTAAAATTAATACCGATGAAATCGAAATGAATATAAATAAATCAAAACAATAAAATAAAAATAATAATTATCAGATGGTCTAGATCCAGACTGATCACCACCCTCTTCGTCGGTCTCATTAAAATCTAAAACATCCGAAACATAAATATCATTTCTCATCGTCCAACTCTATGTGCATATCAATTCCTCCATAGTTGTAGGAGACAATGAATTACGGAAATGATCTAATATGCGCTCTCCGGTACTAAAGGCCGACTCCGAGGCAACGGTGCTAATAAGAATGACCAAAATAAAGCGGACCATCTCAGAAAGAAATGAATATTTCTTTACTGCCGCCTTCCACCATTCTAATATGTCAAAACCATCATCATCTTGAATAAGATTTCCTAACAAATAGTTGTCTAACTCTAAAACCACCTCCGTATATTGACGAACTAGTGTGGGATTATGTGCGAGGGCCTTAGTCCATGCCAATCTATACTTCTTTGTTGGCTCGGTGTCAGGATGAGGTGTTGGAGTAGGTGTAGGTGTAGGTGTAGTATGTGCAGTACCACCCTTAATTGCATTAAATTCATCATATAATTTAGCTAGGGTATCTCGGGCCATCTCACCAATAAGATTAATCCATGTCTGATCGTGCACAAATCTCAAACCATATAACATGCCTGAAATTTTCATACGGGGATCAAGAATAACAATCACATATAACAAAATATTTAGTCTACTCAAATCTCCCTAGTACTTGTCATATCTTACCCTCATGGTCAATGTCATCCCCTTATCTTTAGATTGGAACATATACACATGTCGTTTAATTCTTTTTTCACCCTACATATTTGTTGACAAAATTCATGGGATGTAAGGTACAAAGAACCAGATAACTTCAATGTGACATTGCAAAAAAGCCCAAGAAAATCAACAAAAGTAGAAACTACCTCCCAATCATCATTATTAGGCTTTCTTACTCTCCGTGCTCATCAAAGTATTTGGCATATTGAATATCTTCATCACTCAATAATTGAAAGGTTGTCTTATATTCTTGGGCTGCCTCCAACATCAAGAAGGTTAAGTTCCATCTGGTAGGAACATCAGTACAAATACTCTTCTTCGATGTTATGCCCACAATGTTCGCAACAATTTTGAATTTCTCCAATCTAGAAGGAGAAGACCTCACAAATTTCACAGCCATTCTAACTCGTGCAACTGAGTCATCAACATCTTTCAACCCCTCAGTCACAATTATATTCAAGATATGTGTAGAACATCTAACATGCAAATATTCACCAACCAAAAATGTCTTATTTGTCTCTCTAAGATAAATCTTCAGATATCTCAAGGCGACATCATTAGACAAGACATTATCAACTGAAACTGTCAGAATCCGTCCCAACTCCCACTCCTTTATTGAGGCCTCCGAGGACTTCCCAATCGTCTCACCCTTGTGATCAGTTATTTGACAAAACTTAATAATTTTTTTTATGAAGAATCTAATCAGAATCAATAAAATGAAAAATCAAAGACATATAATTGGAATTTTTGATAAAAGCCCAAGTATCAATAGTGAGGCAAACTACTAAACTCGCCAATTGGTCCCTCAAAACATCTTTATATTTCATGTACATCTTTTTAATATCTTTTACCACAGTGTGGTGAGAAGGAAACGTAAATCTAGGTTTCAATTTTTAGACAAATTCTTGGAACCTTCTCCCTTCCACAAACTGAAAAAGTAGCTTGTATATGATAATCATACAAGCTAACTTTCTTCTACACTCATTAACATTATATTTCATATACCCTTTCAACGTTGGACCCTCACTACTCTCATCCACCATTTTTTTAGTCCAATATCTAATCTAGATTAATTCTTCTCAGTAAAGATCTTAATATTGGACTCCTCTTATATTGTTCCTCTAAATGGACCTTTAATTGGGATGTATCATGTTTCCTATAGTGACATCCATATATTTTCTCACAATAATTACATTTAGTTTCAAGGTTATTGGTGTCACCACCCTCTAGTTTGATAAAGTGAGACCAAACTACAAAAACATATTTTTTACCTTGTGTGGGCTTAGGGGCGGAGGCAAGGTGTACTCTCACTCGTAGGGGTTGGAGTAGGGTTATGTTCTAAGGTAGGGGTACTGGTATGAGTAGGAGAGTTATCACTGAAATCTCTTTAACAAGATATTCCTGATTCCACAATACAGTAAAAAATTATAAAATCAATCAACACAAAACATAAAAAAATTATAATAATACACCACACATGAAGAAAAAGACAAAGTGCAAAGTCAACACAGATTGAATCCCTAAATTGATTTAGAGGTTCAGTTCAAAACTCATAAATAAATTGATTTAATATTTTAATTTAGGGGTAATCCCCTAAATCAATTTATTCAAAAATTTCAGATTGAATCCTTAAATTGATAGCCAATATAGTCTCTTTGTCAAAACCTACCTAAATTTGTTTTTGGTTTAAACTATAGATTTAATTCGAATTAAAGGGTGATTGGTAATTACCATGCAAATAGTATGAGGTCAGGATGATGTCAATTTTACGTGATGGGTACGTGGCCGCTGCGCTGCAGAGTGCAGACTGAACAGAATTGCTCGTGTGGAGGCTTTAAAGTCAGAGTCAGCCCAGGCTTTTCAATCTTGGACGGGAGCCCTGGTTGCTGTACTGCGATGGGAACGTGCCCAATGATCAAGAAACATTGAATTATATCTGCCGAAGTTACACGCATCTTCTTTAAAAATTAAAAAAATAAATATTAAAGCATGCACAATTACTTCTTTATCATATCTTTAAAATATATTATCAAAATATATTTTTTCTATTTTATATATTACACATATATCAATTTATCTATTTTTTTATATCATTTAAATATTATACTTTTTAATTTTTTTATTTATTTCAAATATTATATTCTCTACACATCATATATTTCAAATATTTCTTTATATATCATATATTTTAATATTTATAATATTTCTTTATGTATAATGTAATTTTTAAATTACTTAAAAAAAAGAGTAAAACGATAAAAAAATACATACCTTTATTATTAACAACATCAAAACTTTTGTATACATAAAAGTTAAATGAATTATAAACGGAGTGCTAGAGAGTAGATAAGAGATAAAAGAGTGAGGTCTGTGCAAAATTGATAAAGGGTTAAAATGAAAATAAGATAAAAAATAAATAAAGAGGATGAAATGAGAGAGAATTAATAAAAAATTATCTAGAGGAATGAACAGTAATCTCTACATGTAAATGATTTACTATAGTTAAATGTAATATAAAAATAGAATAGATGATCCAATAGAAGAGACTTTTGATCATCTTTCTTTATATTTTAAAGAAAATTGTATTTTACAAGAGCCATTGAGAGTTCTAAGGTATGTTTGGATCTCAAATCTATATCAACTCATCTCAACTCATCATTACAATTTTTTCAAATTTCAATACAAAATATAATAAACAATTCAATTTTTTCAAATCTTAAAATAATAATAATATTAAAAAATAATATTCTAACAATATTTTATCATTTGAACTCAACTCAGTTCAATATCCAAACGTAGCTGATTTACATATAAATTATTATTTTTAATAATAACTATATTTAAAAAAAAATGTGTAAAACTTACACATATATTGTAGAATTGTATTTAATATTATTCAATTTTTTTATTTTTTTATTTTTATTTTTCTCCATACCAATATTTTTTTGGGTGAGTATGGTGCTGCTCCAATTCTATCTCGACCATGGTACAAGCCAATTTCTACCCCCAAAACCTGATGGCTTGAACAACCAAGTTTTCTAAATGAAAATTTTGGATTCAAAATCTCCAACTCCGATCATATAAAAAAAATTTATTTTTAAATAATTCTATATATAGTCGTAAAATACATAAGCGTCGTACAGTCGCATTGAAAAAGAATAGAGTTCACTATTAAAAAATTAATTTTTTTATATGAATCCCATATTTATTCATTTTTTTTAAATGATTGCACGTTACTTATGTAACTGCAATTGCAACTATCATTTTCTCATATAATATACATATGTATTTATTCTATTAATTGTTAGTTTATATATACATATAAATATTTACATATAATATATAATTAATTTTAAAATGATACATCGGAATATACCAATATCAAAATATTTGGTTCTATTATTTAAATGATCACAAAATAGTCAGGTCAAATTTCTGGAAATTCATGATATGCAAAAAATGGAGTCTTCAAATTTAATAATTTAAAAAAGAAAATGATTTACGCATAATAGTTTTTACAATATTTTATCTAATTATGTTTTAAATGATAGATATTTTTGTAAAATATTTTATAAAAATAGCGTCATTTTATAAAAATATTTTTATTTTATAATATTGTTATGTAATGTGTTATATAATATATTATGTATATATCATTACTCATCTAAAAAATATACCATTTTTTTACTATGCCTTCCAAATCTTATCGCTCGGTTTAATCGTGAGGGTTTTTTTTTTACGGAATGATGAAGAAAATAATTTTAAATGTATTAATATATTTTTTTATTTTTTAAAAATATTTAAATATACTAAAAAATGTGAAAAAAAAAAAATAATTTTACAATTATCGGTAACACCGAGCGGGCTACTCGGCGGCAGAGCTCTTTCTTTCCAATTTCGAAACGTCTGAAGATAGTCAGGTCATGGTTGGCCTAGAATTAATTTCGCTATTTTTGGGACGCGAGAACTGTCAACTTCCAAAACACGTTTTCGAATGGGTGTCAAATCTCTCACTACCACTTGAGTTGATATTGAGAGATCTTTATTTTTATGAAAAGGAGAGGTTGTTTTTTTATCTGTTTTTTTCATCAGCAAGAAAAAAAAAATCCTCTGTCCTTTTATCGCATGAATTTTGATAAAATCTTCAAGAAAATTGACAGTCCAAGATCAAAGTTAACAGTGCAGATAAAATAAAAAATAATAATTTTTTTGAGTTTCACAATTATTTTTATTTCATTTCATCAAATTATTATAATTTTTTAAATTAAAAAAATAAATAATTTAATTCTTTTAAATCTTAAAATAAAAATAATATTAAAAAAATACATTCTAATAATATTTTATTCAACTTTTAATTTTTATCTCAATTTATACATTCCACTTATTTTGTAACAAACAAGATAGAAAAACAAAAGAAATGATATTTTTAATTTTAAATTACCGTTATTTTTTTTAAAAATAAATAAATTATATGAAAAAATTATTTTTTTAATAATAAATTTTATTGCGTGCACTTGCATATTTTAAAAAAGATTAAAAAAGATAAACAAAACTGATACTACTTTATTTCAGTGTGAATGATGAGGATTCATGATCTACCAATCTCCCTCTTTAAGAAAGGAAGAGAAAGTATACAACTACTTCGTGCAATGAACCAAAAGTTTCGGAACCAAATCAAGCACAAGGTGAGGGAGAAATAAATATTATTCAACTAAATATATAAAATCCGATACGAATGTTCATCACAAGACTGGATCCAACAACAAAAATCTCAAGAAAACTAAGCTCATCAGAAGACAACCAAACTACCGAGAATCACAAATAAAGGCATGCATAAGCTCAAAATGGCCGTGTCTCTGTTTCTTGAAACCCCGTTGTTTCCGCCGGAAGATCCAGGGCTTGGAGCACTCCCAGAGGGTCCCGAAGCAGCAGCAGGCTCAGAAGCAGGACTAGTAGCCGCTGCCGTTACCAAGTTTAGGGTCCCCGTGGCCTTGAGGTTCTCCGGATTCCTGTCATGGATCATCGGATAGCCGTTTGGGGTAATGCCCGGACCCACTTGCCAAACCTGGTTCAACTTCTCCGTCTTCGCCGGCAGCTTCCATTTCCCGTAGATCGTGATGTTGCTGCTAGATTCCTCCGCTTTCAGGTCCCAGACAGGGTACGAGAGGTTCATCCCGGACATGTTGAACATGTAGGACTTGATGTCGTAGGTCTGGATGGTCACGGCGCCGCCGTTGGGTTTGAAGGCCAAAAGCGCCTGGGAACCTGCCATTTTGGTCGAGTTGGGGTTGATGGCCCACGCAACCCAGCCGCCTGTCTTGGCCGGAGGGGCAATGAAGGCCATAGACAGCGACGAGTTGGAAGCGTTGAAGTGCCAGTGGAGGAAGGCACCCAGGTGCGGGAGATCGGAGCAGTTGGGGTAGTCATTTTTGTTACTGAGCTTCTGCGACGTGCAGGTCAGTGATAGAGCCGGCGAGACCAGCAGAGCCATCGCCAAGACCCCCAGAATCACTGCGAACTTCAAACAAAGCCTACCCATTACTGAACACAGAGAGAGATCTAAGGAAAGATTGCGGATGAATGGGAGGCTTTGGGAGAGGAGGAAGAGCTGCAGTGGATCTGATCTCCTTTAGATTCGGAGGAATATATATATAAGCAAAGTATGAACACGAAAAACGCTTGGCTGTGAACACGAAAGAAGCAGTGTGTGCATGTGAAATATCTGACCTAAGGGGAGGTGTGGATGTAACGAACTGGAAAGTGACACGTAGCAACATTCTTCAATAAATAGCACGTGGCGTGTTGTGGTTGGTCATCCGAGTGTGGACCCATTTAAAGTTTTTGTAAGTTGTTGACTCCAAATTGGCGCAATGCATGTAAGGACTTTAGCGTGCTTTAAAGTTGATTAATAGCTTGTTACCGTTGAAGACTAGGAAGGTGGAAGGGTGGGTGATGCGGTGACAATGTTCACCCACGTGCGAACTGAATGACTTTATATAGACTAATGTACATTTTCATCTAATTTTTATTCCATAAATAAGATTATCACATTTATCACTATTAAATGATAAATAATCATCTAATAAAGATTATCCTAATGACAAATGTATCACATCTTATATAATAGATAAAAATAAGATAATAGTGTGGCGTATAGAATTTTTTTATATATATATTTAGTTATTTATGTAAAATATATTATGATTTAAAAATCTGTTTTTTTATTTAATATATAAAGAAATTCTAGTCTCATGTGTAATATACATTTAGTAAAATATTTATATGATATAATTTAATTTAAAAAATAAATCTAAATATTATAAATAAAATAATACTATTTAAATTATGTGGATGGTATGCTCTTAATACTGATTTGAGAATATAATAATTCTTACAAAAATTTTATATATGAAAATTGTTACAGTCATAAAAAAACAATTTTTTTATAAAAATAAGTTTATAAGTTAGACATAATTTACGTGATATAATATTTATAATAAAAATAATTTTATAATTACTAAAAGTAATCTGGGTCCAAAAGATTTCTCTTTATACATTAAAGTTTTTAATTAATTTTGTAGGAAACTGAGTCAACTGACTGGGATTCCGCCACCTAAAAAGGTGGGCTTAGATTTGCATTTTAGTGGAGAGTCGAATAATCCACTCGGAATTTTGGCTCTTTATTTTGTATGAACCACATGTGAATTTTTACTTACTTTCATGCTTCAGGTTTCAAAAGAAATTCTCTAGGGTCTCGTCTGGGTATTCAGATAAAGTGGGATGAAAATAGAAATTTTTAAATAAGTTAAATAAAATATTATTATTATTTTAAAATTTAAAAAAATTAATTTTTTTTATATTTATATGAGAATTTAAAAAAATTATAATAATAAGATGAAATAAAATAGATTAAGAGTATTTCTGTATCCAAAGTTAATGGGAAGGAAATCTGTTTTTGTTTTTATTTTTTATTTTTTTATTTATTGCTGAAGGTCAGCTGAATCAAAGGAAGTGGTGAATTATAATTAAGTAAAATTATGCTTTTAATACACGCTTCTCAAACTTCAAGATCTAGGACTATAAGTTTAATTTAAAAAAACCCTTTGATTTCGTTTGTCCGAGTCCATACAACGGACAAAATCTAATTTCCTAAAACATATTTATAAATTATTCAATTCGTAACCATTCGTCTTAATTGTTCATTAGAAAATAACTTATAAAAATAGAAATAATGATTTCACAGGCAATTCCCGAAAGAACTTAAATCTGGATCGATTGATATTTTGTTAAGTTGTCTGTCATTAATTTCTCCTAAGCCACATGATTTTTGGGGGTGATTATTAGTTTATAGACAGTATAATATCTAAGTCCCCATATGTAGCGCTCTCTGGGGGAGCAATATATAATAATTGAGGAGCACATCGTGCTTGGTGACAACATGAAAATGATAAGACACAAGTGGTTGGGTGAAGCGTGAATCCAAGTGTATTATATTCAAACTCAAATTCATCAATTTTCTATGAATAGGACCACAAATGGGAAAAGGAGAACCATTTAAAGATAAGGAGCCGTTTATACTTTCTATACTTCGAATTTCTTCTTTTGCAACCTCTAATTCAATCTTTGACGGACGGGCACACAACTCTACGTAGACTTGTTTTGTTAACTTGCATTTTTGCTGGTTTGTTTAACCAGTTAGAGCTGTATCAATGGCGATGATAATGCAGGTGAACGAGGGATTTCACCTTATCTTCTTGGAGCTATTCTATTTTTTTAGAGAAATATTTTAGCTATAAAATGATTATATAAAAGTAAACTCATAAATTGACGTGGTTTGATGCAGTACATCAAATTGTAAAGTTACTTTTATTGTAAAATAGATATAACGGATGTCATAAAGTTATATCAGTTTGTGAATTTATTTTTATGTAATCTTTTTGTGTTTATAATAGTTCTCATTTTTTTTTTTATATTCCTAGTGGTTCTTTTAGAATTTATTCCGACACGATATCATCTGTTTGTATAAAAAAAATACTTTTAATCCTCTTAAATTTCGTCATTCTCGATCATATTATATGATATATATTTTAAATTATTATTTAATTGATTCACATAATGTGTCACATTATTGAAGATGAAGAATGCGGTTCCTCTCGTTCATGTGATAATGTTCCATTGATCCCAAAAAAAAAAAAAAAAAAAAAAAAGTAGCAAGAAGAAACTACTGTACAACTTTGAAGTACCTAATACCTCTTGGCCCTAGATGTAGTTCAAAAGATTTAAGGAAATTAAGGCTCCAATTAGATTGAGAGATGAGGTGATTTTAAATAAAAATTAAAAGTCAAATAAAATATTATTTTTTAATATTATTATTATTTTAAAATTTGAAAAAGTTGAATTGTTTATTATATTTTATATGAAATTTTGATAAAATTATAATAATGAGATGATATGAAACCATTTCTATATTAAAAAGAAAATGGGGCTAAGATGCAAAGGATGGTGTAAGATACATCCAACTTGAACCGCGTATGATTAAGATAATTCCGGGTATGATTAAGATAATTTCCTCCTAGCCATGGCCGACCAAAATTCCCACAAACAGAGTTGATTATGGTCACCAGCGCAGAGCTAATGAAGTACCCCATGGAGGTGGAGCACCATGATAATGCAGTAGACATACTTCTCATGCTATCTGGTGCTTCCGAGTAGAAAAACTAGAGCATTCCCCCAAGAGCAAGCATGTCGGCAATTCCTAGCAGAAGCTACTGCCACCCGAGCCAAAAGACAGACAGTGTGACATTATTCTCAGCAGCCTCGCGTCTCTTGGCTTCAACAATGGCTGCCACAGGCCCACAGCCATGGACCCTGATGCCAGTGCTAGACCCATTCCTATTCTCCACGGTGGTTGGAATATGTTGTTGGTCTTCCCCGAGAGTTTCTTACAAAAAATACGTACGAAATGCTCGTATGGGGGCATGGAATTAGAAAGCATGATCAACAGGGGAAATACTGATAATGATTGTGTTGGGATTTTGAAGTTGTGGATTGTTCTATTCATGATGTTCCCTTCTTGCACAGAGAATGTTTGGAGTTGAACTAGGCAACAGTTCATCATAATTGTGGCTGCAAAGATAGGAAGCAGAATGCTTTATCCAGGATCCTGTCAATTTTGTCTTATATTTGTCAACTTAGCAGACATGAATATAGAACTTGCATATATTGAAAACAGCATCATAAACAAAAACATCTCTGTTTCCCATTTATTAAACTTTGGTAGCTTCATAAACTAAAAAATATCTTATTTCTTACATTTTCGTTCTCCTTTCCCAACATCAAACTCTGTTGTAATCTTGTTAGATCCCTCTACCATGGATCCTGCTGCAGGACTTGGTAATTATTCAAGCGTAATGAACATATTTTCGTGTCTTTTTGTGAAACTATAGACAGGCATGACTATGTGTGTAGTGTATGATTATTGACAGCAGCGGGTGATGAATCCCGATCTTGTCAAATAACAAGCAGGCAGTGTTCCACTGCACAATCACCTTTGTTTTTTACCTTTTTTTGGGTAAGTTAATCGCCTAATTTAAGGATTGGAGAAAAGTTCAAACTACTTGAACTTGTCATGGGATCGTCTATTTCTTGCATCTACTTCCAATAGGGGTGAAAACCGATGGCGTCGGCACAGTTTTTGAGCCAATCGATGCCGACCGACGTCTGAAAAAATGGGAGAGCAACCGATCATAACCAGTTGATGGGGAGGAGGGAACCGATCGAGGAGGTTTCTTGCAGTTCTCGATCGGCGTCGGTTCCCCTAGTGGTGAGATTCTACTATGAGAGAGAGAGAGAGAGAGAGAGAGAGTTGCAGAGTGAATTGAGAAAAAGAAACTAGGGAAGAAGAAGATCGCATCTCGAAACGACGCCGTTCCACTTATCTATTAAAGTATATTAAGTGGAACGACGTCGTTTTAGATATATTTTATTTTTTCTTACGTTTTTAATAAAACGACGCCGTTTGGTTTAATACCAAACAGTGTCGTTTTCATTATCTATTATAATACTTATATGTATAAAACGACGTCGTTCCACTTGAACTATTAGAATATATTAAAAAAAATAGTTTTATTATATCAGTCGGTTCAACGGTCCGATCTAGCTTCAAACCGAGACCGAACCGCTGAACGTCGGTTTATTTAAATTTTCACCTCACATCGGCCAGTTCTCCATCGGTTCCGTCCGGTTCCTGACGCGGCCGGTCAGTTCGTGTCAGTTTCTGTACAACCCTAACTTCCAACACAGCTTTCTAGCTGATTTTGTCTTCTTGGTTACATTTTCCAATTACAAGCTTTCGAAGCAAAAACCTCAACACAAACACAAACACAACCAAAATAAATTAAGTAGGTCTAAATTTAGCTAATGATGTAGTGGACGTGAAGCTAATTGTGGCTAAACAACAAGCGTTTGTACCTAAAATTGGACAATCAATTGCGAAACTGCAATGGGCTAAACTCAAGACTATTAACTGATATAATAAAACTCCAATTCCAACCAAGGTTCTCTTCAATCGATATTGGAGGAGTTAATATTAGTCTAGTCCAAACTAGGGGCCAAAGCCTATCATCCATGAAGGATAACTATTCAAAAGAGTCGCGTGGTCTAACACATGCCCTAGCCGCCCTTTTTATTAGGGCGGATAAATCCTCACATTATAGATATGGATAATGTGGTGATTAGATAATACAGATACATAAGAAATAATCCTTCTAATGGCTAAGCATTGTGTAAAGTTAATCAATTTATAGTACTCATCCAATATTTTTCAAGCCTATATATAAGGGCAACAGGTAACTCTTGAATCATCTGATTGAGCATTCTTGAGTTATTATTCTTCACTTATTATTGACTTGGGTATTGGAGGTGTCACAGGCAAACCGTGCCACCTACGTAATGATTTGCAGGTATTAGATCATGATCGGTGGTGGGACACGTCCTTTACACATATCATTACGGTGGCAGCTATGAGGCCAACTGTGCAGAGGGAAAAAACAGTTGAAGAAGACAGGGATGAGCTGCTGATTGCTGTTGTCGAGCTGATCGGCCCGTGTGCAAGCAAGGAGGCCTTAACTCCTCCTACACCAGCGGCTATAGCATAGATTCCTCTATACAGAATAGCTGTTTGAGATCGAGAAGGCCTTCTATGCATAGCTGGTTGCAATCTTCTGTTATGGGCTTGGACCGTCAGCAGGACAAATCCCTATAAAAGCAGTCACAGCTATCACCTCAGTTAGCATAAAAAAGTATCTGTGCATTCATTTTTTTTTTTTTTTTTTTTAACTATAATGGACTCTACCATAAGTGATGTATTTACACGTCGATTTGTAAATAACATAGCTATTTTAATTAAGAAAAACATGAAGGATATTGCACTAGCAATTCCAGCGTGCAAAAGTAGCAATCTATATATAGGCATTTCATTAGCTAATAACTCGAAACACCCATTAAACTAGCAATGAAATGAGCTGTGGTTCTTTTTGTAATGCTAACTGATATTAATCCTTGGGAAGGGAATAATGTTGAAGATAGGAAAGGAATGAGACTGCAAATGTCTTTTAGCCAAACCGTAGATCATGCAAGTAGAATTAGGTCCCGGATATAAAAACACTCTTAATTCATATCATCTCATCACAAAATATAATAAACAATTCAACTTTTTCAAATTTTAAAATAATATTAATATTAAAAAATAATATTCTAATAATATTTTATTTAATTAATCTAAAATCATCTCATCTCACCTTACTATCCAAACCAGCCCTAATAATACCACGCTAATGCAAATGACAGAATGACTCCACATTGTTATGCACTTGGGCCAGAGATTCGTGCTAGCTAATTCCCAACTCATGTCATGCAGCACAAACAGAACCCAGTAAACAGAACTCAGACTTGACACAATGAAGCCCACTCTTCACTAAACGTTTGGTTTCTTAATATATATAAATATATATATATATATATTGTAATTTCAAACCAAACATCATTTAAATTTTAAGATATTATTTAACTTTTCAATATCCAAACATATACCTAAATTTTAGTGAAAAGTAAAAAATACAAAAACCAAGCAAAAATTTCCTTAAAATTTATATTTAAACAACGTTTAAACTCATTGCATCCATTTTCATAAATTCCAGTACAAAACATATTTAAAAAGTATTTTATTCAAATTTTAAAGGGAGAAACACATTTAAAAAATACTCGATGTTGAGCTTATAGACAACTATATTGAGTAATTGTGCCTCGAACTATTTTATTGTGTTGACTCTTTGGGTCTAATTTAGTGGTTGAGTATAAATTGAACCAAATCATGACTAGCATTATGTATCACCTACTAGCTAGGCATAAATTAAAAGCAAAATAACGATCAATGCAAATTATTTTTTTGGTAATATCAAGAAGTAATGGGATTATAAAGATCAGGAGATAATGTAGGACCTAATTTTCCGGTGTGAAACTTTGTGAGTTATTTAGAGATAGCTTTGAAAAGAGAATTAGACAAGTTTCTTGTGAAGTTTAAGGAGGTGGTCCATTGATCAAGGGATTGTGCTACATAAATGAGCAAAAACTGGTTACTTCAGTTAATAGCTGGTCTTTCTTGGTGCATTTAACCTAACTCCCAAAGTCCTCATGACCATAGCCATGCTGCCCTCTCTCTCTCTCTCTCTCTCTCTATATATATATATATATATATATATATATAAAATTTTATAAATCACACCACCATCTTATTTTCATCCCACTATACAAGATGTGACACATTTATCACTATTAGATAATCTTTTATTAGATGATTATTTATCATCCAATAGTGATAAATACGACACATCTTAAATAGTGAGATGAAAGTAGGATGATAGTGTGATGCATATCATTACTCTATATATATACACAGATATATAGATATAAACCCAAAATCTGATGGCTAAGATTTGGGAGAACTAAAGAACTAACCCAAGGAGCCAAAAGTCATTTTCTTTGACTAAAAGGGGTTAGGGACCAATCTCACTATGTTATGGATTGATATGTGAATTGAGACCTCCGAAACTTACTATTATTTTTCCCCTTTTTTGGGTCCAAGTGGAAGCAATCAAGTCAGTTGATTATATTTAAATGAAAGCATGATTTTCTTTATATATATAAAGACAATAAACTTTATCATACACTCAAGTCTTTTCAAAATGTGATCACATTTTTGTGTTTTTCTGCTATCTTATTTATTGCTAGAGACAATCCCTGATAAATGTGTGAACCAAATCCAACAAGAGGCTTTGGCTTGTTTCATAAAACTTCAATCTTTTTAGTCATATTATGATAGAATGAAAATATTGCGTGTCAATACTCAAGAATTATCTAATAATTACTCTTTAAAATTTTATTTTAAAAAAAAGGCTATAGTCCTTTAACCAATATAGAAACTTTCAAAAACCTTAGTTAATGTCCTTTTTATCCTGCAATCTTTTTGAATTGGTTAATGTTCAATACCCAGAGTCTTAAATTGGGCCAACAAGTCTTCTAGCCCAACTCATAGGTCCGACAAAATGGTTTTCAGGCTTTTAGCATTCCAATGTTTTGGGCTGGGCCACAATGCCCACAGGGCTCTCCACACTTTCTTATGGTGGTTCCGAGGACACCAAATCCCTACTCTTCGCTATATATTGTCGTTTAAAACCCTAGTTATTCGTTTACACCGCATTAGGGTTTGCAGGACCTCTGGCAGCTCTGCGTTACTACCTGTGAGCCTCTTTCTCTCAATCTCTAGGATAGGGTTACGGTTTCTACATAATTTCAGGATAATTTTAGTTGAACTTGTTAATTGGCGCTTGGTTCATTTTATCGTTGCATCTTTAATATTATGGTTGATAATATATGAGTAGTTGCTGAAATGATCGTATCGGAATTTCTCGAGGATATGTTTGCCTTCGCGGAGGATGTTTCCTGGAATCATTATCTTAAGGAAAAAAGAATAATTAATTTTCTCTAACCTTTCATTTTCTCAGTGAAGATCTCGCTGAGATATTTAAAGCCTTCGAAGAAAGTGAACTTTTTCTAAGGAAATGTCTTACCCCAAACTAAATTCTCATTTGCAAAGGGTTGCTATTAGGATAAAATTGAAATCACTGGCATGCTTCTTAAGTTGTACTTGTTTTCTGTTTATCTGTGTTTGTATGCGTGGTCGATTTGTACTTATGTGGGCGTTTGTGTCGTAGAAACAATGGTTGTTCCTTTGCTGACAAAGAAGATTGTGAAGAAGCGTGTCAAGAAGTTCAAGCGGCCGCAAAGTGACCGGAAAATTTCTGTCAAGGTTTGTTTGCACTTCTAAATCTGATTATTTTGTTAACTTAATGCTGTTCATTCCTAGTGTTTGTTTATCTGGCTCTGTCGAGATCTGTTAATTTTGCTGTTCAGAACTTCAGATGCCTTGGTGATATATCTTTAATTTTGTGTTGGCTGTCTTATGCTCCAGTTATTTTCTAGGATCAAGTGATCATTAAACCAGTTTTAGATTATTGCATGAGGATCTGTTGGTATCTACAAAACATATGGGTTTTAGGCAAGCCTTGCGGATTTGCAGGCACACGCATCTTAATGTTGAGTGGAATTTTATGTATGACCATCCTCTTCTGCAAGTTGTATGTTAAGCCTGTGGACTGTAATCAAATCAGATGCTGGATCATGTCTGTCACATGTTTCCATTGAATGATCATGGCTTCAATCCCTGCTTATGGCCCTTGGATCATGTCTTGTTTGATTATTTCCCTGCCAGAAAGTTTTTATGTCTCCATTCTTAACTTATTGATGTCAGGTGGGTGCTGTGCTGCCTTCCTCGTTGATTGTACTTTTCAAGAATAGTGGCTTTTGGTTATTACATTAAAGACTATGCTTCAGTCTGTTTTTTTGGTCATCAACCAATAAGATTACGTTTGGATTTTGAGATAAGTTGAGTTGAGTTGTGAATAATAGTATTTTGTGGGTCCCATTGAGATGGGTTTAATTTTTTAGGTTGAGATAGGTTTAACTTTTTAAGTTGAAATGTATGAAGTAGATTGAGATGACTTAACTTTTTTATGAGAAATTTAAAATGTAGTGGGTCCCATCAATGATTGATTTGAGATGAGTTGAGTTTGGTTCAACAAACAACCAAACACAACCTAAAGCTTATAATAGTGTTTATTTTTCTTATTCCTTGTAACTTTTTATTTTTTCTATTCTATATTCCTTCCACCCTGAACTTCCCATTTAAATTAGAGATTCCCCCTTCCGAATCTTGTCTATTAAGAAAATGAACCCTGTCCCTCAAGGTTTATCAGAAAAAAAAAGAAAAAGAAAAAGGAAAAGAAAGTTCTCTCAGGAAATCCTACTTATAAAAAAAAAGAGTACTCTCTGGAAATCCTGCTGTCAACTTTACAGTATGTTATGATGCAGCTGTTATCTAACGAAGTTTAACAATGCTTATTATTTGCCTGCTCTTGTGTCATGACTCCTGAATGTTGATGTGACTATGTTGTTTGTTTAATATGGGTATTTGGACGCTAACATGTTTTGAATGATATACTCATCGGTGGCAGACAAACTGGCGAAGGCCTAAGGGTATTGATTCACGTGTCAGGAGAAAGTTCAAAGGATGCACTCTGATGCCCAATGTTGGTTATGGCTCTGACAAGAAAACCCGCCACTATCTTCCCAATGGATTCAAGAAATTTGTTGTGCACAATGTCTCAGAGCTGGAACTTCTTATGATGCACAACAGGTATGAAACAGTTTTTGTTCTTTCATATTTCTGAAATTTCCATTCCCTTCTGGTGGTGTCGATTTTCTTGCCTGACTATTGCTTGTTTAATGAATTGCAGGACCTACTGTGCCGAGATAGCACACAACATTTCAACCCGGAAGAGGAAGGAGATCGTTGAACGTGCTGCACAGTTGGATGTTGTTGTTACGAACAAACTGGCCAGGTTGCGTAGCCAGGAGGATGAGTGAGCTTTATGCAGACTCGTATTGTTTTGGATTATAATTTACTGAGTATTTTGTTTTGGATGAATGGATGCGAATCAAAAACTGTTTCCTGCTTGAGTCAGTTTAGTCGACAATTTTAAATTCCAATTTCTTTTCTCCAATGATATATTATTATGTCAATTTATTTTGCTTCTAAGTTATGATATTCGTGTTCACTGCGTGGAGGGATCATTTCTCCCGAAATTAGGAGGAAAATGATCGCAGCTGGTTTTCTTCTACGGGCGAATTTGTGGGAGAACCGAAGCTGGCTAGCTTGGCAGTGAGCCAGTGATTCTTGAAAGTGAGATCTGATATATAGCGAAAGTGTGAGAAACATACTTTACCCGGTTATTTATTTATTTATTTATTTTATAGTAAAGAGACGGTACCTCAAACTCGGGATTATAAGGATAGAAAGAGAGACTCAAAATCAAGTTTCTCAACGCAAATGAAAAATATAGAGGGAAAGTGTACAACAATATTAAGCTAATCTAGGAAATTGGTATAGACGAAATAACTGCATGATCCAGAGAACAAAGCAAACATAGGTTTAGGGAGTTGAAGAAGAGAGTAAAAGCTTACCATGTGTCCCATTGCACCGTAATTGTCTAGGCTGTCAGCAAGCGCATTACTATTTTGATAGACATGATTGATACTAAAAAGGAAAATGGATCTTGAAATATAAAATATCATCTGAAATATTAGAGTAATTCCAAAGAAAATAGTATTTATTAAGCCAATTAACAACAATAAGATAATCGGTCTCAACAATTATATCAGAAATATTTAGTTAGTTCATAGCAGACAGTTTAGCAAAAAGTGTTGATATCTATACCCAAAAAACAAAGTGAACCCTACAATGATAGAGTAATTATGGGAATGTAAAATGCCATCACAGCTAGCATTTTCAAGTTTACTTTTCAAAACATTGACAATGTTCAGCTTGAGAGTTCTTGGAGGAGGTGGAATCCATTTTACTAAAAATAGGGCGTCTGGTTCGAGCAGTTAGCCGAGGGATGTGTAAAATAAAAAGTCGAGAACTTCAGTGTTGCCATTTCGAGCGAGGACTTTTGGTTTAAGAAGAGGATTGAGGTCTCAAAGATAGTAAACGAGCAAGGAGATAATTGATAAAAACTCATAAAAGAGGACCGCCAATAGATAGCAGTGTCCTTCCAACATCTATTGTCTAAAAGAGTATGACCAAAAGCTGCAGCAAAATAGTGCCAAATGATCTTTGCAATAGAGCTAGCACTTTTTTTTTTTTTTTTTTAACTTGCAAGAGAGCTAGCAATTTAAAGAAGACGTGATTTGCAGTTTCACATTATCGGTAAAAATAAATTCCGAAATTAATAATAAACAAAGGTCATAAAAAAGGGAAAAAAAATCCATTACAAAATGGTTAGATATTGTCCTTTTGTTGAGAAATGTATAGTTTGAATTGAAAAATAAATTGACAAAGTCAATCTTATAACATATATCTATTGTTCTCGTGATGAGTCTATCTTATAACAGTTATTGGTTGATAGTATTAAATAGGGTTGGTTTGGATAGTGAGATGATGAGATAATTTTAGATAAATTGAATAAAATATTGTTAGAATATTATTTTTTAATATTATTATTGTTTTGAAATTTGAAAAAATTGAATTGTTTAATATATTTTGTGTGGAAATTTAAGAAAATTGTAATGATAAAATGAGATGAGATTAGATGAAACAATTTCTGAATCCAAACAGGGCCTTAAGAGTTTGTTTGGCAATACAGCTATTCTTATATATCATCAGATATATATCATCAGATATTTCATTCTCAAACATTACTAAATATTAAACACATTTTAATTTCAAATTTTCAATATTTTTCATCTAATCATTATAAATTTTCAAATTTCCAAACAAAATAAAAATAATAATACAATTTTTTCAAATTTAAAAATAAAATTATATTAAAAATTATATGTAATTTTTTAACTTTATAATATTTTTATTCAATTTTTTCTCTCAATTTTTTTAAAACTCAATAAAATATCTTAACCCAAATCATTTCACAATTATTTACAAATAAACTAAATAGTATAAGTATTCAATCGTTCAAAGAGAAATTATTCCCTTTTTATTTTTTATTTTATGTAAATCTTTTATTTTATGTAATTATAATTCAGGAATGACATAAAATGTTTGGATAATGAGTAGAGATGAGATGAAAATTAAAAATTAAATAATATATTTTTAAAATATTATTTTTTAATTTTATTATTATTTTAAAATTTTAAAAAGTTAAATTATTTATTATATTTTATGTTAAAATTTTTAAAAAATATAATAATTAAATAAGATGAACTATGATAAATTTTTATCCCAAATGGGCCTTTGGTTTTCTGGAAAAGTAGTTGAAGCTCTAATAAACGCCGTGATTCTAGTTCCAGTACATTTATCACCGTCATCATTACTCGTAATCGATCGGCTCAATCTTGTATTTTCCCACGTACTCACTCCCCTTCATATTTTTAATCACGACGTAATTAGTCAACAACATATTATAAGAAATCTAAGATGCGATGTACTTTCAAATCTTTGTTTTTTGTTTTGTTTTGATAAGTAAAAATATCTTTCAAATCTTTGTTACTGACATTTATCTGTCCGGTTGTTGGTAAAATTTATTTAATTTTTCTACGATGATATCATGACTTTCCGAAGGTTAATGTAATGCGATATATGATGAGAACTAGAAAAAGTTTTACCAGAAAACATAATAATTAAATGGTTGACTCTATAATATAGAAAAAAAAAATGTAAACAAAAACCATCTTAGATGATTTTATGATTCAATAAATGTAAAATACTCGATCATAAATGATGAGTATTACTATAGATATAAAAATATTTTATAAAAATAAATTTAAAAATTAACATAGTTTTATACGATACATTAGATTTATTTTATAATAAAAATAATTTTATTATTTAATGTATCCCGTTAAATTACGTTAATTTATAAATTTATTTTGATGAAATGATTTTATTAATGAAGCATTTATCTAAATGAAATAATAGTGGTTTCAACAGAAGAACCAGATTCCCAAATGAAATAATTACCATACAAAGTGCAGACTGAGTCATATATAGATGGTGGTGGTCATTGTCGACCCATTAACAACAACTTACCCTTGACATTGTTGTCGATGTAATAAATTCAGAGCCATTTATGTCATAATCGTTCTAAAGTGGGACAGCTAAGAGCTAACACAATGTCTGTCATCAAGTGGGAAAGGACGTGATTTTACTATTTTCTGTGGATCTTTTATCGGATAATAACTTTAGGGGTGGGTTTTGCGTAGCTTCAAGGGGAAATGATTCCATTTGTCGGTGCTTTTTATCAAAATAATGGTTTCAATTTGACCTGATGCTAAATGAAGCAGTAGGTCATTGGGAATGAATGATGCCAAACCAAAACCAACCCTAGATGGAGCCAAATTGTGGGAAAAATAGCAAATAACCAATAAATCAAGACTTTACTTAAAATTATGTTATTTCATTTTATATTTTATCATTTACAGATAAATTTTAAATGATTGACATAAAAATATAATATAAAATGCGACACATCAATCCATTAATTAGAGTAAATTGTGTTGGCCCTTAGCTAAAATTGTTACAGATAAGGAAATGATTCAATACATTCTTCCTTTTCTTTTTTGTGATATAACCATTAGGGTAAATTGTGTACGTACGTAGTGGGATCAATTACGTGCCAGTTCCAAATATTTCCAAGCAACGGAAAAAATACGATGCCTTACATATATATATATACATACATATATATATATATATATATATATATATATATTGTATATTGTTCATTGTCATGCGCCATAATGATCCGAACATAGTGATAGTACTTTTCCTCCTTGAGAGGACGGAGGATGATATACTGTTTTTAGAGAGGGGTTCTAGTTTTACATAACTCTGTTCTTTCGGATAAACTTGACGGTTTATTTAGAAAAAAGTTTACAGAAGTTAAGATAATCATGAAGAAATTTGTGTGCGGGGGTGCTTTAGAATAGATGCGTAGGTTGGCTTGTAGTCAGAATTTTTTCCTGTATTGATAAGTCACATTTGTAACTTCGGATTCATTGAATGAAATGAAGTCTATTTCCATCAAAAATTTGTCAGGAGCTCTGATTAATATATATCTTTTCATCTAAATAGTAACAAATGAAACATGTTTACATGCATGTATATATGTTACTCCGATGCTAACTTGTCAATAATAATATGAATCTTCTCTGTTAAGAATTTAAAATTGTATGTATGAAACTTAAAACTTTACATTGAGAGAATGGTCAAATAAATAGATACAAAGAGTTAATCTATCTATGGCAACTAATTGAGTATGGTATGATTTTACAATAACAAAATGAATGGTTAATTTCCTAGAATCATGTTGTTACAAATATGGAATGAATCTTTGCTTGATTGGTGGAAGATATCTTTGCTTGATTGGAGGACGTGATCTGTTAATACTCCCCCTCAAGTTGGTGTATGAAAATCCGTAATGTCTAACATGCGTAGAAAATGGTGGAAGAGATTTTTACCTAATGCTTTGGTGAAGATGTCAGCAACTTATGAGAGGAAGTGTGAATAGCGATAAGGAGTCCAGCCTAAATTTTATCACGAATGATGTGAGGGTCAATCTCAATACATTTAGTGCACTATGAAACACATGATTGTGAGTGTAGAGCAGATTGATTGTCACAATATAGGCTAATGGGCTCGGGGTGAGAGACACCAAGATCATTGAGAAGCTGTTTCAGTCAAGTGAGTTCGCAAGTAGTAACAGCCATGGCGCGGTATTCAACTTCAGCAGATGAACGGGCCACTATGGTCTTTTTTTTGTGCACCAGGAAATATGGCTAGAGCTAATCTGAACAAAGTAGCCTGTTGTGGATCGACAAGTGGTAGGGCAACTGGCCCAATCAAAATCAGTGTAGGTAGTAACATGAAGAGTGTTGGAGGAAGGGAAAGATATGTCTTGCCCAGGACAGCCTTTGATGTAGCGAAGAACTCGAGTGGCAGCCTGTATGTGAAGGGCACGAGAAGCGCGCATGAATTGACTTAGAATGTTCACTACAACGACAACATCAGGATGGGTAATAGTAAGATATATGAGACGACCAATAAGGGACAGAGATCGGGAAGACGAGTGTCATCGTGATTGGTGAGCTTCAAGTTTTGTTCCATAGGAAAAGAAGCAGTCTGAGCACCAAGTTAGCCACTACCAGATAAGATGTCAAGAGCATATTTGCGTTGGTTGAAGATGCCTTAGGGTGAGCAAACAACTTCGAGATCAAGAAAGTATTTGAGAGGATCGAGATCTTTCGTTTTAAAGTGTGTGGAGAGAACACTTTTGAAGACCTCAATTTGTGTGCGATCATTGTTGGCAACCAAAATATCATCAATATAGACAAGAACAAGAGTGATACTAGAAGAAGTAACTAAAGTGAATAAAGAATGGTTCGCCTGAGATTGAGAAAAACCTGCATCAAGAAGCATAATAGTTAGTTTAAAAAACTAGTTGCAAGATGCTTGTTTGAGGCCGTATAAGGATTTACGGAGGTGACAGACATGAGTCTTCCCCATGGGACAATAACCGGGAGGTGGTATCATGTAAACTTCCTCATCAAGATAGCCGTGTAAGAAGGCATTGTTGACGTCAAGTTGATGAATAATCCATTGCTGGGTAGCAGCAACAACTAACAAACACCAAATAGTAGTCATTTTGGCAACAAGGGCAAAAGTCTCATGATAGTCGAGGTCGTATAGCCTTTGGCTACTAGTCGAGCTTTATATCTTTCGATGAAACCATCTGCCTAGTTTAGTTTTGAATGTCCATTTGGAACCAATGAGTTTCTTACCAAGAGGAAATGATTCAAGTATCCAAGTGGAATTGGTTTCAAGAGCATGAAGTTCAGCAGACATAGCTTCGCTCCAATGGGAATGACAAAGAGCATCAAAATAGCAAAAAGGTTCAACAGTAGTAGTAAGAGCATGTAAAAAACTAAGGTAAGAAGATGAAAAACGATAATAAGAAAGAAAAATAGATAAAAGGTGAGTAGTACCTGAGATCTGTGTAGCAAGTGAGGATGTCGTGGGCTCCGTGTATAGGGTCAAACAAACATAATCTTTGAGATAGGCTGATCGAGTGGTTGTGCGACGGGGACGGAGAGAGGGGGAAAGAGAAGGAGGATCAGATGAACTAATGAAAATAGTGGAAGTAGTGGATGGTAAGATAGGCTCAGGAACATGAAAAGGAAGAATGGGAAGAGATGTGGCTGAAAGATCGAGAATTTCCTAAAAGGGAAAGTGGTGTTCATGGAATGTGATATTGTGAGAATAAAAAATGGCTTGAGTGTCAAGATTATAAAGCTTGTATGCTTTATGAGTACTAGGGTAGCCAAGAAAAATACATTTTGAGGCACGAGGAGAAAGTTTATCACAAGAAGCATGAATGGTTTAGGCATAACAAAGACACCCGAAGACACGAAGATGATCGTAGTTGGGCATGGTGTTGAAGAGTAGTTCAAAAATAGATTTATTTTGAAGAATGTGACTTGGTGCGCAATTTATGAGATATGCAGCAGTGAGTACAC
The DNA here is from genome assembly GCF_004785595.1 of Juglans microcarpa x Juglans regia. Taxonomy (NCBI): domain Eukaryota; kingdom Viridiplantae; phylum Streptophyta; class Magnoliopsida; order Fagales; family Juglandaceae; genus Juglans; species Juglans microcarpa x Juglans regia. Next base: position 4,591,688 of record NC_054606.1, on the reverse strand, counting down.
ATTCACCCCAAAATTTTAAAAGTAAGTGAGCTTGAAAACGAAGACTGTGAGCAATATTCAGTATGTGCCAGTGTTTACGTTCCGCAACGTTATTTTGTTATGAAGTTTCAACACAAGTACGTTCATGAATATTGCCATGATCATGAAAATAAGTTTGAAATTTATGCGAAAGAAATTCTTGTCCATTATTAATTCGAATTATTTTAATCATGATTTTGAACTATTTTTTATGAGGGTAAAAAAATGCATGAGATTTGTATAAACCTCAGATTTATAATGCATGAGATATATCCAAGTAGTTCGTGAAAAATCATCAACAATAGTAAAAAAATAATGAGCACCACAAATTGAAGGAGTATGATAACCACCTTAAATATCACAAAAAATTTGATTCAAAGCAAAAGAATTTTTATTAGCATTAGAAGAAAAAGACAATCTTGTGTGTTTAGAACGAGCACAAAAATCACAATAAAAAATGACATAGGAATTATTAAAAAACTGAGAAATAAGAAGACGGGAAAGGTGACCTAGGCGTTGATGCCATAAGTTTTTAGTAACAGTAAAGTGCACAGAGAGGGCTATAATGGTGTTGGGTCAGTACTCATAAAGCCCATTGCAGAACTCACCTGCTCTAATTAGCCTCATTGAGTGTGGGTCCTGGAAGGAAAAATTTGTGGAAGAAAAAGAAACAAGACAAGAGATGATATTAGTAAGCTAAGGGATAGATAATAAATTAAAATGAAAGTGAGGGATAAAATAGACATTTTGAAGAGTTAGGGTTGGGGACAAAATGCATTTGCCAACACCCTCAATAGAGAAAGTGTGGCCATTTGAGAGTTTTATGGACTGCAAAGAGGAGGGCTTCCTCAAATCGGAAAAAGCAGTTCAGTCGTGGCACATGTGGGCACTGGCGCCGCTGTCCACGACCCGTTCATGATGGTGATCAAAAGAGGGAGGAGAGGAAGTGGCATTACTGGCAAAATTAGCCAAGGAAGGGTTTATAGAGTGACGAGGTCCAGCAACTTTTGGTAGAGATCCGACGACAGTCCTGGTACTGGCGACGAATCAGAGGAGACGGAAGTTTGATGGGCTACCGGTGTCATCCCAGACGGTGGTTTGCCGAGAAGTGAAAGACATTAAGTGGGGTGAGGCGCACGGCCAGGTGAGTATCCAATGACCCACCAGCAACAGTTGCGAAGATAACCAAGCTTGCCACATTTCGTACATTTGAGAGGGCTTTTCAAGTGATTGGTGGAGCTGCTAGAGTGAGCTGCGAAGGCTAGGGAGTCTGCCGGTGTTGTCCGCACGTGGAGGACCCGTTGTTACTCTTCCTGAAACAGAGTAGAAAAAACTTTTGTAATAGGGGAATGGGTTCCATTGCTAAGATTTGGGATTTGAGTTGGGAAAAAAAGTCATTGAGGCCAAGCAAGAATTGAAAAACCCATTCATTCTCTGCTTGTTGTTGCAAATATTTGAGATCATTGTAGTTTGTAGATGACTGAGTTCATCCCAGATTTGTTTAATCTGGTTGTAATACTCATGAATGGAATGAGTGTTTTGTTGCAGGGAAGAAAGCTTGCGCTTGAGGTGATAAAGACGGGCATTATTGCCATGGTAGAAGCGAGATTGGAGGTCGATCTAGACTTCACGTGGATCTGTGTGATATTCAAGGGAGTTAGCAAGGGATGGGCTGATGGAGTTCAGAATCCAAGTAAGAACCATGTCTTTTGTTTAGTTCCATTGTGTGTATTTAGGAGAGTTGGTATCGGGAGGGTGAAGAGTGTCATCAACAAAATTGAGTTTGTTTTTAGCATTGAGGGCCCGGGTCATGGCCTTTTGTCATTTTGAAAAATTGTCTCTTGTAAGGAGTCCAAAAACAAAAATAAGGCTGGGAGAATTAGAAGGGTGTAGAAGATATAGGGAGGGAACGTTGGAAGAACAGGCCATTGTGGTCTCGGGTTGGGATCGTGTTTAGGCTGATACCATGTTAAGAATTCAAAATTGCATTTATGAAACTTAAACTTTACATTGAGAGAATGGTCAAATAAATAAATACAAGGAACTAATCCATCTATGGCAACTAATTAAGTATGGTATGATTTTACAATAACAAAATGAATGGTTAATTTCTTAGAATCATGTTGTTACAAATATGGAAAGAATTTTTACTCGATTGGCAGAAGATATCTGTGCTTGGTTGGAGGAAGTGATCTGTCAATATTCTCTTTGCATATATGTGACTATTACGTCTACATTTAGATGTTGAGGTAATTTTAAATAATCTGAAAATAATAAAAAATAATTTATAAATAATAATATTATCCAACTACTTCACTTACATTTTGAACTCCAAATACGTAACAAATTATACTGACGCATGATTGATGTAACGTGCACATGATGATATTAAGTGCTTTTATAAAATAGATTATTTAAATAAAAATAAATATATTAGATTATTACCATATCGATGATGTGACGATAACAAAATAAAAGATGAAATTATATTTTAGTTATTATAATGGTAAGCAGACAATTATAATGGTAAAAAAAAATAACAACAAAAGGCTATTCTAAGCTGATAAATAATGAATTTTAGTTATTTTATAGATTTATTGGCAAAACAAATTGAGAGGTAGGCATGCATGCATGCATGCAAGCACACCTAATTTGGAAATGGGAAGTAAGAAATGGTTACTTGTCCATTCCTCAATTAATGTTGAGAATGGCCCTTCACATGCATGCATGGGCTTATTACTTATTAGAGAGGAAAGATCAAAGATGCACAGCTTCATATTTCAAATGCACGTGTTCCACTTCTCAAATAAAATGATCTTCATGCATGTGGCTTTTAAATACATTACTATATTCATCATGTGCTTGGTCTCTACGTCTAACTGCAATTTTAATAAGCCTATCATTGACCGACTGAATTATTATACTTTCGGCTGGTCCCATTGCCGGTCCACAAATTAATTAATATTTTTAAACAAAGAAAAACTATTTGGCCCTATATATTATATAGCATCTCCACGAAGAATTATTCAATTTTTTTCTCTAAAAATACTCTTTCAACGTCGGATAGAATTTGTTACAGAATAGTAGGAAATATTCTCAGATTCTTAGCAATTAAGTATCATCATCATTATTACGGATTTATTTATGATTAAGAAAAAAGAGGAAGAGTTTAATACAATTTTCTTGGCAATATTTTAATCCAATTAGATTTGCTGCACGCAAGATTAACTCTCATAATAAATACTAAAATGACAAAAATTCAAACCTAATTTTAATGAAGAACAATTCAAAACTTTTTGTATATTAAGAGAATATTGTTATTTTAAAGACTTTATATTATATACTATTGATTTTTTAAATTAAGTGAATAATATGCTTTGCACACCAACATAAAAATAGAATAACTCATATTAAGAAGGTTATCTCGAAAAATTAATCTACAAAGTCTCATTCTAGAAGACATATTTTCATATAGTTTGAATTGCAATTATATAAATCGTGATTGGTTTGAAAATTTTATTTCTTATTCAATTTATTATTTCATCAGCTAAATATACAGTTATACGATGTTGAAACAAAAATCACATCAGTTACAAACTTATATCTGCAGCTATATGATCAGACGTTAGATCAGACGTTATATCATAAATTATGAAAAAAAAAAGAATCAAAAAATATTAAATCTATCATTTTCGTTAGTCGTGAGATTCTGTTCTTCAACCCATGGCTTCTTATTCGTATTCTCTTCCTTATTATGGTTCTCAACGTCTATGCCTTTCTGAACTTCCACTTCGCCGTTGCCAAAGATTCCTTGGACAAACAACTCCACGTCTATATTTTTCCTTCCCTCTGTGTCCTCGCTTTCATTTTCCGGGATGAAAGGTGGCCTCTCCATTTGAGGCACGTCATCCCACTCAACCCCTTCGAAGAAATCGTGGCCCTTGATTCCCACCAGTTCGATTCTCTTCTTTGGATCCTTTTCCAACAACTTCGCGATCAGGTCCCTCAACGGCGTCGTCTCTCCTGTGAGCTCCGGTTCTTTGGATAGAATCCGATAAAAGGTCTCTTTTCTATTGGACCCCTTAAACGGCGTCATTCCGTACAGCATTTCGTACAGTAAGACCCCGAGTGACCACCAGTCCACCGCGAAATCGTGGCCTTTCCCTGACACGATCTCCGGCGCAACGTACTCCTCTGTTCCGACGAAGGAGTTACACTTCTCCTCCGAGTCGCACTCGGACTTGCCCGAGTTGACGCGGACTTCACCAGCTGATGCCGATTCGTCCGGCGAGATGCCGGAATTACACCACCGGTGCAACGGCGAGAACCGCTTTTTATTGACCTGGTGAGGTTTGGGGACCGAGCTGGGGTTCGGAGAAGATCGAGGAGTTTTTGTAGATAATCTCGTGGAGAGATCGAAATCGATGAGCATTATGTGACCGTTGTCTTGAATCATAACGTTTTCGGGCTTCAAATCTCTGTAAGCTATGCCTAAACTGTGCAAATATTCCAAAGCCAACACCAGTTCTGCCGCGTAGAACCTAGAGACCAGAAAAAGAAGAAAAACGATCAAGTTTATATTAACACATGAACTTATCTAACTCCATTTTCGCTCGGAAACCAAACAGAAGGATTTGAAAGCTAACCTAATAACATCATCGGAGAACATCTTCTCAGTCTGCCTTTTCCGTAGAGAATGGAGATTACCTCCGGGACAATAATCCATAGCATAGGCCACAACATTTTGTGTAGCCAAAACTCCGCGCAATCTCGGCAAAAGCGGATGCCGGAAACGGTGAAGCACTTGCTGCTCGAAGCAGATCCTCTTGTACTCGCCGCGGTCCTTGCCTTTCTTCTCAATCAGCGCCTTGGAGACGACCTTCAAAGCTAAGAGCTGCTTGTCAGAGGCTTTGTCTTTCGCTAGGAAAACGACGCCTTTGGCTCCACGTCCGAGGGCCGAAATCACGTGGAGATCCTGGAAATCCAAGGCCGGGATTTGATGCTCATGAATTAATTCGTCGACTTTCATGGCCGGAATCGAAGTTCAATACACCAGGAGTCTTTGGAAGACTAGTTTGAATTCGCAGTTGGACAAAGTTGCCTTTAATACGTAGTTCGGAGATTTGGGGATGGAGTTGCTTGGTGACGAAGGCTTCAAAATTTCTAGAGAGAGGAGGAGACGCGGGACGCGGGGTGAGCGAGGATATTGCTCTGGTGCTTTGATCATCAATCAAGTAGGTAGGAGTGCGGGTTCTGCAAGGATATGCTGACACGCGTACAGGTAATTGAATGTTTGGTAACGTGGCAGAATCTGGGAGGGTTGTTGATGGAGGGGATTTTGGAGGCGGGTTTTAAATGAGGTGAGCGGTGACTTTAAAAAGGGTATAGTGAATATTAATTTACGTGTGATTGTCCGCTTCTAGAAGCCGTGAGGAGCAGGGAATGTTCAGTCTTCAAAACCCATTAATTTAGTGCCCCGGCGGTGCAAATTGTTGAAACATATTACACAACGAGTTTATAACCTTTTTTTTTTAATTAATTAATTATCTTTTTATCCCATTTTCTAGTCTTCTAGTGCTGTGCCGTCCAAAAAAATTAAATTAACAATTATTTTCTTATAATTCTATTTTAAAATAGATAATGATTATATAAAATCTATTAAATAATTCTGATGAAGTGACATTATTTGGTTATAAAGTTGAATGTCAGTATTCCTAGCTTTATTATAATTATTTCCATGCTGTTTAAAATTAGCGTAAAAAATGACATTTTGTGATTAATTATTTTCAGTTAAATGATTATTTTTAATTAAAATAAATATATTTTTATCGTAAATAATTTTTTTTGTTACAAAATAATAATCATAAATATCTATTTTTCTTCTAGTGTGTAGTGAAATATACATCTCTCTTTATTATAAAAAATCAGAATAATAGGATTATAATGCGTGATCGCTTACGTTTAAAGAGAGAAATTTAAACACATGAAATTTGTTAGCATATGAGTGAATGGAAAGTATTGTAAACAATTACTATTTTCGCAGGGCAAAAGAGGTAAAAAAAAAAAAAGAAAGGGAAAACTGGTTTCCTAGCACTAAGAGAGAAAAAGGGAAAGAAAGTAATGTCCGAGAAAGTAGAGGTAAATTCCATTCCATATGTCACGTGTGAGGTGTACGTTGAAATGGTAGTCTGAGTTTGTCAGAGACGGCGTGTCGTTGCCTTGGTTTCATAGTATTTTAATTAGAAAGACAAATGAATAAGCTCGGTGGCTGGTTTAAACATTTTGACCCTTAATTTTGTTAAAAATGGGCCCTTTTGGGTAAGGCGGCCTTCGACAATTGGGCTTATTAGTGTTGTAGAAATTAAGGTGGTGGTAGTGCCAGGGAGCAAGCCAGCTTTGATCTAATTCCAACCGTTGAATTTTCAGCATGACTAGTATATAGCATTGCCGTTCATTTGCAAAGGCTACGACTTTGCACATATTATCGAGAAATACTTTAATCATGAAAATATTTGTTTTCCAAAATTAAAAATTCTAAAAAATTAAGAATTTTCATATCAATTAAAATAATATGCATTTGGGCCGCAAAATGTCTTACAATTTATTTGTTTTCTATTCTAAACTTTATATTTTACATTTAAAAAACTATTAGATAATAAGGTTTTTTACAACTAAGAGTAATTTTATAAAATTAAAACATTTTAATAAACTAGCGTTATTGTATTGATTAATTATAAAACAATTGTGAGTATATTATTAAACAAATTTACACTATTTTTTTTTTCTAAGCAACCATTTCATAGATAAACTAAATGGTTACAAGATAATAGATTCAATGGGGGTAAGAGTCTACAACAATTATCCCAAAACAAACAAATGTAACATAAGAGAAATAAAAAAGAGGGATCTAGAGCAAAAAATTTAGCTCCCACCGATTTTCCACTAAAGGGAAGCCGTTTGAAGCGGTTTTTGCGTAATCTAATAAATAGAATATAAAACTATGATTAAAAGCCACATTAGATTGTTGTGTACTGCATTTTGCTAGTCTAGACTGGCTAAAGGAAATTTTCATGGCCATTTTATCTTGATCATTGATTAGGGAATGCATGAACATGCACAGGGAAGTTGCAAATCAGAAGATGGGTCGATACGTCGGCATAAGATTGTCACTGGTGGTGAAGGCGCTTGTGCTACACACGCCACTCATGAAAATAAGATAAAAGTTGGATCTAAGAGATCTGAAGTTGTTGAACTCGATGGTGTCATACATGGCGGTAACAAATTCCTTATGGTGCGGCGGCGCATAAGGCTCACACGCACTGTGAGATGCACACGCCGCTTGTTTGGTCAGTTTTTTTCTATCGTTTGACAAATCGGTAGTTGGAGAATCTGGCAGTAGAGCACGTGGCTGTCGTAGGAGGCCGGTAAATAATAGATCAGTGCATCTTGATGCTATATACAAAAAACTAAGGAAAACAAAAAAAAAAAAAGCGATATGAATTTATGGCGTTAGCCAAACAGGGAGATGGAGGAAAGAGCCAAAGTTCCACCCCCTTTGGTAGAAAAGCTGGGATGGCTGGGTCTTTAGTGGAGATTAAAAAAAGAGAAAATATATTTACAATCGTGAATTGTGCAACTGCTGCATAATCGTTTTGAAAAAAATAAATAAAACATGGGATCGACGTGACAAACTAATTTTTTAATAATAGATCCTACTATTTTTCAAAATGATTACGCGGTATTTACATACTTCACGGTTATATGTAAATTTTCTATTAAAAAAACTCCTATGGAGAGAGAAAACATTGGCTGGGCATTATACTAATTATTTAGTTCCTCACTCTCTGTCTCTTCTTTTTTTCTTTCTTAAAGTCTTATTTATTTTTTCAGATGAGATGAGTTGAAATTAAAATTAAAAGTTAAATAAAATATTGTTATAAAATATTTTTTAATATTATTTTTTATTCTGAAATTTGAAATAATTGAATCTTTTTATTTTATTTTGTGTGAGAATTTAGAAAAATTATAATGATTATAGGAGATAAGATAAGATTAGTTGAAATGAGTTGTGAAAACAAACGAACCCTTAATCCCTAAACAGTGAATTATTGAATGGCTCATCACGATGACGAGATTGTTAGGTAATGAAAAATGATAGTTGTAATTGTGAATACGTAAGTACCGTGTAATCACTTTGAAAAAATGAATAAATACAGAGTCTACATAAAAATAAACTAATTTTTTAATAATAAATTCCACTCATTTTTAAAATGACTACACAATACTTATCTACTTCATGGCAATATGTTTCATTATTCTTAGGTAATATATAAACGAACTTAACTTCAAATCCTACTGGGTGCTTCTGGGCATTTTACACCCTTCAATGATAGGATGACACATAATTAGATAATGATAGCTTCTTATTTATTGTCACTCATTTATTATGTCTTTTAATTTTTTTTATTTTATTTAATAGTTAAGAAAGTAGTTATTAGTAAAATATAGTTTTTTAAATAATTAAAGATACTAAAAAAATAGTTAAAAAATTAAAAAATAAGTCTTTCATTATCCCACGTAATTGTAATTATCTGTTGGCTTACATATTACAACTGCTCTTTTGCCCTTTCCCGCGAGTCCGTGACTCTCTCTCTCTCTCAGGTCACTTTCTCTCAAGTCCCCTCAGTTTTCACCCTGTGAGTCCACTGTTCCCTCTCAAACCGACATCGCTCTGTGAAGCACTTGATGATTGCTTCGGAGTTTGAGCCTTTAATTGGGGGAGATCCACGGATGGTGCTTTGGGAGCAGAGCTAACGGTGTGTTTTTTGGGAGAGTGTTTTTACTTTATCCTACTTTGAATAATATTTTAAATATTTGAGTTATTATTATCATTAATTATTTTTTACTTTTTTTTTATAACTATTTAATATTTTTTTATTATTATTCTTAAAAAAAAATTTTATACATTATATTTTTATCATATTAAATTAGATATGATATATTTATCATTATTAAATAATTATTTATTACATATTTTTTTTATTATTTAACTATAATAAATATATCACATACTAATTAATACTATTAAATTAAATATCAGTATGATATATAATATTATTTAACATTATTTATTATTTTATTTATAAATTAAAAATTAATTTTTAATTTTAATCTCAACTCATCTATCTATCGCATCTCTTATTATTTCATTTTAAAAAACAAAAAATGCTTTAATCATTGATTCATGCTTCATTTAAAAGCCACGAGAAAAGTAATCATTCGGTTCTGACTTTTTATTTTTAGTGCTACTAGAGCCGGTATGTGTTTTTTTAGTTATTTTTTATTGAAATGTTTTTAATATTTTTAAATATTTAAAAAAATAAAATAAATTTAAAATATTATTAAAAAATACTTTCTTAATTATATATTAAAAAAATAATTAAAAAATATTTTTTAATAATTTTTTATTTTACTTCATGATTAAAGACATATTTTTTAATTATATTATAAATTTTTTATTTTTTTAAATATTTAAATTTATTAAAAAATTTATATAAAAAAAATTAAAAAAAACACGAACCAACAGTAGCTCCCAGCAGACTCCGACATTATTCTTTGAAAAAAGTTACTTTGCCTTCTCATTTTAATTACGCTCCATTTGACCACTGGTCAAATTTTTATTTTTTTATTTAATAATTAAGGAAATGATTTAAGTGTATTAGTATATTTTTTTTATTTTTTAAAAATATTTAAATATATTAAAAAATATGAAAAGAAACAAAAAACCCAGCGGTAGTAGCCCCCACACTTATTCTTTTATTTTTGTTTCCTTCCCAGAAACTCCCGTGATTATCGGTGCTCGGTGAAAATTTGATCTTTAGGCTTTCTTAGAGCATTGAATTTATATTTTAACTAATATAATTTGTATTTGTCTATTATATTTATATCTAATTTTCACATTAAATTATCTATTTATTTTTTATATAATAAAAAAATATTATTAATTTAATACTTTTTTTATTTAGTTTATTTTTATCACATTTTATAGTTCTACCAATTAAATATTAATCATAATTATATTATAATTAAATTAATATGAATATTTATCACATTTATTAAATATTAAATTAATATTGAATATTAATATTAATAATAATTATATTATAATTAAATTAATAATTAATATTCTAATTATTATTAACTAATTAATTTATTTTTATCACATTTTATATTTAATAATAATAAATCAAATCAAATTTCTTTATTAGGAGTGAGAATTAAATATTTTAATATGTAACTAACTTATTGTTCACCTACAAATTTGGTAAATTACTGTAACTAAAGTTCAAATTTATATAAATATGCCTAATTCAATGTGGTGCTTTTTTGGCACGTATTGACTAAAATTTGACTATTTTTGAACTTTAGCCAAACTAATTAGAATGCTCTTATTTTTAAAGAGTAATGTTACAACGATTATAAATGAGTCGTGTATTTATTTTTAAAAGAATATAATGTATCGTTAAAAAATTTATAATTTTCACATAAATTCCATATTTAAAAGAGAATGCACAACAGTTATGGCAAATACCGTTTCTCTAATAAAATTGATCTTTATATCCATATCCAGTCTTAACAATACGCCATATCAATATAGTATTTTCGTAAGACGTATATACAAAGCCAAAACAGTGCACTTTTTAAACATTAAAAAGATAAAAATAAATTAAAAACCGTGAGGAGCAGGGAATGTTCAATCTTCAAAGCCCATTATTTTTAGTTGCCCCGGCGGTGCAAATTGTTGAAACATAATGTAGAATGAGTTCATAACCATTTTTTTTAATTAATTAATTATCATTTTTATCCATTTTATATTACACATTTTGTTGTAGGCACTAACGTCTAATGCTGTGCGGCCCAAAAAAAATTAAATTAACAATTATTTATTATAATTATTTCCATGCCGTTTAAAATTATAATACGAAAAATGATATTCTTATCGCTATGATTATTTTTTTTTAATTTTTTTAGTTAGTAATTAAGAAAGTATTTTTAAATAATATTGAAATTTTTTTAATATTAAAAAATACATATAGAAGAAAAAGAGATTTTATAACTAACTGTAGCTCCGGTGGCTGTGAAGCCACCATTATAATAAATGTGGTGGAATATACGTTTCTATTTATTTTAAAAAATCGGAATAATATAATTATAATACGTGATCGCATACGTTTAAAGAGAGAAATTTAAACACATGAAATTTGTTACGATATGACCGAATGGAAAGCATGGTAAACAATTACTATTTTCGCAGGGCAAAAGGGGAAAAAAAAGAAGAAGGAAAAGCTGGTTCTCTAGCACTAGGAGAGAGAAAGGAAAAGAAAGAAATGGCCGTGAAAGTAGAGGAAAATCCATTCCCTATGTCGTGTGACGTGTACGTTGAAATAAATGGTAGTCTGTGTTTGTCAGATACGGCGTGTCCTTGCCTTTGGTTTCATAGTATGAAAGACAAATGGATAAGGTTGGTGGCTGGTTTAAACATTACCCTTAATTTTGTTAAAAATGGGCCCCTTAGGGTAAGGCGGCCTTCGACAATTGGGCTTATTAGGCTTAATTTATATCTTTAATTCCTCTCAATTCATTTCAACTCATTATTATAATTTTTTTAAATTTTAATATAAAATATAATAAATAATTCAATTTTTTTAAATCTCAAAGTAATAATAATATTAAAAAAATAATATTTAAATAATATTTTATTATCTCAACTCAATTCAATTCAATTCACTTAAACATTCAAACATATTTAATATTGTAGAAATGAAGGTGGTGGTAGCAAATCGAGAAATATTTTAGTCATATGACAATATTTAAATGACATTAAAATATTTAGTTTGTAAAAGAAATTAAAATAATATGCGTTTGGGACGCAAAATGTCTTACAATTTATTGGTTTTCTATTCTAAACTTTATATTTTACATTTAAAAAAATATTAGATAATAAGGTTTTTTACAACTAAGAGTAATTTTATAAAATTAAACATTTTAATAAACTAACGTTATTGTATTGATTAATTATAATATAAATTATAAAACAATTGTGAAATAATTGTGAGAGTATTATTTTATACAAATTTATACTATTTTTTTTTCTAAGCAAGCATTTTATAGATAAACTAAGTAGTTACAATATACTAAATTCAGTAAGGGTGTGAGTCTCCAACAATCATTTCAAAACAAATAAATGCAACACAAGAGAGGTAAAAAAGAAGCATTTAGAGTAAAAAATTTGGCTCCCATCCAATTCCTACTAAGAGGAAGCTGCCTCAAGTGATTTTTGCAGTCTACTATAAAACTATTACTAAAAGTTACAGTGGATTGTTATGTTTTGTATTTTATTGATCTGAATTGGATGAAGGAGAATTTCACGACCACTTTATTTGAATTATTGGTTAGAAAAAAAGAAACGTAAAAAAGTAACAACTGGAAAATGGGTCGATACATCGGCATAAGATTGTCGTCGACGGTGGAGGCACGTGTGCTACACGCACCACTCATGAAATTCAAAACTGCTGATCCAAATGGTGCTGTGTATGGCGTTAGCAAACTCTATGGGAGGGCTGGATCTTTGGTGGAGACAAAAAAAAAGTCACCTATGGGGAGAGAAAACGTTTGCTTCTCTAAACAGTGAGTTATTGATTCGGCTCATCACGATGACGAGGTTGTTAGGTAATATATGAAAACGCTTAATCATTGATTTATGCTTCAATTAAAGAAAAATGATAAGGACAAAATATTTTATACAATATTTTATATAATAATATTTTAAAATGAGAAGTATTTTTATAAAATATCTTATAAAAATATTTTTATTTTATAATATATATTATAAAAAATATGGTATAAAATGTTGTGTTTTTATCACTGCTCTCAATTAAAAGACACGAGATAAGTACTCATTCCGTTCTGACTTTTTACCCATTTTTTTTCCTTTTCAGACACGTCCGTGATTATCGGTACTCGGTGACAGTAACGTTACAACGGATTGTGCATGCGTGCATATTTATTTTAAAAATAGTATAATTTATTATTAAAAAAAATTAAAAATTTCACATAAATTTCATATTTAAAAGAGAATGCAAAACACTTATGGCAAATACCGTTTCTCTAATAAAATTGATCTTTATATCCATAGTCTTAACAATACGCCATATCAAAGCCAAATACTGTACTTTTTAAACAATAAAAATATAAAAATAAATTAAAAATTGCAAAATAAACATTAAAGCTAAGCCATCAATATTTTTGGGGGCAGATTGTCTTAAACAGTTAAACTAATACAATCTATTTCAAAAATATATTTATTTATGAGTAATGCTACTACACACCTTAATTTATATTATTCACTTTGTCTCCTTAATTCTTTATCCTTCTATGTTTGTATTTTAAATTTTTTTAATACGCCACGTGGTGCCATATCAAGAAGGCATAGTGAGTGGTGTAAATTAGAGAATGTAGTTACTCTTCATTTATTTGACTTATATGTTAAGAAAAATTGAATGCAAAGATACAATAATTTATCTTAAACCAAAATAAGTTTTTGGTTTTTGTAGGTAACTATTGCATAAAGGCATGAATATGAAAGGCAATTAAGACTAAATCAAATTTTACTATAAATAAAATTTTAATATATATTTTATAAATTTTTTAATTATATAATTAGCTGTTCGAATAAATTCAATGGAAAGTTATTAGATATTTTTAGAATATAGATAATTTAATATTTTCGTAAAATTAAAGTTGTTTATATAAATATAATTTTTAATTGATATAATTATAATCAATAATTAGACGTACCATTAAAAATCCGTACTTAAGTTTAGTAGATAATTATTCGAGTAATTATACATATCAGTTACTGTAGATACTCTATATTTTATATTTATAATTTTTTTATAAAATATAGAGGTATTTTTTTTATAAAATATAGAGGTATTTTTTATAGTGAGACGGTAAATAGTGCATAATGATAAGAATTTTACTAATTATTCTGCGCGTAACGACTTACTTGTTTATGTGATATTTAGGCAGTGGGAATCCCGACCAGTAACCATATCTTCAAATGAAGCCCGTCCACGACTCCACGGGTGACCAGCACTCCACGCCGGGGTTTACGAAGCGGCAGTGCTCCGGCTCTCTGCAAGTAATTACTTCGTTTTTCCATCTTAATTTGTTTCATGAAGTCTTCTCTATTTTTTTGTTCACTAATGGCGTGGCTCTGAACAAACTAAAGCAGAGTGCAAAAGGCAGAGCAGATATGATGGAGTAAGAACAGAACACGGTCTGAAACGATAGCAATCTACGCCATTTTTTTTCCGTCATTGTCTCTGTTAGTTTTCCTTGTTTTGGTGTAGGATTGTTAGATCTGGACTTTTTATCTGCCGTTGATATACGCGTGCCCCACCACTAGATACTCCCTCGTCTTTTGCTCTACCCCTCCGCACAATCGACGGTCCCCACTCATCGGTGCGGAAGCCCTCCCTTCGCCACTTATGGCGGCCTCTATGCATCGTTCGAGGCCTTGATCTCATGCGTCTTCCTTCTTTCCATGGCCAATCTTTAAAACTCGGTCAGGAAGCAAACAGTGTTTACCCTTGCTTTTCATAATGAAATTAGAGTAAGCTGCAAAGGTTGAGCCACAGTTGTAATTAAGATTTCAAGCTTTAGGTGTGATAGAGTATAAAAAAATAATAATAAAACAAGAAAATATTGAGAGAGGAGAAAAAAAGAAAGATGAGAAGATAAAGAACATAACGTGGTTCAATTTTAAAAGCCTACGCCGGACAAACTAAAAATCTTACATCTTTATTATGCTGAATTCGGCAGACATGATACGTAGGATGAGCTTTACATAAAAACTTAGATTAATACAAGTGGGATTTCTAAGTCATGTAGGATTAGGCCAATCATGTGAGATTAATATGCTTAGGTGTGCTGATGAGGAACCTGTATTTTACCACCTAACAAAACATTCAGAGGAAAAAAATAATAATAATAAAAGAAAAAAATAAACCAAAGATTATGTTTGTCCTTTAGATAAATGTTACATGCAACTTTCACACTTCATTCCTTTTTCTCTCAATATTGAATTTTTTCTTAGTTTGATTTACAAAAGTAGTTTCCTATAAGCACGAAACACAAATTGCTTTTCTCGGCTTTGAAAGACGAAATATATACCATATCTGCATCCATTTTTCTGAATTTCACCTAACATGCATGCTTACTTTGTAATTTGACAGATTAAGGACATGGCGACAACCATTCCTCCAGGCACAATTGTTCCTGAAGTTCTTGGAAATACAAATTACGAGAACTGGAGTGCTTGCATAAAAAACTATCTATTGGCTCAAGATCTTTGGGACATTATTGAAACAACAACGGAACCTCCTAAACCAGAAGATGATGCAGTGGAATTCAAGGCTTGGAGGAAGAGGAATGCTGCAACTTTACATGCAATTCAGATTTCATGTGGGATGGACATACTGTCCAAGATCAAGGATATTAGTCCTGCCAGAATTTTGTGGGATACATTAGCTGAAATGTATGAGCAATCCGCAGAAGGAATCGACCCAGAGGTTGCACTAATAAACTCATCAAACACGTCAGATAGAAAACAGAATCATGAGCAACCACCAAATGATGCTAATCAAGATGTAGGAAACTCATCAAGCAGCCCAGGTGACACTCTCTAGTTTTCTTTTAACTGCAAATTATATCTAGCTGGCCAACACATATTGCCACACGGATTATAATACATTTAAGAAAATTATCAATGATTCAACAGGCTCAAACATGGATTCTATTGGATGCATTGTAAATTGGAACTATTCAATGGTTTTTAATAGGTTGTTTACATATTTGGTGTCATATGATGGAACTGAAAACCAGCCCGAGTCATGGTTTTTCTGAGTTCAAATGTTTCAGTACAATATCGATGATTATTTTTATATACAACATCAATCACCTTACCGGTTTGCAAAACTCCTCGTGCAAATGAAATTGTGATTCTCTTATTAGTCTGAGACATACTTTTTGCTAGCCTTGACGTGGTATGACCTGCCCATTGTCGGTCCTAATTAATTCAAATGTCATTTCCATATTCTGAAACTTCAAATCAACATAAAAGATAATTCTGTGGTTGGCATGTTGATGTCAGAATGGTATCCCTTTTTTTCATTCTATAAGGAGAACAATTAAACCATGGCAGGGAGGGATGGCAACCAGAACAATGAATTCTCTGAGTATGCGGTCTTGCTTCGGGCTATTCAAAGTGGTAATTGGAATGCTACAAATGATTTCCTTAAGCTCCACCCCAATGCAAAGACAGCAACAATCGAAAATATTTCAGGCCAGACGGCTCTTCACATTGCTGTTGCTGCTGAACACGAACATATAGTGGAGAAGTTAGTGGAGATGATGAAGGAAGAAGACTTGGCAATACTAGATTCTGGCGGTAATACAGCACTAGCTTATGCAGCCATTAAGGGTAATAACCGGATGGTAAAGTGCATGGTTAGAAAGAACAATAGCTTAGTGAGCATTGGAAATAATCAGCAAGATATTCCTGTTGTTATCGCCTTTGAGAATGGCCATAAAGAATTGGCTCGCTATCTCTATCTTCACACTCCTTTGGAAGAGCTAAAGCCAGAAAAAGGCCACAACGGTGCTACGCTTTTAAACCACACTATTTATACTGGACTTTTCGGTAAGAAGTACTTCTTGTCTTACCATTCATTGGCTGTTATTTCTGATGATTTTATATCTTGCCAACATAATTCCTTTTGTTCATTGTTTTCTGTACGCATGCATGATTCAACATTAGATATTGCCGTGCATTTAATGGAGGGTTGGCCGCGTTTGGCTTTTGCACCAGACAGAGACAATTTCACCCCTTTGTATGTATTGGCTTCTATGCCTCAGGCATTCCCCGGTGCAACTCGGCTCGTGTTTTGGAAAAAATGGATCTACTCCTGTCAGTACCAACTTCTTTTCTTGTGCTTTTCATTACATTGTTGTGGAAATGTGTGCTCACGTCTAGGATCCAGTTGATTTCTTCAAGGATTACATTAACATTATCAAATAATGGATTTCCACATAAGGAGTGATTAATCTATTAGCTACAAAGATACTGTTCTAATAACTTAACCCAATGCCACTTTCACTGTAATAACTTTCAAGACATCTTGTGGCTATTGCATTATTCTCATGTCAGTTCTCTCACTGGACCATCCTTCAAAACCATCTTCATGGTGCCATTCTTGAGCAATATCAAAGTCTTTTGGCCAAGAAAATATGGAATAGGATGCACTCCGTTGGTTCCTCAATTTCTTTACTATTTATTTTTTCAAAATTTTAGATAATTTGCACTATGTTTTTACGGCATGATTGACTGTAAGGTTTTCCTCTCCCTCGTTTTGTACATTAGATGATATATCCGATAAACTTGCTTGCCTGATAAAAATGACCAAATGCAGTGGTGCCGGTTTGATGACATTAAGATTTTAAAAAATCAATACCTGTGAAACATGACAAACATTAAACATAATATAAATAAATAGATTCACACACACATACACAACCTTAACCCACTCTGCAATGTGTGTGTGTGTGTGTTTGTGTGTTTCTTTTGCTGTACATTGAAGATTTAGTTATTTAATTGTTTGTGTGGAGTAATACATAAAAATGCTACCAGCGAGAAATACATTAAAAATGCATTAAATCATTACTTCAAACTCATCAGCCTTTTTTTGTCGAAAAGGTATACAAATTCCACGGGCTCATACCACGGATGAAATTCGTTTGAACATTCAAAACAATCAAGAAATAGCTATCGGATCAGGTATGTTGTTGCCCAACTTTTCTTTCCAGCTCATAAGACAGAATGTAACTAACTTTGGCGACATGCTAACCTGCAAAACTCTTACTAATCCTAGCCGAGCAGTTCAAAACCTGTCCAACTCAGCATAAAATACGCCAGCTTGTAGTAACTGTTGATACTTAAAAAATTAACTGAGTTGACCAATAGGTCTAGTTTTGTCATTAAACTTTTTCATGGCATACCATATTGTTCTGATCTAATCTGTCTGTCTCATGATCTTGGGGGAGGGGTAGGGTGGAACCCTGCCATATGATCTTATCTAGTTATACAACTTAATGTTTTTAGATCTACGACTGTTGACAAAATGAGGCAAAAAAATTAGAGCAATGTGTATGAGTGCTTCACTGATTAATTGCCATAAATGGTGATGAATGGGTAGTGGTCACTGGGAAAGAGCATGAATGCCATATTGTCTTTGGTAAAAATGACTAGTTTGCAGATTTACCTGATTCTAAAAAGTAGTTTCTTATTACTTACCAAGCAAGAGACCTTAGTAATGGAATATGCTTAAATTTCTCGAGTGTGTATCTGAATAAAAGTCAATAAATTTTTTTCGTTTTTGGTATTAATTTTTGATTGTATATTTGTGATGAGCAAACTTGCTTTTACTTTGCAGTGCGAGCTCTATTGCGTCAGCTAGTTTCAAGTCTCCTTAACCTCTTGGGTATGGTGCATCCTTTTGATTAATATAATTTATTGGCTAATTTCTTGAACTTTTCATTCTTAGTTTGATTTTGTCGTTTATTAATAGATTCATACAGAAAAATTGACATTGGTTCCATATTGACAAAGGATTCAAGCAGTTATATGAGATGAAGTTGGTCCATGTCAGATCCTATGAACTTGTGTCATGCATGTGCAAAGCTGTATCATCTTTAGATCATCAAGACATGATAAATGGTGGTGTTTATTCAGCAATATTCCGGGCTATGAGGGAAGGGATCCTTGAGATTGTTGTTGGAATAGTGACAGCAAATCCAAAACTTTTGCATATCCGTGATGCGGAAAACAGAGGCATCGTTATGTTGGCTGCCCTACATCGTCATGCTGATATCTTTTTAGCGACTTTCCGCTCCAGACAGGCGAGCATGTGGGCAGCTAACAGAGACATCTTCGGCAATAACATATTACATATGGTAGCATTGTTAACAGAATTCACTCCGCTTGATCACATCCCAGGTGCAGCTTTGCAGATGCAAAGAGAACTGCAATGGTTTAAGGTCAGCTCTCACACGTTATATTTCTTGGGTGTGCAGTCTTTACTTACTGCATCTTACAAATTCTAGAGATTTTTAAAGAGAGAAAATAAATGAGAACAGCAAAAGTTGAAAATTATTTGTCAAAGAAGTCTTAATTTTTAAGGCAAGTTACCTTTTGCCATTTGTGGATACTATTACTAGGGTTCCTTAAATCTGCTAGAATCAAACCAAATGGTTGAGATATTCCCATATCTGCATTTACTCTCATTTACTCATATAGGAAAAAAACTAAACTTACTATTAATTTTTATTAAAAAAAATATTATAAACTTCATGTGATTGCTGCACATCCCCAACGTAATAAATATTGATTTGACTCACTCTTTTTTTTTAACTTTTAATTAATGACACTTCAGTTTGTAAAGCATTTCTACTAAAAGTAGTAGCCCCTCTAAATCTTTAAAAAAATTCCTTTTCTTTAATTAAATGCATCTCACATATGGTAAAATTTCTTGTCTTCCACCTAGCCAAGATCTACGGAAGATATCATCATAATTAAAGATTATAGATGTTCTAAAGCTCATAATCTTTTCTTTTTCCCTGAAATAAATGAAGAACGTGAACTAATAGATCAAAAGTAAATGAAATCTAATTGGCCTGATATTTTATTAAGTGTAATAATATAGAATTAATTAAGTAAAACTCATTTACTGGTATTACTTTTAAAAATTATTATTATAGGTGCGTGACCTATTTTGTAGGGTTACAACTGCTCATTTGAATCGTCACCTGACTTTGTAGACCGCCATTCAACCTTGATTATGTTAAAAGTGCACACACCATATAGGATTCTAGATGGATTAGCGCCAACAAACAAAAGCAACCAAACACAAAATAAATTAAAGTACAAAAGAAAAAAGGGTAAGGGAGGGATTTTATGTTTCGGCAATATTAACATGAATTAGGTTTTAGTGTTTAACAAGATTTTCGAACTATAAATGTTAATATTCAAATTTCTAGGTGAATATATACTTAAAGTGTCTCTCAAATATTGGCTGGCACTTTTATTTGCATTTCTTTCTAACATTTTGTATAACAATTACAGCAGGTGGAGAGCCTTTGCAATCCCATGATTACAAACTTTAAGAACGCAGATGGTTTGACTCCTAGACAGTTGTTTACAAAGACCCACAAGGACTTGATGAAAGAAGGAGAGCGATGGATGAAGGACACATCAACTTCTTGTACGGTAGTAGGCGCTCTCATCGTCACTATTATGTTTGCGGCAGCATTTACCGTTCCAGGTGGTAATAATCAAGAGACAGGCTTGCCAATATTCTTACATAATAACATGTTTAAGATCTTTATATTGACCGATTCCCTCTCACTTTTTTCTTCCTCGGCTTCAGTATTGATATTTTTGGGAATCCTTACATCACGTTATGCAGAAGAAGATTTTCTCAAATCCTTGCCTAAAAGAATGATAATAGGCCTTTGCACCCTCTTCTTCTCTATCACAACTATGATGATAGCCTTTTCTACTGCTCTTTTGATCATGCTGCGTGGACATTCATGGACTGTCAATCCTGTCATCTGTTTGGCTAGTATTCCCGTTACTCTGTTTGTATTGATGCAGTTCCACCTTCTTGTTGACATGTTTGCTTATACCTACAGATCAAGCATCTTTGATAACAGAGTGAAGCCTTGGTTTAAATTTCGTTCATTGTACAATCTACTGTTTAGGTGACGTTCCTTCAATATTTGGCGTGCTAGCCAGAGCTCAATGATTTTTTACTTTTTTCATTCCCTTGGACTTGAGACTGGTGATCAATTCACCTAGCCTTCTGTATATTTTGTGATTTTCATATTTTAGACCTACTATCTCCAGCTGTAATTTTTATACCTGCTTTCCTTTCCAAGTTAACCATGCAATACATGAAGATCAGACGTCAGAGGAGTTCTAGAGAAAAACATTAGACGACCGACAACATTAAATGATATACAGTAGAATCTGGTAGTCAGGAAGATTCCCCTGGCGGCCCCATTACGGCGACCGATGAGGATGCTGGTTTGCAGAAAGAAAATCCCTGCAAAATATGTTTTAAGTACAAATAACAACGACGTTGACAACAAATATGAACAAAGCTCTTTTAGCAAAGGGGATGGGAAATGAGTGAAGGGCAGAATAGAAGGAACGGATTATGGCAAACAGTCATCTCGACAAAATATCTAAAGAATTCAGTTTTTTGGAAAGGATTTCTCTAAACAAGAAGTCCCCTCACACAAGGAAGATGCTATCAAATTAATAATGGGCAGTCAGTAAATGCTTGGTTAGAACCGTGGATTCCTTTCATGGAAAATTTCAAACCAAAATCAGTCCAAGAGATGAATCAGACACTCTCATTTCTAAAAGTCTTAGACATAATTATAGATAACCCAAGATCCTAGGATCTACAAAAAATGCAAGGCTTGTTTGATTCAAAAAGCATCCTGGAAATCCAAAAAATACTATTACCGTCAATCTCCCAACGACAAGACAAGATAATATGGTCTCCAAATCACAACGGTAAATTCTCAATCAAAATAGCATACCACATAGCTATTAAAAATCAAACTGCAACCCAGCAAGACCCCTTGTAGAATCTATCAAGACCTCTTTAGAGCCTAAAAGTCCATGATCGACATAAATTATTGTTATGGAAACTACTTTAGAACATTGTCCCTACAAAATCAAGAGTGGTCGAAGTTATTTCTCAAACTGAAGATAAAGAATGCCTAATGTGCAATCAAGCGGAAGAAACTTCTATGCATTTATTCATAAAGTGTTTAGTAAATCGAAGATTATGGCAACAAAGCTCATGTCCCCTGAATTTAGAAATGCTGCCAATACAATCAATCTCAGATTGGATCAAAATGATATTGTATCCAGAGAAGGAGCTGGGACTACAGGAGAAAGAAAAGCACTCATTCCAACTATTTGCGACTATCATCATAGATTTTATTTGGAGGCAAAGAAATGAAATAGTTCATAACCATATCTCCTTATCTTTAGAGACAGCAAATGTCAGATTGAACTGGATTTATCAAGATTACAATAATGCATGGGAAAAAAAAAGGAAAAATGAGATGAACTATGGAAACCTCCTCCACAAAATTTCGAAAGTTTTTCCTTTGATGCAGCAGTAAGAGATTCATTCTCAACAGCAGTAGTGGTATGCAGAGATCATAATGGGGAAATCTTGGAGATCAAAACAGAAAAAATTCAGACGACAAATTTCTTGATAACCGAAGCCTTAGCAGCGCTTCTACCTTCAAAAATGGCATTCGAAACAACAATTCCAAGCACTAATTGAAAGCGATGCTCAATCTGTCATTGACGCTATTGAAAACACAGATTCGACTCTATACTGGCAAATATCTCTTATCTTTGAGGACATTTAGCAAATCTTCTGTCATAATCAGACATGGAAAGTAGTAAAAATTCATCAATTTCAAAATTTATGTGCGCATTCAGTAGCGCAATGGACAACAACCAACTTAGTCTTTGGAAGCATACCTCTAGATAATCTTATTAGATGTTTTATTTTTATTGACGGTGGAAAGGATCCACCTTGAACTCTCTTGTATTCAAGTATTTCATTTTTATATTCTAATGCATGCTTGATTAGGAAAAAAAAAAAAAAAATGACGATGACAACAACAAAGGGAGCTGATTCATACCGAATGTTGTAATTTTTTTTTCAAAAGGTTTTTTAAACTTCTTAAACATTTAAAAAAAATTCATAAAATCATTATTAAAACTTTGCTTTAACCATCAAGTAAAAAGAAAAAAAGGCTAGTCAGTAATTTTTTTTAGGTAGTCACTCTCGATGAGAGTAGCATTTCTCCCAACAAAAAAAATAAAAAAAAAATCATAGTTTTGGTGGATCTCGTCGGTCAAAAAAAAAAAAAAAAAAAAAAAAAAAAAGAAAAAAAAAGTCATGCAGCAGTTGTGATATCCCTCTCTATTTTTTTTTTGTTTTTTTTTTGTTTTATAGAACCCCCCTCTATTTTACCGGCTTGACAAGTGGCTATTAAAAAAATGGTAATGATAGGCTTACTCATTCACAACTTATAAACAACTTTAAGTATAATAATATTTTTTATTATATTTAAACACATCAAATTAAAAGTAAAAGTTAAAATTAAATTTAAAATAATATTATTTTATTACATAGTTGTATACAAATTGTTATTTAGGAGTAATTTTATCATTTTCCTAAAAAAAGATACTAGTATTATGCTATTCACTTTTGACCGTTGGATGTATCCTTAGTGTAAATTGTATTTTTTTTCAAACATTTAAAAAAGACATTAATATAATAATAATCACTTCTTTAACCATTAAGAAAAAAATTAATAAAATAAAATAAAATACATGAGCGATCAAATTAAGGGAACAAACTCAGGCCGCATAGTATCATTTTTCTAAAAAAAAAACTGATCCCCCTCGCCTCCCTTTGTCCCTCATGTCGTCAAATACCATTTCCAGTTGAATACCAGAAGTTTGCAAGTAATTCTTACCACACGTAGTCGTTGCAACAAGACATCACAACAAATTACATCCCGCAAGCATAATGGCAAAACCACCATTGACCCAGCCTCACCTTTGCCCTCCATGGTTGCACATTCGCAACAAACCAGCCCTTCAAGTTGCCAATCCCCCTAAACCACCCTTGCATGACCTGCATAACTACAAGCCTCCGCTGGAAGCAACCAACCTAGCTACCCGTAGGGCTATACATAAACCGATCAAACCGGTCGTCGCTGATTCGAATCGATCGTCGGAGTCCAAAACTGGTAGAGAACCAATCAGTCGGTGGCAGGAAAATGGTAAAACCGACGCCGGCCAGTTCGGTCCCAGTTTGAACCTAGTTCAAACCGCTAAACCGGCTAATAATATATATATTTTTATATTATACGTATATAAAATGATGCCGTTTCACTTAATTGAGCGAAACAAAGTCATTTTACACCCAAAGTTAAAAAAAAAATTTATATAAAATGACGCCATTTGGATTTAATAACCCTGCCCCCTCCCCTCCCTTTTATTCTTCTTGATTCTTGTTCTTTCTTCATAATCTCTCTCCTCTCTCACACGTAGCCTCACAACCTGCCGCTCCCCTCCCCTTTCATGGCGCCACCGACTAGAAATCAACGAACCAATCAGAATCATGCTGAAATCGAGGCTGTAGGTTTGCTTCCCCTTAAGCTGGTTCTAAACATGTGAGAAATATGTTAGTGCGAAACCGCACTGACGATGTCGATTTTCACCCCTAGCTACCGTAAACACGTCATACTATTGCACCACAAGTCAACCATGTCGTGAACCAGCACTTCCCTACCCCATGGTCTTAGTTTGCCGTCGGTTTCAAATGGGGCTATGCTTTTTCTTGTTCGAATAGTCGGGGACAACAACGAGCTACTTTTGATTTACATTTTACTTTTTTAAAATAATCTTATGATGTGGCTGCACGTGCCATTGACAAGTCAAGAGGGGAACTGGAGTGATACAAACCAAGCGGCTGGTAACTTTTTTCAAAAGAAAAACACCAAGAATAAACAATGTCTCAAAAATTTTCTTTTTTCAAAAACATTTTATTATTGATCTCCCACCTTTACAAACACAGAATAATATACGTCTAAATAATTTTTTTGTCAATGACTTCAAATATGCACAAAGATTTCCTTTCCAGAAAAGGCTTAAACTAAGGACCACCTTCGCCCCTCATATGAAGTATAAGCATCAACGTTAGCATATGATAGGGATGGATATGTAGAGGGACATGCACCAGTTTTTATGTTTATTTTTTAACAAGCTTTAACTATATATATATATATATATGAAACTAAATACATGAGTCTGTGCTCTTTATTTACAGAAATACATACTCTAGGGTGGATTTTTCCCACTATGGAAGTCTAACATGCAGTGAGGAATTAAAATGAGAGGGATATTTCCATAGGCCTACGTTGAAGCTGTCCATTGTGCCAAATTGTGCTTGCATCAATTTTTCTCTCGATGTATTTTTACAACTTTTCATGCTTCAAAGTTGGCAAGAAGGTGCTTGATATCTCTGATGATGTTTTGCATAGTCCAATCCGAGGCTTTTTTTTATTGTTTATGGCTTGAACAACCAGATTTGAGTCACCTTGAACTATAATTTTCTTTAAGTGTAATATGTTAGCTTCTTCTACGATCATCAAGGCAGTGGCTTCCTCCCCTATGTTGGGGTTGGTGCTTTGTATGAAGTTTGTTTTCACCATTACTACACTTCTCGACTTAGATCTGCATATTTCAGCAAGAATATTAACTACCCTATTTCCTAATCTCCACATCAAAAGAAAAAAGATGAAACCTTCTAGATGGTAGACTGCTGAACTTTTCTTGGGTTTTTGAGATTTCAGTTAATGCTTTTGTATGTTCAGTGTATGATTTTTGTAGGTTAGAAACAAACATGTGGGGGGGGGGGGGGGGAAGATTTTCTTGGTCATGCCTTGCCTTGTTTCTAAAAAATCATAAATTGTCCATTGCAAGTGTGGCAAAAATTTAGAATTTGTGATGCTCTTCTGTGGGGATGTTTAAACAAAGGGATGGATTTATGATGATTGTAATCCAATCTGTAATGAATTGGGTTGCTAAACATGCTATGTCCAGAGGCCATGGTGAGCTCCTCCGTAGGATTCTAGTGTATATGCATTTGAGAAACAAGTGTTCAATGCTTTCAGCTTCTTCCTTGCACAGAGGATAAAGAATTTGGCCACTTTCTAAATTGATAACTTTTTCTAAATTTTACCTGGTTGGAAGAATATTATGACTAACCCTCCAGAGAAACAATTTGAGTCTGTCCTGAAGTTTGATCTTCCACAATTTTTTCCAGTTCACTTCATTCTGATGTGGAGTTGTTTGTGGTTTCACTAGTGCAGCATAAGCTGACTTGACTAAAAATTTACTAGAAGAATGGTGTATCCATTTGATTTTATCCTTAAGAGTTTGAAAGTTACAGTTTGAAAGAGGAATTTTTTGAATTTATGTAACTGAGTTTGTAGTAAAGAGAGCATTTAGAAGGAGATTGTTCCATCTTCTTGGTTGTTCAAAAGTGAGTTTAGAGATAGTCAAATTTTGATCCAGTTGTGAGCAACTTTGATTTGGTGTGGGTTTAAAAAGGGGCAGAGTTGGGACCCAAGGGTCTGTCCAAACTCTAGCTTTTGTACCATTATTGATCTGGAAACAAAAATTTGTTTGAGGAATTGTCTTTGTTTTAGTAAACCCTTCCAGATCTAAGAGTCATAATTTTTTTGGTTTACTTCAGGAAATGATGTGTTCCTGAGATATTTCTGAGTGGAGTCTTGTTTCCAGAGGTTTTTTTTTTTTTTTTCCAGTTAAGAAACACCATGCAAGTTTTGTGATTAGAGCTGAGTTAAAAAGAGTAAGTTTCTTTAAACCTAATCCACCCTTGGATTTAGGAATGCAAATTTTGTCCCAAGCTTCTGGGGTGTATTTTTGAGTTATCTGAGAACTGATGCCCCACCAGAATCTACAAAGAGATGAATCCAAAGATTTTGTAATGGTTGAGAGAATAAGAATGGTGGACATGACATAAACTGAGATTGAATTTGCTACTGCTCTTATGAGAGTAGTTCTTCTAGCTTGAGATATAATCTTTGACTTCCATCCTTGTAATTTATTTTGAACTTTTTCAAGGACCTCAGTAGGAAGATTTGTTTCCCTTTCAAAGTATGCAAAGGTAATCCTAGGTATTTGAGGTTGCAGGTGGTGACTCTCAAACCTAGAATTTCCTTAATATCAATCTTCATAGTAGGAGAGGTGTTCTTACTAAAGTGAATGGATGATTTTTTTTTTTTTTTTTTTTTTTTGTGTTAACACATTGTCGAGTTGTAAGTTTCAAGGCAAGTTGCAAAAGCATGAGTAGTTTATATTGAGGAAGAACCAAACATAATTAAGTCATTAGCGAAGAGCAAGTGTGAGAGAGCTGGCATCTACTTGAGAGTTTGATTCCATTAATCTCTTTTTTCATTTCTTCCCATTGAATTAATCTAGAAAGGACTTATGTTTCCATGATAAAGAGAAAGGGGGAGAGAAGGCCCCATTGTCTTAAACCCCTTGAGGGTTTAAAGAAACCTTTGGGGGTACCATTTATGAGAATAGAGTATGTAACCGTAGTTAAACACTCATGAATCCAATTAATCCACTTTTGATTGAATCCAAGATTTTTAAAAATAGCAAGGATGAAAGGTCATTCCATGTAATTAAAAGCTTTTTTCATGTCAATTTTTTTGGTCATTTGTCTAGATCTACCCCTTCTTCTTTTTAGGTGGTGAAAAATTTCCTGAGTTAAAATGATGTTCTCCTGAATGAGTCTACTAGGAACAAAAGCAGCTTGGTAGGGAGATATGATATTGGGCAAAACTTTTTTGATTTTGTTTACTAAAATTTTTGAAATGAATTTATAGCAAATGTTTGAGAGACTGATATGTCTAAAATGATGTGCTTTATTGAGAATATCTTTCTTAGGAACAAGAGTAATATTTGTAAGGTTTAGTTCCTTTAAAAGCTTTCCACTAATGAAGAAACTTTGTATGAAAGCCATTAGATAATTTTTTATCACCACCCAGTAAGTTTTATAAAATAGACCTGTGAAACCATTAGGGCCTGGAGCCTTTGTAGAGGGTGTCTGTTTTACAACCTCCCATATTTCCACCTCATCAGGAATTTTTCAAAGGAAGGAGTTGTCAGTGTCCTTATTTTTGTGGGGAAGAGACCATTCAAGTCATCTGAGAAGCTAGGGTTTGAATACTCATAGATTTTTTGGAAGTGTTCTTAGAACTTTGAGTTAATAACATGCTGATCAGTTGTCCAAAGTCCAGTTCCAATTTTGAGACTGTCAATATTATTTTTCTTATGTCTTACAATGGTGGAAGCATGAAAAAATTAGTGTTGAGATCAGAGGTTGTGAGCCAGGTGATTCTTGATTTTTGTTTCCACAAAGTTCCACAAAGATTCTTCTTTTTTAAGAAGTTCATTGACTTGTTATTTCAGATCATTTTTAAGGTTGTTTGGAACTTGGGAGGGATCTAGGGTTTGCACTTGATGGAGAGTCTGATTTAGAAATTTGATCTCAGTTTGAATATGACCAAAGCAAGTCTTATTCCATAACTTAAGGGTTGTTTTTGTTTCTTTTAGTTTCTTTGAGAGAACAAAAGCCGGTGTCCCAATGAAGACTTTGTTCCACGCTTCTTTACTAACATCATGGCTTGTTGGATCACGAGTCTAGAATTCCTCAAAATTGACGGATTTTGGAGAGTTGTTTGGGTTTGAGGTATTGAGGAGAATGTGAGAGTGATCAGAGGAGGTCCTAGTGAGGTTGGAAACATTTGCTTCAGGGAAGAGGTTGTTCCAATTGATATTAATAACACCTCTATCAAGCCTCTCTCTAATATTACTTGGACCCTGCCTATTATTCGACCAAGTATATTTTGGTCTAGAATATCCTAAGTCCATGAGGCCAAATTTTTCCATATACAGATGGAGTCCTTGTGGAGATGAGGTGCAAGCTATAGGATGACCCCCTAATTTCTCAGATTGTGTGAGCATTGAATTAAAGTCTCCTATAGTGAGTAAAGGACCATAAAAAGAGTCAGTAATTTTCTCAAGCTCATCCAAAAAGTTTTGTTTTTGTTTGTTTGTTTTTGTTTTTATTTTTTGTTTTTTGTTTCTCTGTGAGGTGTTGGACAATAAATATCATTCAAAAGCCAAGGCATATGCATTGGATCGGAGTAGACCAACATAGATATTATATTTTCACAGAGGCAAACATAGTTTATATCTACACCTGGGCAGTATAAGAACAAAAGTCCACCCCATTTTCCCTTAGAGGGAAAATGAACATAAATAGCAAACCTTAGTCTATTTACAATGCTAGTAGTTTCAGTAGTATTTAACAGAATTTCAGATATGAATAGCATATTAGGGTTATGGATCCTGATTATAGCCTTTAAGGACTGAATTGCACGGGAGCGGCCAATGCCCCGGCAATTCCATGAGAGTAGTTTCATGGACTCTTTGGAGGCAATGGAGACCTTGTCTCATCAGTCTTTGGACTTCAAGGAAAAAGATTCATGGTAGGAGATTTTTTTTGGATTACCCAAGGTGCCCTCCACTGGTTTCAAGTATGGCGTGAATTTGGCTGACTTTAGGGTTCCTTTATTCTTCTTCTTGCTCTTCTGCGCCTTCGTCTTGCTTTGCAGCATCTCTTTAGCTTCATCAAGACACATCTGCTGCCCTCCTTCAAGATTGGCATCTTCAGCTGTTTTAACTTGAATCACAGAGGTCAATAGACATTTTTTGATGGGTTGTGGCGTAATGTTACTCTCCAGATTTGGGGTCTTTCTCTTATTCTCAGTAAAAGGGTTTGATGTTGGGATGGGGGGTGAGGGAAGGGTTTCGAGGGGAGAAGGAAGGGGCGAATTTGAGGGGACCTTCAGAGCCTTTGTTTCACTGGGATGGACTGGAGCGAGTTGGATGGTTCGCTGTGCTTGAGTGAAGGTTTGATTTGGGTTGAGTTGAAAGGTGTGTAAAGGCAATACATGCCTTTCTAGATGGGCTGACCAAAAGAGATAAATTGTGATTGGGCTGGTGGGTTCAAATGGGCCTTTTTGACTTTTGAACTGGGAAATCATTTGCTTTAAAACCGAAGTCTCATCTTCGGTAGGATTTATTTGCTGAGGGGCTTTTTGATAGTGAAGATAGGCGTGAGGTGCAATTAATTCTGATGGACTTGTTTGAGAAGACTGAAAGGGAGGATTTCCATCTACATGGGTTATGTGGATGGCTAGGGGTTTTTTGGCTGCGGTAAGTGGGCTCAGGTCATGTACAGGATTGAAAGGGTTTTGACAAAAAATGTACGTTGCTGGCTCCAAGTGGCCACATTCTTTTAAAGTTTGCAAGTGTACTTTCTGATGAGATGATTGACTGCCACATGTTGGAGAAAGATTTTTTTCCAGTTGGAGGGAGCTGTCTTCAACCCTTTCTGGAAGATAATGAACAATACCGAATGCTGAGTTTCCAAGTGCAAATGTCATATTTTCTTCACGAAATTCCTTTCCCTTTACTGCTTTGATTTTATCTCTTGAGATTTTTTCTTTTCCTTTCCCACTATGGCTTCCTATCACACATTTACCTTTTCCTTTTCCATGGGTATTCTCATTTCTCTGTATCAGTTCTACAGGTTCTTTGGTCCTTATCGGTGGCAACACAGGGAGCCTTTCCTGGACCTGGATGATTGGTGGGCTCGCTTAGACTGGTTGGTTTGCTGGTATTGGTGGGTTGAATGGGATTGGGTTTGGTGCAGGTTCTATCACCGGTTCCTCAGCTCATCCAAAACGTCTTTGTTCTTGTGGATCAGCTTGTAACCATTGTCCAAAAATTGGCTCCACTTTATTACCAAGGAATATTGGACATGATTGATGGACATGACCTAAACATCCACATCCATAACATAATTTGGAGAGTCGTTCATATTTAAACGAGATTTTTGCTAGAACTTTTCCTAATCTCAGTAAGGAGAAACCATCAAAGAGTGGTTTGTAGTGTTTATTTCCACTCTAATTCTAAAAAATTCTCTCGCATACATGCTAGGGATAGGGTTATGATCAATTTCTAACAAGTTGCCCATGACCCTACCAATTTTGCCTGCATTTTTTTCAGACATCATCTCAAGAGGAAGTCTGTGAATTTGTATCCAGAAAGCTTAATAAACAAAGCCAATTTCTTGAAGACTTTGGCCAGGTGGCCATTCTTTGAGTATTATGTGGTAGCTTTTAAAGCTCCATGATCTTTGTTGGAAAACACGATCTTTATCTTGTTAGGTAGGGAAAGTAAACAAGAAAGTGTTTATTCCAAGATCTTCAATGTTTAGGCTAGCAACAAAACTCCACATGGCCTTAATGGTAGAGTGAAATGTATGCTTATTGAGTGCTTTCGTTGAGACCAATTTACCAATCAATGCGTGATTTGAGATGTTCACAGCGGTTTTAAGGGCTGGTTCAAGGATGATGTCCTCCTATAATAGTGCCTTCGTTTGAGGGACTAGCTTATCAATATCTTGGGAGTCGCTTTCCATTGATTTTGCTAGGCGTGCATAAGTGGTTTGTTAGTAAAGGCAAGGATGTTGGTTGGTTGGAGAAGATATGGTTTGAGTTGTTTAACTAAGGATACTACAGAGGAGAAAAAAAAAAAAAAACCCATCTGGAGAGAGAATCTACCAATTTTTATGCTTTGATTGCAGGGAAAAGATTTTCAACATCGTTGGAGGTAAAAAAAAGAAGTAAAAGAAAAATAAATTTGGATACAAAAAATATTTCATTTAATCTCATCTCATCTAATAATTATAATTTTTATAAATTTTCATACAAAATATAATAAATAATTTAACTTTTTCTAATCATAAAACAATAATAATATTAAAAATAATATTCTAATAATATTTTATTCTGACTTTAATCTAAATTCATCTTATCTCAATTCACTATCCAAACCTCCCATAATCAACAAAAAATAATGTGTAACTCTTAATTATAATATAAATTATAAAATAATTATGAAAAGTCGTAAATTACTATACAAATTTGTAATATTTATTTGGTTCTCTCTCTCACACACATTTTTTTTAACAGAACTGCTATGTACAATCGGCGTGTGTAATTGGCATGTAACCGGTTGACTGCCATGTCAACTTTGTCAGAAAAATTAAAAAAAAAAAGAGAGCAATTTGAGAAAAGTAGAACTTCGGAAAGAAAATAGTCCATTTGACTGTAAACATCTGAGAAGAAATAGAACCTTGAGAAGAAGATTTAAGAAAGGTTTCATATTTGAGTGAGAGCATTTCGCACAAATCGCATAGCAAATTTTGTTACAGAAAATCCTATGCCAACCCATATGCATTTCACTTTCCTGAAACTCATTCTCCAAACATTCAAAACAAAACAAAACAAAAAGAATTTCAAAACAGAGAAATTATTTCTAACATCACCGTAAACAAGCAAATATTTTATTTCAAAAGCACAAATCTCGTTCTTTCGATTTGACAAGATGCTTTATTTACCAAGACACTTTCTTACTTCTCTACGGGGAGATCAGAATCTAGAAAGGCCTTGAAAAACTTGCACTTTAGCTGCCATCTGATAGTGTTGGTGGATTTCATCCATTTTAAGCACAGTCCAGACTCCATTTGATCTCTTTCTGGTGGGTATTTCTGGAGAGAGAGAAAGAGAGATAGAGATTGTGACTCTTCTTGAGTCTTTTTTATCGTTAAGGTTTTTTTTTTTTTTCCTCTCTCACTCATTTCTTTTTTGTGATTTACTTTATTTGTAGTAAAATGAAACACATCGTTTATTTAAAGACGTGAAGATTCTTCACCGGTTGTACAAGCGGTTTGTAATAAGCATTTTTGTTTTTTGGAAAACTCTTGTTGCAGGCATTTTCGCGCACCGAAGTGCACCGATCAGCTGACATGTAATTTTCCTTTAATGAAACAATTCATTTTCATTTCACTTTTACTGAGTTTTGGGCGGGAGTTTTTTAATTTTTTTAATGATGCGAATTATTTTCGTTTCACTTTCAGTAAATGAAAGTCCTTGGACCACCTCCAATGGCATATATTTTCCCTGAAACGACGGCCATAACGAACTTCTTTGAAAAATTAGAGTTTTTTCAGAAAATGAAATGGTGGCCTAATCTGCCCCGATTGTTATAAGGGGAGTAGAGTTCTTCAATTTCTCAGTTCTCAAACAACGAAATATCAATAAATAAAGAATAATAATTTATTTCCTTTTTCTACGAATTCTCAGCAGACCAAACAAGAAATTTATCTTCTCAGAACGCAGAAACTTTAGATAATACATATATCACAGGCTAGCATATATATATATATATATATATATAGAGAGAGAGAGAGAGAGAGAGAGAGAGGCAACAAAAATGAAGGTACCCTCATAAACACACATCGATGTTACGCATGTAAAGGGAAAAACCAATTTCTTAGAATCTGATTATGGTAATCAGGAAGCCATTAAAATCACAAGAAACAACCGGGTTTGTTCCTATGAACGATTTCAAAGTGAAGTAACTGAGGCCAAAAAGCAGTGGAAGCTATTGTCTGCACCAAAACTGTCGACGACCCAGATCAGTAAAAGATGTGATTTTGGAAAAATGTTCGCGTAGAAGATTGAGGCTTGAAGAGGATGCTCATATCCATACAGGGTTTGAGAGTAGTAAGGAGAAAAGGTAGGAAAATGGTCTACAAGTTAAAAACTAAAAAGATTATTATTTCTATTTTTCTCGTTTCAAGGGTCGGGGTGTTTGGGAAATTGGTAAAAGGAAAACTCTACTACTCTCCAGCTGGGCAATTGTTGCGCGTTCAGTGCGCGAAACTTCCTGCACCTAGAAAAACTGTTTTTTTTAACAATTCTTCTAAGTACAAGCAATCTCGCGTAACAATTGCGTACCAATCGTTGACGTGGTTTTTCATATTTTTTTTATAAAAAAAAAAAAGAACAAAAATAACAGACGAATACGAATTATATATGTACATTAAGATACAGGGAGTCTACACTTTACGAGCACCACGACCCTTGCAAAAACCGTAAGCCAACCGCCGCAAACCACCTCCCACGGCCCATGAGAAATAGCAACCCCAGTTCAATCGCCACCGTTGAACCACTGCACCTCCTCACGTTGACCTCTCCCTTTAATCCCACGAATCGGTTTCTCTTCTCACCCAATGCAAACGTCTCTATTTTTTGTGAGTCACTGAGTTTCGCCACCTCCCAACACCTCCTTGCACAGCCACACTGGATGCTTCAAGGAGACATATCTACACCTACAACCACGTGCCGCCCAAAAACACACGACTGGAAACCAACGAGCACCGTAGCCAATCTGCTACACCAGACGACCAGTGCACAAAGTGAGGATCCCGGCCAAGCCAAGCAGAAAACCACCAAAAGAAAACCTTCACCGCCGCACGTCTTCCACACCCACAGCATTCCTACACCCACAACATGGAAGCCTCTATTTTTAAGAAACAAAAACAGAGCATGGCCCACTCCCACATACGCCGTCCGTTATTCTTCCATCGCCACACCGGTGGAAGCTAGCTTTACACCGAATGCTTTACCACCACCATCCGCTAGCACCTCCAAGAGCCAACTACCGAGAGCCACTATCTTACACAGCCACCTGCACCAAGAACTCAACAAGCCTCTATTTTTAGCAACCTTAACAGAGCAAGCGGAACCCTACATACCACCAACTTCCACCATCTCTAGTGTTGCACCACATCCACATGAACGTAAGCCACCAAAATCAACCCCCAAGTCTCACAGCTTCACACCAACTCTCGGCAGCCACCACTGCCAAGACTACACGATAAGCCTCTCGCTCTCCACGTTAACTCTCTCTAAGTATCGATTTTGCCCTCATAGTACTCTCTCTCTCTCTCTCTCGGAACAGACACCGTCGCTCACCCACGCCGGAGGTTCAAGGTCGAACCCACGACTCATGCTGCATGCATACTCTGCCCGTAATTATCTGTAATTACCAGAAATTAAAACCATGACTCATACAAACAGAACTAGAAGAAAAGGACCAAAGCACCAAGGATTCGTGGCCACCGAGTTTGAGAAACTCGACACATTCAAAAGATATAGAGATGAGTGGCAGTGAGAAGTTAACTTCGTTAAGCTCCGAGCTGGACTTGGATCGACCCAACATCGAGGACTACCTCCCTTCCGGATCCTCCATCCAGAAGTCTAACTGCAAGCTCTGCCTATAGATAAAAACTAGGGTGGAGACCACGAGTATCGACGGGAGAGGAGAAGAAATAGTAGAGAAAGGAGAGGGAGAAGGAACGACGAGAGAGGAGAAGAAAATGGAGGAAAATGGAGAGAGAGGAAACGACGGAAGTGCCCCCATTCAAAAATGGGTGTTATGTTAATTTGGCTTTTTCCATCCCTCTAAAATTCGTTCCCGCCCAAATTAAAACGCATCATTTAAATAAATGGTACAAGTAGATAGATTGGTGCGCATCGGTGCACTAGCTCGCCTGAAGATAGAGTTTTCCTTTTTTTAATCTCTAAATAGTGAGTTATTGTATCGCTCATCACGAGATTGTCAGGTAATATATAATGACGCTTATCATTGATTTTCAATTAAAAGATGAGAGATAAATACTCATTCGGTTCTGACTTTTTTCAATTTTTTTTTCCAGATATTCCTTGGATTATCAGAATTCAGAGTTAATGAAAGTATTTGTATCAACAGAATTTTTAAAAATTTTTAAAACTTCTTGTAATTTTATTTTTAATCACTATTTAAATATAAAATATTTTTTAATTTCAAATTTCAAATTTCAAATTTTTAATTTTCAAATTTTAATTTTTTTAACTAATCATTACCTAATTATTATTCAAATATAGAAAATGATACAATTTTTACAAGCCTCAAAATAAAGTAAAAAAATCAATACAATTTTTACAAACTTCAAAACAAAAATAATACTAAAAAAATTATAACTTTATAATATTTGTATTCTATTTTTCCTCTCATTTTTCAAAATCCAATCAAATATTTTCACTTAAACTATTTCATTATTATTCACGTAAAGTTTAAATACTTCAAGTATACAAACATGCCCTAAATTTGATCTTTTGATTTTCTTAGTTTTAATAAAACCGACATTTACATCTATAACCTTAGCAATGTGTCATGTCAATGCTAGTAGTACTTTTGCAGACCATATATTCAAAGCCAAAAACTCTGCAATCTTTAAACAATAAAAATATAAAAGTAATATAAAAAATTTGAAAAATAAGAATTAAAATTAAGAGAAATGATATTTGTAATTCTAGATTGTACAAGTCTCGCACATTTTTTTTAAAAACAATAGATAAATTTGAAAGTATCGTTCTAGATCCTCGACTTATATTTTTTTCTCGATAAGACCATTTGGCCTTTTTAAATTTTTTTTCATATATTTTTTTATATCTTTAAATATTTTTAAAAAAATCACAATATTATTAAAAAAATATTTCTTTAATTACTAAGTAAAACAAAAAACACCGGAAAAATGTCTTGAAACCACTCTCGGTGGCCCAAGCATTTTCCAATCTGAAACCTACATAATTTTTTTTTTTTTTGAGGGCACCAGATTATCATGAACCAACAACATCTATTTCAATACAACATTCATTTATTATTATTATTATTATTATTATTATTAGACTGTACGTTAAAAAAAATTACATGCAAAGATGCAATCATTTATCATAAACCAAAATCATTTTTTTAGATTACTATTGCATGAAGGCATGAGTATGAGAGGCATATAAAAATTTAGAATAAATAAATATGAACTTAATTAACATATGCAATATTACATGGAGAGTAATGTTAAGTATAAGTTTCAAATAAACAAATCACATACAAGTATTTTATAAAAAACTATATATCACTAATAAAGAATAATTTGTTTTGTTACAATTTTTTAGATGGGGTCTATTTTTTTACAAAGACTTATATAAAACTTATATATTTGAGACTTGAATACATTATTTCTCTTGCACTAAACCAAAATCTGATTTGAATATGATATACACTTCCTAACTACTACCTAATAAAACGTTGTTTTTTAATTCAAATAATAATACTTGCCTCTTTACCCGGGCTACATTTTGATATCAATGAGTTGAGTTGAGTTGTAAATAGTAATATTTTATGAATCTTATTGAGATGTGTTTAAATATTTTAAATTGAAATTATTTAAATTTTTAGATTAAAATATATAAAATAGATTGAGATGAATTTAGTTTTTTTTATAAAAATTTAAAAAATAGTGTATCGATAATTTATTTGAGAGAGTTGAGTTATTTTTCTTTTTTGGATGAAAAAATCTATTCATCTATTTTTTTATTATCTTCATTATCTTATAATGTGACATTATATGATACGTTTATAAGTGAAATATAATATATAATTTCAAATCATATAATACTATATCATATTATGAGAGGGTAATTGATAATGGATCATGCTACAGCCCCCGTTGGAGCTTCCCGCTGGGGGTGTAGTGTTATTTTATGTATTTATTTAAAGTAATTTTTTATATAAATTTTTTTAATATTTTTAAATATTTAAAAAAAATAAAATAAATTTAGAACATCATTAAAAAAAACATTTTTTTAATCAGAAAGTAAAAAAAAAAATTATTAAAAAATACTTCTTTAATCACGAAATAAAATAAAAGAAAATATTTTTTAATAATATTATAATTTTTTTTTATTTTTTAAAATATTTAAAATTATTAAAAAAAATTATATTAAAAAATAACTTAAAAAAATACATTAAAATATACTGCTAGACCCCAACGGGAGGGCTAGCATTTTCCAATTGATAATTGGGATAACGAGCAACATACCGAAATTGTCCTCTACAGAAGAAAGAAAAAGAAAAAAAAAAAAAAAAAACAGAATAACCATATCTTCAAGTCAAGCTCGTCCTCCTGTGACCGCTACTGCACAGTGGGTTTTACAAGCGGCGATTCTCCGGCGCTCTGCAAGTAATGACTTCGTTTTCTGGATCTTAATTTGTTTAGTGAAGTGTCTTCAACTTCTAGCTCATAACCTCATTTGATCGCTTTGCGTAAAGAAACATTCATGCTCTTTTTCTCTATTTTTTCTGTACACTCCTGGCGTGGCTCCGAACAAACTAAAGCTTTGTTTGGGAGAGTTGGAACAAACTAAAGTAGAGTACAAAAGGCAGAGCAGATATGATGTAGTAAGAATAGACCATGGTCTAAAACGATAGATAGTCTACGCCAATTTTTTTTTGTCTGTCTCTATTATTTTTCCTTGTTTTGTTGTAGGATTGTTAGATCTGGACTTTTTAATTTTTATCCGCCGTTAATATACGCGTGCCCCACCACTAGATACCTCCCTCGCCTTTTGCTCCACCCCTCCGCACAATCGACGGTCCCCACTCATCGGTGCGGAAGCCCACCCTTCGCCACTTGTAGCGGCCTCTATGCATTGTTCGAGACCTAGATCTCATGCGTCTTCCTCTCTTTCTATCGCCAATCTTTCAAACTCGAACAGGAAGCAAACAGGATTTTCCCTTGCTGTTCATAATGAAATTAGACTAAGCTGCACAGGTTGAGCACAGTTGTAATTAAGATTTCAGCTTTAGGTGTGATAGACTCTAGAGTATAAAAAAATAGTAATAAAACAAGAAAATTAAAATTTGGGAAAGGAGGAAAAAAAGATGAGAAGGTAAAGAATTTAAGGTGGTTCGATATTAGAAGCCTAGGCCATCATGGGAGGTTTGGATAGTGAATTGAGATGAGATGAAAGTTGAATAAAATATTGTTAGAATGTTATTTTTTAATATATATATATTTTTGATTTGAAAAAATTGAATTGTTTATTGTATTTTGTGTGAGAATTTGAAAAAGTGGTAATGATTAGATGAAATGAGATGGGTTGAGAGGTTTTATTATATTGAATTCGGCATATATAATATGTAGGATGAGCTTTGCATAAGAAGTTAGATTAATACAAGCGGGATTTCAAACTCATGTAGGATTAGGACTAACAAGTCATGAATAATTCATGTGAGGTTAATTTCCTAAGAAGGTGTGCAGATGAGGAACCTGTATTTTACCAACTAACAAAACGTTCAAAGCAAAAAGGAAAAAAAGAAGAAGAGAGAATAAACCAAAGATTATGTTCGTCCTTTAGATAAATGTTACATACAACTTCACTCTTCATTCATTTTTCTCTCAATATTGAAAAATTGCTTAGTTTGAATTAAATTTCAAAAGTAGTTTCGTATAAGCACAAAACACAATCTGCTTTTCTTGACTTTGAAAGACGAAATATATACCATATCTGCATCTATTTTTCCGTATTTCACCTAACATGCATGCATACTTTGTAATTTGACAGATTAAGCACATGGCAACAACCATTCTTCCAGGAACAATTGTTCCTGAAGTTCTTGGAAACAAAAATTATGAGAACTGGAGTGCTTGCATAAAAAACTATTTGTTGGCTCAAGATCTTTGGGAAATTATCGAAACTGCCATGGAACCTCCTAAACCGGAAGATGATGCAGTGGATTCCAAGGCTTGGAGGAAGAAGAATGCTGCAACTTTACATGGAATTCAAATTTCATGTGGGATGGACATACTGTCTCAGATCAAGGATATTAGTTCTGCCAAGATTTTGTGGGATACATTGGCTAAAATGTATGAGCAACCCGCACAAGGAGTCAGCCCGGAGTTTGAACTAGCAAACTCATCAAACACGTCAGATAGAAAACAGGGTCATGAGCAACCACCAAATGCAGCTAATCAAGTTGTAGGAAACTCATCAAGCAGCCCAGGTGACAATCTGTAGTTTATTTTTAATTGCAAATTATATCTAGCTGGCCAACACATATTGCCACATGGATTGTGATACATTTACAAAAATGATCAATGATTCGACATGCTCAAACATGGATTCTATTGGCTGCATTGTAAATTGTAACTATTCAATTGGTTTTTAATAGGTTGATTACATATTTGGTGTAATACGATGGAACTGAAAACCAGCCCTAGTCATTGTTTTTCCGAGTTCAAATGTTTTAGTACAATATCGATGATTATGTACAACATCAATCACCTTACCGGTTTGCAAAACTCTTTGTGCAAATGAAATTGTCCTTCTCTTATTAGTTTGCGACATACTTTTTGCTAGCCTTGACATGGTACAACATGCCTATTGTCGGTCCTAATTAATTCAAATGTCATTTACATATTCTGAAACTTCAAATCAACATAAAAGATAATTCTGTGGTTGGCATGTTGATGTCAGAATGGTATCCCTCTTTTTCATTCTATAAGGAGAACAATTAAACCATGGCAGGGAGGGGCGGCAACCAGAAAAATGACTTCTCTGAGTATGCGGCCTTGCTTGAGGCTATTCGAAGTGGTGATTGGAACACTACAAATGATTTCCTAAAGCTCCACCCCAATGCAAAGACAGCAACAATCGAAAATATTTCAGGCCAGACACCTCTTCACACTGCTGTTGCTGCTGAACACGAACATATAGTGGAGAAGTTGGTGGAGATGATGAAGGAAGAAGACTTGGCAATACTAGATTCTGGCGGTAATACAGCACTAGCTTACGCAGCTATTAAGGGTAATTACCAGATGGCAGAGTGCATGATTAGAAAGAACAAGAGCTTAGTCAGCATTGGAAATAATCAGAAAGATATTCCTGTTGTTATTGCCGTTGAGAATGGCCATAAAGAATTGGCTCGCTATCTCTATCTTCACACTCCTTTGGAAGAGCTAAGGCCAGAAAAAGGCCACAACGGTGCTACACTTTTAAACCACACTATCTATACCAGACTTTTTGGTAAGAAGTGCTTCTTGTCTTACCATTAATTGGCTGTTATTTACTTATCAAAATTAATTGGCTGTTATTTCTGATGATTTGATGTCTTGGCAACATAATTGCTTTTGTTCATTGTTTTTTGTACTCATGCCTGGTTCAACATTAGATATTGCTGTGCATTTATTGGAGGGTTGGCCACGTTTGGCATTTGCACCAGACAGAGACAATTTCACCCCTCTGTATGTATTGGCTTCTATGCCTCAAGCATTCCCCGGTGCAATCCAGCTTGTGTTTTGGAAAAGATGGATCTACTCCTGTCAGTACCACCTTCTTTTCTCTTGCTTTTCATTACATTGTTCTGGAAATGTGTGCACACATCTAGGACCCAGTTGATTTCTTCAAGGATCACATTAACATCGTCAAATAACAGATTTCTACACAAGGAGTAATTAATCTAGTAGCTAAAAATATACTTTTCTAGTAACTTAACCCAATGCCACTTTCACTGTAATAACTTTCAATACATCTTGTGGCTATTCCATTATTCTCATGTCAGTTCTCTGACTGGAT
The DNA here is from genome assembly GCF_004785595.1 of Juglans microcarpa x Juglans regia. Classification (NCBI taxonomy): domain Eukaryota; kingdom Viridiplantae; phylum Streptophyta; class Magnoliopsida; order Fagales; family Juglandaceae; genus Juglans; species Juglans microcarpa x Juglans regia. The sequence continues at coordinate 4,550,465 of NC_054606.1, read as the reverse complement.
CATCCTTGAAAACCACCTTCATGGTGTCATTCTTGAGAAATATCAAAGTCTTTTGGCTAAGAAAATATGGAATAGGATCCACTCTGTTGGTTCCTCTTTTCCTTCACTATTTTTCTTTTTTCAAATTTTTAGATGATTTGCACAATGTTTTTAGGGTATGATTGATTGTAAGGTTTTCCTCTCCCTCGTTTTGTACATTAGATGATATATCCAATAAACTTACTTGGCTGCTAAAAAAAAAAATCAAATGTAGTGTTGCCGGTTTGATGACGAAGATTTTAAAAAATTGATACCCTGTGAAACATGACAAACATTAAACATAATAGAAATAAATAAATACACACACATACACAACCTTAACCCATTCTGCAATCCGTGTGTGTGTGTTTGTATCACTGTACGTTGAAGATTTAGCTATTTAATTTTTTGTGTGGTGTAAGACAATATTGCTCTAGCGTGAAATACATTAAAAATGCTACCAACTCATTACTTCAAACTCATCAGCCTGTTTTTGTCTAAAAGGTATACACATTCCACAGGCTTGTACAACCGATGAGATTCATTTGAACATTCAAAACAATGAAGAAATAACTATCAGATCAGGTACGTTGTTGCCCAACTTTTCTTTCCAGCTCATAAGACAGAATGTAACTAATTTTGCCAACAAGCTAACCAGCAGAACTCTTACTAATCCTAGCCAAGCTGTTCAAAACCTGTCCAACTCAGCAAAAAATATGCCAGCTTGCAGTAACTGCTGATACTTGAATATTAACTATGGGTTGACCAATAAATCCAGTTTTGTCATTACAATTTTTCATGGCATACCATGTTTTTATGATCTAATCTGTCTGTCTCATGATCCTAATCTGTCTCATGATCTTGGGGGAGGGGTAGGTGGAACCCTGCCATATGATCTTATCTAGTCATACAACTTAATGTTTTCAGGTCTACGACCGTTGACAAAATGAGGCAAAAAACTAGAGCAATGTGTCTCAGAGCTTCACTGATTAATTGCCATAAATGATGATGAATGGGTAGTGGCCTTATTTCTCTTGAATGCCATATTGTCTTTGGTAAAATTGACTAGTTTGCAGATTTATCTGATTCTACAAAGAAGTTTCTTATTACTTACCGAGCAAGAGACCTTACTAACAAGAATATGCTTAAATTTCTTGGGTGTATCTGAATAAAAATCACTTAATTATTTTAGTTTTTGGTATTAATTTTCTATTGTATATTTGTGATGAGCAAATTTGCTTTTACTTTGCAGTGCGAGCTCTATTGCGCCAGCTAGTTTCAAGTCTCCTTAACCTCTTGGGTATAGTGCATCCTTTTGATTAATATAATTTATTGGTTACATTCTTGAACTTTTCATTCTTTGTTTGATTTTGCCGTTTATTAATAGATTCATACAGAAAAATTGACATTTCTTTCATATTGACAAAGGATTCAAGCATTTATATGAGATGAAGTTGGTCCATGTCAGATCCTATGAACTTGTGTCTTGCATGTGCAAAGCGGTATCAACTTTAGATCATCAAGACATGATAAATGGTGGTGTTTATTCAGCAATATTCCGGGCTATGAGGGAAGGGATCCTTGAGATTGTTGTTGGAATAGTGACAGCAAATCCAAAACTTTTGCATATCCGTGATGCAGAAAACAGAGGCATCGTTATGTTGGCTGCCCTACATCGCCATGCTGATATCTTTTATGCTACATTCCGCTCCAGACAGGCGAGCATGTGGGCAGCTAACAGAGACATCTTCGGCAATAACATATTACATATGGTAGCAATGTTAACAGAATTCACTCCACTTGATCACATTCCAGGTGCAGCTCTGCAGATGCAAAGAGAACTACAATGGTTTAAGGTCAGCTCTCACACTTCATGTTTCTCGGGTGTACTGTCTTTACTTACTGCATCTTACAAATTCTAGAGATTTTTAAAGAGAGAGAATAAGCAAAAGTTGAAAATTAGTTGTCAAAGAAGTCTTAATGCAAGGCAAGATAGCTTTGGCCATTTCCATATCTGTTAGAATCAAATTAAGTGGTTGAGATACTAGATATTTCCATATCTGCATTTACTGTCATTTACTCAAATAGGGAAAAACAATACTAAATTTACTATAATTCTTATGAAAAAATCTTATAAACTTGATGTGATTGATGACACGTCACCAACGTAATAAATATGTGATTTAGAAAAATGATTTGTACATCCTATGGTGTAAAAGTCACGTGCTCTCCCTTTAAAAAATATAGGTAAATATGGGATCCACATGAGAAAACCCACTTTTTAATGGTAGGTCCCACTATTTTCTAAAGGAAGTGCACGGGGTTTACACACCTAAAACTGTATCTAGCATTACTCTTTGATTTGGCTTACTTTTATTTTAGCTTTTAATTAATGACTCTTCAGTTTGTAAAGCATTTCTAGTAAAAATAGTAGCCCCTCTAAATCTTTAAAAAAAACTTCCTTCTCTTTAATTAATTGCATCTCACATGTGGTAAGATTTCTTGTCATCCACCTAGCCAAGATCTATGGAACGTATCATCATAGTTAAAGATTACAGATGTCCTAAAACTCATTATCTTTTTTTCCCCTGAAATAAACGAAGAACGTGAAGTCATATATCAAAACGTAAACAAAATCTAAGTGGCCTGAGATTTTATTAAGTGTAATAATATAGAACTAATTAATATAGAATTATTCTACTTTTGGAAATTATTAGTATTGGTGCGTGAGCTATTTTGTAGGGTTCCAATTGCTCATTTGAATCGCCACCCGACTTTGTAGACCACCTTCCAACTGTGATTCTGTTAAAAGTGCACGTGCCAAATAGGATTTTAGATGGATTAATGCAAAAGAACAGAAGCAAACAAACACAAAATAAAATAAGAAAGAAAAAAGAGTAAGGGAGGGAGTTTTATGTTTCAGCTACATGTGAATAAATGGGAAATATTAACATGAATTAGGTTTTAGCGTTTAACAAGATTTTCGAACTATAAATGTTATTATTCAAATTTCTAAGTATATATATACTTAAAAGTGTCTCTCAATTGTTGAATGGTACTTTTATTTGCATTTTTTTTCTAACATTTTGTATAACAAATACAGGAGGTGGAGAGCCTTTGCAATCCAACAATTACAAACTTTATGAACGCAGATGGTTTGACTCCTAGACAATTGTTTACAAAGACCCACAAGGACTTGATGAAAGAAGGAGAGCGATGGATGAAGGACACATCAACTTCTTGTACGGTAGTAGGTGCTCTCATTATCACTATTATGTTTGCAGCATTATTTACCGTTCCAGGTGGTAATAACCAAGATACAGGCTTGCCAATATTCGTACATGATAACTTGTTTAAGATCTTTATAATAACTGATTCCCTGTCGCTTTTTTCTTCGGCGGCTTCAGTATTGATGTTTTTGGCGATCCTCACATCACATTACACTGAAGAAGATTTTCTCAAATCCTTGCCTAAAAGAATGATAATAGGCCTTTCTACCCTCTTCTTCTCTATTGCAACTATGATGATAGCCTTCTCTACTGCTCCTTTAATTATGCTACGTAGTCAACCATGGACTGTCAATCCTATCATCTGTTTGGCCAGTGTACCCGTTACTCTGTTTGTATTGATGCAGTTCCACCTTCTTGTTGACATGCTTGCTTATACCTACAGATCGGGCATCTTTGATAGGAGAATGAAGCCTTGTTTTTACATTCGTTCTTACTTCAATACAATGTTTAGGTGTTCCTTCAATATTTGGCATACTTGCCAGAACTCATGATTTTTTACTTTTTTTTTTAATTCCCTTGGACTTAATGACTGGTGAATTCTCACCTAGCCTTCCTTCTGTTGCATACTTTGTGATTTTCATATTTTAGACCTACTATCTCCAGTTGTAATTTTTATACCTGTTTTCGTTTCCAAGTTATTTTTTTCCCCAAGCATGCAATACATTAAGATCAGAAGTAAGAGGAGTTGCAGAAAAAAACATTAGACCGACAACATTGAATGATATTCAGTAGAATTTGTTAGACAGGAAGATTTCCCTGGTAGGCCATTACGGCGACCGCAGAAAGAGTAATGATTTATACAAGTCTAAGTCTCCCACACATACTTCAAAAAAAAAAATCTACTATGAAAAAGTAAAATAATAATAATAATAATAATTTTAACTTGCAGTCAATCTTTTTACAAAGTTTTTGTACAAGAAGTCTGTACCTAATATTAGTAAAAAAAATCATAATTTCTGTAGATCTGTCGGTAAAAAGAAAAACACCAAGAATACAAAATGTCTCAACAATTTTCCTGTTTTTAAATAATTTTTTCTTAGTGACTTCAAATATGCGCATAGATTTCCTTTGCAGACAAGGGTTAAGTTAAACACCAGCTCCGCCCCTCATATGAAGTATAAGCAACAACGTCGGCATCTGATGACCCCAGCGACGAGACTCACTTCCTGCATAAAGCTCTTGTACAATTTCACTGGCAAAGTTCCAGGTTGTGATCCTTTCACCTGTCGATAACATAAACAAGCAAGAACACAATTTCTCCTCTCACAATTTGATCTGTAATGGATCATCAGCCCTTGTTTGTTTTTAGGAAACTTCTCAACTCATCTTATCATTACAACTTTTTCAAATTTTCATACAAAATAATATAAAAATTCAACTTTTTTAAATTTCAAAACAAAAATAATATAAAACAAATATATTATAACAATATTTTATTTAACCTTTTAATTTTAATCTCAATATATCTCATCTGTGAAAACAAATGAAACTTAGAGACAAAAACGCCATTTCACGGCAGTCGTGGCATTGCCACGTTATCATTTAAATATTGTTTGTTTATAGTATTTTTAAAATAAAATTATGAAAATATGATTATTTATTTATGATAATTAAAATTGTATTAAATTAAAATATTAGCGTAAAAAGAGGTGAGATACCCTATATAAAAGCTCCAATATAATAACTACAATGCTCCGATGGAGAGGGAGTAAAGCAAAGATAAACGAGACAGTAAATTATATTACCCGAATAATGATACTCATAATCTCTTTTATCATTATTCTCTCGTCATCTTAATCAGTTAGGCAAAATAGACGTAAGAATGCCAAGTAAAAGAATCCAATGACTTAAAAAACAAAAAAAAGGAAAAAAAAAAAAAAAAATCTAATGACAATAGAGTAATTTCACCGTCAGGGAAGAGTCAAGGAAGATTAAATCATTGAACCCCTGAAGCACATATCGCCGAAAAAGTTAGGGGCAAAAATGCCATTAAGCAGAATAAAATATTAGCAACCAAAAGATTGAAGGACAAAAGAGCAATCTTATCATAAAATACTGCTTATTGCCTCTTTCAGGCTTTTAGCATCAGATAAAAGTAAAGACAAAACATCAGATAAAGTAAAGATAATTAGATAGTTAGAGTTATCTTAACGCAACGTTTTGTCGTGGATCACATGGAGGTTATTATTCTACTCTAGATTAAAATTCTTTTTAAGTTTTTATTCAAACTTTGAATATTTTAAGTGAGAAAAAGTATTTGAATTAATTTCTATAGCATTTATTATTTATTTATTATGGAGATTATCTAACTATAGATCATCAAGATACTTTTAAATTTTTGTTTGAATTTAAAAGTAAAACGAATTAAAATTCTATAGTATTTATTATACATTTAATGTTTTTTGAAAAATATAAATGGGTAACAATAAATATTGTAAGTTCTATTTTATATTTTTTTTCCTCAAAAGTCTTCAAATTTAAATAAAAAATAAAAAAGAATTTTAATGATCTATAGTAGAATCATAAGCTACTTGTGTTCCACGACAAAACGTTGCGTTAAGATAAAGTTATATCTTTACTTTAGCTGATGCTAAAAGAAGCTAGCAATGTGCCCCATAGAAAACCATAAAAGGCGATGGCCCAAGAAGGATGCAGTATTTTATTTTATTTTCTTGAGAAGTATCTCATGCAAGTTTTCAGATCTACTCTAGAAATCAGCACGTTATCAATATATTATATATATTATATTATTTAATTTTAAAAAGTTCTTATTAGTGTTATATATATTCCTTGATCGATGGAATGAAATATATAGCGCGCGATTGAAAATTTGTGGATAAGAGTTTTGGCCTAAAGTATGTAATTTTCCATTAGTCACACGAACATCAAAGTAAAAATAAATAAATAAATAACCTGAAAATCTCTATCCAACATTAATCTCTATATAAAAAAATTGTGATCAGGGTTCACAATAAAAAAAATAATCGATTTTACTAATTATACTTGATCAATGATAGCCAAAAATAAGTCATGTTCTAACTATCTTTTTATTGTTTGATTTTCTCCAAGAAAAAAAATAAAATGAACTAGAAAATACTTAATTTTGAGAAATCTTAAAACTTTATCGTACATACCCCCCCCAACCGGGCCAGGTCAAAAGACAAAAGAGTAAGGTCAAAAGAATGAAAAAGAGTAGTTCGCCAGGTAAAAGAAAAAGAGCACGCACCGCGTGCATGCATGCATGCATGGCTATATAAACTCTCTCTCTTCAAGTTAAGTTCTTCCACGTTCATCACTACCACTACTACACAGATCAGGGTCCGGCAGTTAAAACAGCCCGTCCAGTCCAGCTAGCACTGTAAGTACGTAATTGCATTAATATCATCCCTATTTTACTTTTAGTATACATGATTAATTTTTTTTAAGTGGGCAGATTATAGTTGATTTCAACCGATTTCAAATATAATAAAATAAAGTATATATTAACTTATTTAATATTATGTTAAGTAATTAAGAAGCGTTGAAAGATAAAATATATATGGAGTTATTTATTATTATTAGTTGACAGAAAATTGTAACCGTGCACAAAATATTACCATTGTCGATCGTGACCTTGTAACTTAAAAATTATTTATTATTTTTTTTTAAATTAAAAACTATTTATTTCTTTAGTAAGTTAGAATATTTGAGGCAAAAATTTGAAGAAGATTGAGGTCAAATATATGAATTGCATGCTAATTATTAATTGAATCTATCTTGGTAGTTAATAAATTCATGTTTTTAACTCTTTTATACATGATTCTAAATGTTTGAATTTCATAGTTATATGTATTTTTAATTTTTTTTTTTTTGTTACATTGACGTATGATCATCTGATTCATTGAATCAGTCATTTCTTGATTCAAACCTAATACGTACCGCATTTCGAGCATTGATTTGCTGGGATCACAAACAACGTTAATCTCAATATATATATATATATATATATATATAGGCATAAAAATTTCTTCATATTTTCAAAGGAAAGGAAAATTAGGGCCAGCATGCATGCATGGGGTGGCCGACTGTGGGTGGCTCGTTTTGATCGAATCGCCATGCACGTACCCTATCTTAATCAGGACTATTGGGTGGCCACCATCGGCTACGTACCCTAGTATGGGTGGCGGCTATTTTTCAAATGTTTTTTTAAATGATGCATATTTGTATTAAAATAATATATTTTTTATGAAGAGATGACATATAATATTGAAATGAAGAGTTTTGTTTGTTTGGAAAGAAACTTGAGACGTATTTTAATTTTATTATCAATGAAAAATTACTCTAGCTACTATAAACCCAAAACAGCTGTATCCAAACATGCACTCAAACTATATCCTTTCAAAAAGTGATGTTGAGCTCGTTGAGTCTCTTCGTGGCCGTCGTGATATATATATTGATCCAGATAGCGTAATTTGCATATTTTAATTTATGCAGACAGTTGTTAATGGTCTTGTATGTATACCTATTATTTGAGTTATTAACATCATATGCAATTAATTCATGATCCTGATCTCCAAACCTATCCATCGAGTGGCTGCAGGCTAATTCTCCCTGATCTCTAGTACTTCCCCCACACAATTAGACGTATATACCCAAAGGTACTCATCGAGTCTATAAACTATTCTCTTTGATATTTCCAAGCTCAGTTCAACACCAATCAATCTGTCTTTGTGGCGGCCACCAAAATCTAGCCATGCAGAAGCATCGCCACGAGGTTCCCACATTGACTAGGGCGCTGCATATATGCACTAGTCTCACACGTACATGACTTTCAAGTGCCGCCATGTAAGGCTCACATGATGACATGACGTACGACACTTCTAGGTTCCTCAAACTTATGTCTTCCATATTTGCACCATGCCACCCCCGGCCACCACTACTATATAGCATGTGGCCGGCTTCATGCACTACAATTACTTTACGACTTTTGGGTGCGCATGCCAACGTTCGACTAGTCGTTCAGTCCTAACTTTTATATTTATAATTATATTTTTGCTTTCCATACCTAAGGATCGATCTAGAGGAATATGAAGTAGAAATATCCATAAGAAAACTCTAAAAGATATATCTTGCACCTTTTGTTAAAATTATTAATTAGTATGTAATAAAATAATTTTTAAAATATTATATATATATATAGTCGGAATTGGAACTGTTGCGAAGTCAAACCTTCGACTTCAATTTGAACTCCGATCGATTTCAACTCTAAAAACTTCAATTATAATCGGAGTGGAGGAGTAAATATATAGTTGGAGTTTGGAATTTTTTTCATAGCCCTGCCTATAATTAAGCACAATTAATATTATTGCTTTTTGGATGATCATGAAAATTAGAAAAATATATTATCGGTAATTAGCAAGTAGCTAGATAGGCCAAGAGATTACGAGAGGAATAAAATTTTCTGGATGAAATATAAATACCATATTGGATTTGTTGTTTCCAAATTTCACCTAACATGAATATTACTTCGTAATTTGACAGATTAAGCATGGCCACGACTATTCTTCCAGGCACAGTTGTTCCTGAAGTACTTCTTGGGAAGGAAAATTACGAGAACTGGAGTGCTTGCATAAAAAACTATTTGTTGGCCCAAGATCTTTGGGACATCATTGAAACAAGCTTGGAACCTGCTAAACCAGAGGATGATGATCATGAAGTTGAATTCAAGGCTTGGAGGAAGAAGAATGCTGCAACTTTACATGCAATTCAAATTTCATGTGGGATGAACATACTATCTGAGATCAAGGGTATTAGTTCTGCCAAAATTCTGTGGGATACATTGGCTAAAACGTATGAGCACCCCGCACAAGAAGGCCGAGTCAACTTAAGATTGCCAGCAGCTGGCGGCGGTGACATTCTCTAGCTCTATTACTTTCATTTTTACTGCAAATTTTGTCTATACTGACCAACGCAAATTGCCACACGGATTATAGTATATATGCCAATTTTGTACAGTACTTTTGCATAGAATCGCTAAAGGAATTGGTTGGATCTGTTTTTGAATATATACGTACGGATAAAAAGAATTCAAGTACTTATAGTACTACCACTCGGTCAGTATTAAAAATCCCAATTATCTTAGCTAGCTAGGAGCTTCAAAGTAACTCACTATCTAGTATCTATCAGTTATATATAATAGAAAATTAATTAATTAAACATGGCATGTAGAGAGTTTCCGGATCGGGGACAACATGAACAGTACCACTGGGTTTAGTGAGTATGCGAAGTTGTACGAGGCCGTGCGAAATGGTGATTGGGAAGTTGCAAATGAGTTCATTACGCAGCATCCCGATTCGGTGAGGGCAAAAATTACACATTTGGGACAGACGGTTCTTCACGTTGCAGTCCTTGCTCGGTGTGAAGATATAGTGGAATGGTTGGTGGAGGAGAAGATGTCGAAAGAAGACTTGGAAATACGAGATAATGAAGGTCTGACAGCTCTAGCTCAGACAATTATTTGTGGTCACCAGCGAATGGTGGAATACATGATAAGAAAGAATCCGGAATTGGTCACCGTTGGAAATAATCGGGGATTAGATACTCCAATTGTTCTGGCTCTTCGTCATGGGCAAAGAGAATTGGCCGACTATCTCTATGATATCACTCCGTTTGAAGAGCTACAGCCCGAAAGAGGCCCCCGTGGTGCTACAGTTGTAACCAAAGCTATACATGCTGCACGTTATGGTAACAATCGTCTAACGTACGTCCATTATATTCATTTTTTATTGGCCGTTATTCTTTCTGGCCTTCCTATTATTTCATTTCTGCGCGATATATATATATATAAGTATGTATATATATGTATATATATTCGTATGAATAAATATTGATGATATTTACAGTTATGGAGTGTAAGTATCGTGCAATTCTTTTAAAAAAAGTTAGTAAATAAGAGACCATTATAAAAAAAAAAAAAAATTTAATTTTCTAATAATGGACTACACTCTTGATAAAAAAGATTATGCAGTACTTACATACTCTATAGTAATATCTAATATTGTTTTATTGTATGTATATATATATAATTCTTTTTTGTAATGTTGTAAACTTGTATGTGTATATCATGTACGGTGCAAAACTAGATCTCGCTACGAGTTTAATCCGGCGTTGTCCGCGTTTGGCATTTACTCTAGACACAGACAACATCTCCCCTTTGTCCCTATTTGTTGGTACCACTTCCCTATTCGGGGCTGAATTTCTGACAGCGTCTTGGAAACATATGAACCCCATGAGTTAGTACCACTCATCTCTGATATTTTCTCTTCTTGCTAATTTTCATTATATATCCATGCATACATGATCTAGCATTGATATATATGATTTCTACATAAATTCCATTTAACATCAATATCCAACGTCAGGGGATTGCCACATGAGTAAGAACAGGCCGGGGACGAAGCCGGGGGAGGGGCCCCAAGGCTCCTAAGAAAAATTTTTACTTGAGTGCTTCAGTTGTCCATCTTTCCCAACTTTTCATAATTTTAATGCTCGTATAAGCTTATAAGATATATGGTCAATCTTTCGTCAAAAACTAAGGGGTGTATATTTTCCATGATAACCTTTTAAGTGAGATATTTTTGTCATCATAAAATTAGCTTTTGGTCTCCAATAAATTTTTTTTCCTCTTGTATTTAATTTGAAGAAAATTATAATTTAATATTATATTATTTTTCTTTTAAAATTTATAATTATTTGAATGAAATATATTAATTTAATGAAAACCCTTTTAATATAATTTATTATTATAAATTATTAAGAAAACCCAAAGCCTAGTTTATCTTTCATGCATATATAATTATCTTTTTTTTTTTTTTTTAATAATTCGTATCTAACTTGTTACCAAAGTTTAGCGGCCTCTTTCTTTTATTTGTAACATATAAAAAGCTTACACGTAAAATTTTCAAAATTGTTAGAAGAACGAAATTTTGAAATTTATTTTTATATTTTTTTATATTTTTACTCACTTTATTTATTTATCATATCACTTTCTTGATTGTGTTCCTAAAAATTTTCAGTTGAATTATTTATTCTAGCCTAAAAATATTTTACCCCTCATCCAAACTTATAATCCTATATATATATCTTCATCGTCGCTGTAACATGTGTAAGAAATTAGCCTCGTCGATATATATATATTGATCTATGCACATCACTAATTTGCATTGAGCCGCTCGTTATATATATATATAGAGAGAGAGAAAGAGAGAGAGAGAGAGAGAGAGAGAGAGAGGAGAGGAAAATAAAAGGAAATAGAAAAAAATCTACTTCATTGAAATATAATTTCGCAATACCATTATTCATCAAAATTATAATTACTTGTCAATTATTGACATTTATTGGCTTTTTTTTTTTTTTTTTGGGGTGGGGAAGTTAAGCTCGTTTCATCTCCTCGTGCGGATATTTTTAAATATTATTTGGACAATCAAAACTTCGAGGGACAAACTCATGCTGGAACTATCCGATCAGGTAAGTTGTTGCCTAAACTTTCTTAAATTCAAGTGTTTGGCGTACTTTAACGATGTAAATCATATTAATTTTGGGCGACTTCATTTTTCTAATATCCTAATATCTGAATTATAATATATCTAAAGCCATGTACGTGGAAGATGTAGCTATTTTCCATTTTGTGCATTATATATATGTTAACGAAGGAGTAGTACTCTAATTTTGTCATTTATTTTTCTTGATAGCATACCAATTAGTAATGATCAATGGTGATCACCATGATCACTACTTGCATATATAATTTGTTATAGTCTAATTATCAGGACGATCGAGATCATGGATCAGGCGAGTTTTCATGAGATTTCTATAAACATGTTTTAACTCCATATGCATGTGATCATGCAATCTTAATATATTTATATATATATATATATATATATTTGTCCAAACTTCAAAAACGCCTCATTATTTTTTTTTCTTTTATTACTAATTTTTATATAACGTTAATTGAGTCATGAGTAAATTATTTTTAACCATTTTCAAGTCTACTTATAAGCTAGCTGCTTGATCAGTAGATTTCCTTCCATAAGTCAGTACCATAATTTATTTTTTTTATTATTCTTTTTGCTTTATCTTCTATATAATTATAGTCTCGCACAGTTAATTAATTGACAATGTTTTGGTAATTTCAAATTAGGACCCCATGGTCAGGATTCAAATGCGATCCAGTCGATCCAAAACCAATACCGACATCTTCTGTTTGCCATGTTGGACTCGATGAGGACTATGAACGAATATCAAATCGGGATAGAAAGTGGTCTTGCGCAAGCAATCTTTACTGCTGTGAGAGCAGGGATCGTTGGCTTTGTTACTTTAATTGTGAAGGAAGAACGAGAGCTTTTGTACTGGGTCCGAGATGGCAAAACAAGAAACGTACTTATGTCTGCTGTCCAACATCGACAGGCTATAATCTTTGGAATGATATACGGTTTAAGAGAGACGAAAGCTACATTACTATCAACTCGAGATAATCTCGGCAATAACATATTACATGTAGCAGGGACGTTAACAGAATTCTCTCCGCTTGATCACATCACAGGTGCAGCTTTGAAGATGCAAACAGAAGTACAATGGTTTAAGGTCAGCACTCCCTCTTTAATTATAGAGTAATACTACATATAGTTATAGAATGCATAAATGTCGTACAGTCGATTTGAAAAAAAGTGGAGTTTATTATTAAAAAATTATTATTTTTTCATGTAGGTCCCGTATTTATTCATTTTTTTCAAAGTAATTGCATAACGCTTACGCACTCACGATTGCAATTATCACTTCTCTTAATTATATATATTTCTGCATGCATGCTCTGATCTTTACTCACATGGTACTGCATGTTACAAAATATCTTTTAATTATAAAGAAATTTTATAAAAATAAATTTATAAATTTATCATATAAACTTATTATATAATTAACTTATCATATAAAATTATATCAATTTATAAATTTATTTTTATAAAAAAAATTTATAATCGTAGTACATTCTCTACCAAATATATATTTTTAGAAAGAGCATAACTATACTTCCCGAAAAAATATCTCGAATAGATGTCTCGAAAAGCATATTTTATTTTTTATTTTTTTTACGTATTTTTTTAATCATCATAAATATTTAAAATAAAATAAAATAATTCATAATATTATTTAAAAATATTTTTTTAATCACTAAGTTAAATAAAAAAAAAAAAAAAAAAGCGCGCCTCATTCGGAACACTTGGGTTCCGGAACCCAAAGCATTTCTCTTTCAGAAAAAGAGATCGAGGAAAGCAAATCCGTGCGTACCAGAACATATGATGAGATTAGAGATTTCGGCCTACAGTTTGCTACTTTTCTGAAAATAAACTACCAATCCATTGAGCGCGTACTATGTTCGTTTGGGAACGGTCGTTATTACTGTCTGACCTTATAGGTTGACATAATTGCCTTGGTGATCGTGACCAATAGCCGTAGCCCGACCCTAGTACTGTAAGAGCACTCTTAATAATTTATTTATGTTATTCTTTAAAATACATAATTAAAATTTATTTTTTCTATTTTACATATACTATATATCAATTTATCTATTTTTTTATATTATATTATTTAATAGTTTGTTGGAAAAAAAAGTACAAAAAGAGATAAACTATTATGAGAATAAAGTATATGAAAAGACAATAAATAAATAAAATATTTTTACATTTGTGAACAATTCACTCTATATTTAGCTGAACACTGTAATAAAATGTAAAATACATTTGAAAATAAAGGATCCGTTGGAAGTAGTTTCAAACTACTTTTCTTCAAATTTTACATAAAAATAGGTTTTACAAAATCTATTGTGAGTGCTCTAATATTGGTTTCACCCCCATCCACCGAATTTCAAAAAATCGGGGCAATAGAAAATTAATTGATAAATTAGACCCTTTTAGCTTGAGTTTTATTATTCATTATTCTCAAATATCATACATTATTTAAAAAAAAATTATTTTATTTTATTTTTCTTAAATTTATTAAATTTTTCTACTCATTATCCATATATCACACATTTAATAAGAAAAAAAAATGATGTATATTGTGTGAAAATGATGAATAGAATTTTTCGTTAGCTCTATCACATTCTAGGAGTATTTTAGTGATAGGTTCTATAGGAAATGGATAATTTTATTTGGTCAAATACTTAGAGGAAAATTCCTATGTTCCTTTCATTACAGACCTAGTAATGTTATGTACCATATTTTCATTTCATTTTCATCTCATTATATAAGATATGACATATTTATCATTATTAGATGATAAAAAATCATTCAATAAAAGATCATTTAATAATGATAAATGTATCATATCTTATATATATAATAAGATGAAAGTATGATGTATAGAATTTTCCATATTTCAATATATATAGATCTAAATATCAAAGCAATCATAGGTATCAAAACCACAATCTAGGAATTAAAAAACAACAAAAATAAATAAACACGAAATTTTAGTAACAAAGTATATAGAAATTCATTTTTTTTTAAAATAAACTCTTCGTAATCTAAAACCACTCCAAGACGGACCAATAAAAGTTATCATCCACTACAGAAAAACTGTGTAACAATTTACAAATTACTTTTACTTAGAAACACTTGCAACTTGCAATCTTGGCAAATGATCGGTTCGCCTCCCACCGTGGATCACTTTGACAAAAGAATCTCAAACTCCAGTGGTTGTATGCTTTTTTATGGTTTGGCATTATCTCAAGGATTCAATATTCTCAAGGAAGACAATATATACGGTGTTGTGACCTCTATTTGTGTTTTTCACAATAATTAAAGTACTCGTCTTTTGTCGCCATGGATGCATGATAAGCTAGGTTCGATCAAATTGTCAGTCTTTCGAATATTAATGGGAAATTTTGGTTTCTTTTGTTTCTAAAATTTTGTGTATGATCAAATGTAGGGGGTGGAGAGCTTGTGCAATCCCATGTATAGGAACGAAAGAAACTTCGCCGGTTTGACTCCTGAACAAGTGTTCACGCACACCCACAAAAACTTGATTGAAGAGGGAGAGCGATGGACGAAGGACACGGCAAGTTCTTGTACAGTGGTAGGGGCACTCATTATGACTATTATGTTTGCTGCAGCATTTACCGTCCCAGGAGGTAACAATCAAGATACAGGTTTTCCAATTTTCTTAAACAGAAAATTGTTTAAGATCTTTATAATAGCAGATTCCCTATCACTCTTTTCTTCTTCGACTTCAGTATTGATATTTTTGGGAATCCTCACATCACGTTTTGAAGCAGAATATTTCCAAAAGTCCTTGCCAACTAAGATGATAATGGGTCTTTTCACCCTCTTCTTCTCCATTGCAACAATGATGATAACCTTTTCTTCTGCTATTTTGATTATGTTGTGTGGAGAATCATGGATTCTCATTCCTCTTGTTGGTTTAGCTAGTGTTCCTATTTCCTTTTATGTATCCATGCACTTCGGCCTTCTTGTTGACATGTTTCGTTCAACCTATGGATCCGGCACCTTTCATCAGAAAATGGAATTGGGGCTTAAGAAGGTTTCTCATTATGAATGATGTATATATGGATGTTCTATCAATATGTGGCGTACTAGTCGGGACGAATGATGCCCTTCCCCGGCCCTCTTTTTTATGTATTTTTTTGGACAGATGATTGATGAATTTTAAGCTAGCTCATGTTGTGGCACATTTTGTAACTTGTCTTTTCTTTTCTCATATCCGTTGCTGTCCAAATTTGTATATATTTGTGAAATCATCACTTATTTGAAAAGTTTAAACTGATGGGAAGAAGCAAATTTAGTTATTTATATTATATTTTTAACATTTTCCCTAATGCATAAGCTACGAGAGTTGCAATTTATTATCTTTATTCATTATAGTTCTTATACACATAAATACAAATATTTCATAAATGCTCTTTTCATGATTGCTCCCCTGTTAATTAAGGTAATTATCATTTGTAATGGCCCAATCTAATATTATTGAGAGATTGAATAAGAATAATTTTAGTGAACTTAAATTAAGTTAAATGAGTTATTTTGGATGTGCCACTGGCCCAAATTTATTATCATGAATTATGAATTATTATTGAGCTCAAAAATTAGGTTAAAGTTCAATTAATCTTTATGTACCAAATGGGTCCTGTTTAATTGGTGATAAGCTCAACTATTATTCTAAAAGTCCATAAAAATTTATTAGATGAGTTTGATTTATTTTGAACTTAAGACCAGGCCCATTAAAATTTATTGAATACTAGGCTTATGAAAATATGGATAAGCCCAAGAGCTTATTTGGATCATTTTAGCAAGCCAACCCTTTCGTCGGAGCCCAAATAAGGATCCTACAGAAAACAAATAGGGAGTACAAATATATACGTATAAAGAGCAACCCAAGGCCGAAAACTCACGAAAAAACCCAAACCGTGTACACCCAAAACCAAACCCAAACCGTTTATCTAAACACTCCACTACATGCACGTCTCCATCTTCAAGCACACTAGGGTTCACGGCTATATATACTTCATACACATCCACGCACATTACTTCGATCCCCTCGCACACGAAGAGAAGTCCCAAGGGTGGTCGTCAACCCACTGTTCTGCCAAGCCTCACATTGTGGCCGCCCCCTCCAGTCCACCAACACCCTCACGGCCTCCACTCAACACCTTGTCGCAGGGAACACAGCTTCCATGAAGACCACGCCGCTGCATCGTGAGACAACCTACGTTGCCCCTGTTTAAGCAACCTATAACAGAGTAGCATGGACAGCCACCTCTCTTCCACACCGCAACAACCACCACGCTCCCTCCACGCCGTGAGCCTCTTCCTCCACGCATCAACCCCACACGGCAAACCCCCGTTCTAGCCAACTGCAAAACAGAGCAGTCCCACACGAACCCACTGCCGTAAATGGTGAAGTCCAGCAGCCGCAGCCCACGCAGCAACAGAGCATGTTGGACAGCAACCCCACCGTTCTTCCCTGTGGCCTCCCCAACCTTGGACCAAAGTCCAACCGAAGTTACACCGTGGAACCAACGACGACAGCACCAGGTTGCTGTTGATTGTCGGACTGGAGCCCTCACCGCTCGATCGTACTCTTCCCCACCACCTTACGGTTGCACTGAGCATTGGCAATAGGTAGGCCATTGTCAAATTCAAAATTTGACTAAAAGTTAAGGTTAGAGAGTTAATCCACTATCCTCTTCCAAAACTCAAAATAATATTATATATTTTAATAATAATTTTTATTTTTATTTAATATTTTGCAAATTCATAATAGCCATTAAGAAAATTTATAGAGTAAAATATTGTTTTAGATATGAATAGTGGCGGATCAAATTTAGAGAAATAGATGAATTTATTACACCTTAAAAATGCTTAGAATTTTGACTACTTCAATACAGATTATTTTTGAGCTACTCAGGCAAAATTTGACTAGGCACTGACATTTGGCTAAGCCAATACCATTACTTTTTAGAGCAATAGAATTGGACTAGCCAAATGCTAGCCAAGTTCAAATTTTGTCTAATTTTTTTCAAAATCAACTGCATTGGACTAGTCAAATCACTTTAAGTCAAGTTATGAACTATAATAAATGGAAAACAAGAGCCATATTTGGTGAGTTACTATTCACCAACTAAAAGAACATTTTATTAAAAAATATTACCTCACCATAATAGAAACTGCAATTTCCCGTGAATGAGTTTTGAGGCAAAAAGCAGATTTTTTGTAGAAAAAATCATATTCCCACAAAATTTTGTTGTGGGAAGCTCGTCGGATAAAACTCGCCAGAAAAAACATTATAGCCCATAAAAGGTTTAAATCGTGGCCAATACCTATTTTTTCCTACGAAACTTCTCGCAACAAAAGCTGATGAAGTACTTTGCCGCAAAAGCACGTCCATTTTTGTTTATGCTCGTGGGAATATGAGCAATTACCGTGAGAGGTAGGTGGGTATTAGTATTACCCACTAGAACATTTGGTGTAAAATACTTCTTCTGAAAAAAAAAAAAAAAGTATTTGCCGCGAGTTGTTTTCACAGCAAATGCTAAAGGAATTCAGAAATAAATAAAAGAAATTGTAAAAGTAAAAAAAGATGAGAATGAGACAAAAATGATCATAAAAAATTGTCTAACATAAGCTAAAAAATTATATACAAACCTTGGAGATTCAAATTGACACTAATAACAATTTAAAAAAAAAAAAAACTAAAATTGTGGTAACATGTTTTAAAGAAAAACTCCTAATGAGAATTCAAGAGCAATAAAGGGTCTAGTACTTTGGCACTAACAAGAACATTTAAGTGAAAAAAGAACTATTTTAGATTTCTATTTCCAGAACTATTTACCTTAGTTCTTCCATCACGTATCACATCGATAGCAGCAATCTCAACATAGTTGAGCTCTGCACCAACCATTCATGTTAGTAACCAATACCTTCAAAATTTCAATCAATTGGATAACCAGGCCTGTTACAAAGAAAATGACTCATAAGTCTTGTAGTGAATGAAAGAGCTGAAACAACACATACATTTTCCTTTGCTTCTTGGTATAGTGCTCTAACATGAGAAGTACCGACCCCAACATATATTTTCACAAATTGAGAGTACAGACCTCAAGAATTTGTTTTGAAAGTTTGGCATGCTCAAGTGCTTGAACTAGAATTTCCCTAGCTTTTTTTCATTACCAAAAACCTAACAATAAAATCAGGAAAAAGAGAAAACACTCACAATAATATTTGTAGCCTCAAGCATAATTTTAGATATATCAAGAATGAGAGAGAAAACACATGTTAGATATAGTAAATGCATCAAATCATATGAAACAGCAAAACTACATGTATAAGAAAATACTTTCCTTTTAGAAGTAAAAAGAGGAAAACTACATGAATCACTAACAGAGTAAAAAAGCAAAACAATTGCACATAGAGACTGTAGAATAATTTTTGATTCTGAGTTGGCCTTCAACCGTGAATAATTTTCATCTGGAATCAAAATACATGGCCATAATTACGCCTCCCTTTGGTAGTGCTGCTTCATGAAAGTGGGTTAAATTAATTCTCAAAACTGATGTGGTGATCTGAATGTGTTTTAATAAGATTATTAACCTTGTAATAAGTCAACAAGGTGTATGATCTAGCACCTTTTTTTTTTTTTTTTTTGTTATCGTGAGAATAAGTATGGCCAAGTAATTCTTGTACTTGTTTTGAAAAAAAAAGCATACCAAGAAAGGAATATAATGGGAAAAGGCCATGCATGAGAGCTGCCCTATTGTAAAGTACAACCTGCATATCTGATAGCTCTGCTATTTACTTCATAGATCTGTTATTTTTTCAAAAAAAAAAAAAGGCTTATGAGAAGCACATAAAGATATGGATAATTGCATGCCTCCAAGAACATACACCATTGCAACAGAAGCCCAACCAAGACATTAAAAAATTACATCAAGTCATTTAAATCCTACAGATTTTGCAGGGATCAATTCCATCTATGATGTTAGAGCCTTACAAAATAACAATCCAAGATCATTCTGTATTGCCTTTCAGTGCTTTCACAGTCCCCTCAACACTGCAAATCCATTCCAAGAACCAAGAAACAAATATATTTGCATTGCAGTTCACAAGTCTGTTAAACTTTTGATCCATTCTTGCTTTTATTTGGGTGGAGGTAAGTGGGTTTGCGTAATCCACTTCATCCCCAGGGAATTGAAAACAAAAAAGTTATTGAGAAACTTCTTCTTCCTTTTTCTGCATTTTCCATCTCTTCTTTCAAATTTCAATCCATATTTGTGAACTCGTGTCACAGTCATTACTCCATAGATTATAACAAGTAAGTTTCCCCCCAACGATTTTGGGTTTGTGCTATATTTTTTTCTCCAAAATTCCATAGTTAAAAATATAGCACAAAGTTTGTATGTTTTCGTGCAGTATTTCTGTATACATGATACTCCTATATTGCGTTTGACTCTATTTTTCGATTGCTGAGAAAATGAATTTTTGGTGGAGTTCTTGCAGTGGAGTCCTTCGGCTGCGGTTGATTCCACTACGGTGGAGTTCGTGTTTTGGGTAAATGTTTTCCTTTGTCTTTTTCTTCTTGTGCATGAAGAATAACAGGTGGGAAGAGGAACTTTTTATGGTCAAAATAATATTTGGCCAGTAACTCAGCTCGAGTCAGTGACCCTAGGAACCTTTTTAGTTCCTGCATGTCTCCTTTGCCAATTTGATCCAGTTTCTTGATACGCAGCCTTTACCAATTTGCCTAATATCTTGGCTACATTTATAATCCTTTCCATCATGCAGCCATTACTAAATCCTTTTTTTTTATAAGTGCATCTCCTATTAATTCCATTATTTGTGGCATTAACAGAGTAGTACAAGGAGTTTTTCCTTCATCGCACAAGCGTAAATACAGTTACTTCTACTAAATCTTCATGATTGTCAAAGAAGATCATCATCATCAATGCTGCTATCAAGTTAATTTTCGAGTTCTTTTCCCTTCCTCCAAACTTCCAGAGATTACTACCCTCCTCAGCAAGCATTTATTTGATTAGATGTGAATTAAATATTTCATAGCAACTAGAGCTAGCACAATCCCAAAATTCATGGAGAAGGAAATTATATTAAAATTTGAAATTCAATATAGATAAAACCCACTTTTATGAACTATATTTCACAGCCGCTAAAGCTAGCACAATCCCAAAATCCATGGAGAATGAAATTATATTAAAATTTGAAATTCAGCAGCAATATAGATAAAACCCACTTTCATGAACTCTTGAATTTATATCACCCAAAACAACATTCGACAAAGCTTCCAAAACCCCAAATCAATTCCAAATCAGTGTCTAAAAACTGATCCAAGCCCATCCTACAACATCAAAAGTCCCTAATGTAGATAGAACACTGCAATTCATAACAGATTCACAATCAATCATGGAGAATATAAAAAAAAAAAGTGAACTTACCCAAATAGTACAAGGAACTCTAAATCTACGAAATCAAAACAAACATATATAAAGGCAATAGCACTATGCTCGGATGAAATGCTTGCAATACATATACCTAAAATAGGAGGGGAAAATTTTGAAAAACACAGACCCATTCATTAAGCAGCAGCCCTCGTCGACGCTTTGGTCAAGATCCCTCACATACGACAATGGAACTGAGAGAGAGAGAGAGAGAGAGAGAGAGAGAGAGAGATAATTAGGACGAAATGGAGAGTGGGAGAAACGGACGAAGAGAGATAAAAGACAGGGGAGAGAGAGAGAGAGACGTGCACACACAGAGAAGAAAATAGAGAAATAAATAGACGGAGGATTGAGAGACTCACCTCCTCGTCGAGGTGGCGATGGCACGACAGCAGGCACGATTTGGGAAAGGCGACAGCAAACTCACAGAGAATAGAGAGTGAGCATCAAGCTGGGCGAAAAGAAAAAAAGCAGGAGAAGAAAAAGAAAGAATGGGGAAAAAGAAAGAAGGGGGAATTCGCGAAGAATTTTCTCATGACATTTTGCGGCAATTACAAATCGCAGCAAATATAGCCAAAACATCGCCACCAAAGACCCATAACGTGCTATGTCAGGCGATTCTATTTGCAGCGACAAATTATAGCCGCAAATTGTCTTTTTAGCGGTGATTCTCTCACTCATCACGAGAAAAACACGACTATAGTGAAAAATGGCTTCTGCTGTCCAATTGTTGCTCGTTGCAATTTTCTTTGGCTGCATAAACGGCTTTTTCTTGTAGTGTGGCTAGATTTGGCCAGTGAACAAATCTTAGACCAAAAATACTATAGATTAATTAAGTCTATTGTAATAAATTTTTGTTTAACTAAATTTTAATCAAAATTTAGCTAAATTGATTCCAATAGGACCACTACTAATGCTCTTACAACCCATAGGATATCCCTCTCTTGCACGCCCATAATTATCATATGTTAGGTTTGGTAGATATTGAGAATGGTGTCACGGGTTGGAGTCATAATACGTGTATGTATATTCACGTTAGTTACAGTGTTAATATTTTTAAGGTTTAATCGTGTAACTACGTGGAGAAATTATATAGACATCAAACTATTTGGCAAATGACAATATTTTAAGATAACGAGAATTGTTGGAGTTAACAAAACCATATAGAAGGTTTGGAGTTAAAAGCTCAAGAAGCCAAACATAAACAAAAGGCTTACGTTCATGAAATTGGTAGTTAAGTTAGTTATCCAAATATGAGTATTAATGGTCCAGATGGCAAGTTGTAAATGTCATTGTATCTATATAAACAAACTGATTGTATAGCATATTTTTTCACTTGATCAATAATGAGAAGTACTGATTGCATTCTCCTTCTATAGTTTCTCTGCTTTTCTATATTTTACATGGTATCATCGTGTATGAAATTTTCGCTACCCTTTTAAAGTTTTTTCTTTCTCTTCATTTCTTCTAAAAATCTTTCTATTTCTTTCCCGCTTCTATGGCGGATTCTAATTCTGAGTCTACTATGAATTCTTCAAGAACTATTGGTAATTCTTCAAGAAATCTATCGGATGATTCTTCAAGTTATTATTACTTGCACCCTTCGGATAATCCTGGAGCACTCTTAGTTTCTGAGATCTTTACTGGTGAGAACTACGTTGGATGGAGTAGATCTATCTATTGCTCTTACAGTAAAAAACAAGATTGTATTCATAGATGGTACTCTGCCTCAATCCAATCTTGGTGATTCTCAGATTCAAACTGCTTGGTTGAGAGCCAACAATCTTGTTTTATCTTGGCTCATGAATTCCATAGCCAAAGAAGATTCGTGGGAGTCTACTATACTTCACAAGTGCATATGACATTTGGGAAGAACTCAAGACAAGGTATCTTCGAAGTGATGGTCCAAGAGTCTTTACTTTAGAAAAGTCTCTTAGTTCCATCTCTCAAACATCAAGATCTGTTACCGAGTATTTTAATGAATTCAAGACCCTCTGGGATGAATCCATTAGGTACAGGCCAATTCCAAGTTGTAGATGTGGAATTCTCGACAGATGTTCTTACAATCTTTTAAAGAACTTCACAGAAAGGAAACAATCCGATTACATGATGAAGTTTCTCATTGGCCTGCATGATTCTTATTCTATGATAAGAAGTCAATTACTTCTCCAATCACCTTTGCCTTCTATGAACAAAGTATTTTCTTTGCTACTGCAAGAAGAAAGCCAAAGATCATTAACTAATACTATTGGCATTTCTATAGACTCTCATGCAATGGTTGCTACACAAACACATAAACCAGTTGCTACAAATGGTACTTGATTCACAAAATCAAAAGCAAAAGTAGATGTCATTTGTTCTCACTGTGGATACACTGGACATCTTGCAGACAAATACTTCCAATTAATTGGATACCACCTGGATGGAAAGACCCACGAGGCAAGAGAGTTTTTCCTACTCAACATGGAAATGCAAACACCAGATTGCCTACTGCAAATGTTGCTTCTTCTTTGGAGTCAGATTCAAGCATCTCAAATATATTTTCTCAAGAGCAAATTCAAAACCTGCTTTCCCTTACAAATAGCATATCTCATACACACATAAATCCTAACTCCACAGCAAACACTGCTTCTACCTCAGGTATTATATTATGTCACACTGCTTATGTTGGCAAAAATAATTCTCCATGGATTCTTGATACAGGAACAACAGATCATATGATCTGTTCTCCACATCTTTTCAATACCATCTCTTTACCCAAAAAATCATCTATGGTCCATTTATCAAATGGCCAATCTGTTCCAATTGCCTTCACTGGAAATATAAATTTCTCATCTAATTTAACCTTACATAATGCCCTTTATATTCCTTCATTCAATGTTAATCTCATATCTGCTTCAAAACTCACTAAAGATAATTCTATTGGATTATTTTTCTTTCAATCCAAATGCATTTTGCAGAACCTAAATAGCTGGAAGATGATTGGGCATGCTCAACTGAAGTCTGGCCTATACCACCTACAACAACCTTCTGCTCAAGAAAGGAGTAAACTAGATTTGACTTGTGCACCTTTTGTTTCCTTAGCGAATAATTGTAACATCCATGCTGATATTTGGCATCCTCGACTAGGACATCTTCCACCTACCAGATTAAAGATCATTAGTCAAATAGATTCCAATATACTAGCAAATCAAAATCATATATGTGAAGTCTGTCCTTTAGCCAAACAGAAAAGGCTACCATTCTCTGTATCAAATAGCTATTCAAATAAAGCATTTCAATTAGCCCATTGTGATATTTGGGGTCCCTTCTCAACTATTTCATATTCTGGCTTCAATTACTTCCTAACAATTGTAGATGACTATACAAGATTCACTTGGCTTTATCTCATGAAAACCAAAACAAAAACTCGCACCATTCTTACAAACTTTGTTTCTTATATTCAAACTTAGTTCAACACAACCATTCAAACTCTTAGGACTGATAATGGTCAAGAGTTTAACATGACTAATTTCTATAATGAACACGGCATAATACATCAATTGTCTTGTGTTGAAACCCCTCCAACAGAATGGTAGAGTTGAAAGAAAACATCAACACTTTCTTAATGTTGCTAGAGCTTTGCTTTTTCAATTTTAGATTTTAGGAAATATAAGTTATTTAAGGATTTAGGTTTTTTAATTTGAAGTACGCAATTAATTAGAGGTTGACGTAAGTTATTTGCCTATCTTATAAGTAATCAGTTTCACTCGAAAATATTACATTAACACTGCTAAGTAAGGAGCTTGATCATAAAATTAAGATTAATGCACATTAACTAGTTAGATATGTTATTAGTATTGAAACCAGTTTTTTGAAAGTCAATATTTATGTATCACGAATGCCATGGTATATGCAAACACATCATTTATCATAATACACGATCACGTTTAGGTCCTCATTTTTTGGTTATGTATGTATTATGGATGTCATGCATCTCATGTTATATAAGATATGTAAACTTTCACAATACAAGTATAAGATAAAGATTCGAGTAATAAGATGGTCATTCAGATACATGATACCAATGCAGCTAGTGTGGATGTGCAAGCCACGAGCTCAAGCGTAGTCCACCACAGTATATTACTATTAGATCATATCAGCGGGTCCTCTTGTGGCCACAAATGTGAGGCCGGTACAAAACCTTGCACACATGATTAAGTGTGTTGGCCTATCGATCGCTCTTTTATCACGACATCAAGCACCACTTAGTTTCAAAAGTTCAGATTGAAAAAAAAATTGGGTGGATTATTAATCTAATTTATAGAGTAGGCTAGGGATGTTTTATTTCTACATCCACCATTATTGCTTTTACACCTCTCTATTTCACACAAATGGGACCCATAGGTGAGAAAAAGAGGAATCTCAACTGTTGAAGCTGCAAGTGGGGGTGGTAGGGCTGCAAGAATTAACATAGGGAAAAAATGAAGAGAAAAAAGAAGAAAGAGTACCCAACAAAAATTACAACCACTCGAGTCGTGAATCGTATGCTCTGTTCTTGGACTTTTATAGGGTGGGGTGGAAAGGGAGATCAAAACACGTACCAAATGAACTATTTGGAGTCACCATGACCAAAAAAGGAAGAAGAAAGGGCAAAACAAGACAAACAATGAAACAAAACAACAGAAAGCACAATCTAAACAAAAGAAAAAGACGATTATATAGATCATAAAGCTTCTTTTGTATTTATTCACAGATATGGTAGAACCACGGTAACCAACTCTTGAACCTGAAATAAAATCTCCAGAGAGAGCGAGAATGTACAAAAGGTAATTGAGAATGACCACAAATGAGGCCTTGGGAGTGCATTGGAGATCATGAGAGCTGGAAATAGGCGCAGAATTTACAGGGCATTGAGTTCTGCAGTGATGCACAACAAAGCTCATCATGAAGTATGCACGATATTAACAATCCTGTTCAGCCTCTCAAGAATGCCATCGAAAGACTCACCAAAGAGTGCCCGGAAGGAGGGCATCCTCTTTGTCAACAGCCGAAGCTCCCTGGCCGCTTGTTTTTGTTCAGAGAGTGTTAAAGACATCTTCACCAGCAAAGAAAGAAAATGTTCACGATCTGATTCTGTTACCGCTTCCTCGCTAACATGGTAAACGGGACCCAACGATTCGATATCGCGGCTCTTTGCACCATTGAGATATCATCCCTCGTATCAAGTAGTTTGGGGTAAGAATGGTGTGCGAGAGAACATGTTGGGTTACAGGGCATGTCCGGTTGCCTGCTTTTATCCATTTCTGAATGAAAGCTCTATCATATGTCTGCACAACGCATACAAGCAAATTGAAACAAATTAACAAAAACCGAACAGCACATTATCTCTGAAGTAGGGATTGACAAAGGATGCCAATACATGAATCAATTCTCCATAATGATTTCCACGGTACTTATCCGTGAAGGGTGATCCGATTCATCATTATGAGATGCTTGTCTTCCACGGAACTCATACAGCCAAAACACGTGAGGATGACGGTATAGATAGGAGTACAAATGTCAAAACTCTTTTAGCGAAAGTACATACAACAAAAGTACTTCCATATTTGTAATTCGAACAGTCACCAGAAATAGAAATTTACGGTAGTAGTTCCTCAGGCAATAAAAAGTCAACACAAAGAAACCAAAATGCAGAAATTAAACGAGGATTTAAATGGCCCAGAAAGAGTAATATGTTTCAATTAAATAAAATGAAGAAGAAAACCTTACCCTCCGTTCGGTTGCCGACTAAACAGGATGAAATAAAAGAAGATAAAAGAAAAAACTTGAATGTTGAAATTTAGATGTTTGTGTTAATTTTGTTTGAAAACAATTCAAACCCCATAGACATGAAAATAAAATAAAACACTGGAAGTTCATTAGTTTTCTCGGAAAACAAACAGAGTAAAGAAGAGATTCTGATTTTTTGTCCCTAATAGCCATTTGAAACATTTTATTTACATATAGCTATTCTAATAATATTTTTGGACTTATAAAATAATTATTGAATCCCACAAAATTATTTATCGTCAAAAATAAATTTTGGATCCGTGGCTATTCATTAATTTAAAAATTGGGCTTCCAACATAACCTATCAACGTAATTTAGATCCAATAAAATTGTCATTAGAATATTAGGACGGTCGTTTCAGTAGGTTTATCGTTACATGATCACTTTTCTCAGCAGTGAATTTTATCCTTAAAATACTTTTTATTTTTCTGGAATGAAATTCTTCTCTACAGAATAAAGGAAAAAGCACAATAAAAAGAATTGGAATTAGAAAATTCTTGAATTAGTTGCAGCCAATGCCAAAGAACCCAGAGAGTACGCAAGAAGTTGTTCAAATTATACAATCGAAGATTATTATGTATTTTTAAAATATAGGTAATTTAATATTTTCCCACTACAATAAATTATATAATTTAAATTATTTATATAAATTTAAATTTAAATTAATAGAAGAATCTAGGACGTAATATTGAAAGTACTTATCTAAGTATATTAAATAATAAGTAATGATATAGGCACAATACTTTTTAAAATTTTTTATATATTTATATTTTAAAATCATGATATTTATGTAAATAGATATTATTATAAAATTACTCATCATTTAAAATATAAATGAATAAAAATTTTAGAAAAAATTGAATGTATATCATTTTCTTATAATAATGACAAACTTGTCTATGTGGCCTTTAATAGCCATATCTTTAAGTCAAGCTCGACATGTGAGTCTGTGACCACTAATGCATGGTGGTTTTACAAGCGGCGGTTCTCCAAGCTGTCTGTAAGTAATAATTCGCGTTTGCATCTTAATTTGTTTGGTCATATCTCATTTTCTTATAATAATGACAAACTTGTCTATGTGGCTTTTAATACCCAAGGGCATCTTATCCAATAACCACGGCCCATGAGCTTTAATAGCCGTGGGCATCTTATCAAATAGCCGTAGCTTTAAGTCAGGCTCGACATGCGAGTCTGTGACCACTAATGCACGGTAGGTTTTACAAACGGCAGTTCTCGAAGCTCCTTGTAAGTAATTAATCGCGTTTGCATCTTAATTTATTTGGTCATATCTCATTTTCTTATAATCATTTTCTTATAATAATGACAAACTTGTCTATGTGGCCTTCAATGCCCGTGGGCATCTTTTCCAATAACCATATGTTATCCAATAGCCGTGGGCTTTAATGGTGTGGGCCTCTTATCCAATAGTCGTGGCCTTTAAATCAAGCTCGTGAGTCTGTGACCACTAATGCACGGTGGGTTTTACAAGCGGCAATTCTCCAAGCTCTTTGTAAGTAATTAATTCGCGTTTGCGTCTTAATTTGTTTGGTCATATCTCATTTGATCGCTTGTGTAAAGAAACATTTATGCTCTTTTTCTCTATTTCTTTGTACACCCCTGGCGTGGCTCTGAACAAACTAAAGCAGAGTGCGAAAGGCAGAGCAGATATGATGGATTAAGAATAGAACACTGGCTGAAACGATAGCCAATCTTCGCCATTTTTTTTCGTCTCTCTCTGTTATTTTTGCTTGTTTTGGTGTAGGAAGTTAGATTTGGACCTTTTATCAGCCGTTGATATACGCGAGCCCCACTACTAGATACCTCCCTTGCCTTTTGCTCCACTCATCGGTGCGGAAGCCTACTCATCGTTAGAGGCCTAGATCTCATGCGTCTTCCTTCTTTTCCGTGGCCAATCTTTCAAATTCGAACCGGAAGCAAACAG
Organism: Juglans microcarpa x Juglans regia; assembly: GCF_004785595.1. Classification (NCBI taxonomy): domain Eukaryota; kingdom Viridiplantae; phylum Streptophyta; class Magnoliopsida; order Fagales; family Juglandaceae; genus Juglans; species Juglans microcarpa x Juglans regia. The sequence goes on along the minus strand of NC_054606.1, from coordinate 4,521,400 downwards.
GGTTTCCCTTTCCTTTTTCATAATGAAATTAGACTAGTGAAATATCTTATGGCTTGTTTGTACACTTGATATATTTTAAAATTTTATTAATAATAGTTAAATGGTATGAAAAAAATTGAATATTTAAAATTAAAAAGTATTTTATATTTGAATTTAGTTTGAGAATTAAATTATAAGAAATTTTGAAAATTTTTATCTCATCGCCCAAATATAGCCTGAGCTCCCACAAAAACCGGCTGCTGAGAAAGAATTATTTTAAAAGCCTACGCCAGCCATACTAAAAATCTTGCATCTTTATTATGCTGAATGCGGCAGATATAATACAAGGGCTGAGCTTTACATAAGAAGTAATTAGATTAATACAAGTGGGATTTCTAACTCGTGTAGGATTAGGACTAACAAGCCATGAATAAATTATCATGTGAGATTAATATGCTAAGAAGGTGTGCAGATGAGGAACCTGTATTTTACCACCTAACAAAACGTTCAAAGCAAAAAGGAAAAAAGAAGAGAGAGAGAGAGAGAGAATAAACCAAAGATTATGTTTGTACTTTAGATAAATGTTACATACAACTTCTCATTTCATTCATTTTTCTCTCAATGTTGACAATTTGCTTAGTTTCATTTATATTTCAAAAGTAGTTTCCTATAAGCACAAAACACCAAAACACAAAATGCTTTTCTTGACTTTGAAAGACAAAATATATTCCATATCTGCATCTATTTTTCCCGAATTTCACCTAACATGAATACTTCGTAATTTGACAGATTAAGCATGGCGATGAGTACTCTTATTCCAGGCACAACTGTTCCTGAAGTACTTGTTGGCAAGGAAAATTATGAGAACTGGAGCGCTTGCATGAAAAACTATATGTTGGCTCATGATCTTTGGGACATCATTGAAACAAGCATGGAACCTCCTAAACCACAAGACGATGACTATGAAGTTGAATACAAGGCATGGAGGAAGAAGAATGCTGCAACTTTACATGCAATTCAAATGTCATGTGGGATGAACATACTATCTGAGATCAAGGGTATTAGTTCTGCCAAAATTGTGTGGAATACATTGGCTAAAACGTATCATGAGCACCCCGCACAAGCAGAAGTCGAAGCTGGTGACATTCTCTAGCTCTAGCACTTTTATTTTTACTGCAAATAATTTTGTCTGGCTGACCAACACAAATTGCCACACAAATTATAGTATGCCATGCCAATTCAGTATGTACCTTTGTATAGAATCGCTAAAGGATTGGGTTGCATCTGGTTTTGAATGTACACGTACGGATAAACAGGTATATATTCTAGTTATAGTACTCGGGTTAAGGTCAGTATTAAAATTTCTAATTATCTTTGCTAGCCAGGATCTTAAAAAGTAACTCACTATCTATCAGGGATTATATTACCACGTACGTCCAATAGTTGTGATATATAGTTTTTGAAGAGAAATATGGTATCCAATATATGGAACAACCGATATATTTCTCAAGTAGCCCAAAGACTCACAACCGTAAGCTAGATAGAAGAAATATCAAATTAAAGGGAAAATATACTTCTTATTAATAGAAACAATACATCATTATATAAAATAACTTGGGCAGGACAACACTCGCACAATATATGAGGGATATGAGGAAATATAAATTGTTTGGAAGTTAGCCTATGGTATATATAGGGGTTGGGAGATGGTTCTAGAGCATTTTTCACACTTAACCAACAAGATAAGCATGCTTTTTAGGAGCCCAAGAAGGAAGTATAAATTTGCACAAGAGAAATGATTAGGATTGTCTAGAAATGTGAAGGGTTGTATTGGAAGAAGTTGGGGGTCTAAATTCATGGAATGATATCAAGTATGTAAATGAAGTGTATGTAGTCAATATAGGAAATGGTGACATGTATCATTCTAAGTGTCAAGTGTGTCCAACATTCAAAGTTTTATAAATATGTCGCTACATTTCTGAAAGAAAAATAGACGTGGATTCTAAAGAATTAGTTTAACATTTAACAGTTTTCACCTTGAATGCTCAGTTCATGACATTTGTCGTGCATTGGTTACTCATATTCTTGTCGGAATGGTTTGGAACGTAATATATATACAGTAATGCTACATACATTCGTGAAATGCGCAAACGTCGCGTAGTCGCTTTGAAAAAGAGTGAGGTCCACTGTTAAAAAATTAATTTCTTTTCACGTGGGTCTCATATTTATTCACTTTTTTCAAAGTGACTGCACGGCGCTTGCACACTCACGACTGCAAGTATCATTTCTCTTATATATATATCATTAATCTTTGATATATACAATGAAATAGAAAATTAATTATACATGGCATGCAGAGAGCTTCCGGATCAGGGACAATATGAACTGGACCACTGGATTTAGTGACTATGCGAACTTGTACGAGGCCGTGCGAAAGGGTGATTGGAACGGTGCAAGTGATTTCATTACGCAGCATCCCGATTCGGTGAGGGCAAAAATTACCCATTTGGGCCAGACGGCTCTTCACGTTGCAGTCCTTGCTCGGCAAGAAGATATAGCCAAATGGTTGGTGGAGGAGAAGATGTCGAAAGAAGACTTGGAAATACGAGATAATGATGGTCTGACAGCTCTAGATCAGACAATTATTTGTCGTTACAACCACCGGCGACTGGTGGAATTCATGATAAGAAAGAACCCGGAATTGGCCATCACCGTTGGAAATAATCGGGGAGTAGATAATGCAATTGTTCTGGCTCTTCGTCATGAGCAAAGAGAATTGGCCAACTGTCTCTATGTTAACACTCCGATGGAAGAGCTACGGCCAGAAAGAGGCCCCAAGGGGCTACAATTGTAACCAAAGCTATAAATACTGGAAATTATGGTAACAATAATCGTCTAACGTCCATTTTATTCATTTTTAATTGGCCGTTTTCCTTCCTATTATTTCATTTCTGCGCAAATATATATATATATATATATATATATATATTTATAATTATCTTTTTTTTTGTAATTGTATGCATATGTACGGTGCACAACTAGAACTCGCTTTGAAGTTAATCGAGGCTTGTCCAGTTTTGGCATTTACTCTAGACACAGACAACATCTCCCTTTGTCAGCCCTATTTGTTGGTACGACTTCCCTATTCGGGAGTGATGATCAACGTCGACTTGATCTGTCAGAGTCTAAATGGAGTCGACGCAGACGAATGATCTACACCTGTTAGTACCACTCATCTCTGATCTTCTCTTCTTGTTTTTTTCATTAAAATTGTTCTGGAATTATATATCCATGCATATATACATCTAGGATTGATATGATTCATTTCTGCATAAATTTCATTTAACATCATCCAATAATGGATTGCCAACATGATGTGCATGCATGTGTAAGAAATTAGCCTCATCGATATATATATCGATGAGAAAAAGAGAAGGAAATAGAAAGAAATTTACTCCATTGGAATATAATTTAGCAATAATATTATACATCAAAATGATTACTTGTTAACTGACATTTATTGGCCTTTCTTTTGGGGGAAGGTATCAAGATCATGATTTCATCTCCCGGTGATTTTAAATATTATTTGGACAATCGAAACAAGGGACAAGGAACTATCGGATCAGGTAAGTTGCTGCCTAAACTTTCTTACTTTCCCTGAAGTGTTTGGCGTGTAACAATGTAAATCATATTTTGGGCGACTTCATTTTAATTTGATCTGCCCTAATATCTGAATAATAAGCCATGCATGCGGTAGACCTATTTTTCATTTTGTGCATTATATGTTAACTAAGGAGTCTAATTTTGTCATTAATTTATTTTTCTAATCGATAGCATACCAAGTAATGAATGGCGACAATGATCACTACTTGCATAATTTTTTTTTAGTCTAATTACCAGGACGGTCGAGATGGATCGGGCGAGTTTTCATATTAATTTATGACCGATGTCAAAATGAAGCAAAAAATCTAACTATGTAGAAGAGATCATGATAAACTACACTAGTTGCATTGCTGTAAAGGATGATGACGAATTGAAATGGTAGTTCTAACTTGGAGATCAATGAATATGCCACATTTACTTACATAACAAGAGATTTTATTTAGAGAAAAGATATTTGCAACCGTGAATTATGCAACCGCCGCGTAATCGCTTTAAAAAAAGTGAATAAAACATGAGACCCACATGAAAAAAATAATTAATTAATTTTTAAAAATTGGACTCCACTCTTCTTCAAAACAATTCTTCACGGTTGTATGTAGAATTACTCTTTTATTTATGGAAATATGCTCAATTAAGGGTTACAAAAGTATCACAAAACTAAGCTTATAAGAAATAATTATATTCTATACTAATTGCAAGTACTCAATAACGAAACTTGCATGGATAGTCCTCACGATCAGTTAAGAAATAAGATTTCAATCAAGTTATGGCCCTGTGGGGAAGTTGAGCTGCCAAATAAATATAGATCTCGTGTGTGTCCAGTTTCTCCATAATTAGCCAGCCCATCAACAAATTTATAATTTGATTTTCTATAAACATGTTTTAACTCCATATGCTTGTGATCATGCAGTAGTAATACTCTTAATATATTTGTCCAAATTAAAGTTCAAAATATAGCCTAGGAAATAACATCTAATTTTTTTTATTACTAATTTTATAATGTTTGAGTGGTACTGAGTAAATTATCTTTTACTTAATTATAAGCACTACGAGTTCTATTGCTTTTAACCATTTTCAAGTCTACTTACAGGCCTGGGTAGATTCGATCCCTTCCATTAATTACTATATATATATAATTTCTTGGTTTTCTTTTTTCAATTTTTTTTTATTATTCCTTTTGTTTTATATATATATATATATATATATATATATATATATATATATTCTATTTATAGTTTAATTCAAACAGTTAAATTGACAATGTTTTCGTATTGTCAAAGGATCCCAGCATTCAACTGATCATGAGATGCAGTCGATGGCACACCAAATATTTATCTACATGAAGCTTGAGTATGAAATGTTCATGAGCTCGATATCGGAGATGAATGATCAAATCGGGATAGAAAGTGGTGTTGCGCAAGCAATCTTCAGTGCTGTGAAAGCTGGGAACGTTAACTTGGTTGATTTTATTTTTGGGAAGATTGCGAAGGAAAAACGAGAGCTTTTGTACCGGGTCCGAGATGGCAAAAGAAGAAACATACTTATGTCTGCTGTCCAACATCGACAAGCTGAAATCTTTGGAATGATATGCCGTTTAAAAGAGGCGACAGCTACATTACTACCAACTCGAGATAATCACGGCAATAACATATTACATGTAGCAGGGACGTTAACAGAATTCTCTCCACTACTTGAAGGTGCAGCTTTGAAGATGCAAACAGAAGTACAATGGTTTAAGGTCAGCACTCCCTCTTTAATTATATTTCTGGGGAATACTGCATGCATGCTCTCTTTACTCACGCACTGCATGCATGTTACAAAAATTCTAAGATACTTTCAGAAAGAGAGATTAGGTGGAACATGATATATCATGATGACATATATTAGAGATTTGGGCCTACACTAGTTTGCAACGTCGCTACTTTTCTAAAAATAAACTACCAAGTTATAATTGAGTTCACAAACCGTAAAGTAAAGAAAACCTAATTAATCAGCCTAAAATGTGAACCTGTAGGATAAAAAGCATAAAAAATGATAGCTAGTGATAATATGAGTAATGTTAGATACATTTTCTGGAGTGCGCAATTGCACCGTACAATCTTTTAAAAAAAGAGTACGATTCATTATGAAAAATTAAATTATTTTTTTTTTTATTTGAATCTCGTATTTACTTTATTTTTCAAAAAGATTGCATGACATTTATACTTTCCATGATTGCAAAATCATTTCTCTATATATATAGATAGTCCAACATCAGGGGCACTAAGGGCTTGTTTGGAAAAAATCTTCATCTCAAAACTCTCTTCTTATCTCATCTCACCTCATTCTCAAACATTACTCAAACATAAATACTTTCAAACTAATCATTATAATTCTTCCAAACTTTTAAATAAAAAATAAAAAACAATTTAACATTTTCAAATCTTCAAACAAAAATTATATTCTAACAATATTTTTTATTCAACTTTTTCTCTCTTTCTTTTTTCCAAACCCCTTAAACATTAACTAAATTTATCTAATTACTATTCACAAATTATCTTATTACTATTCTCTAATTTCTCACTTCATCTTACTCTTCAAGCTGGTCCCAATATTAAGTTATTTTCATCCACATACTTCAAGTGTATATTTGTATATTTCTACAACATATTAATTAATGGCAACCATTAGTGTTAGGAGGACTTACTTTTTCTCAGTTAATGTCATCTCTTGTCGCCATGCATGCATAAGGTTCGGTCAAATTGTCAGTCTTTCAAATATTAATGAGTGATTTTACAACTTCCACTATTTTGGTTTATTTCTTTCTTAAATTTTGCGTATGATCAAATTAGGAGGTGGAGAGCTTATGCAACCCCATGTTTAGTAACGAAAGAAACTATGCCGGTTTGAGTCCTGAACAAGTGTTCATGCATACCCACAAAGAGTTGATGAAAGAGGGAGAGCAATGGATGAAGGAGACGGCAAGTTCTTGTACAGTGATAGGCGCTCTCATTATGACTATTATGTTCGCTGCAGCATTTACGATTCCAGGTGGTAATAATCAAGATACAGGATTTCCAATTTTCTTAAATAGAAAATTGTTTAAGATCTTTATAATAACTGATTCTGTATCACTCTTTTCATCATCGATTTCAGTATTGATGTTTTTAGGAATCCTCACATCACGTACTTATGAAGCAAAAGATTTTCTAAAATCATTGCCGGAGAAAATGATAATAGGTCTTTCCACCCTCCTCTTATCTATTGGAACAATGATGATAGCCTTTACTTGTGCTATATTGATTATGTTACGTGAAGAATTATGGATTGTCTTACCTCTTGTTGGTTTAGCTATTGTTCCTGTTTCCTTGTATGTCTTCATGCTGTACGGCGTTCTTCGTGACATGATTGTTTCAACTTACGGATTGGGAACCATTTCTTGAAAAATGAAACGGGGGCTGCTCGACGTGCGGAAGTATTTTTTAGACGGATGATTGATAAATTTTAGGCCGAGATGGTTTGTAAATAGAAGTAAAATTTATGAATTAAAATTTATATATAATAATAAATAATTGTGAGATAAGTTTTCAATTCAAACCGACTTTTAAGCTAGCTAGCTCGCTTGCTTTTGTGATATATTTTGTAACGTGTCTTTTCTTTCCTCATATTCGTAACTGTCCAGATTTTATTTTTGTGGGATTGTTTCAGGAGTTTAAACATTTTTAATACTTCTCTTCACTTATAAAATTAAATAAGATCCACTACAACAAAAATTAGCTTTTCCTGGGAGTGACTCTCGTGGGAAAAAGTATATCATTAGTGGGAAAAAAATTTTTTCCCACCAATTTGTTCCATGGGAGACTCGTGCAATATAATGGGTGGAGAAAGATTCTTTTTTCACCAAACCACAAGTTCATGGGAAAAACCTACTTCTTCCCATGAACTACCGTGGTAGTTAAAACCTTTTTTTTTTCATCGCAAATAAGGTTTCATCTGGTGTAATGTGGTGGGCAATAACACCATTTTCCATGAGAAGAGATTGTGCCAAAAAGTATTTAGTATTTTCGATAAAATACTTTCCTGGGAAATATATATTTTTCACAAAATATTTGGTCGGAAATACTTATTTACAAAGAAATCTTATCGCAGGAAATAATTATTTCCAGCATAAAAAAAATATTTACCAGGAGTTGCATTCGCGGCAAATGCTAAGAGATTTTAGAAAAAAAAAAATCATAAAATAAAAAAATGATTCAAAGCCAAAAATAATCATAACAAATAGTCTAATATAGGCTAAAATACATATATCCAAACCTTAGAGATCCAAATTGACGCTTATATGAATTTAAAAAAAAAAACATGTACAAATAGCTAATATTCACAAGAAAAACTTTTAATAAGAACCCGATATATACACACACCACATAACCACAAAATTTTACAAGTTACAATTCATGACTCCACAAATAGTGGGGCGTGGTTTAAAAAAATCCACTTCATCCCAACTCCAAGGCTAATGGCATAAAAGGAAAGTAGACACAACAATTGATAGAGGGCTCTTTTTCCCCATAACTAAATGCAAAGAATAAGTTATGGTAACTTGAACATTTCCAATGCAACACATGCTTGCAAACTTGAGCACAAGAACCTGAAGCAAAATTATTTAGAAAGAAGAGGTGAAAAAGCAAATCACTTGATTACTCCCAGACTAAATAAATCTGAAAAGCATAAATCTTCAGAGTCAGGTGCTTCAGCTTAACAATTTCTAGTTTTTTTCACGTGTACTTATCTCAATAGCTCAAAGAAATCAAGTGACAAAAATCATCTTATAAGATGGAGAGATTAAAGTGACAAAAATTATCTGCTCTGATAACTTATGATAACATAAGCATTTAAGAACTTTATGTAATTAATAAACTAATGCCTTTGCTCCTCCGCAGACTAGAGCAGATTCCACGACCACTACCCCAAGCATTACCCCGACCCCTGTCCCTTCCTCCATCTTCATAATCAGCCGACACAAAACCATTCCCTGAAATAAAATGTAACATCCATTTCGGGAAGGGAAAGAAGATTACTGTGCAGTTAATAGTCCTTAAGATTTCAGAAAAGCGATTCGAGGAACAATAACACATCAAAAAGTAGAATACATAATTACATGTGGCTTATATATAATTTGAATGCATGGATAACACATTCTAGAGCCATTAGTTTTTGGAAGGAAAAAAAAACTATTCTATTCCTGTCCATTGCTATCTATTTGCAACAATTCTCTTTCTTTCTTTATTTCAGTTTTCTTCAATAAGTCATTTGAAACAATAATCTCGAAACTGGCACACACAAAAGCAGTCTATAATTAAATTTCCAAGTAAACCCACAAAGTAATGAATTACAATAGTGGAAGCATGGAAAGAGATCCCATATGAGATGTACCTCTAGCCTTTGCCCTTCCTTTACTACCGCAGCCCCAACCACAACCACTTGGTGAGCCTTCTAGAAAAATGCAAAACAATTGAACAAATTCGTGTACAATAATTTCAGACAGATAAGGAAAATCATGATGTGGGACTACCTCCTTCATAATCAAACTCTGTGGATGCCTTCACCTGTTCCGCAGGTAAAGGAGGCTGGTACCTGAGAACAGCATAAATTCATAAGTTTTAAGCGATGTTAAATATCTGCAACTAATTAGAACTTAAAAAAAAAAAAAAAAAGTAGAGAAAATCCTACTAAAACCTGTTCCAGCTAAAGCTCATCATTTAACATAGTTTCTCTCACTTTCAGCCCATTAATCCCAAAAATGCAAGTGAAAGAAGTCTGACTTCCCTTCAAAATTTAGTACCTATTCACGTTCTGACTCATGAGTTGAAAGTGCCTAATGCTACACCAACCAAACTATAGTACAATTTACAAAACTTGCAAAGCAACTAACGCTTCCAGTCCTACCAATGCAATCCATGTGTAACCATCACATAACAGTTTGAAAACTTCAGAAACCAGGTACTAAGAGAAAATATCAGGGTGTCCTAGATGAAAAGCAACATGAGAAAAATGGTGACAGAAATCGATCACGACATATCACCAACACTGCAAATTTATCTCACAAAACGCTTCAAGTATTTAATAAACCTCCACAATAGCTGTGTCACAACCAGGTACTAAGAGAAAATATCAGAGTCTTCAAGTATTGTTATCATTGACACATGCCTTGTGGTTTCCAATCTGTGAAAGAAATTAAAGAGTCATGTAACATTTATAATCATACATAATCCATGAATAGGAGTGTTTACCCATTCGACAACAACAATTGTGTTCACACCACTATAAATCGAACAGAACCACTACAACTCACAAAAATTGAAAACCAATCCATCACCAATTCATTACATTTCCAGCATACACGATTTGAGCCTAAGATTTTAGGCAATGTTCCAACCATTAGCGCACTTTCTCCAAGCCTCTAAACATTGTTTTCATCTCTGTAAAAGAAATTCATAACCCATTTCTCAAATTTTTCCTACCATGAACACAATAAAATCACTGAACCCAACATCAAGCATTGCCCAAATTTCACAAAGTCAAATAAGTAGCAAGTTCAAACAATAAAAAGTTGACAACTATAAAGGCCCGGGAAAAATCACAATCTATACAACTCTCATAAAATTAACCCACAATATAAACATGCAAAGAGAAATTGGAGAGAGAGTTGAAGCAGGCTCATGGCATAGGTGATATAGTTGCGCATCCTTCCCCGACTTGTAATACGAATCTCATCCAACAACAATAATTATTTATCACTCTGTCAACACTGCAACAGAGGGATGTGCAGCCACTACACTGCAAAAGCTAGACCAGCAGCCACCATGATAAAGCATGAGAGACCTACAGCATGCCTTTAGTGCCAAGATGATCGTGCAGCTGCTCTACCATTTATGTACATTTTGCAAAACTAATTGTATACTAGAAATAGAAACTTAGTTGTCTTTTTCCTTTTTTTAATCTTTGTATCCATATAAGTTGTACATGCATCTTCGTGGAACAGTGTGTAATGCAGAAAACCATTTTTTAATGAAAAGTGTCAAATATTTTGGCATCAGTTCCTCTCTTGATTTCCTCTCGTTTTCTCTTTTCTCAGGGTGCAATTCTAACAAATTGAGTAGTTGAAAACATTTGAAATAGTAAATTTACATAGATACAAATCTGACTAGGCCCTCAACATCACACCATACACATCTATATATACTAAAATAATGCACTTGAGACACAAATGTAGGATTTTTACCATGCTTAAGGGCTGGACAGCTAAGGAGGCGTGCGGGAGGTGCTCCTGCGTCTTGGCTGGAGGTGGAGATGGTGGCTCACGGTGGTGGGGAAGGACACTGTAATCAGAAAATCGTGGGGGGTGTGCCGTGGATACCCGCGAGAGAGACCATGCGAGGGAGAGAGATGCGGGAGCTGGGGTGGAGTTGGTAGAACCGTAGGGTGGCTGAGGGTGGCGATGGCCATGGCTGGAGACGGCGGAGGTGCACGGATCTGCTGGGATTCGAGAGGCAAAGGGAGAGAGAGAGAGAGAGAGAGAGAGAGAGAGAGTCGACGAGAGGGAGGGCTAAGGGGGAACACCCACGGTGGCTCGACGGCAAGGGGAGCCGTTCGCGGTGGCGCAGTAGGGAGGAGAGGCTCAATAGTCGTAGGGAGAGAGAAAGAGAGAGAGAGAGAGTATCGCGGGGGGTTTTTTTTAGGGGGGAAGAAACGAGCGGGGGATTTAATTTTATTAATATTTTCGGCCGACTCTTATCGCCGAATAATTGATCACACCGCCGCAAATACAAATAACTCATATTTAAAAAGGTTGATCTATTTGTGGCGAAAAAAGGTCGTCGAAAAAGATAATAATCTCGTCGCAAAAAAGTAATAACCCACGAGAGGGAAATTATTCTGGTAAGACTATTTTTGACGAGAAAATGACGCCGCAAAAAACTAATTACCTTGTGGCAAAAACTAATAATCCACGAAAGTAACATATTTTTGGTAGCTTTATTTGTGGCAACTTTTACTCGCCGCAAAAGGCGTTTGTTTCGTGGTAAAAAATAATTTTCCCACAGTTGTTCTTGCTAACATGATCCCGTGCCAAAAAACTTGTATTTTTTCTCACAAATAATTTTCTTGTCATCAGCTTACTATTTGCCACGATCGTATATCATGAAAAAAGAATTCTTGGAAAAAATCTATATTTGTTATAGTGAGAGCTACTATATCTTATATTTTTTCATTACACTTCATTTACACATAAATACAAATATTTTATTCAGAATAATATTATATGTAAATCTTAAATAGATAAGTTCTTTATAATTTTTTTTATAAAATAGTAGGTTTTATTAATAAAAAAAATAATTTTTTTTATATTTTTTTAAATGGAGTTCATTCTTTTTACAAAAATTTATATGAAATTTGTTTATTTAAATTTGATACAAATTATTTTTCTTTCAAAAATGAACTTTTAATGATTACTCTCCCGTTAATTAATGTAATCATTAAATATTATTTGATTTCAGGACTCGATAAAACAAATAATGATTTGTGACTGAACTAGTCAAATCTGTTTTATACTGCGTTGTTTAACAGATGGTTTAACTCTTGAGTAAGTAAATTACTTATAACGTAATTGATTCCCTCGCCCTTTATCCTCTCTTTACCTTTCATCTTAAACACCCTTTAATTTTTTTTTTTTTTTTTAAGTCTTTACCGACAATCAGTCGCCCTTTATCACGTCATCAACCACCATTAGTTTCAAAAGTTCAGATTGAAAAAAAAAATGGGTGGATTATTAATTTATGAGTAATGTTAAATATAAATTTAAAATAGATAAATTTCATATAAATTTTTTGTAAAACAATGAATCTTATTAATAAATAATAATTTTTTTTACATTTTTTTAAATTAGAGTCTATTTTTTTACAATAATTTATATGAAATTTGTCTTTTTAAAACTTTTATAAATTATTTCTCTTAATTCTAAAGTGTAGGCTAGGGATGTTTTATTTCTACATCCACCATTATTGCTTTCACACCTCTCAATTTCACACATATGGGACCCATACGTGAGAAAAAGAGGAATCTCCTGTTGAAGCTGCAAGTGGAAGTGGTAGGGCTGCAAGAATTAACATAAATTGTCATGGGAAAAAATGAAAGAGAAAAAAGAAGAAAGAGTACCCAACAAAAATTACAACCACCCGAGTGGTGAATCGTATGCTCTGTTCTTGGACTTTTCATGGGTGGGGTGGAAAGGGAGATCAAAATATGTACCAAATGTACTATTTGGAGTCACCATGACCGAAAAAGGAAGAAGAAAGGGAAAAACAAGAGAAAGCACAACCTAAACAAAAGAAAAAGACGATTATATATATCATAAAGCTTCTTTTGTATTTATTCACACATATGGCAGAATTTACAGGGCATTGAGTTCTGCAGTGATGCACAACAAAGCTCATCATGAAGTATGCACGATATTAACAATCCTGTTCAGCCTCTCAAGAATGCCGCTAGCCTTCCTCTTGGCTCTTGAAGTTCCATTCTCAGCAAGCTCCGAGATAGTTCCATGGGTGTTCTCCTCTTCTCTCATTTCCTTCCACTTGGTTCGATCATTCAAACAGATACTGTGGAGGATTGCAATGCAATTTTCCTTGTTACGTGCACAAGTACTCTCTCTAATTATGCGAAGCAAGCAAGGAACAGCTCCAAGTTCTCCCATTTCTTCAACGGCCTTTTGATGACTTGAGAGCATCGCGAGGATGGCTAACAACTCATCCACAAAAATACGGTCCGTGATCTTCATCAGAATCACTCTCACTGCACCATCCCGCACAGCTCTTGCCTTGTTCTCACTGATCATGCATAGGGTAAAGATTGCTGAAGCAACATCTTTCATAGCTTTCGGATGTCCTTCTTCTAATAGGTCAATGAGTGGTTTCAGGGCACCAGATGTTCCAATAAGCACCTTGTTTGAATCAAGAGCTGACAAAGTGAAAAGGGCTGCTGCAGCGTTGGTCCTTGTCTCAATGGTTCCTGATCTCAATGCTTCCATAAGTAGAGAAATCGCCGTTGGGGTTTCAGCAACAAGCTTTTTGTTGTTGTCATGAATTGAGAGATTCAAGAGTGTTGTGATAACATCTTCTAGGAGATCCGAGTGAATACCATTTTGAAACCTGCTTTCAGAAAGTGGATTGAGCAATTGGGGAATGGCATCGAAAGACTCGCCAAATAGTGCCCGGAACGAGGGCATCCTCTTTGTCAACAGCCGAAGCTCCCTGGCCGCTTGTTTTTGTTCAGAGAGTGTTGAAGACATCTTCTCCAGCAAAGAAAGAAAATGTTCACGATCTGATTCTGTTACCGCTTCCTCGCTAACATGGTAAACAGGATCCGACAATTCAATACCCCGGCTCTTGCACCATTGAGATATCATTCCTCGAATCAAGTAGTTTGGGGTAAGAATGGTGTGCGAGAGAACATGTTGGGTTACAGGGCATGTCCGGTTGCCTGCTTTTAGCCATTTCTGAATGAAAGCTCTATCATATGTCTGCACAACGCATACAAGCAAATTGAAACAAATTAGCAAAAACCGAACAACACATTAGCTCTGAAGTAGGGATTGACAAAGGATGCCAATACATGAATCAATTCTCCATAATGATTTCCACAGTACTTATCCGTGAAGGGTGATCAGATTCATCATTATGAGAAACTGAACTCATACAGCCATAACACAGGAGGATGACAGTATAGATAGGGGTACAAATGTCAAAACTCTTTTAGCGGAAGTACATACAACAAAAGTACTTCCGTATTTGTAATTCGAACAGTCACCAGAAATAGAAATTTACGGTAGTAGTTCCTCAGGCAATAAAAAGTCAACACAAAGAATCCAAAATGCAGAAATTGAGCGAGGATTTAAATGGCCCATGAAGAACCCAGAAAGAGTAATATGTTTCAATTAAATAAAATGAAGAAGAAAAACCTTACCCTCCGTTCGGTTGCCGACTAAACAGGATGAAATAAAAGAAGATAAAAGAAAAAACTTGAATGTTGAAATTTAGCTGTTTGTGTTAATTTTGTTTGAAAACAATTCAAACCCCATAAACATGAAAAGAAAATAAAACACTAGGAGTTCATTATTTTTCTCGGAAAACAAACAGATTAAAGAAGAAATTCTGATTTATACCCACCTGCCCTGTACCAACAATAACAGGGTCTCTCATCAACTCCTTGGACAAGGGGCACCGAAACTCCTCGGGACAGGACAGCGTCTCGAGGAGCTTCAACGAGGGCGACCGCTTCCCCCTCAGCTTCAATTCCTTCAAAGCACAAAGCTTCTCCTTGGCCCGATCAATGGTTTCGACGCTGTAATCCTCGTCATCTACAATAGCCCGCACCAGTCTCTGCAGCTCTCTCTTCAACTCCGTAGCCTTCGCCATCACCGTGGGATCAGATTCAAAAACTCCCGGGTTCTCCATCGGATCACAAAACCAGAGCCGTGGGTTGAAAGTTAATATGGCTCACATGGAAAGTTTTCTCGGAGTGGCGAAGCAGAGATTGAGATAGGAAATGGGATGCTCTGTTCCATTCTCTCTCTCTCTCTCTCTCTCTCTCTCTCTCTCTCGGCTGTTTTTTCGGTACTCAGCAACAATCTATGAACCAAAACGGGGGTTCTGAGGTTTCCTTTCCGCAACTTATCCTTCAAGTTTCACTTTGACATTGTTTGGAAAACCTTTGCCACGTCAAACATGCATGAACTCAATTAAAATTAAAGGGCACTCAGAAATCCAGATTTCAAATTGTTTTCATACAATTATCAATCCAGATTGTCATCCTTGTAATTTCATTCGAATTTCAAGGTTTATAGTTTAATAAAAATGAGAGACATAATAATTAAATTGTATGGATCTTATGTGGCACATGTGATCCTATAAGAGATATCTACTTTTCTAACTATTTTATTTGGACACAAATTTTAAAGAGTTTTAAATCCCACAATTACCTTTTATTTTACTTGAATTTGTCAAAATTTAAATGATAAAATTTAAAAGGCAGTGGTATTTGAGAAAATGAGATTTCTTGATAAAAATAATTTTATAATTTAATAAATTTTTTTTTTATTAAATTTTTTTATCTTTTTTAAAAACAAATTAAGTAGAAGAAAAAGTACCGACAAAGAAAAAATTAGGAACAGAGAGTGACATGTTTAGAATGAAGTAAGGGTAGGGTGGACCCATAAAGGTTCATGATGTTAACAATCACGGAATCTAAAGCCCAAAACAACAGGCACTACGCGTGGTTAAAACTTGCTTCGTACGCGCGCACACAGAGAGAGAGAGAGAGAGATGTATGAATTTCAAATCATATTGAAAAGAGAACTGAGTGACTGAGTGGAGAGTCGAGTTTTCCACCATGGTTTTCTTTTCAACATTTTTTTTTCGCTGAATTTAGCGCATTAATTGAAAAATATAAGCAGTTACTTAAATGTGACGTCTTCTTCTTTTTTGTGTTATGAATATATAGTTATTCTATATTTATTCTAGAACTATTGTGCAGAGCATTGGCACTTAAGTCTGTCACTATCCATTTTAATTTACAGGGTCTGTCGCAGGTGGCATTTAAATTCAGGACATGTGTCCTGTAGGCGACTTAGAAAGAAGTGTAGACACGTGTCCGGTATCTTGCTCAGGGTGTGTGACCTGCCATGATAACATGGCGGCAAAAGAAGAATAGAGAGAGAAAAGTTTAATTAATTAATTAGGTGATAGACCGCAATCGCATTGCCGGTGGTCTCTGCCAAATTTTCAGCTGTTGTGCACAAAAACACCACAAACAAAGTTTTAACACAATCATATTTAAAAATAATGAAACTTTTTTTATATGTTATTTTATAAGAATACTCTACATTGAAAATACAGTTATGTCAAAAATCATAAAAAAATAATTGTATATATCTATATATTTAGACAAAATTTAATTTTGGGATACAGTTTAGAACTTAAAAGGGATGCTCAGAAAATATATTTCTTGTATTATTTATTTTATTTTTGAGAATAAAATAAATCTTATAATATAATGAATTTTATATAAGACTTAGATATGAACCAAGTTTAGAAAGTATTTGCCTTTCATTTTCAGCCAAGAATTAAGATGCTACCTTTTTGGTATGGACCCAAAAATTGCATAAACTACAACCACTTGCATTCAATTGATCAAAAAGTAATGAATCTACTAAGTTATTGCTATTTCTAAAGTTACCTACCAAGATAATAACTACACTGTTGTTAGATTCAAAGACATGATTATGCATGCATCACCGGTACCCAATCAATCTTATATTTGGTTGAAAATATGAAACTGAACCAGTCTTATAGAGGAAGGATGGATATAAAAGTCAAACCTCCTACTGTATGTTGATTGCAGTTCCACACCTACCCCTATATATATACTGATCAATGGAGGATGATGGCATGCTACCCAATGCAAGTTTGCTGGGGGAAAGAAAGAAAAAATAAAAGAAAATGATATATAGCATAGCCTCTTTAAATTTAATTTATTGGTCAGATATTTTAATTTTTTTTTTAATCGTTAAAAAAATGATTATTAATAAAATTATGTATTTTTTTTTATGATTAAGACTATTAAAAATAAATAAAATAAAAACTCAAATGCACATAGGGGCACGTCCTGCTGTACATGTTGGGCGCCCCTAGCATTGTCCAAAAATAAACCATTCACTTCATAGAGCATGCACCCTATTATAATGTTTGTGCAATAAAATTCATCTTATAAAATTTTTAATTTATAAATTAAATTTTATCGTATTAAGAGCATTGAATATATATATATATATATATATATATTACATGCCAATTTGCAAATAAAATTCCATGACTTTATAATAATTGTGTTTACATTGATTTCGATCACATCACCCAAAAAAAAGAAGGAACTAGTTGGAACTCAGCTACATACATAGTTACCTCTCAAACATTGAAACAATGTCGCTAACCAGTACGTACACATCTGGATATCCCTCACAAACTAATACTTCAAACTCAATTATGATAGTGACCATCCGAGGAAACTATTCCATGTTAGTTTGCTGTATCTATAGGGATATAATGCATGACTTATCCATCCATGTGCATTACAGATAAAAATGTCCAACTTTGGTGCCCCAACATTGGGCGTTTGACCCAATGCCTGCCCTCTTTAATTAGTTGTATTCAAAACAAACAAAGCTGGACAATAATGAGGCTCAGTTTGTATATAGAAACACTCTCAATCTATCTCAACTTATTATTATAATTTTTTCAAACTCTTGTATAAAATATAATAAAAAATTTAATTTTTTTAAATCTTAGAATAATAATAATATTAAAAAATAATATTATGATAATATTTTATTCAATTAATTTAAAATCATCTCATCTCATTATCCAAACGAGCTTATAGTGGAATAGAGTGGGTTATTTTCCACAATGAATATGATAAATTCCCCCAACAAAACTGCTTTCACAAAAATAATTTTGAAGAGACTCTTTAGCTGTTTTCCTGGTTACCAAATCATATTAGCATTACCAAATCATATTA
Source organism: Juglans microcarpa x Juglans regia (assembly GCF_004785595.1). Taxonomy (NCBI): domain Eukaryota; kingdom Viridiplantae; phylum Streptophyta; class Magnoliopsida; order Fagales; family Juglandaceae; genus Juglans; species Juglans microcarpa x Juglans regia. Next base: position 4,503,151 of record NC_054606.1, on the reverse strand, counting down.
GCATGTATTATAGGATCAATTAATAGGTCTATAAAATAACTTAAAATAAAAGAATGGATCAAGAAGAATGTTCTATGAGAGGATCATCATTCATCAGTTTTTGTTCTATTTTTGTGTGAATGTTATAAGATCGATGCAAACAAATATAATAGACATAAAATAAACCTACAGTAAAAATAGGACCCAAGCTGTGCCCTCAACATGGATCCATTGCTCTCTGGCATCAGTGGTATGAGGTGGAGTTGGGGTCCTCTTTTACCCACAAGCCTAATGCCAGCTGGGTATTTCCAGTCCATACGTGCATGGAATGTGGCAAGTGATGCTACGTGTCTTGCTCTGGGTCTCACTATTCTTTCGTCGTTTTGCGTGATGCATAATACAGCTACAAAGGGAAAGGGGGGACCGTCAATGATTTTGAGGAGAAAGTAGTACATCATAATTGGCATGTGACTAAATTATATTATATATAGACTGAGTTGTTTTCTTCTCTGGGGAGTATCGTTTATCTACAACTTGTATATGATCCTCAGTTATTAGTTGTATAGTTTATTTACATAATGCTAATATAAAATTGATTCCAAAATATCTATTATCTACATGGCATTTTAACTTGCCTCGTTATTTATAGAGGTAGTCTACATACAGTTCTCATTTAGAAATTATTTATACAAATTCATACAATTATATTTTTTTAAAAAAATTTAAATTACAATAAGATTCTTTTTAAAATTATATTTTTTCTTCTTTTATCCTCATTCATCAATGAAACTGCATACGTAACTTCCCACTCAATACTGTAAATAAAATTTTTCTTATTTATAATATACTTAACCACATCATCTTGTTTTATGCTTCAACAGTGGTCTAAAGAATATTCTAATAAGAAAAATGATAGTTGTAGTTATGAGTGTGTAAATACTATATAATTATTTTGAAATAAATAAATAAATATGAAATTCATATAAAAAAATAATAATTTTTTAATAATAAATTTTATTTTTTTTTAAAATGATTATATGATACTTACGCATTCTATAACGACATCTACCGTGACTCTTCCGATAATATTCAATCGAAGCACAAAAAATATTGTCGAGGAGAATTTGATGTGGTGGAAACGTGTGATAATTTTCTCCTCAAAATAGCCCAACCACGATTCAAAGGGTGGTCTGTTAACTTTCAATAGGAGTTGCCTCGCAAAGGACAATAAACTATATATGATTCCAGAGACGAAGACAGAATTTAATGCACGAGTGTCGGAATTTGCTTTGAGGGCTGGAAATTGGAATTAGACCAAAAACTTGAAATGGAAGGTTTTTGGGGAAGGTTTTTGGGAGTCGCCATCAGAAAAAATTTGATAAACACCTCCAAATCACTCTTAAAATAAAATAAAAGCACATGGACCTTGGCGTGCTTGGGCTCCACTCAAGCATTAGTGCAACAAGTGATTCTTATTTTATTTTATTTTTTGATATCAGTGCAACAAGTGATTCTATTTCTCTTGACTTGGTGCTTAATTTTCAATTAATACCCTGCCCCAAGTTACAATCAATTAATTTTATTAATTTTTTTACTGAATCAATAAGCTTGTATATTGTAATTGAAAAAAAAAAACTCTCCTACGGTTTGTCTTTTTTGAAGAGTATGTCAACCGCTAGGGCCCTCAAGGATTCCTTGGCACCATCTAGGCCACGATCGTTTGCAGATATGGTCTCTCAGACCCCGCTTCCATTACATGAAGTGGATGTCTCTCTACATGCCCCGAAACCCATTGGAGGAGAAACGTATATCTGATTTTCGAATGAGGAATTGGAGTGATCTACACAACCTTTCTGGTTTTCTTTGGTATTGAAATTTCTTCGCCAGCGTCCATCCCCGGATGTGATCCGTGTTTATTCATAACCGGTGGGGGCTTGTTTCACAACTTGTCGTCTCTAGCATGAAGACTCCACACCATGTTTTTCTTAGATTTGCTAAAGAGGAAGGGTTTCTGTAAAGCCTTTGCTCGGGAGGTCTGTGATATTGAAGGTACACCATATCGTTTGTTTAAATGGACTACTGAATTTTCTGAAGAGAATGAACCATCCTTGTCCCTGTTTGGGTGGTTGTTCCTGATTTGCCTCCCAATTTCTACCATGAGGCTTTTCTTCGGAATCTTGATCTGCTGATTAGAAAATATTTCCAAGTGATAATAGCACGAGGTGCGCCACCCGGACAAATTGAGCAAGATTATGTATTGAGATGGATGTAGCGCTAAAACCGATTGAGGGGTTTTGGATTGGTATTCCTTGGGCTCCTTTAAGTCATTATCAAACTGTGATATATGAGACTCTGCCAGCATATTGATGTGTTTGTAATATGCAAGGGCATAATTCCAGTACGTGTAAAAAGGCAGAGAAAGATCCTAGAAATGGTGAAATGGGAAAGCAGAGGCCTAGAAATGGTGGGTGACGATGGGAGAAGAAAGTCTCTATGATAGGGTATGTTGCAAATATTGAGAAGCCAGTGCAGGATGAGGTGGCGGGGGATTTGGAAATTAATCCAGAATTGGAGGTGCAAAATGTGGTTATTACAAGTCATGAGATTGGAGAGGGCTCTGAGTTGAAGGTTAATGATGTTGCTCTTATTAGAGATATAGTAGTTCAAAGAGATATGGATTTGGTAGGAAAGAATTTGAATTCGGATAAGGAAGGTGTGCAAAAGGGTGACATTATTCTGATCGAAGAAATAGAAGAGAGGGAATTATAGTAGGAAAATGCAAAGTTATATGAGACGGTTCAAGTCAGTTAACTAGGTGAGGAGGATCAAATGGCTGATGAACGTGGCTACCCAAGGGCAGAGTTGGTGGCTGGTTCCCCTATTCTGTTGCAGGAAGATGGTGATCCTGTATTGCCATTTAATTTGAATGTCCTTCAAGTTGCACAGGACGATCAGCAGGTGGGAGGTTCACATGCAGTTATTATAGACGGAATGGAAGCACATGCAAACACACAGGGGGAAGATTTGTTACCTTCTGAAGTAATGCATTCTCTCTCAGATTCTGAAGGTTTGAATGACTTAGTGCATCTTAAAAAAGAACATGATGTTTATTCAGATAATAAGATGACAAGAGAAAATAAAGAAAGGGAGGTGGGAACTAAAAAGAGGAGTTATATTAGGGTCAAGAGCAGGCCCTTAAAATCGGATTTATGAATCATGTAATGTATTGGAATTTAAGGGGGCATGGTACCTCTAGAAAACAGTTGTTAAAGATGATAAAGAGTTATAAACTGAGTGTAGTAGCTATTGCTAAACCGTTTGTTGGTGAGCATTGTATGTTTCGACTTCAACAACGTATGGATTTTGGGGGATGTATTTCTAATGAGGGAGCTGGAGGAAAGTTATGGGTGTTGTGGAAGATCAATGTGAGTGTAGTTGTGACTCGTATAACAAGTCAAAGTATTACACTATTGGTTAAAGAGAGGGAAAAGCAAGTTTTTACAACTTTTGTTTATGCTAAGTGCTCGTACCTAGATCGTAGAAGGCTATGGGAAGATTTGAGCAGTTTGAGAATTGGTAACACATATTGGATCATCATGGGTGATTTTAATATCATTTGTAATGATGGTGAGAGGATTGGAGCGAGACCTAAACCGGCTATTGCTATGGGGGAATTTAATGATTTCATTAATGCGGTGGGGTTGGTTGGAGTGAATTCTGAAGGTAATATGATGTTATGGTGTAATGGGCAGCAAGGTAGAGCTCGAAGTTGAGCAAGACTGGATCGTACTTTGGTAAATTCTTCTTTGTTGCTATAATTTCCAGGCTTGTTGCTTACCTACTTGCCTAGACAAAGTTCAGATCATTCGTCGTTGGTGGTTACTATGGAGCAAAGAGATCAGCTATATGGGTTTATTCCTTTTAAGTTCCAGTACATGTGGACTTCTCATGAGTTATTTCATGATTGTGTGTGTGATGCTTAGGGTAAGGACCAGTTTGGTCATGGTAGGGTTAGGTTGGCTCAAAAATTAAAGTTTTTAAAATGAGTGTTAAGGAGATGGAATAAAGTGTTCGGTTGGACAAATTCTCATATTCAACGGCTTGAGAGAGTATATCTAGTTTGGAAAAACAACTTCAGGTTGGGTTCTCTGAAAATGTTGAACTTGATTTGATGGCTTCGAAAGTAGTGTTACATACATGGGTTAGTAGAGAAAAGAATCATCTTGCTCAACAAGCCAAACAAAAATGGCTTGATAAGGGGGAAGGAAATTCTTAATTTTCCCGTACTTTGTCTTCTAAAAATCATAGGGTGGTAAGGGAGATGAAATAGGTGAAAATAGATGGTTGAAGTCCCGGAAGACATTCATTTGGGAGCTATTGAATATTTTCAGAATTTTTTGGCAACTTCTCTGTCTCGGACCATACCTGATTTATCTTGTATTGATGATACTGTGGTGAGTTCTTCAGATAATCGACAAATTCTTGAGCTTCATTCAATCCAAGAGATAAAAGCACCTATTTTTTTCATTCCTATTGATAGTAGTCTGAGCCCGGATGGATTTGGCTCAGGATTCTATAAATCCTGTTGGGAGATTGTCTTTGCAGATGTGGTAACTGCTGTTCACGATTTCTTTAGAGGTAACCCCCTTCCCAGATTGTTCTCTTCTTCTTATTTGGCTTTCATTCCGAATGTTGAAAACCCAAAAGGTTTTGATAAACTTTGACCCATAAGTCTTTGTTCAATTTTTTATAAAATTTGTACGAAGATTTTAGTGGGTCGATTATCCTCTTTGCTTCCTCGGATTGTTTCTCAAGAGCAATGAACTTTTATTCCAGGGAGAAGCATCTTCGAGAATATTAGCTTGACACAGGAAATGGTCCAGTCTATTAATAAGCCTTTCAAAGGTTGGAATGTTGTTCTGAAAATTGACATGGTTAAGGCGTACGATAGTGTTGACTGGAAATTCCTAATTCATGTCTTGTCAGCTTTCGATTTTTCTAAGCAAGTTTGTAGTCTTGTTTGGCATTGCATTTCCTCCCCTTGGTTTCTGTGGTAATGAATGGTACTCCAAAAGGTTTTTTCCAAGGGGCCGTGGTCTAAGACAAAGTGATCCTATCTCCCATTATCTTTTTATTGTTGTGGAAGGAATTCTTTCAAGATTGTTGAAGAATAAATTTCAAGAAGGCAGAATAAGGGCATTTTATCATTCTAGAGAATCTCCTCTTATCTCTCATCTATTGTACGTGGATGACATTGTGATCTTTTCGAATGGTACTAAAAGTTCTCTTCAGGTCATTTCTGAGACACTTGCGGTATATGAAGCTTGGTCTAGACAAATGGTGAGTAAAGAAAAATCTTCAAAGATTTTTTCTAATTATATTTCCTCTTCAAGGCATAGGGAGCTCTTAGGAATCATGGATTTCTCATAGGGTTCTCTCAATGTTTTGAATACCGTACCGGTCAAGGCACTAGAACGAAATATTTCGATACCAGTACCGTTTCGTGTACCATTTCGGGATAGTCGATATATTAATAAATTATATATATAAATTATATTCCAAAATAATAGTCTATATATAAATAAATTATATATATAAAAATTATAAATAATCTAGTCTGAATTGGGAGTCAAAAAATAAGCTTGTAGTTTGAAAAAATTAAAAATTGAAGGCCAAAATATAAGCCGGTACAGGCCGAAATTGAGGTCGGTATGACCGATATCGGCCGGTATTTGAACCGGTATGAAACGTATAGGGTACGAAAAATTTCAATCGTACCGGCCGGTACGGTACGAAATTGAAAACAGTGGATTCTCTGCCTTTCAAGTATCTGGGGTTATCTATCATGGCTGGTAAATTAAAGAGGCTGCTCATTTTGAGGATTTGGTTAGGAAGGTCCAAAAGAAAATTGGAGGTTGGTCGGCTCGATTGTTGTCTAGTGGAGCAAGATTACTGCTTATTCGGCATGCGCTTAATAGTATTCCCATACATATTCTTTACATCTTGCAAGTTCCTAAATCAGTCATAGCAACTATCAATAAATGCTTTAGTGATTTTTTCTGGGGTTATAAGGATGGGAAGCCAAAAAAACATTGGAGAACTTGGAATAAAATGTATAAGCCGGTAGAGGAAGGCGGTATTGGGGTACGGGTTCTACAGGATACTCAAAAAGCTCTACATATGAAATTTGCATGGAGATTATTAACAGAAAATTATTTGTAGTCCAGGTTTTTTAAGGCAAAATATGTGAAAAATGATCATGCTTCCTTGATTAATTTGAATAAAGGAAGTCAGTTTTGGAAGTTGGTGTTAAGGAGTGTTCCGTCCATTTTTAGAATTCAAAGTGGCAACCGAAAAAGGGTTTGATATCCTTTTAGTTTGATAAGTGGATGGGAGAGGAGGCTCCTGGGGAGGTGATGCCGATTACTGGTTGTCCGAGTCTGAAATTGAAAGAATGTAGACTGAATGGTGGTTGGAACATAGATCTTTTGATTAGTCTTGTTGGACATCAAAAGGCTAGTGAAAATTTTCAATTCTTGAGTTGCCAAAAAGGAGTGGACCTGCTTGTTTGGACGGCTAAAATAGATGAGATCTTTACAACAAAAAGTGCTTGGGAAGTGGTAAGGATCAAATCTCCTAAGATTAATTGGGCTCAATGGATTTGACATCCAAGTCTTTCCAAAAATATTGCTACAACTATGTGGAAAAGTGTTAACAATGTTTTAAGTGTGGATGATCGCATTTGATGTACATGTATCCCTATTGCATCAAAGTGTAATTGTTGTGAAAAAAGAGAATATGAGAATCTTAATCATGTATTGGCTATGGGTGAGGTGGCCAAGGCAATATGGGAGATATGTGCTAAACATGTAAGGATGCCTTGGAGACAGTTTCAAAGCTGGTATGAAGTGGTGCAAGATTGGTTTAATAAAGCTTCCAAGTCCACTACGAAGGGTTAGTTAATCGGTATAATCCCATCTATAGTCACTTGGCAATTGTGGCTTAGAAGATGCAGTGTATGAATGGAAGGAAAATGTATGAATACAGAGGAAATACGGAGACATATAAAATAGTAGATTGTGAAAAACTCAAGGCTATAAAACCGTTGAATTCAAGGGATGAAGAAATTCTTGCGGATCTGAATATTCCATATAAGGCCCCAAAGGTGAAACTTGTTCTGTTTGTTGTTTGGTAGAGACCACGTACGGATTGGTATAAATTAAATGTTGGCGAGAGCAGTCAAGGGAATCCCGGTATGATAGGTGTTAGAGGGGTGGTTAGAGATGAATCAGGGAGGATGATTTCAACATTTGCAACTTTCATTGGACACGACAAAAACACAATTGTTAAGTTTTTATCTCTTTTACATGTCTCAGAGTTATTCGCCAAAAACATATTACTAAAGTGGAGATTCCTTCAACAAGTTACCTTCAGTTTGTGGCATATTTATAGGCAAGGAAATTTAACTGCTTATCTTCTTGCACGGTTGGGATCTCAGGGGGTTACTCATAGCTGGGAGTCCTTGGCATTGATACCTCATTTATTGAGAGGTGTTCTTCATACTGGCAGGCTTGGTTTACCTCAAATTAGATGAGTTGGCTAAGTCCTGTGTTAAACATTTTAGCTTATTTTTTCCACGTTCTGGGTCATTGTTTTATTTGTTATTGGGGTATTGCTTTTTATGGTTGTTTGGCATTCTTGGACTTATGTAGTTGTTGGTTTTCCTCCATCTTAAGTGAAGGTTTGAATAAAATCTAGGGGAGCCATCCCCTTTTGAAGAAAAAATAAGTTAGAATATTTTTATACTCTTCTCGTAATAGTGGTTTTTCTAATGTCGTTTGGCACCTGAGATACCAGAGTTGTGTAAATGCTTTCTAATCCCTGGACCTGGAACTTCAGTAAGAGATACGCCTAGTATCAATCTGACTGGCTCAATTCTCAAAGAATCAGACTAGCCCTGGATCTGGAAGTAGAGTTCAATTTCCCCCAGCACGAGGCCACAAGAGATGACCAAGCATGCACGTTCGTAGTAGGTCGAGTAATGTAAATACACGAAAACGACACTTATGTCGCCACATAATTCATTAAGACTATGGGAGTAGTCAGGTATAAGACCATAAATATATCACATTAGAAAAATTTCATGGCGGATTGTCCACAGTAGTAGCTTCATCACATAAAAACTACATTTTTTATGCTTTACCATTGAAGGGACGTACACTGCAGATGGAAGGTTGCCAGCTCCTGATCCTGCAGAAATATAAAATCTGCTAGATGATGATGATATAATAAAAGAGGCTCTGGGGACTGGAAGCAGGGTTTAGAGACAAACCGAGCAAGGGGGGGGGGGGGGGGGGGGGGGGGGGGGGGGGGGGGGGGGGGGTGTAGAAGATTAGCTAATTTTGATGCACTAGCATAAATGATCACACAGTGAATGAGTACAATACTCCTTTCAATATTAGGAATTCAGCTTAGAAGATTGGAGAAAAAGATGGAACAAATACCTGGGTTGCAATTCACTTCAGTAGATGTAAGAGAAGTCTACAGCTCCTCCGAGCGTTCTCCAATATGTAATTTTCAATAACTGATTGGCCTTTCTTTGTCCCTCTTAACATCATCTACTTCAACACCAATAGACTGGTGGCTTTCCTTAAAACTAGGAGGACTTTATCAGTCCAATGATGTTTCTTGAAGTTCAGCCAACACCAAATGGTGCACTCCAGTTCCCCCAGCAATCTAAAGGATGATGTAGTTTGATGTCGAGTAAATTGCCATAAGACGTCAGTTTGTCCTATCAGCTCAAACGGAGATATGAACAACATGATGTAGAAATTGCTTCCTCAATTCAAGTTTCTCATCTCCTTCCAAAATGCTTGCCAAACACAGCTTATGACCCAAGTCGCACCACATGATCGCCACCCTTGTCAACTTGACAGCCTAATTTATTCCCAGAGAGTGGTAAACCACGTAGCCAATTAAGGGACACATCAATAGGATCCAAGGGGAAAAGTCGCAGTGTTTGAGCAGAAAGGAACTTTAGTCGTCTGAGTAGCAACCACGCATCAGATTCAGGACAGCCCTGGTTCATCTCAAGAGAAATTGGGAGGGGAGAGGTTTTATTCATCTCTATAAGCATTGTTCCCTGGGATAAACACTCCGCATCAAAAGTGATTGATTAATGAACAAATCTTCCAAACCAATCCTCACAGATCAAAAAGGATAATAATATTTCAGAAAAGTCTTCAATTTAAGAAACAGGCCTATGGATCTTTCAGCTAAACTCAAAGAAACAGACAAATAAAAGATCAAACAAAAAAAAGGATGAAAAATACAACCTCAAAGTTTGCCAAGAAGATCTGGAACTGCCTGAGTGTCTCCTTCATATCACTCACTATTTTCTTGTCTGGAGAAGAAAGAGCGGCAGTGACCTCTTCCGGAGAATGACCTATTCCTTTATGTACAACCTGAAGTGAACAAACAAATGATCATCAGCTCAAGATCCTACAAGCTCATATCGTGAACAGATCAAGGTCCAATTTAAACTCACATTGTGATCAATAAGAATCTCAGCAATAAGGCTACCATCATCAACATATGCCCGAAGCTCATACTTTGTCCGCTGCTTATATTGGAATCCCTTTACACCAGTCAAAAAGCACTACAAAATTTGTGTTCAAGTTTCAGAGATATATAACAACAAAGGGGTGTGTATATATGACTTTAAAAAATAGTAACAGAAGCGATTTACATTCCAAAGCAATGACAGATATGATGTTAAAGTTTGGCACATGTAATCATGACATGGGCAGTTTGGTGATGATGTTAGCATAATGCTCTCATAAAGGGTTCCTTCATTGTTGCAAACGGTTGCTGAGGATGTCACAACATTTCTATGATTGACACTCAATTCATGATAAACAAAGAGGAAAGTTCAACACTCAACTTGCGGAGGGAGTACCTAAATAATCCAAAACAATATGGTTATTCAAAAGTAGTTGGTTCCTCTAAAACAAGGAAAGACTAGAAGATTAATTCATATAATAATCTCGTAGAACATCTACACTCAACAGCATGAAGTATGGTTGGGAACACCAAAAAGGAACAACATAAAGATAAGTATGGTCTTTGAAAATCTTTACGATATAGACTTTTCATTAATTATATTGCATTATCTTACCAAGTGGAGCTGAACTTAATCTGACTAGCAATGTTTTAAAGGCTCAAGGCTTCAATTTAAAGCGAAAAACCTATGCTGTTATATTATCTAATCAATAACAAAGCAATATGTACCTTAATTTTTCCCTGAACAGAATGTGATTTCTCCTTCATTGCTGACAACTTGGCTGACAAACTAGATAAGTAAGTGAATGGGATTTCCTGTTCTCCAGATAGTATGAGGGGGTGGTCTACCTCATCAACCATATGAATATCCTCGACCTCCGAAATGATATGGGGGGATGGGTTAGGCACAGTATTTGTCCTGCTAACAGGAGCAGCATCTATATGCATCTCCTCAAATCCCATAATAACAGAAGTTGATGTGTTAGGAGCAGCATTTTCTATGGTAGAAGCAGCGGACTCTCTTGTAGTCCTTTGGCTGGTATTAGTGCAAGATGGAATCGCAGTAACACCTACAGAACCCAAAGTCAGCTGACAAATGATAGTGCAATACAGGAATATCACAATTGCTGATTTGACGATGAAGAACTCCTGTATGTCCAGATTCCAAAACTTCTTCTACGTTTACAAGTCTGGCACATAATGATTACTGATAAACAATACATATGTCAAATGCACTGCAATTACAGCTTCCAGCCTATATGTCTTGAAGATGGAAGTTACTACCGGCACAACACCCCACTCCTTTGCCAAAAAACAAGGTGATAGGAAGGAGAAATACTTATGAAAAGATAAAACTCCAACGTTAAATTTCTCAAACACAGGGCAACTACCAAGGTTCCTCTTGACACTCTTCATGGACTGAAACTTCTACTTGAGATTTAAGGAAGGAGAAAAGGATAAAACAAAAGGAGAAGGAAAGGAGAAATCCAGAACTTTGACTAAGTGTATATACCAAATCAGTATTTGTGAAACCCAAATTGTTCAGAGTTGAAGCCTAATTTGCCCTTGCATCCCAAAAAATAAAAAAAGGGGTTACCTTGGTTATTTGCTGGAAAGGGAGTTCCATCTTGTAACATGGAACTATTGTTTTGCCCGGCAGCATTAACACCATTTGGTGGCCATGCAGCAAGAGTTGCTCTAGTTGCTAAAGTGGGAACAGATCCTGTCCTTGTCCTGCATTAGAGTAGTGAAAACAAAGGTGAGATGATCAAGCAACTGCATAAACGATATAAACAGCTGGATTTGAAGTGACCTTTTGAAGATCCAGAATCATTGAATGTATCAGACCAATTTGAACTGATAACAAATGGAACTGTAATTTAAAGGAGTAATGATAGTTGCAGTCGTGAGTACGCAAGCACCATGTAATTACTTTGAAAAAAGTAAATAAATACGGGACTCACATAAAAGAAAATTAATTTTTTAATAGTGGATCCCACTCTTTTTCAAAGCGACCGCACGACATTTACGCACTCCACGACTGTATATAGTATTACTCAATGCATCCTTGGCACACAACATATACCTTTTCCCCCTTGGTGGCTTATTTACTTCATCAACAAGACGCTTGCGTGCTGCTTCTAACTCCTCAACCAATCCCCCTAGAACTTCAAAAGCCTCAGGGACAAGCATTAAAAGTCCATGACGTACATGTAGATTACAGACGATAACCTACGTGTAAGAAAAATGGTCTTTCCAGGACATCATTAAATCTTAACAGGCAAGAAAGATATAGCAGATATTTCTCCCGGATTTTACTTGGAAAATGAAAATGTTCAATCGACAAGTAAGAGAAAATCAGATAGTGAACCATGAAGAAATTGGTTATGAAAATAATACGAAGATAACAAGTATAGGAACAAAAGGAATAAAGAAAGACAACCTTCTGTCCAGCTGGAGAAAAAACTTCAAGAGCTTGAATAGGCCTGTATTCCATGGCGAACACACGTTGAACACCATCCGTCATGGATAACTTGAGACACCTCTTGGTCCCGGGAGGTGTTTCATGATACCTCCCTCTGAGTGGACAACTGATATTAACTATCTCATCAACCTGCAAATCAGGAATTTCATATGAGAAAAACTTTGGATTCGAGACCACCTTGTATAAGTTTAAGAAGAATGATTTAATCGAGACCACAAGTTATCGATCCGTTGAAGCGTCGAAGGCAGAGAATAACCCTAACTAACGTGACAATTTCAGGAATTAAACAATTAAATCCCACCGGTGACCTCAAGTAATAGCATCAATATGGAAGCTCACTTATTGATTGTTAGTTTCATAATTTAAGTTGAAATGTGACCTGCAATACGTATGGCCCCGGCAGATCGACGAGGTGCATTAAATCCACATTCTGAGGAAGCACACCGTCCCCACAGTAATTCATATCCGAAACAAGAAACCGCTCGAAGCAAAGCTTGGACTTCGCCGCGACGTCGAGGCTCGAGAATCCAGGCACGGAGGTCTGGAGCGCGTTCAAACAAGCACCCAGCCACTCTGTCTTCAACCTCAGCCCAAGCCTTCCAAGAAAATCCCCAATCGAACAACCCTCGCCCTCGCCCGCGCCGGAAGAACTCGAAGCAGGAGTCGCCGGAGGCGGTTGTGCGGAGTGTTCGGAAGTCGTCCCCGCCGGAGGATGAGAGTACCGGGAGAGGTCTTCGTGGACGTTAATGAGGTCGTCGTCGGAGATTTCGATGGGTTCAGAAAGATATATATTCGGATTCGGATCAGAGTTTTCGTTTTCAGGTTCTTCTTGTAGTTGTTGTTGAAGATTGTCATCTTCTTCGTCGGAGGAGCAGCTTAGTCTGAGACGTCGTCTCGGCATTTCTCTTTTGGGATTTGGGGGGTTTTGGCCCTTTTGGGTTTTTTTTGGGGGGGGGGGGGGGGAGTGGGGGGGCCGAGAGGGGTTTATGTTTCCCTCAGCCTCGAAGTCTTTTTAAGTTTTGGCGCGGGGTTTGGGGTCGCTGTGGAGGGACAAGTGGCGACGATGAGGAACACGCACTCGGCGCATTGTATCAAAACGACACTCATCGTTCTCAACCAGACCCTCGTAGCCTCGACCTGGGGAAAGCCTTTTGGGCTTAAATCAGGCTGCAGCCATTGATTAAATGATATTTGCCTAATGGGCTTGGTCGGGAACTTTATTTTTTGAATTACGTTTTTCATCATTTTCATATACTACACATTACGCTTATTGATTTTATTCTTTTTAAACTAATTGAGTTATTCTACTCATCATTCATATGCCACATATTTTGGGGGGGGGGGGGAGTGGGGGGCCGAGAGGGGTTTATGTTTCCCTCAGCCTCGAAGTCTTTTTAAGTTTTGGCGCGGGGTTTGGGGTCGCTGTGGAGGGACAAGTGGCGACGATGAGGAACACGCACTCGGCGCATTGTATCAAAACGACACTCATCGTTCTCAACCAGACCCTCGTAGCCTCGACCTGGGGAAAGCCTTTTGGGCTTAAATCAGGCTGCAGCCATTGATTAAATGATATTTGCCTAATGGGCTTGGTCGGGAACTTTATTTTTTGAATTACGTTACTCATCATTTTCATATACTACACATTACGCTTATTGATTTTATTCTTTTTAAACTAATTGAGTTATTCTACTCATCATTCATATGCCACATATTTTGTAAGAGAAATTTTTAAAAAAAATTATACTCATTATCTCCACACCACACACCATACATAATTTTTTTTTTCTCTTACCAAAATATATGGTGTATAGATGATAAGTAGAAAAATTCAATTAGTTTATGAAGAATAAAACAAAAATAAAATAAAATAAATAAAAATAAGTGTGGTATGTGGGAATGATGAGTAGCAAAACTCATTTTTTAATATTCAAATGCATGCTGTGATTTTTTTTTTTACAAAATTTACAACATTAAATAGTTTAAATTGATACGTAGTTCATCTCTCTAATTTTAATACGTACCAATTGAGATTTAGATTGTTTTCTTTTAGGATGAGGATTTAGATTGTTTTCATGTATATATATATATATATATATATATACAAAAGTTAAAAATGTGTGAATTAATAATAAAAACATAAAATCACGTGTTATAAACACGTAATTTTAAAATAAGAAATATTTTAGCCATAAAATAATTTCATAAAAATAAATTTATAAACTAATATAGTTTGATGTAGTACGTTAGATTCTAAAGTTATTTTTATTATCAAATATATTTAACGCATCACATCAATTTATGAATTTATTTTTATAAAATTTGTTTGTAGCTATACTACTTTTCTCGTAAAATATAGCATAAGTACGCTAAAATTTGTTAACTGCTTGTGTTATATATAACATAAACCACGGGGTACAACTATAATGCATAAGCACCTTATGAGTTTCATAGTATATGCTACTTAATTATGCATAGCATATACTATTTACTACAATGAGCATATAATTATATGCTAATTACTATAATTACATGATCGTGGTATATACTCATGATGGTTACAAAGTCATGACACATTACACCGTTTGTGGAGATATATGTACTAACCAACAAAAGGTAATATTATTTGGCCCCGTCAATGTGCAAGATTCTAGAAAGATGTAGAACAATTTCATCAACGGAAATTCATAGAAGTTAAAACTAGGTGTATGTATTAATGGGGTTGGAAACTCGGAACTTACTTTTTTTTTTTTTTCCCGTTGGAAAAGTGGGTTTGGTTGAACCGTTAAAGATCTTTCGAGAAAATTAAGAAACAAACATCATTGGTAAGATAATGACCAAAGTCTCTTTCTCGCAAAAGTCAAGACCCATAACCAAAGCTGTTTACGGAGGAGACGAGACGAGTCTATTCATCTCTGCCTTATCTTCTTCTCCGTTTTACTTTTTTTTGTACCTAATTATTAGGATCCACCACCACACTCACACTCATACCCACTCCTATCTGTACACAACATTACCTCACAATACCTCCAATTTTGAGCATCACACGTCAACATCGTCAACACTACTAAAAAAAAAAACACTCAAACTTCCACGTCATCTTCATCGTTATCTCCATCACCCTCCCTATCTTATCGTCTCCCTAACATACAAAACACAGAACAACGCTAATATGTACGTTTCCACTATGGACCACCACTTTCTATCCGTTCGATATGCTGACTCGGAACATTCACGAACCATCCTGCGGTGCATATTGTTCGGAATACTAATATTTGGCTTTCACGTGATATGTTGCCTCTGTTCACCGACATGTAGACGATGCGCATTTGCCGCGTACACCATTTTCACGAATCGAAAGTTCCTTTTGGAACTAAAATTAAAAAAAAAAAAAAAAAAAAAAAAAAAAAAAAGATTGAAAGGCAAAGCAACGAAGAAAAAACAAATATCATTAAAGTTGTTATTCGCTGGGGAATTATTTATGGCATGCTTATCATCTGGTACACACGAAGAAGCCACGCCGGTGTTGGTGGTGCTGGTGGTTAACGTTGACGTTTACGTCCAAAACGGCGTTGTCGAAACCGACGAACCTGCATTTTACACCCCCAACTGAGGGAAGAGCCATCGGCGCAGCTGTGTTTTCACGAACAGGATTGGCGGTGCGACGGTAAGGACCGAACCACTTGTTCTGCATGTATCGGTTCTTCCTCCATGGAGGCACGGACAGGCCCCTGCTCCTCAACGATCTCTTCGCCACGTCGCACATGATCTTTACCAATTTCTTCAGCTCCTCGCCGCGGCAGACGAGAACCTTGGGCAGAGAGCGGAGAAGCGTCGCGTACTGGTCCGTTGGCCTCGCGACGTCGAACGGGGCTGCGAGGTCGAGCTCAACGAAGTATCGGCTCTGCCATGAGGAGGAGGTTGAATGGATCACGTCGATGAACTCATAGCTACCCGCACTGAGTCCCCCGGAGGAGTCCCACTTGGTTTTGCAGATCGCGGCATTGTGTCCCCGGTCTCGCAGAAACGTCATCACGTTCCGCCGGAAAATGTTTCTGGTCGATCTCAGACGGGAGAACACTTCCACCGCTTCCGAGACGTGAGCGACGAGCAATTTCTTGTACGAGTCCACTGCATTGGTACCGGCCGTCGATCTGAGAATATCTTCTACGTCATCCGAATATTCGGACACGGAGTCGACAGGTTCAGAGACGGGATCACCGGCATGCGAATCGGCTTCGGAATCGTTCTCGAGGAAACCATGGACGAGTTCGGAGAGGCAGGGTGAGTCGTCGGCCGAGTGTTCACTTCCGCTGCTGACGTAACTGGGTTGGGGCTGATCCATTCCAACGAGTCGAGCCCTGGCCTTGTCGTCGAGCGGCTCAGTTACGCGCTTTGTCCTGACAAATACCGCCATTCCGAAACAGAAAGTAAAGCCCAAAACTGTTTGCCGAATACTCTTTCTTTTGCTTTACTTTGTAAACTTCATTAGAAGAGGGATCTACTGCTTCTTTCTGATCAAGTTAGAAGCTTTTATAAACAAAGAAATGGAGAGAGGCCGTGGTTTCGAGTAGTGGGGGTTGTTTGGAGGGGGGGGAATTTTCCTGGGAATATTCGGTGGAAACGCTGTACTTTTTGGAGAGGATAAAATATAAATGTGACATTGAGGAGTGATGAGACACGTGGGAGAGGATATGCGGGGAAGTATCCGAGTCGGACTCTACAGGTGGCAGCATATCCGACGGCACCTAGGGGAATTTATTCGGGCTGTCCCGGTATGCTGACGTGAGGATAAAAATTGTCCAAAACGACGTACGAAGATAAAATGGGTGGGGTCTCTGATGGACCCGATCCTACTCATCTTGGCTCTTGAGTCTTTATCTTACTTCTCTTGGGTCGGGTGATGGTAGGGTAGAATTAGAAATCAGAGTAGTAATTATTGAATGCGTAGAATATCTATTAGATTTACCTTATATTATCTATACGGTATAATTTGATTTAAAATTTAAATTTTATAAATTATATTATATTATGTAAATAATTTGTGATGTAAAACTGTAGAAACCTATAAATAGCATTGCTCATACAATTAATACATCACATTCTATTCTCTTGTCAACAAGCTCAAGCATCTATAAGCAACATCGCAAATAGAGTTATTTATTTTTTAATGCATGAGGAGGGAGATCTTTTAATAAGAAATCAAGGTGTTACTGACTGATCTAAAAAAATTTTCACAAATGAAATTATTTATTAAGAGTTTGATTGACATAATATTTTTATCTTATTATGTAATAAGATCATATCGTAAAAATTGATTTATATAATATTAATTTTTAATAACATATAGGATTAAGATTTCTTATCGTTTATAAATACAATCCGTAAATCCCATATTAATATTAACACGTACTTAATAATGCAAGATCTACAAATTGCATCTTCTTTCCGCTAACACCAGAGAAACAAGTGTACATAAATATCTACTTTAAGAAAAAAGTCTGTATACGTATAATAAAAAAATATTTATAATTATGAATTGTATAATCGCGACGTAATTATTTTGAAAAAAAATAATAAAATATGAAATATACATAAAAAATTTAATTTTTTAATAATAGACCCTATTCTTTTTCAAAATAATTACACACTTCATGATTATATATAAAATTACTCTGCGTACAAAGGATAAGATTAAGATTAAATCCTTGTTGGGTTGGCTCTTGATGGTTGTGAAGGGTTGGCTCTTAAAACTTCAATTTGATTAAGACCATGATTATGAACCAAGGTCGTGGATAATATTTAAAATAGGAAAAATAAAGAGAGTGGGGAAAATACTAATAATATTATATCCATTTGTGCATAAAAGGGAGGGGGAGAGAGATATTCCACGATTACTGTTGAATTTGAACTAACATTTACATTTTCTGTTGACCCAGAGTCTACAACTTCGAGAAGTTTGGGAATTGACCGGTGAGTCGTGACCCAAAAATTAAACCACTCTACCCTAACAAAAATATCAAATTATTATACATTCATTTAGCGTGGAATATAAAATGCTTCATCATTTCATTTTTTAATCTAATATTTTTCAAAAATATATAATAATATATTTAAATGTAAATAGCAATGATGTTTTATTTCTACTAATTAAAATATGGCATGTTTTACACATTTGTTAAAAAATGGTAAAAGAAATACTGAAGATCCAAGCGCAGCAAAATAATAAAGCCTGTCTCGTAAGAATGTCGAATAATATTTAGGTATTAGCTACGCACGTTTTTAATTTACAGCTAGTCTTAGCAAGGCTTGTTTATGTTTCATGCTGCTTAACTTTGCTTCCTTCGCTCTTATTTGATTGCACATAACTAAATTACCGATATTCAAAACCTTGAGCAGGATCCTTTGGCATCTGAAGCTTCAAAGTCCTTGAAATTAGCTAGTTTTCAATGCCTTGTTGTGTATAACTTCCTTGAAACTTCACTTTCATATGTGCTAGAGTTAGCATTAGGCCCGTTTTGATAGTAAAATGAAATGAAATAATTTTTAATGAAAGTTGAATAAAATATTGTTATAAGATTATTTATTAATATTATTATTATTTTAGAATTTAAAAATGTTGAATTATTTATCATATTTTAAGTGAGAATTTATAAAATTTGTAATAATAAAATGAGATGAGATGAAACTATTTTTGTATCTAAATGAAACCTTAGTCATGTATTTGATCATGTGATTCTAGTGGTTGGTTGTGTTAAGAGATTTTTTTCATATTTGTTGTTGATTTATTCAATCAAACAACATTGTGAATGGAAGAACAAAAGTCTCTTTTCATAACAATATTTAAAGATAAGTTTTAGGTATACATACAAATCTTATATGTACAAATTTATATATTGACGTGACTTAATCTAACAAGTTATATATACTTTACCAAAAGAAAAATATTTTTACAATATAATGTGTCACATTATAAGTCACGTCAGTGTGTAACATCTTTGTATAAGATTTGTGTATAAAACAAATATTTATTTTTTTAAAGACCAAACCCTTTTGCCAATGGAAGAAATGAAATTATTATATTACAGTTTATGTGTGCATATTCATGGTTTTCCATTTTTGTTTAATAGTCATCAGTAATTACTACCACTGCAAGTTTCCAAGGAAGTTTGTTCTTCTTTTAGTGTTCGAGATTCGGGGGCCCCCTTTCAACTTGATTAGCTTTCACAACCAGAGAACATATGCACTATCTAGTTTGAGCTAATGTCCTTTGGCGAGCTCCGACAAAAACTCGACATGAAATGTATTACTTGATCCGTATTTCGGAAAATACCGATTGAGTGGACTTTGGGATTTCTAGAAAAGAAAATAAATAAAGGAACAAAATAAGTTAAATCCGCCATTTCATGTATATTATTTCTATCAATTAATTAAAAAATAATATTAAATATAGTTATGAATTATACAAATATCGTATATTTTTTTAGAAAACGAGTAGAGTTTATTATTAAAAAATTAATTTTTTTATATAAATTTTATATTTACTTATATTTTTTAAAAAAAATATACGAAATCTGCATACTCTATAACTGCAAATATAACTTTCCTTGATTATTTCTAAGGGCTTGTTTAGTCGACCCCTGACCCGGATGGGGTCCTTGGAGTGGATCTTTACCCGGTTTCTTTTGGGCCTAGGTCTATTTCTTCTTGCGAGTTCATAATTGTCTATTAACCCTTAGGCCTCTCAATATCTAATAGGATGCCCTCTGCTCTATTAGGTCCATCTACTTTAGGACTATTTTCCAAATTCTATAGTCCATGTTAACTTCTAAAAACCTATGCCGTGGCTGCATTTGGAAAAACTATCCCAACTTCGTCCTCCTACTCATTCTTTCTTGAGCCCATACGAACGCGGGCCACTTTTATAGATAGGCCTCATTTGAAAATCATCTCATTTATTTATTAAACATCACTAAACAGAAATACATTTAAATTTCAAATCTTTAATTTTTTCATTTAATCATTACAAATTTCTCAAACTTTCAAACAAAATATAAAAACAATTCAACATTTTCAAATTCTAAAATAAAAATAATATTATAACAATATTTTAACTTTATAATACTTTTATTCAATTTTTTCTCTCATTTTCTAAAATCTAATAAAATATCTCAACTAAAAACATTTTATTATTATTTACAAATTTCTCATTTCATCTTATTCCACAATCAAGGCTTGAATATAAGATTGTACAAATAATTTATCTTTCTTTTTATCTCAATGTTGGCTCATCAAATAGCTCCAACTTTCAAGTAAAGTAAACGAGCTAGTAATAATAAATTCTTATTAATGAATTGCTCAATACAAGATAAAGAGTTTTGCGTGCATCCCGTGTAAATCCCTCGAATCATCTCGTGCGAGTATCATTATTCTTGTTAATATGTTTCTTAAAAATATTCTTTTCAAATTCTAAAACTCAAAGTAAAACTTTGTATTTCTATTTATCAATTTGTATCTTTCAAATTGAGACGAGACGTGAAATTTTTAAAACCTCTCATAATTTTATTATCAAACATCACTTAAACATGAAATAATTTTTAGTTTCAAATTTTTAATTTTTACAAATTTAAAAATAAAACATAAAAATCAATAAAACTTTTACAAACTTAAAAATAAAAATAATATTAAAAAATTATGTTCATGTTTTTGAAAATGAGAGAGAGAAATTTGAATAGAAATATTAAAAAATTGTTTCACTATTCGGGACCCAAATTCCAGACCCTTTTCGGTAGCTATAGCGGAACTCTACTAAAAAAGTATTACAACAAGTAGACGATCTCTCTTTCGTTGACACTCGGGAATTTGAGAGATGATTTGACTTATTAAACTATTTAATAATTTAAGTAAGATTTAGATAGTGAGTTGAGATGAGATGAAAGTTAAATAAAATATTATTTATTATTATTATTTTAAAATTTTAAAATTAAATTTTTAATTAAATTTTATTTAAAATTTTGAAAAAATTGTTATGAGTTGGGATCTAGTTGTGTTTGGGAAGGCCGGAATTTGTGGCGATGTGAGGATCATTGATCCTTAAGATATGAATTTGTTGAATTTCCGGGGTTTGTGGTTGGGTTTTGCGCCGCTTGTTTTTACGGACCTCTGGTTTTGGACAACGCACCGACCGATCCTTGTTAAAATAATCTCATATTTATTAATAACAAAAAGAGACAAACAAAAGCAAAGAAATACTGATTAATAAATATCTTCAAAAGAGCAAAATAAAGAAAAGCACTCCACCGCTGCCTTTAAAGTAATTAAAATTTTTTTTTAAATAATATCTCCACGCATACCGTGATTCATGACCATGACAGTTCTGTCGTTATTGGTACTGTATTAAGAGTTTTTTTTAAAAAAAAAAAGAAAATTAAAGTGAAAAAAATACTAAATAATTTTTATAATATTTAATACTGTGAAGAAATTATAAATTAGTTGTCAGCCTATTATTTATGTGATAGAAAAATTAATATAGACAACAAAAAATATAATATAATCCACTTTATATGTAAATAAATAGCTCTCTGACTTTATATTAAAATTGTAATTTTGTAAAAGCTTAAGCTGTGTATTTTAATCTGCCTTAGTATGAATTTATATAATTGGGTTTACTTTTAGTTGTAGCGCAAAGTGCAAGACAAGGCACAGACCAATAAAAAAAAAAAAAAAAATCCTCAAAATTTGTGAACCGTGCTTTCACGTACATGCAAGATAGCTTTTTAATTAATAATAACAAACAATGTTTACTTCGGCTGTTCACTTTTTTTTATAGTTAATTTGCCTTTTGATTATACTCATATAATAGTGGTTAGAGTCTTCCTTACACAAACCTGCAATTGAGTGATGTTGATGTGATTTTAGATGATTTAAACTCTCTCTCAAAAGTATTTGTTAGTTTTTTTTTGAAAAATATTTTAGTTATAAAAAATAATACAAAAGTCAATTATAAAGTAACATGTCTTGATATGTTAAGTTAAATTATAAAATTATTTTTTATTATAAAATAAATTTAACGGATTATCATATAAAATCACATCAATTTATACGTTTATGTATTTTTATGTATTTTCTTTATGTTTTTAGAATTTTTTTTCATGTCGGACTGGTAATGGACATTTTCCAATTAAAAACAATAATATCTTTTGAAACGGATATGAACAAATTTGATTAAATAATAGAAATGTGAGGTAATACCAACTGTAGGAGAAAAGGAGAAAGATTATTTAATAAAATATGTTATCTTTATGTAAATGATTGATCTAAATCATAAATAAAAGTAATGATAATCACGATTAAATGCATTAAAGTATGTACGTCCACTGCAACTTTCTGCGCCATCATCACTCTCGACCACGCACCATTTTCTCATGAGTCCAATCTGATCCGCTGATCAGTTCAGCTATCAACATTACACATATTTTTTACTGTAATGTCTGCACTTTGTTTCGTTGGCGTCCCCGTACCCATTTTTGAGCGCAACGCTAGGTTATCGTCAGTTGTAAAAGTAATTTTTTTTTTATTTTTTAATATATTTAAATATTTTTTAAAAATAAAAAAATATATATTAATACATTTAAAATTACTTTTTCATCATTTGATAAACAAAAAAAATTACTAATCAATCAAATCGAGCGATATGTTTGAGACAACCCAGTAGACTTTCCTCCCATTTTTTGTATCCTGTTGATTTATCGACCAATAGAACCTACTTGCACGGAAAAAGATGCGTTGAGAGTCCTAAAGAAGGGCAGAGAGTCGACAGAAACTGGGGCATGTATATATATATATATACATTTAATTACATTTGTAAGGTACATTGATCTTTCATGTCTATTTTTTAATTTGTTGGGTGTTATAATTGGTTAAAATAAACTAGGAAACAAAGTTCTTGCTGCTGGCATTGGGGTACAGATCAAAAGACAGCAAAAAAGTTAAAAACATGAGTCGGTAACAAGTTTTTATAATTAATATTAAGGCCATTTTATTATGCAAGGATAAATCATAGTTAATGTGATGATGGTATCTTAACCATCCAATTCTATCGAAAATGAATATTACATCCTATCCTCATGTATGCATGCAGGGATCAACTAGATTAAAATGTATGCTGCTTTCTACGTTAATCTTGGGCTATAAGGAAAGGTAATAAGGAAAGGTAATAAGGAAGAAAGGTGACGAAAAGGTAAAATAGAAGGAAAGCAATGTTTTTTTTACAATTTCTAGTAATTGATTAAGGTTCCATTTGGATAGTAAAAATATTTCATCCCATCTCATCAATACTTTTTTTTTTAAATTTTTCACACAAAATATAATAAATAATTCAACTTTTTCAATTATCAAAACAATAATAATATTATAATATAATATTATAAAAATATTTTACTCAACTTTTATCTTAACTACTCATCTCATCTCAATTTACTATCCGAACAACACTATAGTATTGTAATATATTGCTTGTTTTTTTTAAGGAAACAGACTCATTTCATTAATGATTCAAAGTTACAACTATGACTTACAAATATATATATTAAGCATTGTAATATATTGCTTAATGCTTCGTGAAGTTGTCAATTTTGAAAATAGGTGAGGTTGTATACCACTCGTAACTACAGTAAAATGATTGTAGTTACAATGCTATAGTGGCATTTATTTGATTGTATCTGTACACACGGGCATCCGTGCGCCTAACATTTTCTTTTGAAAAGAGCTCTATACAGTGCATAAAGAGTAAAAAAAAATTGCATTGTCTTGTGCAAACTCCATGTAGCATGTCACATGTCGTGTTCCCAATATTTCCATTTTGAAAAATACAAGGTTGTCTTTTCCACGCGCGCACACACATAAGTGAGGACGGCGGCTGCATGTAGTTATTTATAAAGAAATAATTTGTATAAATTTTAAATAGACTAGTATCTTGTACCCTCTTGTAAAAAAATGAATTCTAGATAAATAAAGTAAAAAAGAAAAAAAATTATTTTTTATTACTGTAACTCACTTTTTAAAATAAAATTTATATATGACTTATCTATTTAAGATTTATATATAACATTACTCTTATTTATATAACTCAATTCTAATGGACAATCAACGTGAGACTTAATACATATCAGCACATGAACACACACATATATATATAGATCTATTAATCCATGACTTAATTAACCCCAATTCAATGAATCGTGATAGAGTTGACTAATTGTATGTTGAATTTTCTTGTAGTGCATGCACGAATGGGCATCCTGCGATTCTAAAATTCAGGCCAACAGACTTATAGTAAGTAATATCAGAGCTTTTGCTATCCCAAAAACAGTGTCACAAGACTACAAACAAAAACATACATATAGTGAACTTATATAAACAATTGTATAGGTGACCATAATGACTCTGTCTCTTTGCCAAAACACAAAACACAGCCAAATTAAGTCTCTTTGGGCTCTTTGTATTTGGACGGGAATCGGAGAAACAATATAATATTATTCCCATGTCTTCTCGAAAGATAATTAATATATACAACGTCCTAGTTCTGTTCTGATCACCAACTTCAAGACAAAGGCATACAGACAACCTAGTTCGAAACTTATTCGACATCATGTAAACTATTATCATGTTTGCATGCATAGGTGTACAACAGCACAACATAAAGTAGTACTGATCCTGAGAAAACAAACCACAAATACAGTTGTATATATTCTCGAGCTTTCATGGTTTTATTCATTTTTTTTTTTCTTTCAAAGGTGATCTAAAGATGGACTTTTTGTGGAAATTAAGGGATTTGCATGCTGAGGTTAGTATGTGTGCTTGTTTCTTTTTTTCTTTTCTTTTCTTTTTCCTTATATATATATAATATATTCTTTTTTAGCTTCTTTTTTTAAAGAAATTCCCTTTCTGCATGAACATGCACTGCCCCTTTTTAATAATTATTATTATTATTATTATTAAAAATTTGTTGGCATCTGCATTGTGTTGATACAACAGTTTGATCTGATTGGCTTCATACTGATCAAAATACTATATCATATTATATTGGTCGATTAATCGAATAGAAAATAAATACATCAAGATAAAAATATAAATGGCCGGCAGTCCTAGTACTCATGTACTGACACTACAAAACACTTCCACTCAGCCCTTTATTATCACCAAAGATAGATGGTACTATGCAAACTTCTTGACTAAGAAAAGATAGTGCATGATCTAAGCGTAATTATGGGGTAAAGCATCATAAGTGAAAATCTTGAGTTGCTGCAGTGTCAGGAATCTTTTTAATTTCAAGCAATTGCTCGCTTTAATGCTCATTATCCCATTAAAATTATATGTTTTCCAATATCATGTGTCAATTATCCAATTATATCACTTTATCGTATGAAATTTATGATATATAGGTCCCTAGAGAGGCAAATACACTTTCCACCCCAACATATACCAGCACAAAACAGGCGTAGTGGTTACATAGGGGTGTGAAATGTAGGTTCCCTTTTCAACTATTAATTAAGTTCTTCAGGTTTTTCCTATAATATTACATGGCTGCTTATATATAATAGAAATAATATATACAATCTCTAAATGTTCAAATTTCGTACAAGTCATTTATAAAAAAATAAATCATGCCATATAAAAAAAGTGAAAAATTCAATTATTTTAATGGAATCCATATTTTTATAAAAGACTTGTATATTTAGGATTTGTACTCCCAATAGATTCGTCATCCTATTTTTTAAAGAGAAATTCTATTTACAGTCCATACTTGAAGAATGTATGTGTATGTCCTTTATTAAATGAAAAAAAAATCACTTTAGGAGGAATAATTTTCTAATTTTAAAAATAAAATTGTCTAGGCTTGCATTGTAGTCTCCAAATAGGGAGTGTACCTAGCATTGTTTTTCTTTAAAATATATCACCAAAATTTACTTTTTATATTTTACATACTGACTTTTACAATATATCATACATCAACTCATCTATTTTTTTTTATATCATTTAAATATTATACTTTTTAATATATTTTCTTTATTTCAAATAAAGTAAAAAGTAGAAAGTAAATAAAGAAATGAATAAAGAATAAAAAGTAGAGAGAAATTAACTAAATATTTATTCAAGTGTGAATAGTATTCCATAGATGTAGAGATGATACTATAATAAACTGGATACTAGTTATAAAATATATAATTCATTGAACGAGTTATATTGAACTATTTCCTTCAAATTTTATAAAAACATGAGTTTTACGTAACGTCCCATCGGAAATGCTCTAACATTACTCGAAATGTAATGCATGTCCACGTTGGATAATTAACCCCTAACATGATATAATTATAGACCAGATCTTCAGCGCATGACTCGGATCGCATGACCAGCTAATTATGCGTTTGCTCACAAATTAAGCTTATAACTATAGGCAAACCTACGTGAATATGCAGTCCCACGCAGACAAGCTTATAGATCTAGACTCTAGCTTGTTCCAATTATATACACGCGCGCACATCGATATTATATATATCAGTACGGCAGGTGCTCTAATTTTTTTTTTTTAAAAGACGGTATTTTAAATTTATTAATTATTCTTGCTTGTGATTGAGAAAAACTATAGTTACAACTCAACATCTAATGGGTACATAAATTCAGAACCCAAACGTCAAAATCTAAACTAAAAAAATAACATTCAATAAGAGGACGGTACTCCAGTTCATTTAGCAATTCAAGCTGAGATTGCTCGAGAGAAAATAGACACGCAGCAGTATACGTAGTAACGGGAAATAAATGAGCAATCTTGTTGGCAGACTGGACGGTGGGGTTTCTCTTAATTCGGCTTGCCAAGGAAGTAAACGAGTTGCTGAAAAAAGTTGGTAGCTAGTTAGATTTTGAACGGATTTCAAAGCCATTAAATTATATATATATATATATATGTATGTATAATTAGTAATACTGTAGTTATAAAAAAAATATATGATATTTGATATGTGTTCCGATTGTTGAGCTTGTTTGTATGACCCGAGCCGACTCAACCCTTAATTAGAGTTTGCTTGCTAATAACCTTAATTAATTAGGATTGTCACATACACACATATATTGTACTTTTGTATGGTTGCTTATCCTATAGCCGCACGGTGTATTTGACTTTTAAGAGAATAAAATCATATGTAATTTTGTGAACGCAGACATATTGCCCACCTCGTTAATAATGATAGCCATATGAATTTTAATCGGCATGGATAAGATCTGTTTTATGATGATGGCAATTAATGATGTTGTATTGATTTGTCTGCTAATGCTTGTTGATCTCCCAAATTCGGGTATGTCTTTTTAGCCATCCCTTGAAAGGGACGAAGCTTTTTGTATCTTCATGAATAGGAGAGTAAGTTGAAATGTGTATTATGATGCTAATACTTGTTTTCAGCTTTAGTACTTCAATTATTTCGTATTCATATCGATCTGAATAGAAACAAACACTTCATACATAGAGAGATGTTTATGCATGCGTGACAAATGTGTCCCACGAGGGTTGGCCTAATAACTCTCCCATTTCTCGATGCAAATGCAATGGATCACATTCAAATTAAGGGGCCGAACAATGCCGGGTCAGCTAGGAACTCGAGCTGTCAACTATATGATATATCATTTATGGTAATTGCAAGATGCTACGATGTTTGAAAATTTTTTTTATCTAGTCTCATCTTATTTTCTTTTTAAATATTATTTAAATAAGTAATAATATTCTTACACTTCATTTACAATTACTTATTATTCAGTTATTTTTTTCTTTTGCTATTTAAATTTAGATTAAAAATTTCAGAACATAACCTTCTTATATAATTTAGAAGAAAATAAATTTAATCAACCAATGTAATTATGTAATTTATTTAATTTTATAAAAATAGACTCAAAGAGCAAAAGCATGTCACTTTTATAAAATTAAATTTATTTTTAATTAAATTTATCTTTGAGTTTATTTTTATAAAATTAAATTACATGATTACGTTGGTTGATTTAATTGATTTTCTTCTACATTATGCAATAAGATTATGCTATGAGATTTTTAATCCAAATTCAAATAGCAAAAGGAAAAAAAAATGCTGAGTAGTAAAACAGTAGGAAAAGAGATATCTTTAACAATATTTTAAGTTTTTAATATTTTTTATTCAACTATTATCTCTCATTTTCCAAAATCCAATAATTACTTAATTCAAACTATCTCTCTACTATTCATAAATTATTTTATTGTTATTAACAAAATTATCATCGTATTTTTCAAGCATTCCTTAGAGTACAACTTTACGCACAATATTATTTTTATTGAGTATCCACTCTATTTTATCAATTTTCTTAATTCAAATTTCGATTTTTAAAATTTTCGACATTTCAATAACTGAACACGTATAATTATATGGGTAAAATTGTAAGTATAGATGTCATTTTCCAAATTGCAAACACATTCTGATTTTTTGGAATTATAAAAGAACCAAAACCATAGTGTAAAATCAACTAAGACAGGTGGAACTAATTAAATAAAATATGGTTAGTGAATGTTTTAAGCAATGGTATTTCATTAATTAAAATATAATATTATTTTTAGATTAATTCAAAATTATAATTTAAGACGTGGTATCACGTGTATATACTTGTGGGTTCAATCTAAGTTATAACAAATACCCTCTTGCATTTACATGATTTATCTTAGCATATGCAGCCGAATATTCAAAACTTCTAATGGAATTATAGGAAAGGAAAGTTTTATAGGCTTTCTATAAATGGTTCTACCTAATAAGACCATGGTTGTCTTCATGAAAATGTGTTAGCCCTATCTTCTAGAATTTTGATTGCATTAATTTGTATCTATGTGATTTTTTTAAAAGGTGTGCACACCTATGTCTTGAAAGCTGGATGCCTATGCTGGGCGTGCACATTTATGATAATGTGACATAATTTTAGTGATTTTTTATTTATTTAAATGATTGAACCATAAAATCATTTAAAACGTAACATATCAATTGATGTAATTAAAAACTAAAGAAAAAAATGATAAAGAGTATAACCATTCTTATAGCTAAACATTGTTTGTAATATTAAGGATGGTAAATACTTCGATAATTACCTTGCTTAAGAAGTGGCGAACGATATATATATATATATATATATATATATATATATATATATATATATATATTTATATATATGGAGTTGTTTGGATAGTGAGATGAGATGAGATGATTTTAGATAAAAGTTGAATAAAATATTGTTATAATATTATTTTTTAATATTATTATTGTTTTGAGATTTGAAAAAATTGAATTACTTATTATATTTTATGTGAGAATTTGATAAAGTTGTAATGATAAGATGAAATGAAATGAGTCGAGAGGAGTGTTTTTTTAATCCAAACAACTCTATAATCTTCCTCTATTATTAGAAAACAAATTAACATTCCTAACCTCTAGTCCCCGGTAATTATTATCATCATTCACACATATATATATCTTAAGTGAATAGATTGAACGACAAAATTCAGCAATTTGCATATATAGATGGTCAGGTCTTTAATCCAGCTTCGGTAGAAAGTTTTTTAGAAGAATTTTTAAATTAAGGACGAAACTTTGGTCTAATAATCAACAAAAATGCTTGGTAGTACGTGGGTCAACTAACATCATATATATGGATATAACCAAGAAATAAAAACTTTAAAATATCAAAATCAATTGAGATAATATTGTTAATTTATGGAAATTAATTAGTTAGAGACCTATTGTGGTTGGAAGATATCAGAGGGTTATGTTATAATCATGAGCCCTCCAAAATGCAATCTTATAATTAGTAGCTTTTCATATAATTTATTGATTACTGATCTATTGTTGTTTATTTTCTTTCTAATGACTACTCATAAGTGTCCATCGATAGACAACAATTTCTGGACATCAAATAAAATCTCGGGCTTTATTTATTTATTTATTTATCATTATTGTCTATTAGTATTACTTTTCATCAAACTAGCTAGTATTAATGATATCCATCCTTATGCACTTTAATTACGTGGTGTTTGTTAGATGCCAACCGATTATTTACTTTGAGTTGAGAAGGTAAAAGAATAATTTGACATAATTATTAATGACTATGATTTTACTAATCCATGTACTTAACTGATCATGTGGACTAACTTTGGACTAAAGTAATTAAAATTACCATCAACTCATTTCATCTAATCATTATAATTTTTTAAATTCTCACGTAAAATATAATAAACAATTCAACATTTTCAAATCTCAAGAAAAAAAAATAATATTCTAACAATATTTTATTCAACTTTCAACTTTCATATCAATTCATCTCATCTCAACTCGTTCTCTAAATGACCAAGCTCCCCTAAGATAGATATGTATCTTCTACGTCGACTTTCAAGCATAAACCCTACATATAACTTACATTGATTTCTTTTCAGGCATGATCTGATGACGTGACATCCATAACTATCAAGAAAAACACTTTGGATTGGTCATAAAACAAAATAAAGAAGAGTCACGATACTCATAATCCTTTTATTATGAATGTGGAGAGTACATTCGCATCTCGGAGCAAACAAATTCCTTAGCCAAATCAGATGGGCAATCAACTTTGGGAGAAAACTACTTGTTCAAAGCAATGCCATGGGGAACAGCTATGATTAGTAATTAATAATACTAAAAGGAAGCGGAGGGGAGGTGCTTCGCCTGTGGTTCCAAGAAGGTGGAGCTCAGCAACGGAAGGTTAGTCAGCGGCCTGTTATGTGAACCCGACCAATGCCTGCCAAATCGCTGAGTTGCTGCATTTAATGCAATCATTGACTCGGCCAATATATGCACGTTAAATGGTTTTTTTTTTTTTTGCTTTTATTTATTTATGAGTTCTCGTGTACGCAACTATTTATTCTTACATTCTTAATAGTATTTTTAATAGAATGTGTGATTTTTTTTTTGTGAGGTTTGAAATAGTAAATAATAATTATTGAAAATAATTATTTTTTATATATGTATAATATATTTTGCATATATAAAAAATCCATTATAATTAATTCACTTTCACTTTTAAGCCCATAGAAACCCTTTGTGTTGACTCCAATCATTATCAAATTTAAAATTGGCTTTCTTCAAAATTACCCAACCAAGAGAAGGAAATGGTAGTGTATATATATAAATATATATATATATTCCTCAAAATATTCTCTTATTCCATTCATGATACATTAATTTTCGAAGCGTAAGAAATGTGGAGTCAAAATATTTTTTTATAAGGGCATATATAATTTTTTTTACCTACTAATCCCTTTTTCATAAACAATCTTTCATTCCATGTATTGGGTAATTATGGACATGCGAGATCTTAAATTATTTATTTATGAGTATTATTTTGACTTCTCATATTTTATAAAATGTTAATTAAGACTTTAAATTTGAATAATTATTCTCATTAGTCACTATTTACCATTCCGTACTATACACCTTATGAAAAAAGAAAAGAAAAACTATCAAATGTGGGGTATAAGAATGAATAGTAACTTATGTAAAGTAAAATCGAAATTAGCATGCCACTCGAATTTTTTTATTTAAGATAAAAAAAAAATACTGAAAGAAGTCTATTACACACAACATTACATGAATGAAATCTGTGTGAGAAACCTGCGAATCCTGAAATAAAATATTATTTAGTAAGCAAATAAATATTTTTATTTTTTTAAAAGGCACGTTAATCGAAGTCACAGCAAATCTAGAGAGGACCCATTAACCAAGGCATTTATAATGTATATTTTACCACATGGGCGTTCTTATTGGTCAATTGGAGAGACAGATACGTAAGGAGCACTTCTGAACCTCTGGTATGGCAATCGGTACAAGGGTAGCCATCAATTATTCAGTATTCAATTACAGGGACCCTTACCATCTATATCTCCTTTTTTCTTTCTTTTCTTTTTATTGGCTTTAGATATTGTGGACCTTCGGATTTGACTCCCCATTCATGCTTCTTGTAATGCACGCCAATTCACATCCCGGGTGTTCTGCATAATTCTGCATCAAACCGTGTGTATAGATGATATTAGTCTCCCTGCTGCCTCCAAAATATTAAATATTTATGCCAAATTAACACTGTTTGAAGGAAAAAGGAAAACAGAAAGAGCATAAGATCACAGAAACAACGTTTCTTTGCAGGCTTGCATGAGTCATAGCCTACGTTGCTATGACTTCCTGGCGATATCTCCATCTACGTGAGAAGAGAGAGAAAGAAGAATTACAACATATCCTTTCCCTAATATCCTATTCTTCTTAGGTTATTTGTTTTTTCTTTCTTCCTTTCCTATTTAACTTCATCACCACACTACCTTTTCCCTTCCCCCCCCCCTCACCTCCTCTCTCTTCTTTCACTGAGCTTTTGGTTGGCTTTTACTTCACCAAACAGATTCTCCCTTCCCTCACCCAACTCTTCCCATTTACCTCAAATGCAATCATATTGAGCCCACATTCAATCATTCCAACACCCTCTTCTCTGCTCCTCTTTGCCACACCACCTTTCTTTTATTAACTCCTAAACTAGCAATAGGACCCCAAGACTTCCAACTGGTTAGAGCTTTAGCTGGTGAATCATCAGTTTAAGCCCCAAATAGATCCCAATTAGCAATAACTTTCCTGGATTTATCCTCTCTTTTTCAAGTGTTTCTCAATGGAGAACGAGTTTTTTCTTAATGCAGGAGTCCCTCCGTCGCTTCATTTTGAATCGTCAGCTTCAATGCCCATGTGGCACTCTCTTTCATCCGCCATGGAAATTCAAGGGACCGAGGTGAATTGCTTGTCCGAGCAATCCCAAGATTGCTTCTTGAATCCTAACTGGGAAAAGTCAGCGGATCATGGCGTCCACTTCGATTCAGCCCTGAGTTCAATGGTGTCCTCACCTGCAGCGTCAAATACCAACTTGTCCAATGACAGCTTTGTGATTAGGGAGTTGATTGGGAAGCTGGGAAACATTGGCAATTCTGGGGACATCTCGCCGCATTCTCAGCCCTTGTTAGCTTCTTACATTGGTGGAAATACCAGTGCCAACACTTCCTGTTATAGTACGCCTTTGAATTCTCCTCCAAAGCTAAACGTGCCGAGGATGGATCACTTGGTAAAAGAAAACTTACCCAGCTTGGGAAAATCGATGCCTTTGAATTCCAGTGTGGCAGATTTCTCTGCTGACCCTGGATTTGCTGAGAGGGCTGCCAGATTCTCCCGCTTTGGTAGCAAGAGTTTCAATGGTCGGACGAGCCAATTCGGGATAAAGAATACTGATGTCCCTTGTAGATCGTATCTACCAATGGATACTGAGGGGCTCCCCGAGTTTCGAGCAGTCCTTCTCTGAACGCACTCGGATCTCAAATGGGTGCCCAGGAAAACAACAATTCCCCATTGCAGGATCGGACTGAATTGGCGAATTCTCAAGAGGAATCCACAGTCTCTGAACAAATTCCAAAAGGGGAGACAGGGTTGAAAGGTTCCAACGATGTGAATTCCAGGAAAAGAAAAACGGCTTCCAAGGGTAAAGCAAAGGAGGCTACAAAGGTATAGATCAGCAAGTCAATTTTATCCAATTTTCCGATTTTGATTTAGTCGAGCATTTGTAAAACTTGGGAGTGCTTTGATTTCAGGCGGAGGAAGCTAACGACAAGTCGAATGCAAAGAGATGCAAGACGACTGAGGCAAATGGAAATGAAAATGGCCCTGTAAAAGCAGAGGAAGAAACTAAAGGAAGTATTAGATGTGCAGGGGATGAAAAACAGAGCAAGTCTAGTACAAAGCCTCCTGAGCCTCCCAAGGACTACATTCATGTCAGAGCAAGAAGGGGTCAGGCAACCGACAGCCATAGCCTCGCCGAAAGAGTAGGAACTTATTTTTCAATTCTCTTCAAATCTTCATAATATGTCATGCCGAACTTCGCATTTGACATTTGGTTGTTTTCGACAGGTCCGAAGAGAGAAGATTAGCGAAAGGATGAAGCTTCTGCAAGATCTAGTGCCTGGTTGCAATAAGGTGGGAGAAAATCGAGAATTCTGAACACAAAAAACAAATTGCATGAAATATTTCGTGTATTAATCTATGGCCTTCGATTTCCCAATTCAGGTCACAGGAAAAGCACTTATGCTCGACGAAATTATCAACTACGTCCAGTCATTGCAACGTCAAGTCGAGGTAAATTAAACTCTGGTCAAATCAACAGTTTGTGTTCGTGTTCGTGATTTTAATATGAGTTCCCTTGCTGATTAATATGTTTATTTTGTTGCAGTTCCTCTCCATGAAATTGGCTTCTGTCAATACCAGGATGGATTTCAACATGGATAGTCTGATGATCTCCAAAGATGTAAGCTCCTTCTCATGACGCAATAGCTTCTTTCATTTTCTATACATTCCAATTCTCCTGACTTCAAATTTCTCGGCATTTTGTGTATAGATATTTCGATCAAACAACCCTTCTCCACACGCAATATTCCCATTAGATTCCTTGGCATCAGCTTTTTATGGTCATCATCCCCAGCAAAATCCGGCACTGCATACCAACGTATCTAATGGGACAGCGACCCAATGCCCAGTGGACCCATTAAATACTGCGCCATGCCAAAGTCTTGGCGTGCAATTACCACCACTCAATGGATATAGCGAGAGTGTCTCTCAAGTAAGTGAATTTTTTCCACACACACCTCTCTCGAGTCTACAAAATTTTATTATTTCTCTCGTCTAACTCCCCTTTCTTTGGTCGTTTTCAGTACCCAATGTACGGCGAAGATGACCTGCAAACCATTGTACAGATGGGTTTTGGTCAAAATACCAGCGGGGAAACAGGAATATTGCAGCCACGAAGCTTCCATGGTGAGGATAAAAAAAAAAAAATTAATCAAGGCAATCAGTTTTTCCTTTGAATGTTTTTATTTATATGCACAATATCGATCGTGACCATGTTAAGTATTCTGATTGCAGTCTCAGATCAAGCAACGCATACGAAAGTTGAGCTCTGATTGCACCAGTCACTAATTGTTGGCTGTTGTAGTATATACAAGACAACAACAGATTTAATTCGGATTTTTATTCCATGAACCACTAAGCCAATTCATCTGTAGGTCTCATGAAGTACTCAACATTTTTTTCCCCTTTATTTTAGTGTTATATTATCCTGTCAATGTGATTTTGTTGTCCAAATTTTTTGAGGTGTTTCTATTTTATTCTCTTTAGAAGTATCAAGTGTAAAATCCCAAAATCAGAAATGTCTTTTGGTGCAGAAGTATTAAAAGCACCACATGTAAGATATAGCAATTACAGTGCTAATTAGAGAGGAAGAGTTTTCTTTTCTAACTACCACCTTTCATTATCCATCCTGTTGGATATTTTGTCTTTATGTATCAAGAACATGACATCAATTCTACAAAGAATTTGGCAATTCTACTTATAAATTGCATTTGGGTCATGTCAATTGCACACTGTTTAACTGCTAAATCATGTAATCTAGTAGATTTGATTCTGTCATGGGTTGTAACCAGCTGTGTAAGTGGGGGCTTTGCACTATGAAAAAAGTCTAATTTGAAGGATTAAGACATTTGATTTTATCTTGACATGGGTTCAACAATCATGATTTCTGCCTTTGGTAATCTTCTGTTCCCTCTTTTTACAGTGCACAATAAATAAATAAAATAAAAACTAATTAAATCAAGGAAAGGTTAGAAGTTAGAACCATCACTCCTTTAAGAAAAGTTTTCTTTTTTTTTGTTTTTTTAATATATATAATATACAAAGAGCATCAAAAGGAATCCCAGGTTGGCAGTGGTGAGATTCTGACTAGGCCCATTGAATCAAATCACATTTATAATCTTACCTTCTTTTTAAAAAAATAATATGAATATAGAAAAGGATATGCAGTGGAGTTCAGGTTTGTAAAGATACTTAAAAAAAAATGTGGCCAATCAGCCTTTTTATAAGAGACTGTTAGTTGAATATCCAGTTTCTGGGGTTCAGCAAAAGATTTCTGCACTGCAGTCTTCAACATTATTATATTGGAGGGTCTATTATTGATATGCAGATTAGTGTAATTTAATTACAAGAAAGATGCTTTGAATGTGGAGCTGTATATAAAATATTTACATAATAATTCATTTAATAATGCATACCTATTTAGTATACCAAAAAACAAGTATAAAATATATTCAGCAGTAATGATAAGAAAATATTTAAAGACAGTAGTGGATGCTCATGTGACAGTTCTGTCTCTTAAAAGTTTAAAAAGGTCCAATCATAATGTTACCTCTCTAGGGATTAGTACCCGGCTATATACTACTTTATTTATTTATTTTCTAAATCAATTTCCTTGGCTGTTTTATTGATGCTTTGGTGGCCTAAGCTAGATTAATATTCCTTAAGATTTTGGAGGAAAAAAACTAGTGAGGTTAGGACGAGTGGTGACTCAATACAAATTGAGATTTAAGGTAAAATTTAAGTGAATAATTTGTAATTATAATATAATAAAATATTAATTGTTATATGAAATATTTTAAAATTTTTTAATAAAACGAGATTTTATTTAAAATCTTTAAATTCAATTTTCATAAATTTATATTTACAACAATAATTTAAAATGAGATCTTAATATAAATTTTGTATCTCAATTTAGTAAAATCTTAAACGAATTATTTAAAATAAATAATTCATTATATTACTTATAAAAAAATCATTGCATTAAATATTAAATTTAGTATTATGGAGCCATGCACACATTGAAAATTATAAAAATAATTTAAAATTTTATTCAATAAAATGGATTTTATTTAAAAAAATAAATAAATAAAAAGGATCTCTTTTTTATTTTTGAGAATCTTATATAAAGTAGGGCCCTTATGCAATGACTTAAATGGCTTCACTATTGAGCTCGCCCTGAGTTAGGTCTGCATATGATATTGATCATCGAGGTCCTAAGTACTCTCTCGCTTCGAACGCTTGGAATTTTGGTTAAATGTGAAATAATTAACATGAGCATGCAGTTTTTTTCGACTTTTCCAGGAAAGTTCACCGTTTCGTTTCAAAAAATAGGTCACCAAGTCATGAAAAAGTAGCTTTAGTTAATGACTTTTACAGCTGCATGCATCTTGAGTTGAACACGATATTGATTGATGGTTGTAGTAACCTAGCTAATTAGATTAGGGAATTTTGCACTTTGCAGCTAAATTGTCACATCAAAACCCTGAAATCAACGTCCTTGATTGAATGTAAAAGCTTCGACTCTCCACGAATCGGATATAGATTTTCCCACCAAACGATGAGAATAATACAAAGACTACCCTACCATTAAAGGATGTGATCTGTGAAAGATATAAAGGACAGTGGTTGTTTCAAGAGTACTATAAGTAGTGATCATTTTGAAAGGTATCTTATAACCAAATTGTCACTGTTCAATCAACAACATCATGCATTAGGGTCTTTTTTTTTTTTTCTACCACTGATCTGTTATTTTTCATGATCTGGGTCTTTTTTCTTTGAACTTAGGAAGAAACTTTTTTATTTTATTCTTTTTAGGATTTCAATAAAAAAAAAAAAGGAACATTTTTAGGGTTTCAACTTTGG
The DNA here is from genome assembly GCF_004785595.1 of Juglans microcarpa x Juglans regia. NCBI lineage: Eukaryota > Viridiplantae > Streptophyta > Magnoliopsida > Fagales > Juglandaceae > Juglans > Juglans microcarpa x Juglans regia. The sequence goes on along the minus strand of NC_054606.1, from coordinate 4,465,477 downwards.
TTGGTGTTTTCCTTAGTAGGGGGAGAAAACACAGGCTCGTGCTGAGAACCATCATATTTTTCACCAACCATGCATTATTATTTCATGCTCTACAACTCATGTAAGCGTGTTTTTGTTTTTCTCATGCATTCAAAGGTTGATCATCTATCTCTCACAATCATATACCGAAAAGTTTTTTCAACTTAAGGAAATCTTGTCAGGACAGTAGTGCATAATATATAGATATCATGCAATATCACCGTCACTCGTGTTTTAAATTTTAATTTCTATCACTTGCATGGATACGGTGGCAAAGCCACGTATAGATCAACGGTGGCCGCCAAAAGTTAATTCCGAAAATTTTCTTGCGTCTTAAAAAACTCTTCCCTTTTAAAAGTCGTCCTTGACTATTTTACTAAAATTTAGGTACATTTGGAGAGTAGAATGAGAATAAAATATTATTTTTTAATATTATTATCGCTTTAGAATTTAAAAAAATTAAATTATTTATTATATTTTATGTAAAAATTTTAAAAAAATTATAATGACTAGATGAAACACTCTAACTGTCCAAACGGGGCCTAGAGTAACTCTTATAAATATTATAAAAAATTAGAGTGGCCCCCTTGACACATTTGTTTTAATAAAACAAGTCATATTTTATTTTCGAAAAACTTAAGTGCTTTTTCTAAGATATATTTTTGTTTGGGTCCAAATCTAAACATGATATCAAGATTTTTCTAAAGCTAAAAAATATTGGTCACAAAAACCAATTCTCTTCAAGCAAATAAATCATAAATATACTTTTAAAACTCGTAACGTCCGTCTGACTAATTACAGTCTTGCTATTCTGCCGTATGAAGTATATCGCTGGAGTTACCCCATTGATATGGCACCATCACTACTGCTCTTATTAAAAGAGTTATATTCAAAATAAAATAGAGTTTGAAAATATAAAAATATGGATAGTATTACATTTTTATATCTATACTGCAATCAGAATTTTTTTATACTACCATTGATCAATATTCCATTAGCGCCATTATATGGGAACTTAATTTTCGACCCCTTTTACTAGTTGGATATATGAATAATATTATATATAATTGTAGAGTACGCAATCGTCACGTGATTATTTTAAAAAAGAATAGAGTTTGCTTATTTTGGAGGTGGGCTTGAAAACGTGAAACGCGTTCTAGGGGTCCCACGTAAGTAGGAAGAAGAACTAATCTATCTCGTACTGAGAAACTGAGCGAGTTTTCTTTCCATCATCGTCAAAGTTAAACCCCCATGCATGACTGTGGTCCATCAAGCAGTACTACAACGAGCTTCACAAGAAAAGCAAATACCTAATGAAAGAAACAAGAAAACTCGCTGGAAAAGCCTACTTTCTGATCTGTCTTAATTAAGTAGACTCTCAGCACCCTTCGATCCATCTGCGCTAGCTGTTAAATCACAGCGACACAGAAATTCTTGATTCGGGCACATGATGTTAATTTCTTCTATTAAATATCAGAAAAATTATTTATACACAATATTTTTATAATATTTTATATAATTATGTTTTAAATAAGAAGTATTTTTATAAAATATTTTCTAAAAATAATAGTATTTTATAAAAATATCTTATTTTATAACATTATTATATAATGTATTGCGTAATGTGACGTGGATATGATTGCTAAAAATATTAACCCGAGAGTCTAAACTGCATTCCCATTGTCGGCGCGCAGTTCAAGATTTTGACACCTGATTTCTATGTTTGTGACATGACATGTGGACAGTGGGGATCATTAGTGCTTCGACAATGTGAACTTATGAAGATGACCAGTTGATTATAATCTAATCATCATCTGCTCAGGTTTACAAACTCGATCTTAAACGATACTGATATGAACGCGTTCTGACTTGAAACAATAGAAATCATGATCCCCCACCGATCGTTGAGATTCTAGAGGAGCTATGATATCTTCTGGATGATCAAGTTACTTGCTAGCTAGCTTAAGGAAATTTGAGAGAATACCGTATGCTCCTTTTGATGCAGGAGAATATCCTCTTTTAGAGAAAATATATACCCTCGAGTTCTTCGTATCGAAGGGTTTCGAGTATGAGAAAGTTAGATATATAAAGTGGGTTCTAGGTATCTTTCTTCCACTTGAGGCCTCAAATGATCTTTTTCCTTATATGCAGTACTACACTATAAAAAAACTGCTTATTTGTGACAAATTATTTTTAATAAAAATAATTATTTTCTGTTATAATCAGTCTGATTTTATCGTAAATAGTCGTTATCGTCACAAGTAATCCATCATAAATGCTTATTTTTTTTATCGTACTAGTTGGACTAATGGCATATAAATATTTTGGAACTACACTAAAAAATATAATTAATATTTCATAATAGATTATTTAATAGAAAGTTTGTGAAAAAAGAAAACATTCATGTCCATAACCAGTCCCTTACCTTATACGATAAGTTCGCATTAATGAAGGTTTGTCCGCCTTGAAACAAGTCGCGCGTGGCCCAAAATGGCGTCTTCTTTCCTGGGTCCAGTAGAGACCCAAAGTTTCTGTCCAGTTCGCCACTATATATCAATGGGCCTTATAAGTTAAGGCCCATTCATATACCCAAGGGAAAGACATGTGCCTAAGTTGTCCAGCATTGAACAGAAATTGTGAAGCTTAAGATAGTTCGAGTGTCAAGTTATAGTGGGCCCCATCCTATATTCCATCCAATATTTGCAAGGATGAATCTATCCAACACTTGCTGGATAGCTGCATAAAGAGAATTGTGTAACACAACACAATAAAATAACATTGAATTGCTCCAGTCAAGGGAGCTCCTTCAAGGAAATGAGAGGTAAAGATAAAATGAGAGAGAGACAAAGAAATTTCTATATCATTCCAGATTCATTTCTTACACTATCCAGTTGAATATGTATATACTCTCATGACGACTTTACGGAAAGCCAAGAAAAGGCCATGGGCCTTTTGAGTTCAAACTAACAACAATTAAACATAAGTGAGAATATAAGCAATTGGGCTTAACTAACACCACCCTAGCCCATATTAAGAAATACAATAAAACTAAGCAAAAGACATTAGCTATCCAAGCCCATAGAAGCCACTGAGCCCAACCCTCTAATTCTTTATTGCCCCAAACCAAAGCCCACAAAGACTTCAGTCCATCCTTCCTTGTAGATATATTGACGACGTGTGACAAATCATTTCCTTTCAAAACACCTTGTTCACAAAGTGCGAGTTGACTGCCATGCTTCATTGGTAACTGGAAATTATTAACTTCCAGCTCATCATCAGTGATCCAACTAAAATTTCCATCTTCTACACCATTTACTGCAACGCCCATACAAATAGCATTGAAGGAAACAACGTATTGGAAGGACATTTGGTCAAAATGGAGTAGGACTTTTGCCTTAAATTCCATAGCAACAGCAGAGTTGTCCCCAACTTTCTCCAATGCTTTGATTTCTAATGTCTCTTAGTTGATTACAATTTGCTTCATTCCTTGTCTAAGCAAACTATAGGCAAAGCCAATATTGATTGCAGTCTCAATTTTATCTCCAGTCAAAACCCATATTTAGATTTCAGCTTGTGCAAGCTAGTAAATACATTCAGGAGCCCCATTTTGATGTTTGTCTTCAATCTTGTGAGGCACCAAGAGCCTATGGGCAATAAGGAGAAAGCTTATGATAGAACCAGATTCTCCATATTTTACAATGGACCAAAAGTCACTTGAACCACCACATCCAGCCTTCACAAACATTTCCACAAACAACTGAAGCGCAAGGTGAAAGGCCTCTTCCATGTGGGGAATGAAGGCAAGATCAGATCCTTCAAGATCATTAGTTCCTCCAAAAAAAAATTCAACACGGCAATTTGATGAAAAATATTCGAAACTCCTAAATGATTTTGATGAAATAACAAAGTTGGCAAGTAATAGCATCTCATCAAGATGAAGAGCAGCTTTTTGAGAACTAACATGAATAACAACCTCATGCTTGCATATTAATATTGTAAATAGAACACCTGGATCGGCAACATCTTGCATTATAGCACCATAAATTAGCTGTCGTTGTCCAACACCCAGTTTTTTCTCTCTCCACTTTTGCTTAATGGTATTGCTAAGAACTTTTGCCTGTGTTGTGGTCTCGCGGTCCCGCAAATAAGCAGGAACAACTCCTTCATGGACATCATCATGCACCTTGCGACTGGTGGATGATTCCTCATGCATGGCTAGTGTCTTCTTCATCAAAGCCTTTTCTGCGAACATCTTGCACTTAATAACCAGAGCCTTCTGGGCATATTTAGAGCCCTTGTGGTCTTCATGAGCCTCCTTCTTGCACTTGCGCTCGAAGTGGTCGAGGCGGAAGCCATGTCTCTTCCTATGAAGCTCTATGTAATCTCTTTGCGGCATAGTGACGAGGAATTTTGAGACTCAGCCATCTTTCTTAAACTGTACACTGCGGCTCCCAAACCTTCAGAACATATTTTTTTGTTCATCTCTTCGAGTTTCAGCCGACAAATTACCAATATACACAGACATTTGAGAAGTTTTGCATTCCCAAAAAATGAGCTTGATGCAGTCTGGGTATTCCTTCAATATATCTGGATATGAATGACACGGGTGGGTTGTGTACCTGGAAATCAATATCTTCTTGTTACCCACATCACTCAAATTAGCAGCCTGGATTGAAGCACCATAGGTAATAGCCTCATTAGGATTGCAGGAATTCTTTAACGGGAAGGACCGATCCCACGGCTGCATTTCGTCAAAAACCTAGAAGGCTTGTTTTCCATATTCTTCTCGATTGGAGTTAGAGGAGCTTTGACCTTCATCCTCATTTGGGTTTGGTAGTTGGTTGTCAGGAAAATGAATGGGTCTAAGTGATCGGAGGAGTTTTAGAGCTTCAGTTGGTTTTGGTTTTTAAAGAGGTTGGTCAAGATTGATTTGGCATTGTGCTCAATTTCCCCTAGGTTTTTGACCTCATCATCCCCTTTAGAAATGCCACGAGCACAGGCCAACAATAAGTGAACCCTTGCTCATGTAGTGTAGATTCTTGAAGACCATTTCTTACAATATTGAGATCTAGGTTGCAGTCCACAGGGTCTAGCGCTTCTTCAATTGCACTTTCTCTAAGTTGTTCGGAGAACCATAAGGCTACTACCGCCGTGTGTGCCTCTTCCAACTCACAGTCGTTATCTCTGACTTCGTTCTCGAGCCGATTAAGCTCAACCTTGACCAGATCTGACCCGTAAAGCATGTTACAGAACTCATTAGTGTTGAGGTTGGGTCTCACCGACGCTCTCTGTGACGAGTTCTCCCCTTCCTTAAACGTCACTGACGCGTGAGTGTATTTCAGCTCAGTACTATCATTACTAGCGAACGACGTCGTCGCCACCATCTCAAGAGCCAACACTCCTACTTCAAACACCTCTGCCATTCTAGCCGATCTGACCAACTTCACGTTTCTGGCGGTTTCAACCATAGAGATTTCCACCGTAAGTGTATGTTCATCTTTTTCCTGCATTGCACATTTTTTGTGGTCCAGATAGTTCGAGTTTTCATTCAAACTGCTCTTAAATTCTCTTATTTGCTGCAGGATTCGATCTTGAGTCTGTAGCGATTGTTCTACCATCTCCCTGATTTTTAGCAGAGACGCAATAATTTCTTTCATGTTGATAGCACAAAGATCAATGTCTCTCTAATATCAATTGTAACACACCTGAAGGACTAAAATAAAATAACATTGAATTGCTCTCGTTGAGGAGAGCTCCTCCGAGGAAATGAGAGGGAAAATGAGAGAGAATAGGAGAGACAAAAAAGTTTCTATATCATTCCAGATTCATCCTTTACACTATCTAGTTGAGTATATATATATATATACTTCCATGACGACTTTACGGAAAGCCAAGAAAAGGCTATGGGCCTTTTAAGTTCAAACTAACAACAATTAAACATAAGTGAGAATATAAGCAATTGGGCTTAACTAACACCACCCTAGCCCATATTAAGAAATACAATAAAACTAAACAAAACACATTTGCTATCCAAGCCCATAGAAGCCATTGAGCCCAACCCTCTAATTCTTTATTACCCCAAACCAAAGCCCCACAAAGACTTCAGTCCATCCTTCCTTGTAGATATACCGACGACGTGTGACAAATTGCTAACAGCAAGTATCGACTCGAGTAAAAAATAATTATGATCATTTGCTGAAAAGTGCAACTAATTCGATCAGTTCAAGATGGCATCAAAATCTAATAGGCAAATCTTGAATCTTCCCATTTTGCCAAGGAAAGTGATTAACAGATGAAGAAGTTCATTACTTTCCATTCCGATGGAGCATAAAATAATAACTAAACTAGGCTGGATTTCAGGTTATGCCCCTGAAGAAGAAGGATTGGAATTCATCATGATAGTTGCAGAATAAGACTACTGTTACGACCTTATTTTGAGATAAATATGGGCTGATGTTTTTGCTTAGTCAGGTTTCATTTTGGTCATGAGTTGGACAAAACATTAATTGAGAAAGAGCCTGGAGGCCTCTGAGTAGTTGCTCCAATTCCCAAGCTAGGCTGATTCTTAAAGCTGAGATCCGATCGATATTGCGCGCTTGTCTTGTTTCAAAGCACCTTGCATATATATAGGGAATGGGGAATCATTGTTCTTAAGCATTGTAATTGGCACCTGGCCTGAGGGATCCTTAGTACTTAAAACAAGTACTACATATACGAATGGAAGTGATATGTGGCATGCAACCTGCTCTATCTGCCTGAGGCTGTTGAAATCCAGAAGAAAGTTGCTGGAAATCATTCTGGTTCATGAGCATCGATCATAAGGTTAGATTCAATGTGAAATACAAGTTCACAATAAAATACAAGTTGAATACAATATATATGCATCCCATGCATTTAATGCTACCTGTAAAGGTTTTAGACATTAATGATGTAATACATATATATATATATATATATATATATATTTATCTATTTATATATTTCAAGCCGTGTTCCAAATTGGACAAAAGATTGACTAAGGATGATCTTACATATATTACTCAAGTGGTTACATATATTACGGGGTGACCGGACGTAGTGGCTAACACCTGGATTGTTGCTATTGAGTGGCCGAATTCAACGTTTGGAAAAGTTTTACGCTCGACAGTTTGCAGGAGTGTCATGCATGTGCCTTTTCATTAAACAAGACGGATATAATTAAGTTGTAAAAGTGAGAGTATTGTGACGTGTATTCATAATTTTACATATAATATTATATTGTATACATATAGAGTAAAGGAAACATTTTATCATTTTTTTTAAATTAAATTTTAAATTTTATAATTTTTAACGTATCAATAATATATTATACAAATAAAAGTTATAAAAATAAATAACTTTTTTCAAAATGAAAGTGAAAATTAGTTTAAAAAAAAAAAGTTGCACATGGTGGACAAATCTTAATTAGTACAAAGCGATCAAAATTCTCGAGTGACTCGAAATAATAAAATGAATATCCGTCAGCACAGATCTATGTGAACGCAAGCCACTGGAACGCACCGCACATGCTTAGTTGCTTCCTCTACCCTTTAATTTAGTTGATAAACCCATCGGCCATCGCTTAAAATACTTTGCGCAAGAAAACAAACAGCAGACAGAGAGAGAGAGAGAGAGAGAGAGCAAACCCCCGCTAAACTTGGTGTGCGCTGTTTCTAAATATAGCTTTGAGCTGAGGCTGAGCCCCGCCTGATGAGAGCCCCTCGTCTTCCTCCTCTGGATCACTCACAGATTCCTCACATTCACTAAGCAAATCACTTCTGACGTAGATCCATCTTCCAGATATTCCTACCCCATACATTCTGTTAGTGTTGGATTTATACAGACTCGTATGTCTCGAGCTCCGAACTACGAGTTCCAGGAATGGTGGAACAAGCAGAGAGACAAGGACCTGGAGCTCCTTCCCCAACCTTCCTCTGACATTCCTCTTAATTCCACTTCTTTTCTTTCCGTCCAGATCAGCTCCGATCCGACGGTCGACAAGGGCCGCGCTCGTAGCGCTCGCCAGCTTTCCTGGCTCTGCCTCTTGAGGTTCCAGCATATCGCCGCCTCCATCGCCTCCCTCACCACCGCCTTCCTTTCCCTTATCCGTACTGCCAACCGTCGGATCTCCTCCCGGACTCTGCCGCCGACTCGTCCTCCTCGCGTCTCTACCGCGCGATCAAGGCGTTCTTGGTCGTGGTTCTGCTCTTGTTGTCCATCGAACTCGTCGCTTACTTCAAAGGATGGCATTTCAGGCCGCCTCCGTGGCGTCCGCCACCGAGGTGTTGGGAATGGTAGGGTTCGTGTACGCCAATTGGCTGGACATTCGCGCCAATTACTTGGCTCCGCCGCTGCAGAGCTTAACCAATGTATGCATCGTGCTGTTTCTGATTCAGTCGGTGGACCGCATCGCCTTGATTCTCGGATGTTTCTGGATCAAATTCCGGAGATTGAAGCCCGTGGCACTGATGGAATATGCCGCTGATGCGGAGAATGCAAATGCCGATTATTATCCGATGGTATTGGTGCAAATCCCAATGTGCAATGAGAGGGAGGTAAGAACATGTAGGTTCCAAGTCCCTTTTAACACTGTTTTTGTAAATTGAACTGAAATTATTGTATTGTTGCACTTGAATTCCATAGTTAAGCTACACGTTGGATACTGATACTTCTGTTGACTTGATAAGTTGTTCATCAACGCGTCACTGGTAAGCGACAAGTCGCTCATATATATTTGATGCTAGTTGTTTTGAGCTTGTTAAAAATGTTTGATAGATTGGCGGTTGTTTTCTCTTGATATTGAAGTGACTTCTCTTTGGGCATTACTTGAAATTGTTGAACGCTTTGTGTTCGATGAGTTTTCAATTCAAGTTGAAGTTCTGATATGGTCTGGTCTGTGAATTTGTGTTTCCGGGGACAATTAGGAGTGTAATTTTAGTATACCTCAATGTTTAATGTTGGTTTCTCTTCAGGATGACCTTTTTCGTAGTTCAAAATATTATTTACCAATTGCAGTAGTAGTGCAATTGTCGTGGTAATATGAAAGCTTGTTGCCTATTCATCTTCACTATGGAATTCTCTGCCTGATGTCATTTCTTCTAGGATGTTGTATAGCAGTTTGTGTAATTATTTGCAGTTACTTGGAATTAACATTAGTGTTGAGGGAAAAATTAGTTGATTGGCATATTCTTGTGAAAACCTGTATAAAATTGAGTTGTAACAAATGTTGAAGCAGTGTAATATGAAAAAGATTGAAGTGTGCTCAACATGGCTCTACTGGCGCTCGACTAGCGCTCGAGCGGGACCTTCCAGAGAGGTTCGCTCGACGTGTGCTCGACTCAGCGTTTGAGCAGAACCCATACAAAGTGGTTCGCTCGATGTGCGCTCGACGCAGCGCTCGAGCGGAACCATACAGAGAGGTTCGCTCAAGGTGCCCTCGACGTGGCGCTCGAGCAGAACCCATCCAGAGTGGTTCGCTCAAAGTGCGCTCGACGTGGCGCTCGAGCAGAACTTATTTAGAGAGGTTCGCTCGATGTGCGCTCGACATCTTGCTCGAGCGGTTTCAGAAGACAATGTGCGCTCGACCTTCGCTCGATACCTCGCTCGAGCCAATGTTCAAGACAACCTAAAATTCATGATTTTGAGCGCCGTGTCTTGCTGGGACTATAAATAGAACAGGTTATTTCTGTTCTTTGGTGTGGAGAAACAGAGCAAAAACCCTAGTTGCCTCAAGAGCCATAGAGAGAAGCTTTTCCACATTGTTGAATCTCTCTTGGACAAACACATTTCCACCACACCACACTCAAGATCAAATCTTATTCAAAGTCCATTGAAGTGGACATTTTGTTTGGCCGGAAGGTTTCCGAAGCTGCTAAGATCGAGAGGTTCTCGAGGGATGCTATAGAAAGATCGGAGTTCTGACACTACATGCGTGTAGAGATCGAGTGGGTCACTCGTGATGTTGCAAGCCAAGTTTAGGAACTACAAAAGTTTTGTGAGTGTCTCTATATTGGTTGTAACAAACTTTTTCTATAGTGGATTTTAGGTGGTGGCTTACACCCGGAGTGGTTTTAGAATTTGAATACGTTCTTCAAATAAGTTTCCACTTCGTGACCAAATCTCTGTGTTGATTATTTGTATGATTTGTGTCATCTTTTAATTGCTTCTTGTCATTAAATTTTATTTGATTAGAAAATTTGAACTGCACCTATTCACCCCCCCTCTAGGTGTTGTATGGGATAGAACCACTGCTTTTTCAATTAGGTTGTGATGCATATGGAAATTGAGAACTGTAGTTGCTAGGTAGACAGACATCCATATTGCTGCCTGGTAGTTGGTTGCTTATATTTAGTTTTGTAGTGCGCTCCTTCAGCATCTTTTTGGACATGACGTGCTTAATCACTCATTATTAAATCTTGCATGCTTGTATGTTGTTTTGTTTTCTTTCCCTTTTTCTCAGTAGTTGTTAACACCTACTGTGCTGTGCTGTTCTGTGCTTGGGTGCCAAACAGGTTTACCAACAATCTATTGCAGCAGTTTGTATCCAGGACTGGCCAAAGGAGAGAATGCTTGTACAGGTTTTAGATGATTCTGATGACTTAGATGTGCAACTCCTTATCAAGGCAGAAGTACAGAAATGGCAACAAAGGGGTGTTCGCATATTATATAGACATCGTCTGATTCGCACTGGCTATAAGGCTGGGAATCTCAAATCTGCAATGAGCTGTGATTATGTAAAAGATTATGAGTTTGTGGCAATCTTTGATGCAGATTTTCAACCAGGACCCGACTTCTTGAAGAAAACCATTCCTTATTTTAAGGTAATCTTGCAATCATTATCTTCTCTATTAAGGACTCTATTCGATTCAGCATGCTTAAAAGCTTGTGTTGATTGAAAGCACTCTTAGTAGAAAAGATCTTGTTTAGATTGCCAGCTTATATATTTGTTTACGTCTCCAATGCATATGTTTTACACGTGCACATTTAAGCACAAACAAATTCAAGTGGTATTTATTAATTTACTTATGAGTTACACCTATCTTCGGTGACTTCACTTTTTTTTCTTATGAGGGGAATAAGTACCATTTAAATGAGAGAAAAATCATCTACCTCTCGCATGACAGCCAATAATCTTGTAGTTCTATGAACGTATTCATATAGCCACTTCCTGCAGCTATTTCTAGCTTAGTGTATCTGCAACCTGGTTGTGCCCTTAGGCTAGTATCCAAGCTTCATATTCTTGTAGCAACTCCCAATATCTTTCTTGCTCAGAACTTGTGTTTTTCCTTTCCTCAAACCCACGACCTTGATAATCTATGGACTTTGTTGGTGCTTTTGTTTTAATAAAGAAAAAAATGTTTGGATTTTTCTGCAGACATAGGTGATGTACAAATTTTTGATTATATGACTACAAATTTTTGTGTACTTTTTTTGTGAAGGGGAATGATGATCTGGCATTGGTCCAGACAAGGTGGTCATTTGTGAACAAGGATGAGAACTTGCTTACAAGATTGCAGAACATAAACTTATCATTTCACTTTGAGGTTGAACAACAGGTCAATGGCATGTTTATAAACTTCTTTGGGTTTAATGGAACTGCTGGTGTTTGGAGAATTAAAGCTCTTGAAGAATGTGGTGGCTGGTTGGAACGAACAACTGTTGAGGACATGGACATTGCTGTTCGTGCTCATCTTTGTGGTTGGAAATTCATATATCTGAATGATGTTAAGGTGTGACGAATTGCCATGAACAAAGAATTTTACACTTCGTGAGATGATCAATAAACTTACTCCTACTTTTGCAGTGCCTTTGTGAGCTCCCAGAATCCTATGAAGCATATAAGAAACAGCAACATCGATGGCATTCAGGTCCAATGCAGCTGTTCCGTTTGTGCTTTGTTGACATACTCCGCTCAAAGGTATGGAACTTTCATCTGTTTATGATGTAATTCGCATTATATCACATATAGCAGTTATCAGAAAGAATTGAATATGATGAAAGTGTAGCAACCTTGATTATCCGTAAATTCAGAAGGTATTAAATTCAATCTTAAGGTATTGAGGAAACAAAGGATTATGTGATTGACTAATTGTAGCTCTCTCCTATAACAAACTAGGAAAGTTCCATTTAGACTTTCAAACATAAAGATGAACCGATGAACAAACAAAATGATTCCAGTATCCTTGTAACTCAAATTAAGTTGCTTATTTCATCATTGCGTGGCTTTGATTTTGGAAATGAAGTACTACAGCTTCCAGTTTGTTATGTCTCATGTTAATGTTAGTTGCTTTCATATTCCAGGTGAGTTTGGCCAAGAAAGCCAATTTGATATTTCTTTTCTTCCTCCTACGGAAGCTTATCCTGCCATTTTATTCATTCACTCTCTTCTGCATCATTCTTCCCATGACAATGTTCATGCCAGAAGCTCATCTACCAGCTTGGGTTGTTTGTTATGTTCCCGGAATCATGTCTATCTTAAACATCCTTCCTGCACCACGGTCATTCCCATTTATAGTTCCTTACCTGCTTTTTGAGAACACAATGTCCGTGACCAAGTTTAATGCCATGATATCTGGATTGTTTCGGTTTGGTAGTTCTTATGAGTGGATAGTGACAAAGAAATTGGGAAGATCATCAGAGACAGACCTAGTTGCCTTTGAGAAGGAATCTGATCCACTAATGGAAAATATCAGTCTTCCCAGGTCGTCCTCGGATTCAGGCCTGGAAGAGCTGAACAAACTAGAGATGTCAAAGAAAACTGGGAAAAGTAGAAGAAACCGTTTGTATAGGAAGGAACTGGCACTCGCATTCATTTTGTTAACTGCCTCGGTGAGAAGCTTGTTGTCTGCCCAAGGAATTCATTTCTATTTTCTATTATTCCAAGGATTCAGTTTCTTAGTTGTTGGTCTGGACCTGATAGGAGAGCAGGTGAGTTGACCTGTAGGGTTTTTTTTTTTTAGCAATCTTGGAAAATGATTTCCCAGGATTTGAACTGGGGATTTAGTTCACCCTTAGTGGAGCCGATGTGCCGACCAAGCATTAGCAGTTCATACCTGCTATCTGGGGTTTTGCAGATACGAATTGAAGCGATTTCATCATGCTTGGCACATATTTGTAGTCTTTACATTTATCAGTTGTGTAAAGGGATATTGTATCATTGTTGTTGCCTTTGTGGCATTCCTCAACGTAAAGTTGTACTAAGGTTTTAAAGGGATATGACCCTCAAAATAGTGCAGGGGCAAGAATTCTTAATTCCAACCTGTTTGGAATGGCTACCGTGTAAGTCAGGAATTGTTAAGAGTATATTACATTCTTTATGTTGTGTTATCTTCGGATTGTGTAAGATCAGATATATTTTAATCACATTTCGTTGGAATGAAATCAATATTTCTCGAACTTGTATTATGCTCTATTTCAGTTTTGTACAGATCGTATTACATCTTAGGAAATTATTCTTTTGGCACGATAAAGAATTGGCCTTGAACGCTTTTAACTTTTAGAAAAAACCTATGGCCCGATACATCTATGCCCCCTCGATTTTGAATTTTTGATATAGAGAAAATGCTACAAACCTACAAATTGATATAATTTTAATAAAAATAATCTTACAATCTAACATATTGTATAAATTTAAGCCCATTTGCAAAACCTTTCGAACGGATTTTGCAAGGAATAGCCATAAGTACACTATAGGAATCTCGGTGCTAGGTGAAGCCGAAACAGCTTCCTTCTTGCATTTCATGGCTTGTTTCCTTTTTTTAACATATTAATTTTCTGCTTATATTGTGTTTTTTTCCCCTTGTACAGAAGTAAAACAATATATCTCCACGAAAACAGAAAATTATAATTATAATACCTTATAAAAAAATCGTAATTTAACTTAAATTTGGAAAGTATGAGCTTTGTTTTTTTATTTTTTATTTTTTTAAAATTTTTTTGTGGATATAACACTCGTATGAATATTGCCCCTTTCAAGCATCTACTTCCAGTTAGTTGTGCTCATAACAAAATGTCTACCCAACAAACCAGACAGCCATGTGGAAAGACGTCAAGTAGACAACCACCAACCTCTTTAAAACTACCTTCTATTTTAATTTGGGCTTCAGGGGTACGTAATATAGACACCACAGCATTCCCCTGCCTGGCTTTTAACAAACAAAGATATGACCCCTTCATATTATATAAGAACATCAATACCATTACCATCATATAGTGGAAACACCAGTTCATTTCAAATTTCTTCTGAAATAAGATTTTTATGTCAATAATCACCAGCATAGAAAATCCATTTGAAATTCTCAAAATGCCAATAGCAAGAAGTCCCCATACTAAAGAAAACAAAGGGCAACAGGACCCTGAAAAGGTTCATGTTCATAATTTACTCTTTCTCGTCACATATGGAAGTTAGAGGTGCATGTTCAGCCCGCTCATGCATTGCTGTCTATATTCATAGGCTCAGTTTCCTTAGCTTCTGTTTTCTGCAAATCAAAGCCGAGACAGGTTTAAGCATCACGGCAGCAATTATAAAATATACTCATCACAACCAGTCACAAGAATCGTAGGATTCACTTACTTTTGTTTCATGAGATCCCAACTTATTCAGCTTCGAGAACATGTTGCCATAAAACTTTGCCTCTCTTTTATTATATTCTTTCATCTTCTCCTTCAAGGTCTTGTACTCTAACTTCACATCCCTGTTTCAGCATATAACAAAAGCAACATATTAACGGGATGAAAATAATTTTGTACTCTTTTATGCTCTTGTGTGTATCTGAGTCTATAGCAATCAGGTGCGCATTGCATAAAAATTATGAATGAGACCTGGAGTAATTTTTCCATTTTGAGGAATAAAAGAATAAAAGTCTATATTTAGAACATACCTATTATCAGGGTCAATTTCAAGAGCTTTCTTGATGTCCAACTCGGCCAAATCCAGGTCAGCCTGTCGAATATACGCCTGAGCCCTTCTGTAGAGAGCCTTAACATTTCTACTCTCAAGTTCTAACACCTACACATTCACCACCAATTAAGTTATAAAGGAATACAGCCTAAATGACAACCGCAAAGCCAAAGACCTCGAACTAAGGCTAGTAACCTTGGTGCATAATTTTTCAACTTCCTTGTATTCGTTTAACTTCAACTTGCAAGCCGCATTGTTCAGATTGCAGGCAACCTTCACCGCCTTGGCTTGTTTTTTCTCCTCCTCACTGAAGGAAGAATCATACTCGATATACTTGACAGCCTGTTCACACGAAAGATTGTTCAAGTCAAAGACAAACACACCCAACAACCCTTTGACATTTTCCACGTTCTATTTACCTTACTCTTTTTTTTGGGGTCAAGATAATTTCATTACTAAATGAAAGAAAAATGCATCAGAAGGAATGTTTTCTATTTCCTTTTTGTTACCTTCTCATATCTCTTGGAAGCTTTTGCAAATTTACCAGCCTTGAACAGTAGATTTCCTTCTTCCTTCTTTTTACCAGCGGCTTCAATTTTTTCTTGTGTGTTCATATCCCATGATTCCTTCTCCTGAAAGAAGCCATTAATAAAAATAAAAATAAAAAATCAGCTCAACACCCACAAATTTTGATAAAACTTTATCCCAAAGAGTTGCCATATCCATACAATAAATTCAAGCCCAGACTCTGAACTAACCTTGACGAAAGATACCAGCTCAACCTCATAGTAAACAATAGAGTTGGGAGGAACCACGGCCAATTCCTGCTGAGACTGAGAGGATCCAAATGCATATTCTGGTGCAACAGTCAACAAGGCTATTTCACCCTTCTTCATTGTCATCACAGCTCTATCAAGCCCCTCAATAACTTGCTCTGCCCGACAAGTCCAGTCCACTATTTAGTCCATACATAGCAAAAGTGAACAAAGTCCAACTAAGGGTTCAGTATTTACCATCATCTGTCTTGAACTCAAACAGCTCTTCTCCATCATCATGGCCTTTCTTCAAAAATACTGTACCATCTTGCAATTTACCAATCAATTTCACTGCAAGATGAAAAACAGTGGAACCTGTCAGGACTGGACGTACAACTTTGCGTAAAGATTCAAATTAACTTCTGAAAAACCCAAATTTACCTTTAACAACAGCTCCATCATTTGGACGCTCATATCCCTCTCCTTCCTTCAAAATTTTCTTAATAACCTTCTTGTCCTCGGTAATTTCTGATACAGTCTTCCATGATACCAACTCTAGAGTTATCTGCAGTGTTGCATTTGGTGGCACTGCACCTTCACCACCAGAAGCTGGCTTACCCTTTTCACCAAATGCATCTGAAACCAACATCCAACAAAATTAGAAAATCGCACTCAATAATTGGCTTCAACAGAACATCTTCAAGAAAACAACTTACATTGTGGCTTCACTGTGAGAAGCACCTTTTCCCCCTTTTTCATTGTTTTAACAGCCTTAGACAATGCAGGGCAGAAATGACCTGGTCATAGGAGGGAATTGAGTTAGGCAAATCCATCATGTACCTCAGAGTGGCATTGTTTAATAAAAATAGGAGAACGCACCCTCTTGGACAGTGAATTCGAGTCCATCTGACTTTGCAATGAGTGTTCCATCCTCAAGAAGAGCTTCATACTTAACTGCATTAATAAAAAGAGGGTATTAAGGGGTTATCAGGTACAATTATATTATTAAAACAGCACAACAATGCAAATAATCATTATAAAAGGCACAGAAAAGTTAGAAAAGTATCAACATACCAAACACTTCATCAAGGTCCTTCGGATTCTCCCATTTCTCTCCTTCCGTGAGAATTTTCTTAAATATCCCACCGTCCTTACATACGTCCTTGACACTAGTCCAAGATAGCAATTCAACATCGAATTGCAAGGTTGCATTAGGAGGAATGGTGGGAGGAGAACCACGCTCGCCATAAGCTAGCTCGGGAGGAATTGTGAAAATGGCATTTTCACCTTTCTTCATGGTTTTGATACCTTGGTCCCATCCTTTAATAACTTCTCCTGCAACCACACAAAAGAGCATGTCAGACAAATGGTGGTTCACCTCAATCTTCGTAGGCAACAAAGTAAGCTGTAAATTCAAACTAAAAGCTTGTTTGAAATAGTTTTCCTAAAAGTGGAAAGAAATAAATTAAGATAAGAAAAGGACGCTGATCCCAGAATTTTCAATCACAAAATGGTAGGACTGCTAGGAACAAAATATTAAGCAGAACCTGTATGTTTCAGCCCAGCCTACGTAAAACCAAAATCAACTAGTATATCAAACATCGAGGTTTTGTACACCTCTACTTCATACAATCCTACCAGCATTCACCACATCGTTTCCCGAAACTCATAAAACCAACTCTTCTATACAAGATTTTTTGTTGGGCAAACGAGACCCAAAACTTTACCGTCTTGTGCAAGTATATTGGGGTCGTTATTAGCAATTGTTATTCATACTCATTTTCGGGTTTCGATACTGCAGATCCGTGTGGGATTCATTCGTCAACCGTTGCTTAGAAGTTAATACATCAGCAACTTGCATGAAAAATCCAGAAATAGACGTTGAAAGATCGTTATTGATGCACTGTTTTGACCCCTTATGGTCGATCAACTTTCAGAGCGCATGAATCAGAATCCATAACCTGTGTAAAAAGAATAACTAAAAATCTACTGCAACATAAGTCACTCCTGGTGCCTGTCCCTGGTGAGGAAACTCAAGCTTACAAACAACCCAACGCAGACAGCTTGGAATAACTCAAGACCTAAAGTAAGCCTTGCCCCCTTTTTCAACGTCTCGGGATTCCTAGGACTGTAGGACATATCATCAAATGCCACCCAGAAATGTTCCAAACACATTGAAAATCCTTCAAAGAAAAATGCGGTTCTTATAGTTCTTAGATAAGTAACAATTTGAAACAGACATTCAGAGAATACAGTTCCCGATTGGGTGCCTTAAAACTTATCATTCTTTAAATAAAATATACTAACTTAAGTCATTTAGCTCCGCAGAGGTTCCCTACTTCATCGATAACCACAATGTCGCATAAAGCAGACCAAATCAAGTCATTATAAGCAAACCTCAAAATAACATCGAAAATCCAGCAAAAATAGCTCACCTTGTCCGAGAGTGAACTTGAACGACGTCCCCCTATCGCGGCTCGAATCGAACTTAGTGCCATCAAGCAGAGTTCCAGTATAATGCACTGCACGAACAATAAATAAAAAATGAGATATAAAAAATTTTAAAAAATCAATAGGAAAGAAGGAAAGAGAGTAAAAGAAAGAGAATAGTACCTTCGACCTCGTCGCCGCTATCGGGAGTTTCCCAGGCCTGACCTTCCTTGAGAAGCTTCTTCTTCAAGCCCTGCGTGCCGATCTCCTTCTCCTCACCGACCTTGAGAACGGGGCTGTCTTCGGGGAGATCGAGGTCATCGTTGATCATATCGTCGGCGGGGGGCATGTCGAAATCCTCATCCATCACTCTACCCTGTCGAAGAAGGAACAAGAAATAATCGAATGCGAGAGCAGCCGCCGAGGGGGGGGGGGGGGGGGGGGGGGGGGGGGGGGGGGGGGGGGGGGCTGGGGCTTAAGTTAGAGTGCGAGAGAATTCGAGAGTGAAAGAGAGTGCGAGCTGAGGAGGCTGGAAGAATCGAGACGAGATGCTGGGGATTTTATGGCGTGGAAACTAGGGGAAGGTGGGGGAGTTGTGTTCTAGAGTGTTCGAAAAAGGGTTTAAGCGTAAGGGAGTGAGAGCAATGGATGAAGGGCCGGGATGGTTCCAGAGAGTGTTGGTGCGAGAGATGTAGATCAAATTATTATTACTATTTAATAGTAAATAATAAGAGAAATGATAAGAGAAAAAAAAAAATGTACATAGGTTTACCGAGCATTTGCACCATAGGTGTATTTTTATTTTTTATTTTTTTTAAATGTTAAAAAATGTATTGAATTGGTTTTTTTTTCTATTTTTTTAAATATAAAGAAAAATGTTTCTTAATGTTTAAGGAAAAAAAAAAATGAGAACTGCTAGCGGGCTATCGTTGGGTGTCTACTAGTGTATTTAAATTATTTTTTTTTGTTTCCTTCTTTTTTTAACATCTTTAATCATTAAAAACTATATATATATAATTTTCTTAATAATTATTTTCTCAACTATTAAATACAAATAAATAAAATTAAAATAATTAAACAATAAGGTTATATTTGGATGTTGAGTTAAAATCAGTTGAGTTGAATTCTTTATAAATAGTAATGAGTTGAGTAGTGGATGGAGAATTATGTGGGGCCCATCTGAATTGAGTTTAAAGTGTGTTTGGATATTAAGATGAGTTTAGTATTTTTTATGAGAAATTAAAAAAGATTATGGGTCCATGTATAAAGATATTTTAAATTGAAAAAAATTGTAAGTTCTACATGTAAGAAGATTTTGAATTAAGATGGGTTTAGTAATTTGAAAGTTGAGTATTTAGATGTTAGATTCAGTTTAAAATTAGACTGAATTCAGTTGAACTCAATTAAATTTAAAAATCAAACGCAACCAAACTTTAAGGGTGAGTTTGGATCCAAACTCATTTCAATTTATCTCAACTCATCATTATAACTTTTTTAAATCTCAACACAAAATATTATAAACAATTTAACTTTAAGGCTGTGTTTGGTTATTAAACTGAATTGAGTTGAGTTGAATTGAGATGATAAAATATTGTTAAAATATTATTTTTTAATATTATTAATATTTTAAAATTTAAAAAAATTGAATTATTTATTATATTTTATGTTAAAATTTTAAAAAATTACAATAATAAATTAAAATAAATTAAGTTGGATTTGGTAAGCGAACGTATCCTAAGAGACTCCCCTAATATTTTGAAAAAAAATAAACGATAGATCATCCTATCATCGTCTTCATACAATAATCCCATAATAATATTTTTTTTTTTATTTCTTAGCCTCGATTCGCGTGACGAAAGCTTGGGAAGTGTACGTAATGCGGCGGTGACCACCGACTGGGGGGTTTTCTTTTGCGTGTAATGTGAGCATAGAACAGTGAATTTCTTTCACGTCAATTTTTTTGCCAATTTTTTTTTTTTTTTTTTAAATAATATCTCGAATCACAGACTACATTGGTAAAGCTCAGAAATGTTCCGGTGGGATTCTCATTTTCACACTCGCAAATAGTATTTCAACATTTATGAGGTGTCTTTGTTTTTAAATCGGAAAAGTCTTCACCCAAGCACGACTCGGGCCTGTCCGCGGACGACATCCGATATGGAGAGAAATTCACTATTTTATTTATTTCAAAATGGTGCGTTTCAAAACTTCTGAAAACAGTGTGTTTTAGATTGGGTTGATCTTGTTTCTCTCCTCCTGCTCAACGTCTCTTTACGAACCCGAGCCCTGATGTTACTCTGCCCCTGCTCGACTTCATCCCTCTTCATCGCACCACACTCTCTATTCGGTTTCTCTCCTCCCAGGCACTCTCCCTGTGCGAATCGAGCCTTGGTTCCCAACCCTAGTTTCTCTCTCTGTGCGAATCGATCCTTGGTTCCCAACCCTTGGTTTCTTTCCTCCCAAGTATCCAATGGTTATTCTACTTTTTTTCTTTTCAGAAACTTTTGGTCTTTGATTGTTTTCTATGGCCTATTAGCGTTGTATTAAAGTTAGTGTTGCTTTGGAAATGTGTAGACATGCAGCCTTTAAGTTCATGCTTAAGCTATGGTTGATGTTTTTGATAGATTAATGATTCTTTTTCTATTCTAGGCACCTAAGTTTTCTGTATCAATGATAAAAGTATCAAAGAGATGCATGATCCTGATGTAGGGTTTTTTTTGTATAGATAAGAAGATATTGAGTTTGTATTAATTTAAGAGTATAAATTTATGATTTCTAATTATGCTGAGACTGGTTTTGTTTGATATTCTCTCCTTTCATTGCGCAAGCATAGCCCAAGCGATCAAGGATGAGAGGAACAAATCCTAGTTACATCACTAAGTAGCTCCTGAATTTCTTGTGAATTGTGATTAATATTAGCCAATGTGGAAGTCCAAATATGTTTTTGCTACAAATTTTGGTACCATTGGGCTTTAGATAATAACCCATTTATAGCATCAACAAACTCTTGGAATGATAGTTTTTCAGTAATATGGAACATGAGCTTATATCAGTAAAAATACCTGCAAAGATGTTCAAATTAGAGCTGTTAGTTCACATAGGTCACAGCATGGAGTAACGGCTACCCATGTGATCATTGTTCTGTACATGAGCTGGTCGGTTGATCCCACCATTTTCATCCATTTATGCATGTATTTTGGCCCAACTTGAGAGAGAGAGAGAGAGCACTTATCATCATGAGTTTTTGTAATCAGAATGCACTGCAGTTATCATGTTGAGATGAGACCTGAGATGGGGTTGGAAATCATGTCTCTCCCTAGGAAGCTAATTTATATCATTTACCTCAAAAAGATTATTTTTGGTTTTAGCTGAGGGTGGGAGGATGTGAGAGTGTCTATGCCTTGGGTGACTGTGCTAGAGTAAATCAACGCCAAGTCATGGTATGGTATCGACACCCGCAGCTTGATTTATTTGTGTGTTTTATCCAGAGAAAGTAATCAACAGTGTGCAATTCTCGATACTTGCCTTCGTTTAGGAAAAATCCTTCCATTCAAAGAATGTTGAAACATGTTGTTCAACCTAGTTTCTAAACAATTATTAGAACTGTGTAAAACCAATAGATTCAGGCCTTGCAATAAGTTTGTACGTAAAATGTTTACACTTTTACATGCAATTTTTCTATATCATTTCGTGTTTACACACAGATTTTCAAGAATTAATGGCTTATTATCCACAGGGAGAGGACGTGTGTTTATCTTGATTTGATTCTATTAGTTATAATTTTCAGTTTGTCATACTTTTTTTTTTTTTTAATTTCCAACTTGTTATCAGGGAGATATTGCCTTCATATTCAATAAGGCAGACAAGAATAAATCTGGTACCCTAAATCCGAAGAACTTTGAAGAAATTGTTGATGACATCCTGGAGAGGTACAATTAAGAGACATTCTACAGCTTTGATTTAGAGAGAAGCATAAGTATTAAGGAAAGAGGAAAAACTTCAAAAGAGAGAAGAAGAGATTGGGAAGAGGGAGTTGGCACTCCACAACGATTAAGCCTAGCTTCGCAGTCAAAAAGCCGACATGCGGCATGCACGCACACTATTTCGTGTGTATTGGCTAATATCCATAGTTTATTTACTTGTATTTGATATGCTCAAAGTGATGACGACTTTGTATTTGTATTTTAATAAACTTAGTGTTTGTAAGTCGAGACTTTAAAATTACATATTTCAGACTTTATTATGAATTGTATTTTATCTTCAATCCCGAGACTTCATTGTGCTTTAACATGCCACTGGTTATTAACAACGTATGTATCTACGTGAAAATAACTTATCAGCCTGATCATTTTGTCAGAATATTTGACAGGACTAAATTACAGGTTTATTGATTTACTTTTTTTCATCTGGACAGATAGAGCAGTATCAAACACAGTATCACATAAACCCATAAACTAATACCAATCACATTCAATCAAAACCACATAAATTGAGTTAATATCAATCACATTCAATCAAAACCACGTAAATTGAGTACATGGATACAAAGTCAAATTTATATAAATAGAGTACTTGGATACAAAATGTGCAAAATGTGGGCTCAAATACTAAGATACAAAACTTGAGTCCGGATACAAAACATATACTTTCACCACTAATACATAACATACTCTAACATACCACTACCAACACGCAAATTCCTACAAATCACCCCAACACACAAATGCCAACAAACCACCTCCAACACACAAATGCCAACAAACAACCTTCAACACAAATTCTAACAAATCACCACCATCAACACACAACATAATTCAATAATGGATTTCAAAGTCTTGTTACAAGAAGCTACTTCGTTGCATTCCATTTGCAATCTCCGGCTAGTTTCCATCCATCCCTTGTTGCATCTGTGAATATAATAGCAGAAAAAATAAGATCCACATAAAAAATATACAAATACAACAAAATGAATGAAACTAGTAATTGTACACTTTCTTGTGTCTCCATCACTTCTTGTTGTCCACTTTCTTGATCCACCATTACGGGAGTTTGTACATTTTCTTGCGTCTTCATTCACAATGGACTGAGTTGGTTTCCACTGTTTTCCAATAGTTTGGTGTCCAATCTACACCTCTGACAACATATAATACGTGCCAGCGGAAGTAAAGCTCCATGGGTGTTGTTGCAATTTTCAAAAAAAAAATTAAAAATAAATAATTAGATCAAATATTTCAAGTTCATAAAATAAAGCACATGAACTATTTTACTATCCAACGATCACCTGGTTACTCTATGGATATGGGCTGACACTTGGAGGAGGCACAAAATGTGGTAACCACGCATGAGGCACTAGACCGTAGTAATTTGGCATGTAGTTTGAAAAGTTTGAATAAAGTGGTGTTGATATGTCCTAACATATAGTAACATAATGTTAATCAACTCACCTGCGCAATAAAATAAACACACATCAACTGTTGAAAGATGTGTAGACTACCTAGGTTGATGGATTGGTGATAAAAGTTGTTATACAGAATTCGTCTTCTTTCTCTTTCTCCATCTACCTCAGCAATGAGGGTGGTTGTCAATAATGAAAATAAGATGCACGCACCTACATTATTATATTAATTTTCAATCTGATCAGTGAGTTCCCATTTATTTGTATAAGAAAGCTGTTTCTTTTTTTTTTTATGACAAGAAAGATATGATTTGTTTTGATTAAATTTCTTATGTGGTTTTTTTTTCCTTGCGATCTACTTTCTAAATACCTAAGTGCCAAAATTTATGATACAACTTGAATAACCAAACTCTCATAAAAACAAAACTGATGTTATAGAAAGATTTAATGCCAAAATTTACAACCAAAACAAGACACTGGAAAAGTTATAAAATGGACAAGTTACACATGTATAACCATACAAATGCCACCCAACTAAAAACAAATGGAACCTAATTCCGTGCAATGAAACAAATGGACATTTTCACTACAGGCTTCCTATACGTTCACGATGAAAAATATTTCACATGTTTGACGCATGAAATCCACATTTTTCACTACCGGCATTTGTGATTTTTCACTACAGGCATATATGGTTTTTCACTACAGGCCTCTCGTATATTGACTACGCCTCTTACCAGGTTCGATGCCGAAATGTGGGTAGGTGGGTTGCTGCAAATGATCAATGACAGAGCTACGACGCCGAGGAAGAAAACTGACAAAAACTAAGATTTGAGAGAAAGGAAGAAATCTAAAGCCGAGAGGCCTTTCGTTTTCTATAGCACTACGCCGAGGAAGAGAATGAAATTCGGTCGGTTGCCTTTCATTTTCTGGATTAAAGTGGTTTCTACCACTTGAATGAATGCAAAAGCTTTCTTCCCGTTTTAGATCTTTTATTCCTTTTCGTCATTTTTTTTAATATAATTGCTGACGTAGCATTTTGCCACGTCAGTGGTGTTCGTGGGCAGACGCAGATTTGTGCATGTTTGTAGCACTACTATTTTAAACCACACTTTATTGAATCAATTTACTTTCTCTCTTCTTTCCCCTCCCCGAAGTCCTCTATCATTTCATTTCTCCTCTCCCCGATTCTTCCTCTCCCATTTCGATTTTCCTCTTCCCAATTCCCCCTCTCTTCTTTTTCTCCACTCCCCGATTCTTCCTCTCTCCTTTTGATTCTCAATTTACCTGTTTACAATTTCAAAAAGCACTTTCGTCAATACACTTTCAAGAGCTCCTTGACTGATTGCAAGCAAATGGCCAATTTGGTATTGTTCTAGTACATGGATTTGGGGGTGGTGTTTTCTCATGGAGGCATGTGATGGGAGTGCTTGCTCGACAGGTTGAGAGTTAGGTAGATCTGCTCATTTCCTTTTGCTCTGAGATGGGTTTTCGTCTATAGTTCTTGTTGGTCGGCCTACTTGCTTTAAAGGATGCACAAAGAGTCCAAACGTCAATGAATTCTTTCAATGTTGTGATTCAAGGTATGGTATTGCTAAGTGTTAACTTGACAAGAGAGGTGGTTCCATTTTTGGTTTGGCAAGACAGGGTTTCGAAATCAGAATTTTCTTATTAACCAAATAGCATTTATATAACCTCAGAGAACTACAAATCATTTTGAATAAAATGTTCATTATTTCTCACATTTTCTAAGCAACCAAACATAAATTACCAAGTCAGAAACTCGTTTATCTAACCTCAAATTCTTCAAGCAATGGAAGCTACAAATCTCAAAAGTCGATTGGGGTGTTTCGAATGGACGGTGGAAGACAAGAGAGGAGGTCGGCGGGACAATTATTTTCACAGAGAGAGAGAGAGATGGTGGGGGGGGGGGGGGGAAGCCGACAGGGGTGGAGGTGAATGGACGGTTTTGAAAAATGCAAAACCGGTACATACCAATTCGATCCTAGATTTTATCCAAAACCGAACTGAAGAGGACCCGTTACACCCCTAGTAGTTTACCAACAAATCGTCTTTTAAGACAAAGCCTTCTTTGTAGGGCCTGGGTAGACCCGTTTTATTATTATTATTTGTTTTTACTATTTTTACACTGTAGTTATTGTATTGGAGCATTTGTTGGGAACCCCACCCTCTCATCATGTATCATCTTTTCTAATATCAAATGAAATTTGCTTGCTTAGAAAAAAAAGAAGAAGATATTTTTAAATTATTTTATTATTTTATTACTATTTACAAATTATTTCACTACTATTATATTTTAGAACATTCTTATCATCCAAAAAACAAAAGCCCTCAATCGGCCTTTTTCTAGCTCTATTGCCATTTTGGAATGAATAATGCTACTATGCTGCCTTATTTGTATCTTCATTTTGATCGTCCATGCATTTAATTTTTTTTTTAATTTTTTTCTTTTACATACTAATTAAGAAAGTGACTATTATCATCTTGGTGTATTTTTTTTTATTTTTTAAAAAATTAAAAATTATTAAAAAAATTAAAAAATAAAATAGAAAATAAAAAAATAAAATAAAATTTGTACTAGTAGGGACGGACACACTAGCACTACCCATGTTGGAATACCTTTCCTTTCCTTTCCACTGCGCCAAAACACCAAGAAGCCATTGCCATACGTACAGTTGTTGGCAACATGCCAATTTTTCATTAAAAAAATATCACGAAATCGCCTCGAAAACCAGTCGGATCTATTTCTAATAAACTATTAATCAAATTCTTCACCACAATTAGATTTTAGCAGCGTTGAATCAGCAAAGCACCACTTGGAAATTTGAGTTTTAAGTTTTTACCAAACTAGAGTCGTCTACTTGAATTGAATGAACCCTAAATTCTAATATTTTAGATGTTCCTCTTACTTAATTTCATGTTTTCATTCTATTTTGCTATCATAACATAAGGATTAGAAGAATGTCACCCTCTCATGAGTGATGTCCCAGGCTTTATAGTTTCCATAATTCCCACCCTCTTATGAAAAAAGAAAACAAAAGAAAAAAAGATATAGACCCGATCTAGATGGCAAAAAATAAATCCCAAGCCACTTTTCCAGTATCCACTTCTCATAAGCGGAAGAGGTCACCACTGACCATGAAGCCTGGTTGTAGATAGATCCCAACAATAGTTAATGTCAAGAACTTATGCTTCCAGGCAAATATCTTAATGCTTGGTGACCATTTTGGCCAGACACTGCTCACACTTGAAACATGAATAATTCTAATTTATGGTCTAAGAATCCAGCCAATTATATGATAAAAATGAAAAGGCTTGCCTAGATATATCTCTAATCAAGATACAGAGACAAGCGTCCCATTTAAAAGTTTCAAAGCCGATTGTTCTCTATGGTCTGAAAGCAAAAACATTGTTTTGGATCACCAAATTAAGATACCAGGGGAATTTAAAAGTACAGATTAAAAAAAAAGAAAAAAAGATTCAAGACAGAAACCATTCCTCCAACTACAGTTCGGCATCTTTTGTTTTTCCTTCACTTGATGTTTTCCCATTCACTGCAACAAGCTCCGTTTCAAATATTAGCGTTGCACCACCTGTATTTTCCAAACAAAATGCATATCAAATTTAAACTAACAAATAATGCATGGTACTTACAGTTGTGTGTAGGAGACACGCGACTTTTAAGAGTTCAACTTTTCATGTTCACATCTTATGTTATCTAATGCAGTATATACCAGATGGTAAGATAAAGGATGTTTTTACATTGCTACAAATTTGAACCATTAATCGGGTGAAATACATTTGAAAGCAAATCATTTTTTGTTGTATCCAAAAACTTGAAGGTGCGGATCTTAAAAACCCAGCTGGACCAGTTAAGGGTCACAGACATTAACCAAACCCAAGAAATCCATGTTCAATTAGATTTAACCATATATATATATAATCTAACGGATAACCCAGTTTGAGAATCATGTAATACAATCCTATCCAAGGTGTGATACTATGGGTGATGCTTAAGTTTATCTTATCTTTTCCCATTTATTTTCTCCTTTTTTTAACCCGAGGTGCACTTGTTGGAAACTCCTTGCCGAGGACCTGTGCAGCCCTGGGATTAGTCGGGACGCCGTTCCCGGACACCTGGTGCCAATAAAAAATATATATATATTTTCTCCTTCGAATTTTCCAGCAATTTCCTATCAAATTTAGTCAAGACTAGATAGGAATTTTCATCTTCTCTTTCCCTAGAATCCTATGCTTTAAAATCCTAAAATAACACGAGTCAAATAGCCCCCAAACAATCACAAAAGGCCAAAACACTCGTCCTGGATTACTGTTCAGAGCCTAGGAACATCCACCCTAATATTTCGGTCTATTTCAGGGAAAAGAATTCACTGTAGCCCTAGTTATCCCAAGACCCTACAAATCTCTGCTGCTACATAAAACCTTAGCTAGCCTACAGGTCCTTAAATTTGGCTGCCTACAATAAAATCCAACGGGTTCTACATATTTAATTTCTCAAATCTTAATACAAAAATACTAGTAACTTGATGGAAATTCACTGCATACATTTTCCAGTGGTAGTAAGTCCAGTACTTGGTTAACAATAAAAAAAAAGTGGTTACCAATAAAAAAAAAAAGGTTCAGTACTTGGTGCTTGGTCCTTTTTAAGACAAACCTTTACAGTTCAAACTCAACCTACTCAATTCACACAGATCACGAAATCAAATTCAAATGCCAAGATCTTTTCACCATAAACATTCCAATTAAAATTCATCAATGAAAGCGGCAGGGCAGGTCTGCATTCAATGCCTATGCTTGAGGAGTGAGCAGCCAGTGAAAATGTTACCTGGGATGGTTGGTGGAGAACCTTGGTCCCCATAACCAAGTTTTGAAGGTATTTTCAATTTCCGCTTCTCACCAACACACGCTCCAAGCAATCCTTGGTCCCACCCTAAAAAACAGAAAAAGGAAATTTCAGGCATTAATACTTTATGCATAGTTACCAATAAACCAATCTTCACTATCATATAACATTAAGATTAAACAAAAAGGCAGGCTCCCTTTATAAACAAAGGTTTGCTTCTGATTGTGAACCACTGTAATTGAAAGATGATTGAAGCTTAAGCCGCATGTATGAGTCAAGTAAAGTGCATAATCCTCAGTATCTATGCTCGACATAAATATGAAGCAACTGCCAAAAATTCTCTCACTGCAAAACGAGCACTTTGTACACACTCTAATATTATGCTCAACTGTTTTCTTATGATACAGATGACTCTTTTTTTTCATATCGATACCTACAGATGACTCTTTTGAAAAAAGAAAAGGTCCATGGCCAGTACTATTCACAGATTCATAGCTGTACTTGCAAATATTAAACAAACTCAAAGAGTCATGGTTTCATGTCATTATAGTGGACTCATCTATATTCAAAGGTTCTCCACATGAACTATATTCTTAATTTTGTCTGTTTCAACAAGTAAACAGGATTTTAACACCAGTCATCTTCTATTCATTCACCAAAAACCTAACAATTTGCAAGCCAAAAGGGCCACCGCACACCTTTTATTACTTGACCCGTTCCAAGCTCAAACTCAATTGGAGAGTCTCTTTCGAAACTAGAGTCAAAAACAGTTCCATCTGTGAGTGTTCCCTGCAAATATAAGTGG
Source organism: Juglans microcarpa x Juglans regia (assembly GCF_004785595.1). Taxonomy (NCBI): domain Eukaryota; kingdom Viridiplantae; phylum Streptophyta; class Magnoliopsida; order Fagales; family Juglandaceae; genus Juglans; species Juglans microcarpa x Juglans regia. The sequence goes on along the minus strand of NC_054606.1, from coordinate 4,436,272 downwards.
CAAGTCGTAAGTATAATGCAGGTTTCAAAGTTATAACTGAACCATAGAGCAATTTTGAAATAAACCCAGCTAATTGTTGACCTTGCAATAAGGACAAAGCTTAGTACACATAAATGTAGAAGCATATACATATGTGAGTGTACAAGAAGTAAACAAATAAATGTTTCTCATTATATTCAAGGATAACAAATAAAATTCATTCTATTCACCAGAGAAATCTACTGAAAGTAAACCTCAGTTGCAAAACTCCACCAGTTCATGGGGCAATTAACTAACTCAAGTCCCAACAGGCAACTGATTTGACCTCTCACAAATAAAATTTTTGCATAGCAGAATCAATGTACCACCTTCAAAGGATGCGGCCATTAGAAGTCAGCGCCTTGATAAACAAAATATGCTACAAAATTCTATAAATTTAAACTTTGTGATGTGATGTGTTGATACACATGAAAATTATCAATTCTAGAAGTAAGTTGCCTATAATGCATTTAATAACCAGCTAAACCTGCAAGCAAACTTACCCGATAGTGTACTTTGATTCTATCGCCTTTGCGAGCTTGAATGTCACAAGAATCTGGCTTGTGCTGCAAAAACATATCGCATCCGATTATTAAGGAAGAATATTAAAGCACTGAAATACAGTAAACAAAACCGGGTTAATATCAGGCACTTCATCGGACGGTAATATAAGCATGAGATAAGGCAAACCTTTAAATGACCCTATAAAAAGATGACTGCTTTTGAAAAAAGAGCCATTTCGTATAAGCAAATTATGTAAGTTAAACAAACTATTAGAGGTCCATGGTTATCAATCAATTTTCACTAAAAATGTATTTAGAAAGAAGAGGAAACAATTTTGTTAAAAGAGCCCACAGCTCAATTATCCCAACTTAAGAACTTATCTTTAACTGCTAAAAGCAATTCACCAAATACACCAAATGGCAACACCATAATCACCGCTCTGTTTTACTATATTGTCTCCGTGATTTCCATGCTAAAAGAGACAACTAAAAACATCAAAGATCCTACGATATTCAGAAAAATACCAATTCAACCTCCTCAACAATATTATTCGCCTACAAATTTCTTCATACTTGCACATCATACAAAATCACCGAAAAAAAGAAACTTTACACAACACACGTTTTCTCTCTCTTTTTCTTCCTTCTTTTTAAGTTTTCAAATCCGCCACCCGATGCAACACTATAAATCATTCCCCGTTATAACATCAATAACAAAGAAATAGATAATCGAATTAAAAAAAAGAAAATTTACCTTCACACCGATCTGTAATTCAGTTACATCTTTCGACTTCGCAGAAACTGAAGAATATAAAGCAAAACGAACCCAACAGTCAAAATCACACAGAATCACAAACCCAAACCACTCTTTTTTGGTATAAACTGAATACGAATAATCAGATCCAGTACATTCGATAAGCAACGCATAGAAAAACTAATCATAAAAGGACAGTCGCATGATACCTAAAGTGGAAATGAGCAACAAGATGAAAATTGGGGAGGCCTTCAACGCACAGCTCAAACTCATCTTGGGCATTCTGTCTCTCTATCTCTCTCTCTGGTTTTACAGCTTGCGCTCGCTCCGTCTCCTTGCCGGGTTTATATAGGTCATTCGTCCAGTAAAATTAGGGGACCGTTTCTTCGGTATGCAACGCTGCTGCATATTTGCATTTTGAGAAATTTTATCCTCGAATATTGAGTAAAACTATTGTGCCGCTCCATCGTTACCGCTCAATGTCACCGCTGGTCTCTTTTTATTTTATTTTATTTTTTGTTTTTATTTAGTAATTAAGGAATTGGTTTTAAGCGTATTGATTTTTTTTTTTTTTTAAAAAATGTTTAAATATATTAAAAAAATATGAAAAAACAAAAAAAACTATTGGGCAGTACAGCCAACGGTAAGAGTGAGGCGGCAAGTAGCACCACTCTCGAATATTATTTATTGAGTCGGGTTACTCTGCCGCCTAAAGTAGCTCGCTCAAGTTGACCGACTGTGTATTTTTGCTTTTTTTTTTCTTTTTTTATTTATTTTACTTTTTCACATTTTTTTAATATATTTAAATATTTTAAAAAAATTAAAAAAAATCTCAATACACTTAAAATTACTTTTTTAATCACTAAGTATAAAAAAAAAAAAATCTGTCAATTGGTCAAATGGAGCGGTATATTAGGGAGGCAAAGTAGTTTTTTTCTTACTTATTATAATAAATTTATAAATTAATTATTTAATATCACGTTCTAAGATGTTGAGAATATTAAAAGAGATGATAATTAAAATTTTTCTTTAATTTTTGACCATCCACATACATCAAAATCTACCCCATCTGCGTGAGGTCCTTAGATTTGATCTTTGTGCTTGAAAAGAGACAAACGTATTGCCTTCGCATGTCGTCATGGATTTCGAAGGCTATCGAAGTCGGTCTAAACTATAATCCATCATTTTTCGCATCTATCTTACTATTTTTTTTTTGACTTCTTTATTGTTAATTAAAAAAAAACAATTCATCTCTCGGACTTTTTTCTGTAGAGGTTAAGTTCTCTTACTCTATGAATGGTGAGGTTGAGTTTCTGTTTAAACAAAGAGTATTGTCTCTTAAACGTTTGTTTGTAGAAAGTATTAGCAATAGTGAAGACTAGACTAGTCACAAAAGAAAATAGTGTACTGGTGGAGCTCCAAATACATTATTTTAGTTTATGATGTCATGTTTGATATGAAAATATCCCATAATGTATCCGATCATAAATTTAAATTTCTTAACGAATGAATGATGACAATTTTTCTTAAAAAAAAAAAAAATCTGCTTCATAATCATTATTTATCTCATTAAAGTACTATATTTTTTTATTGGTACTTGAGTTAATTTGGGCATCTTTAAGGATTTTACTCTTAGAAAGAGAAAATTAATAATGATAAAATTCGGATGCTTAATATAAGCTTGAGAATATAATACGACATCATTTATAATAAGACAAGAAAAGCATTGCGATTAGATAAGCTTAATATGCTTAATATAAGCTTAATATAAGGTGTGTATTTTGCGATTCCACCTGGCCAATATTATTAGCAAACTCTTTAGTATTATTTGTTAAAAATTATACTCAACAATCCTATACCACACACTGTCTAAGAAAAAATAAATAAAAATATAAAAAATAAAAATCTACATCAACAGGTGTGTGGTGTAAAGTCACTGATTATAAAAACTCGTTATTTATATAATTCAATTTCACTTGATAAAGAATCAACTTTGGATTAAATATTCTCTCAATTTCATCAAAATTCACATATTCAGTATAATATAAGACTGAACTAAATCCATAAATTATAATTTTTACATATAATTGGTGAATCTTGAAGGATGGGGATGATTTTCCCCCATGTAATTAACCACTTGTACATCTATTTCTTAAGCAATGTATATGAGAATTACTTCGGTTCCCAAAATAAAAATCAGAAAAAAAAAAAGGGAGAGAAATAATAATAATAATAATTATAATCAGGCCTACCCAACTTCGCTTGTTGAGCTTTTTTTTGGAGTTCTGGCTTAACAAGACGATCTTATTCTCTGCGTCTCCGCCTCTGTTGGTGTTACAGTGACAATGCCTTCAACCTTGCATCGCCTACTCATCTCCACTCTCCGCAACTCCAACCTTCTCTCTCCTACGTTTCCGCCTCTCACCTCAACGCCCGTCCTCCTCTCACTTTGCCTCCGCTTCTTCTCCTCCTCACCCGGCCAAACCCAAGCTCAAACCTCCCAAACCCCAACTCCTCCGCCCCAAATCCCCAACCCCAAAACCAAAACCCCGTTGGAAAAGCAGTTCGAGACTTGGGTCCAGAAGCTCAAACCGGGGTTCAATCCCTCCGACGTCGAGTACGCCCTTTGGTCCCAATCCGATCCCGACCTCGCCCTCGACATCTTCAGATGGACCGCTCTGCAGCGCGGCTACAAACACAACCATGTTACCTACTTTACCATGATAAAGATCCTCATCGTGGGCAAGCGCTACCGCCAAGCCGAGACAATCGTCGAAGAGGTACTCGCCGGCGCTTGTGATATTAGCGTGCCTCTTTACAACTCTATTATTAAGTTCTGTTGCGCTCGAAGATCTCTGTTCAATCTCGCTTTCGATGTTTATAAAAAAATGTATAATTCAGAGAATTGTAAACCCACGCTCGAGACTTATTCATTGTTGTTCAATTCATTGCTTAGAAGGTTCAACAAGTTGAATGTTTGTTATGTGTATTTGCATTCGGTCCGGTCGTTGGCACGGCAAATGAAGGCTTTGGGTGTGATACCGGACACTTTCGTGTTGAATATGATTATAAAGGCATATTCAAAGTGCCTAGAAGTTGATGAGGCGATTCGGGTTTTTCGTGAAATGGGGCTGTATGGATGTGAGCCGAATGCATATACATATGGGTATATAGCGAAGGGTTTGTGTGAGAAGGGAATGGTGGTTAAGGGTTATGACTTCTATAAGGAAATGAGGGAAAAGGGTTTGGTTCCGAGTAGCAGTACGTATATGATTGTGATTTGCAGTCTTGCGTTGGGACGGAGGTTTGAGGACGCGATTGATGCCGTCTTTGATATGTTCGGCAATTCGATGTCTCCTGATTTGTTGACATACAAAACATTGTTGGAGGGAATGTGTCGGGAAGGGAGGGGCAACGACGCCTTTGAACTGCTCGATGAAATGAGGAAGAGGGATCCTTCGATGAATGAGAAGACTTACAAGGCTTTGCTGAATGGATTGCATTTCGTTAGTCGAGACTAGACTCTATATTCAGTCTTCTAAGAATTGAGTTCAAGACTTCAGCTGATACTACATCAGGAGCAAAGCAAGCATCTAGAAACTGTTAAATCTGTTATGAAATATCTAATTCTATCCCTGGAAATTGCTGGATGTCAGATTGATAAAACGGTACCAGAATTGCCCTGAAGATGCGTTTGCATTTTCTTCTGGATGGGTGTATTTTTTTGTGACATTCTGGAATCTGTAAGAAAGGAGAGCAGTGTTGTTGTATCGGCGGTTCTAACATTATATTTTGTGTTGACTTGGGTTTTGGCCAGAGTTTACTTTATGAAATACTTAAGCATCTGGTGAATATTACGAGCAAAGAAGAAAGTTTTATCTTGACTGGGTGAATTGGAAACATCTGACATTCTGTGCTTGGAGGGTGTTAATTTTACCCAGAACTCAAGCATTTGTACTCATTTGATGCAAATGGAAATGTTTGCCTATGAATATGGAAATGTATAAATAATAAAAATAATTTTTCTGGAGTAATATGACATTTTTTATTGGAGTTTTTACTCTACTCAAATCAAGAAGAAAATACATCGTCTCACTTTTCTCATCAAAACATGAAGAAATCTTTATAGACATTCTTACAGATGATGATGATGAGAAGGTTGGAGAATAAAGGTAAAATACATGCAAGGCAGGCAGTAACTGTCACATAGTAGGCTTTTATTCAAACTCTCTAAAGAAAGGGAATAGCAATATAGCATGCATCCTCTCAATTTAGAAGTCCCTTAAATTTTACAGCTCTCCATCCCAAAGCTCTTCAATGGACTTGTAGGGTCCACGAGCAGAAACAAGTTCCTCCTTGAGCATCATCTTGTGCTGCTTGATTTGACCAATCTTGTTAGAGTCATCCCCTGATAGCGCCCAGTCAAATATCTGCAGATTCTCCTTCAACCTCCCCTTGTTGTAGCTCTTCACAATTGGAGCTACCCCTTGCTCATAAACCCATCTAAGACAAACCTGCCATGGAGTAGGTATCTTAAGAGTTAGCTCAACATATATATATATATATATATATATATATATATATATATATCTATATATGATATATGTGTGTATATTACATAAGCAGACACACAATACAGATATGGGTTAAAGTTATATTATGGTCCCTGAATGATCGGAAGTCTAGATGTAACCTCAACCAAAAAACTGAGTGAAATTATGTCCAAGGCACATGGTTTTTGAACTCTGTTGGAAATTGGAATCCTTTATATTTTCCTCTTATATGATGATTTTTTTTCCCAAACTGCTCATATTTTTGTCCAAAAACAATTGAAGCTTGGGCCTTTACAGTCTTCAAAGTTACATGATACAACCTGGGCAACAGTCTTCCCACGAGTTTTCGCAATCTCCTTGAGCGTTTCATTCTCCATGACATGGTTCGTTCCCCAACTACTTCCACTTGCTCCCAAAGGAGAGAAAGCAGTTACGATAATGCCATTTGGCTTGCAAAACTCTATTAGCTTCTTTTGTTGCCAAACTGGGCTCATCTCCACCTGCACAAATAATCATCTTCTGAGTATTATTCTTTGTACATCGCACTTGCTGGTCGTCCACATGCACAGACACGAACAATAACTATAATGTTCGTGAAAAATAGACTCACCTGATTCACTGAAGGAGGAATAGTGGCTGTAGAGAGCAAGTTTTCAAGCTTCTTGCAGGAGAAGTTGCTGACTCCAATAGACTTCGTGAGGCCAAGTCTCTGGCACTCCTCCATGGCTGCCCACACAGACCCGAAGTCCATCGGCATCAGGTCTTGTTCATCAAAAGGGAATACCGACTTCCCAGGTGTAACACTGATGGGCCAGTGGATCAGATAGAGGTCTAGGTATTCCAGCTGAAGAGCCCTGCACCCATTTGGTCACTCAAAACATGATTGGCTTGAACAACTATTTGATGAATTTATTTTCTGTGTTTGTTCCTAGGAGTTATATAAAAGATAATGATCCTCTTACATTTTTTTTACTATTATTTTATTATTCAATTGATTTTTTTTTTTTCTTTTGCTCTTTAAATTTAGATTGAAAATATGAAGAAATGACATTCCTGCATAATTTAAAAATAAGTAAATTCAATCAACTTAATTTAAATAAAAATAAATTTAATTTTATAAAAATTGACAATCTTTTACTTTTTGAATGAGCTTTAAATTAAATTATCTAAATACGTTGGTTGATCAAATTTTTCTTCTTCTATATTATGCATTAAGTTTCATGTGCTAAGATTTTTAATCCGATTCAAATAACAAAAAGAAAAAAAAAAATATAGATAGTAAAATAATAGTAAAGGATGTGTAAGAGAATCATAATTATCCAAATTGGATAAATTGTTTAGTAGGCACCCTCCAATCGCTTTTGGTCATGCAGATCATGTAAGAATAGTAGAAGAAAATCCTCAAGCCACAAATGGATAATCGATGTGGTTTGATGGGTTTGTCTAAAATTATTTTTGTTATAAAATAGATACGTTAAAAAATAAAATCACCAATAATAATAATAATAAAAAGTCTGGAGTTGCATAATTGATGACCCTGCCCTTTTACTCAGTCTAACCGGATTGATTTCTGTAGAGCTGGAACAACAAGATCAGCATGAGCATCAGAAGGCCACAGCTTGGAAGTAATGAAAAGCTCGTCCCGAGAGCCAACAAGGCCGAGTCTAAGAGCTTCTGCAATAGCTTCTCCAAGAGCCTGCTCCGATCCATACGTGGAAGCCGTGTCAAAGTGCCTATAACCGAGCTTGATTGCCTCCAGGACTGCCGATATCAAGGTGGCGCCATCCTTGGAGTCTGCCGCAGTGCCGAAGCCAATCACGGGCATGGCCTTTCGGCCGGTGGAAGAGTTCAGCACCACCTCCGGGATTCCAGTCGCTGCATTTGCTGTGGCAGTGTCCATAATTGCTTAGTAAATAAGGTGAACCCTAGTGTTGGCTTAAATGGGGAGCGTTTTGGATGAGGATAAATTATAATAAGATCAATCAATAAAATTATGATATTTTATACAAATATATTTTTATTTTTATTTAATTATTATTTATTTTAAATAAAATATTTGTAAAAATTTTACTTTGTTTCAAAAGCCTTTGGCAATATCCCCAAATCTTATTATCACTTTTTTTGTTGAATTTTCATAGTGAAAAACATCTACCTACCTATCTGTATAATTAATCACTACTAAATGTTTATTTCCTGTATACCTTTGATTTTAAGATATAAGAGAAAGTTTACTATATCACAACCGCTCAATTTGATTATTGGTCAAATTTTATTTTATTTTTACTTAATGGTTAATGAAGTAATTTTAAATATATTAATATATTTTTTTATTTCTTAAAAATATTTAATTATATTAAAAAAATGTGAAAAAAAAACATAAAATAAAATCATTGAACAGCACGTTCAGTTTTAAGAGTGGAGCGGCATAATAGCTCCACTCAAGATATAAAAATAGTCAACCTACTCACAATAAATAAATAAATAAATAAAAGACAAGTTTAAGGTAGTAAAAAATGCTTTCCACGTTTTTTATTTCTTTTGTTTCAAAGATAAATAATGACCTTTTAATCATTAAAGGGTGGGACTATTATTACACGATCTTTCACTTCTCTGTTTTTTATTTTGTCATGCCTAAGAGCATTCAAATCCTATTTTTATAAAATTTTCTATAATTTAGTTAAAAAATACATTTTTAAAATTTTTTTTTTAAATTTTACTCATCTTTTAAAAATTTTCTACATCTCATTCTCTATACTTTCTCTATTCTATTAAAATAATATTTCTCTATTCTTTCTTTATTATTTTTTTCTCTCATTTCTATTTACAAACTTAACTACTCAATATTTTTTTTTATATTTTGAACTATTACTCTAGTGAATATTTTAAAAAAAAATTAAATTATTTTTAGTGGATATGGTAATATTTTTAAAATTAATTTTTTTATATTTTCGTAATTAATTAAATTATTTTTAAAATTATTATTTAAAATTATAACAAATATGGGTATGAAAGAAAGTGTAGATGATTAGAAGAAGAAATTATTTTATGTATTAGAATAAAATATTGATAAAAAATAGTTTAGGAGATGAATAGTAATTTTCTATATTTGGAGAACTACTGTTCATCCCCTAAACATTTTTCCTTAAAATAGGGATTGAGATGTGTGGAGTATTTTGATCAAAACCCTAAAATAAACCTCAAATTATAGGAAAAGTAGTGTTTTGGGACATGAGATGTGAATGCTCTAAACTTATTTATTTTTGAGTCATACTCAATATTTTGAATACCGTATCGGTAATTGTTTCAGTCGAGGCATTGAAACGAGATATTTTGATATCGGTGTCGTTTCGGATATCGTTTCGGAATAGTCTAATTATGAATAAATTATATATATAAATATATATAAATTATAAATAGTCTGATCTGAAATGAGAGGTAAAAAAATGAGCTTATAGTTTGAAGAAATGAAAAAAAGAAGAAAAAAAAAAGTAAAGGCTAAAATATCAGCCAGTACGGGTCGAAACGGCCGAAATTCTAACCTATACGAAACTATACATTTCTTTGTATCGGCTATGCCACAGAAACGGTATATTTCGACCGTACCAACTGGTACGATACGAAATTCAAAACTTTGGTCCTACTACGAGTACTAATAAAAATACCCATAGATAGCTCTTCTGATAAGGATAATATTTTCTTTTTCTTTTTTTCACATATTTTAAACATGTTTTTTTCAAAAAAAGTAATTCACTAGTAAACACTTCTTTAACGGTTAAATTAATTAAAAAAGAAAGAACTAAATATCGGTCGATTTGGATCCAATTCATCGGTCTTCCAACATTTTCCTTTGTTTTTTCTCGTAGCCTTGTTCACTTTTGGCACATTGGCCACGATTTCTGCTTTTAATCTTGATTTTAAAATATAAAGTGGAAGAGATAGAGACGTGAATGCATTTTACACCATTTTCGAATACAGTTCTTCTATACAGGCGCACGCCGTTGATGTGTGTCAAAGGTTGTTTTATTTAAAAACAAAAAACAAAAAAAAAAAAAAAAAAAACACAAAATAGCAAAAACAAGAAGATGACAAGTCTCCTCTTCACCGCCGGATCCATCTTTACCATCTTTGAAAAAGTCATTCTCTCCTCTAGATCCATCTTCGGAAAAGCCATTCTCCCCAAATCCATCTTCCCGCTCGTAGTCTCCCATTTTTGTGGGTGACTCTCTCTCATTTCTCATATCCCACTGCCCATTCAGCGAACCACGTGAACTCCTAGGTATAATAATCTCTATTCGTTTGAAACAAATAAGATAGAGAGAGGCTCAATCATACTTAATCATATGCCACCGGAAAATGTCCCTCTTGCAGGATCCTGCCATGTCTTGAAAAGATCTTAAATCAGCTCCTGTCGATAGGCTTGTGCACAAGCAAACTGGCATCTTAAATCACTACAATTTGTTCAGAGTTAAAATAAGATGAGTTTAAATAAAAATTAAAAATTGAATAAAATATTATTAAAATATTATTATTATTTTAGAATTTGAAAAAGTTAAATTATTTATTATATTTTATGTAAAAATTTATAAAATTTATAATAATAAGATGAAATGAGATGAGATAAAGGTTGCGTTTGGATGTTGAAATGAGTTGAATTGATATAATATTATTAGAATATTATTTTTTAATATTATTATTATTTTGAGATTTGAAAAAGTTGAATTATTTATTATATTTTGTATTAAAATTTGAAAAAATTGTAATTATGAATTGAGATAAGTTATAGTTCCAAACGAAACAAAATATGTTAAGATTTAACTCTCAATCCAAACCGAACCTTTTAATCAACGAAAAATAAAGCAAGTTTCAAGGAACAAGATTAAACAACCATTCTCAACTGAATACAAATCCGATAGTAATTTTTTTCTTATTTCTTAATTTAAAAGGAGCAAATGAAATCTTCAGCATGTTTTTAATTATTAAACCAACAAACGCATTGGCCGCCACTACAGTCTACCACAATCCTTTGCGCAACATGTTTTACACGTGATTTTGCAGCTACTCTTTCAAGCGCAATTGGATGACTCGCGGCCGCCCATTGTCCTAATAAGTATAATTTTTAATGTTGCGTTTGGATATTAAAGAGATTTTAGATAATCTGAATTGATTTATAGATAGTAATATTTTATAGATCTTATTTATCAATAAAGTACAACTGAAAATGAATTTTTCTCTTGTATTTCATTGTAATGCAGTATGTCTATATACACGATGGAAAGAATAAAAAAGAATAGAAGTTTGTTACAAATTACAATAGAGAATAACAATGCAGTGCTTCTACAGTTTTATTGTAGAATGCATGCTTTCTATTTGGGTGTTGCTCTGCTTATGTGTGACTAAAGGTATAGCAGAGTTATGTAGTCTAATACGCCCCCTCGAATGGTGTATCCACAACATTGAGACTTGATCTAAACCAAAAGAACTTGTCAGCTACAAGAGGCTTTGTAAGCACATTAACAATTTGATCTTTAGAACTGATAAAGGAGACTCTAGGAGTGTTGGTAGCCACTCTATCTCGAACAAAGTGACAGTCGATGTACATGTACTTTGTTCTTGAATGATACACTAGATTGACCGAGAGATAAGTAGCTCAAAGATTGTCACACCACAAGATTGAAGCTCGAGATAATAAGATGCCAAGTTCACGGATGACAGTTTGCAACCAAATAAGTTTAGTAGCAGAGGAAGCAATGGATTTGTATTTTGCTTTGGTGGATGATCTAGCCACAGTTTGTTGTATCTTGGAGATCCATGAGATGAGGTGTTTTCCAAAAAATATACAAAATACACATGTTGATCTACGGTCGTCTGGACATCTACTCCAATCGGCATCAAAGTAAGCTTGGAGAGTAAGGCTAGACTTTGATGCAAAAAACAAGCCATGATTAATGGTGGCTTTTAAATACCGTAGAATACGTTTGACTACACTCCAATGAGGAAGTTTTGGTGAGTACATGAATTGACAGACCTTATTTACTGCAAAGGTGATGTTAGGTCTGGTTATGGATAGGTATTGTAAACCACCCACAAAGTTGCGATATAAAGTGACATCCTCAAAGTCAGGAGAAATTGGTAAAGCTCATGCGAGGAGAGGGGTTCAACCCGTGTAGTGACAAAAGTTACAAAGGACTCATATGAGGGTCCTAGGCCATTCAGCAAATAAGTAACAAGTTCTTTATCAGATAGAGGGTTACCAGTGGCTTCGAGTGAATCGGCAAGTAGACGTACCTTCCCAAAGTAATATAAGATTGTTTGATCTCCTCATGAGAGATTAGTGTGCTGAAAACGAACTAGAAACTTTTTGACTTGGGAATGAGAGCAAAACGTGGAGGAAAGTGAATTCCATAGTTCTTGAGCTGTAGTAGAGGAGATTACATGTCCTAAGACGGATTCTAAAAGGGAGGAGAAGAGAATACTCAAGACAAGTTGGTCGGTATGTCGCCAAGAGAGGAAGGCTGATTTGGTTTTTGGGATAGCATCATAACCATCAAGAAGAAATTTGAAAGGGCAAGGAGATAGCCATCAACGAAGGAAAATAGATCCTGACCACGCAGGTATGCAGATGTTTGCACCTTCCAGAGAAGATAATTTTCGGTAGACAACTTTGTGGTGACAAAATGTGAGAAGGATGAGGTAATGGAGGAGGAGGAGGAGGAGGAGGGGATGAAGGTGCAACCATGGATCAGAGTGATTGTTAGTCGATCAGCTTTGATACCATGTTAGACAGAGTACAATTGAAAATGAATTCTTCTCTTGTATTTCATTGTAGTGCAGTATGTATATATACATGATGGAAAGAATAAAAAAGAATATAAGTTTGTTACAAATCACAGTAGAGAATAACAGTGCAATGCTTCTACAATTTTATTCTAGAATGCATGTCTGCTGTTTATGTGCCAGACTGTTCATCCAGGCAGAATTTTTTCCCGACCCGATCTGGAACCTGAGAAATCGGATTTTGATTCTGGGTCCTGCCTGAACCCCGTGCCCTTTTTTTTTTTTTTAATTTATTAAGATGGTTAGCACATTCGCTCTTCCGTTAAAATGGAAGACACCAGCACTCTCAAATGTAAATGCACCTATCATTTTAAGGTAAGTCCCATAGTCAAAAGGCATGAACTTTATCCCAAATTAGAAGAGAGCTAAGACTACTTTTGGCCGGTTCATTACATTAGTCAGGGATTGGTATGCCCAATCTTTTAATGCTCTGTTTTTATGTTCAAGATTCTTTCAACTATATTTCTGTAATTAATTAGGTATGGATTTTGAATGCCATCTTTCGATGATATGGACATGACCATTGAAAGCTATTAGTCCAGGGGAAATGTACCAAGTTGCCACAAACTCAGGTCTGACTTCAAGTTTCGCATAAAGGTAAAAACAGAATAAAATGGGAAATCTTTAAACCTTATTTGGCTTGTTCTTCTTTAAACCAAGGCAGTGTATGATGGAGTCATGGAGATATACCTGTTCAAGCGAGTAACGATATGCAAGGCTAATGTTTATCTTCCTCCATGACTCTAGATCAAAGATATTCATGCCAAGCCCATGCACATTTGAAACTTTTTAATATCAAAACATTCAAACGAATTTTTTTTTTTTTTTAAAATCGGGTATTGGATTATGAACTCGGGTTCCAAGTTTACAACCCGGATTCATCCAGGTTCCAGTCCGGGTCTGACCCGGCTAACCCAGACTGGATTTTGGCTCGAGTTTAAAACCGTGTTCCGGTCTGGGTATACCCGGATTCCCTAGGCGAAACTCGGATGAACAGTCCTATCTGTGTGTTGCTCTGCTTATGTGTGACTAAAGGTATATCAGAATTATACAGTCTAATACCATTGAGATGCGTTTAAATGTAAATAAGTTGAGATGTGTTTGAATGTATGAAGTAGATTGCGATAAATTTGATTTTTTTATGAGAAGTTGAAAAAAAATAATGGGTTCCAATCATTGATTTGAGATGAGTTGAAGTATGCTTGGTAACCAAACAAAACTACTACGTTAAATTGTAAAATTATTTTTATTTTAAAGTAAATTTAATGTATAATATAAAATTATGTCAGTTTGTAAATTTATTTTTATAAAATCTTTTTTTGACTATAACATCTCTATTTTCATTTTAATTATGGTTGTTGAGAAGGCACCGGTCACTAATCAGGTGTATATGAAGCAACAGCCATATACCCTCGAGAAAGGAGGGTACGTCTCTTTGTGTTCATCATGATGAATTAATTGACAACCTAATAAAATAAATTAAAAAGAAAAAATAATGTCTTAAATGAAGTTTAACCATGGGTATGCAGGTTTTAATCAAATTTGTCAAGACCATCTTTCGGTTCTATTCTTGAGATTCCACTTCTTCGGCGACGACAAGTCGTCTTTTGGTCAGAAAAGGAGACTTCACAAGAGAATGGCATTGGATACCAGTTTAAAGTGGGAAAATCAAAGGGAGGGTGAGCTAAAGAAGAGAATGAAGAGGCCGCACGATATTATTCCAATTTGATCTGTCAAAGAACAAGAAAGAAAAATAATATTTACTGTCATAGAGTACATAAGTACCACGTACTCATTTTTTCAAAATGAGTAATAAAATATCTACATAAAAAAATTAATTTTTAATAATAGGCTACTATTTTTCAACAAAAAGCGCGATTTTTGTACAATACATGACTGTATATAATATTATATAAAAAGTGAATATTTCTCTTTTAGGTATCATTTCATAATTTTAGGTCGTTTGATAAGAGTAATGATGCTCGAAATTTAGATATTCTTTTATGGAAAATGCTAGGATAGCTATTAAATGTGCCTACCAAATATGTCCACAGTACAAATGAGTTTTTTATTTTTTTCTTTAAATATTTTTTAAACATCCTTAACAATTAAGAAGAAAATAAAAATATATATAAATTCACTAATAGTCACTTACTTAACCATAAAAAAAATTAAAAAATAAATAAAAATATATGAGTTGACACATATGGTAGTCATACTATAATTTTCCTTCTTTTATTGCATCACCATTTATCAAATTCAAATTCAAAAATTTAACCTCAGTATTCACCTGGTCCCAAGAAATATTGATATTTCTATATTTAAAGGAATTTAAGGATGTTTGGTCATATAATTGAAATATAAATAGCCAGCACTTGAACTTAAATCAGATTGGCAGACCACGCATAACTTTGGACAGGGCAGCCATTCTAGCAAGTAACTGATCACATATTAAAACAGCCTCCAAAGTCCAAAAGCCATTGTGGATGAAGATTCTGAGTTTGAACTTTAAACCAATCAAGTTTTGGTGCAATTTAAGAGGTGCAGAATTCTCTTCTTAACATATCACAAGTCGTATTTCCTAGATCTTGGCCAAACTTCAAAATATGATTAGACTGCTGTTTAAGATGAACAACAGAGGAAGATACTTTATTTTTGGGTAAGTATCTGAGAAGACTCAAAATGACATAATGATAATGCCACACATTCAGGCTGGTAAAATATGCCAGCCCTAATCCTGTTAAATCTGTCAAACACTTCAATATCAAGGAGAGGATCAACCAAATTTGATAATCCATCCAACGCCAGGTTAACCCTTAGAACGCAAACCTCTGGCATACACATAACAGACCATGAATTTTTGTGCCAGCATTCACTTAAATTCCCCGGAAAGTTGTGAACAAAAACCCGAGTCTCGACTCATTGCCAAGTGAATATTAAATACAGAGAATCCCCAAACCATTCAATTTATCTGTATAGAAATTGGAACCAAACCTTCCAATTATTCAAAGAATCTCAAGAAACAAACTCAAGAATGCATAAAAAACAGATTCATGGACACTTGCGGTATTCATTCAAAATTAAACATTTAACAAATTCAGAGATTGAGAGTAAAGGAATAGACGTCAACTAAAGATTAAAAAATTGGAAAAATGCTAAGACAGAAGCCTTCGCACTTAACACACCCTGCACACCCTCCACCTCAGCAACGTTTCCATTTTCCCTTCAAGGTTCCAGCAAGCAGTTAAGGTTTTCGTATTTTCTCCTTTCATTTTCATCTGTGACTTGTGCTATGATTTATGCTACTGTTTTCTCTCTGCTTCTCTTCCATTTTCTCCTTTAAGGTTTCATATTTGCTCTGTTCCACCAAATCAAGAACTTGAAGCTAGAGTGATTGAGAAAGGGCCGTAGATCCGACTCAGGAAGTTCAAATCTCATTTAAAATTCTCCAAGCCACCCACCCAATCCACAACACCTCAGATCAGATTGAAATCATGCAAATCACACAATAGCTACAAATACAGAGCGGATGCAAAACTTATTCTTGCAGGAAAAAATGATTTTGGGTATCCCTTCTATGAACCAACAGTTGCAACCATCTTGAACCTCTAATCAATACCACTTGTCTCTGCCAGTCTAGAGAGAATCGCAACTCCAGTTCAATGTGCAAACCCTGAAACAGCATCTCCAATAATGCTATGCGGCTGAAGAATAAGTAAGAACTACTAACAAGAAGAAAGGACCAGAAATTGTATGCTATAACTTCTGTTCTTTTTTTTATTAATTAAAATTACTCCACATCACCTCCACATTAGGGGTGTGCGGAGTGTGCAAAAATAATGAAGGGCTTCTTTGTAGCAAAACCCTAAAAATTAAAATCAATATGGCCAAAAATGGCATCAGTTTGAAAATTTTCAACTCAATGGCACTTCACCCACCAAGAGATATAGAGTGACAGAGTGATTTCAGAGAGATTTAAACTAAAATGTTCAGTCGAATTATAGACTAAAATAAGGGCTTCAGCAAGGTCAGTAGAACAATCAGAGAACTTTGAAGACCAATATGATATGAGGTTCTACATCATATTCAGACAAAAGAATCTCATCATTTTGCTTTGCTCTCTTGCCAGAAGCTTGTCCTAGAAACCATGAATGAAGAAATCACAAAGATAGCTTCATAAAGTCCAATGGAGATACACGAACATCATACATGAAATGTAAGAATCGCCATACTCAAATTATTTTTATATAATTGAATTTATTTTTAATTATATTATATTATTACATTGGTTGATTCAATTTATTTTCTTCTAAATTATGCAAGAATGTCATGTTGCAAAAAAAAAAAAAAAAAAAAAAAAAGAAGAAGCTAGGTAGCTTAAAGGAGGCATAAGGGCATCACTACCCAACACTTAAACATCAAGGAGAGGATCAACCAAATTTGACAATCCATCCAACGTCAGGTTAACCTTCAGAACGCAAACTCTGGATACAAGTACATAACAGACCATGAATTTTTGTGCCGGCATTCACTTAAATTCCCCGAAATGTTGTGAATAAACACTTGAGTCTCAATTCATTGAATAATAAATACAGAGAATCCCCAAAGCATTCAATTTATCTGTATAGAAATTGGAAGGAAACCTTCTAATTATTCAAAGAAACTCAAGAAACAAACTTAAAACTCCTGTTATGCATGCGCAAGAATGCAGAAAAAACGGATTCATGAACATTTGCGGTATTCATTCAAAATTAAACATTTAACAAATTCAGAGATTGAGAGAAAAGGAATAAACATCAACTGAGGATTAAAAATTAAAATCAATATGGCTAAAAATGGCATCAGTTTGAAAATTTTCAACTCAATGACTTCACCCACCGAGAGATATAGAGTGTGAGGGTGATTTCAGAGAGATTTAGGTGCCGTTTGGATAATGAGTTGAGATGAGATGAGTTGGGATGAAAGTTAAAATAAAATATTGTTAAAATATTATTTTTTAATATTTATTATTGTTTTGAGATTTGAAAAAATTGAATTGTTTATTATATTTTGTGTGGAGATTTGAAAAATTTGTAATAATGAGATAAGATGAGACGAGACAATTTCACTATCCAAACAGGGCCTTATGGACTTAGAGAGAAAGTGTTCAGTCGAATTATAGACCAAAATAAGGGCTTCAGCAAGGTCAGCAAAACAATCAGAGAACTTTGAAGACCAATATGATATGAGGTTCTACATCATATTCAGACAAAAAATCGCATCATTTTGCTTTGCTCTCTTGCCAGAACCAGCTTATTCCTAGAAACCATGAATGAATAAATCACATAGGTAGCTTTATAGAGGCCCATGGAGATACACGAACATCATATATGAAATGTAAGAATCGCCATACACGAATTTGCTTTGCTGATTCAGTTAATTAAGTACACAAGATATTATAAAGATTCGCTAGATGAATTAAGTACGAAGGGCTTGAGGCAGGTCAGCAGAGCAATCAGAGAACTTTGAAGACCAATCTGATAAGGATTCTACATGATGTTCAGACATGATAAACTCATCATTTTGCTATGCTTTCCAGCCAGAACATCTTATCCTCAGAAACCATGATAAAAGAAATCATATTGATAGCAGACAGACCATCACTCTACATGAAAAAACTAAAACTTGAGGACCCCATAATGCAAGCAACACAAATATCAAACAGCTGTGCAGAAACCAGGTTCAAACGCAAGATTTGGGCGTTTCTTATTCTCAGAACAGCAGCAGCGAGCAGTCAGTTCTAAAAATGAATTACTTCCAAAATAAATGCACAAACGGTGGTTTATACTCAATGCATCTCCTATTAATTCCATTATTTGTGGCATTAACAGAGTAGTACAAGGAGTTTTTCCTTCATCGCACAGCGTAAATACGGTTACTGCCACTCTCAATATAGCACCCTGTAAAATCCTTTTCTCGATGTTTCCTTGCCGCTAGACTTGAAGAAGCAAGGGGCTATCTGGTGCATAACTACCGGATAATATATCCATTTTTTTCAAACGAAAACAAGAAGAAAGTAAAAGAAAAAAAAAAACAAGGTAAATTAACCGAATTAGCAGGATGTGACGAGATACCTATCAGCAGTCGTACTGCGTTTTAAGGGTTTCTCTTACGATTTCTTCCGTTCTTTCTGGAACTTTATCCTTGACGGCTGAGAATCAATGAGCTTATTACTGGCGCTTTTATAGGGCGTCGGGGAGTATGGGCTAACGGGTTTTGATTTCGGTTTAGGGTTTTATAATAGAATAATGATAGTATACTTTCACAATTTATCTATCCATTCTAATTGTTTATGTATTTAATTTTTTTAATAGTTAAAAAAATGATTATTAATATATTTATTTTTTAAAAATATTTAAACATATTTAACAAATATTTAAAATAAAAAGCCAAAAAATATATATAATTTGTACTAGCAGCACATCGGGCAAATTGAAAAGTCATAATAACACTAGTCTTTATAATATTAAGTCTCTATTAGCCTTTAGGATTAGGAGCCAAATAATTTAAGGGAAAATAAACATTAAAGTTTAAATACTGAAAATATAAAAAAATTAAAAATAAGAAATAGTTTTAATAGCTTATAATCATTTACAAACCTAAATTTTAAACAAAACAAAATAAGGACCAAATAAAAATAAAGATATTTAGAAATAAGATATAAAAATAAAAAAGTACGGCTTATCTTGAATAGTACACCTGTACAAATAATTTCCCAGAATTTAACGCTCTCAAAACAATTCATCTGTTTGAGATTGAGAATGCATTTAGATATTAAACTGAGTTGAGTTGAGATAATAAAATATTATTTTTTAATATTATTATTATTTTAAGATTTAAAAAAGTTGAATTGTTTATTATATTTTATATTAAAATTTAAAAAAATTGTAATAATGAATTGAAATAGATCCAAACTTACCTTGAGTTTGAAAGTTTAAAAAGTACTTTTAACTATTTAAAAGTTCTTTTAAACAAAAAAATGATATATTTAGTAAATTTATAAAATGTGCTCTGATAATCTAAAAAAATTGAAAGTTTACTTTTTAAAAAATACCAAATGGAAGTTTTTATAGAAAAACTCATGCAGATAACTATATATTTTTAAAAAATTAATGTAATTAACTTTAAAAGTACTTTTGATACATATTTATCAAACAATAAACAACTTTTGAACTATAGAGCTTATTATTTAAGTTATAAGCTATAAGCCTTAAAATTATAAGTTATATTTCCCACGACAATCCCAAACATGTACTAAAAAAAAAATTTATACATAGAAGGATTGTGTGATCTATTTAATTAATTTGTAATATATTTTTTTTTCATTTTATTTTAATATTTAAATATGTGTATTTAAATTCATATTTGGGGAATGAAATAGAACAGCTCACACATTAACAAAGAAGGTATTACAAATGGCGGATGAACA
Source organism: Juglans microcarpa x Juglans regia (assembly GCF_004785595.1). Taxonomy (NCBI): domain Eukaryota; kingdom Viridiplantae; phylum Streptophyta; class Magnoliopsida; order Fagales; family Juglandaceae; genus Juglans; species Juglans microcarpa x Juglans regia. Next base: position 4,416,142 of record NC_054606.1, on the reverse strand, counting down.
AGTATGGATGGAAGAGAGATAAAATGTTATTGTAATGAGAGAAATGGCATGTATGAACTGATTTTATGATGTATGAATGGAAGGAAATTTATTTAAAAAAATATATATGTGCGTATTTAAATAGAATGATAAAAATTAAAAATCATATATTAGTTAAGTGAAAGTGTGTAATGTAAGATTTTATTATAGTATTTCTTTTACCAATAATTTGCCAAAAAATTACAAAATTGTTCTCTTTATCCCATCTCAAACTCATAACAGGTGGCTGCTTATTTGTCTAATGTTCTCTGGCCTGAGAAAAGAAAGGATGGCTGTATGTGTTTTGATGGTCCACCATCATGTTCATTTTCAAGCATTTGCCATAAAATAAATAGTACTAACCTCTACTGAATCCTGCATCTTAAGATGAAATAATAAATATTTGTCATTTTAGGGTAGGTAAGTTTATGTAATGAACCCAATTATAACAGTTTCGCACAGTTTTTTTTTTTTTTTTTTTTTTTTTTTAAGTTGGATAAATTTTGGAATCTACATTAAAAAAATATATATATATATTTTTCATAATAATAATTATTATTTTTTTTTTCAAAATGAGTAAGAGAGATTTGCATGTCAAAAGAATGTATTAACGTATAATTAATCATGTATGTTGGAGCCCAAATTATAAAGAAGAGTAATACTTCTCATCATTCTCTCATTATCTTATAATTAGATATTGATTATAGACTATTTATTATATTTTACTTGTGAATTTATATCTAATGTTATATTATAAGATGAGTAGATTTTTTCAATCAAATAATGGTAAGTCTTACCTCAACTCTGACTTAAAAAACCCATCAACTATTATTATTAAATGAAAATTGTTGTGAAAACGAAGGAGACCTCATTTTCAAATTGCAAAAACATGGGCTGGATCTCATCTCAAATGCTCGGAGGATTTGGTTTGTTAAAAACGGAGGAAATTTTGGAACGGATACGGACTCGGAAAGGTCCTCTGGCGCGGGGTTTCGGGTGAGTTTGGCTTCAGCAAACAAGCAGAAGTTTCGGAGATCCAGAGATAAGAGGGTGAACCAATCAAAAGGACTTTTTGTCAGCATAAAATGGTCGAACAACCCCCATTTCCTTTTTTATCTTGTTCTGCAACAAAATAGATTTGGGTTTAGATTTCAAAGTACTTGAAGATAATTTGATTAGTATTTACCGCTAAAATGCTCACAACAAACAGTCTCTAAATACAAAAACTGCTTCTGTTTTACATATCTCTGTTCAGTTCTGCTCAAGAACTCCCACCTCCATCAACGTCCATCAAGATATTTAACCGTGGATGTAAAGGGATGGCACTTGAGTCACTTGAAAGAAGTACCAAAATCTGATACTTCAAATAGAAATAGTTGGGATCAAAGGGTGGTTAACCAAAGCCAGCTTCTCTAGACCAAAAACTGGCAGTATCAGATGGCTTTGATAAACTAGATCTCGACAACTGTATTGATTTAATGGGCATGTGCCATTTTAGAATTTAGCCTACCTGAACCTCAACTGGATGGCTCTTTTATGAAGTTGCAGACTGAGGGCCGACATCAGCCTTAACGGCTACTTGCGCTGTAATACTGTTTCGCATCAGTATCCAACTTTTTCGTTGCTTCTTGTAAACCAAGCTAAGTTTACTTTTAATGCATTTACACAAGTTGCATAGGGCAAGCAAAAAGCTTTCATATACTTGGTTGGGAGATGCCCCCCACCACTTCTCGTTTGTATCTGTCATTTCTCTTTTCCTTTTTTACATGAAAAAAGTTATTTATTTTTTTGCAATTCAAAAAATAATTTAAGTGTATTGATCTATATTTTTTTTTTATTTTTTAAAAATATTTATAAATATTAAAAAAATAAGAATATAAAAAAAAAATTATAAAAGCATCTAGCGGTCGTAAAGCGGGCTCTTTTTAAAGAGTAGCCCGACTCTTTTTACATATATTCCTCTCGTCCAACTCCGATTTCACTCTCTCCGCGCATGACTTTGTGCTTTCCTTTTCTTTCTCTTTCCACGAAGCTGAGTGAGAATTATTAAAAAAAGGTGTTATTCCCCAAACCCTTCATTACGTTTTGACACATTGGTCGGAGACTCGGAGGGTCTGGTTCAACTCCCTATCATCTTTCTAACCTACCTCCTTTCCAAAAGCTTCAATCTTCCCCATACTTGCTTGCACCGACAGATCCAATCCCCATCCACCACATCTCTATCTTTCTGATACAGACCCTTATATTCTTATTAAACACATATTTCTCTTCCTTTTTCTCTTTTCTCTTTCTTTGGGTGCTTTCAAGAAGCAGTGTACCAATGAAGATGAGTCTGGGTTTGGGTCTGGGTTCGGTTCTGGTTCCTCTGCTCACTCTCTCCCTCTTGGTTTCCATTTCCAGTAAGCTCACTTTTTTCTCTCACAATCTCATATATGGTTTTGTGGCTTTACTGCATTTCTTGTGTTCTCTAACTAGTGTTGCTTACAGGCGCAGAGATCTCAGGCAAAGTGGGTGTAAACTATGGACAGCTCGGGAATAATCTGCCATCACCGTCACGGTCGGTAGAGTTGATCAAATCCCTCAAAGCTAAGCGAGTGAAAATCTACGATGCCAATCCAGAAATCCTCAGAGCCCTAAAAAACACTGACATTCAAGTCTCGATCATGGTCCCCAACCAGCTCATTTCCAACATCTCCCACAACCAAACCCTCGCCGACCAGTGGGTCCTATCCAACGTCGTGCCCTTTTTCCCGGATACCATGATCCGGTACCTCCTCGTTGGAAACGAAATCCTTAGCTCCTACTCCGACACCCAAACCTGGTACGATCTCGTCCCCGCCATGCGCAAAATCAAGAACTCCCTCAGAGTCCATGGAATTCGTAAGATCAAGGTTGGGACTCCATCAGCCATGGACGTCCTCGAGTCGTCATTTCCACCTTCCAACGGTACGTTCCGGTCCGACATCGCTGATCGGGTCATAAAACCCATGTTGCAGTTCTTGAACCGAACCAAATCCTTCTTCTTCCTGGATGTGTACCCCTACTTCCCTTGGTCTTCGGACCCCGTCAATATCAAACTAGACTACGCTCTGTTCGAGTCCAAGAATACCACGTACTTGGATCCGGTTTCGGGATTGACCTACACCAACCTCTTCGACCAAATGGTGGACGCTGTGACTTTCGGTATGAAGAGACTCGGTTACCCGGATATTCGTATCTGGATCGCCGAAACGGGTTGGCCCAACGGCGGTGACTTTGACCAGATTGGTTGCAATATCTACAACGCTGCAACTTACAATCGCAACGTAGTAAAGAAATTTACATCGGACCCTCCAATCGGGACGCCGGCTCGGCCGGGTAAGGTGCTGCCGTCTTTCATATTCGCTCTGTACAATGAGAACCAGAAACCAGGTGCTGGTACGGAGCGGCATTTTGGGTTGCTGAATCCGGACGGGTCGAACGTGTACGAGATGGACCTGTCAGGAGAGACGCCGGAGTCGGAATACAAGCCATTACCGAAGCCGACGAACAACGAACTGTACAAGGGAAAAATATGGTGTATGGTGGCGAAGGGAGCAAATAAGAGCGAGGTGGAGTCGGCGTTATCGTACGCATGCTCGCAGGGAAACAAAACCTGTGACCCGATCCAACCGAGGGGAAGGTGTTACAAACCCGATTCGTTGTTTTGGCATGCGAGCTACGCGTTTAGTTCTTATTGGGCTCAGTTCAAGAAGGTGGGTGGGTCGTGCTACTTCAATGGGCTCGCCACTCAAACAATCAAGGATCCAAGTAAGTTACCACTGTACCCTTTTAATATACCATTTCTCTTATCTTTATATATGTTTCTATTTCAGTTTCCTACTCTCAATACCAGTCTATATATTATTAGAATAAATAAAAAAATTGATAGCAATAGAAAATTAGATTTATGAATTAATAACAGAATACAAGAATAGAAGTAACTAATTATTATTATTATTATTATTATTGAAACCGACTGTTGAACAAAGTCACGATTAATTTCAGAATGTACAAGTTGAGTTTTTCTCAAGTACAAAAATACCCAATAATTCAAGAGAAGTTCTAATTCAGGACGTTCATTCATACCTCGCTCCAATGCCATTTATTTCGCCACCTCTTAGGATTAGAAGTTGCAAATGGTCAAAACAGACGAGACTGTGATTCCTAACACAAATTTCTATGACTTGTTTTTCTATTTAAAGAATGAATGAATGGAACTCCAAAAATAGTGACATCTGATAATTTGTTTATCTCAGGTTATGGATCCTGCAAGTTTCCAGGTGTGACACTTATATGAAGGAGAAAGAGATAGAGAGAGAGAGAGAGAGAGTCAATACAACCCCCAGTTTTCAGGCTTTTGCTTGCATCTGTTTGGCCGGCCGGCCGGCCTGCCTCTACTATTTATGGGCATCCCTCTGATTTCATTTATTTATTTACAATTCAAAAAGGTAGGCCTTATTTCCGGTTCCTTCCGGATAGAACTTAGATAACACCCAAATAAGGATTCATTAGCTTGGAACCCCCACCAGATTTTGATTCCATTCATCACTCGCTCTCTCTCGAGTACTTTGTTCTTTACTTTTGACTAGTTTTTGTGGCATTTTTCATTTGATGATCATACCTACCTCCTGCAACCTTCCAACGGCTATATATTTTGTGGATAGTTAACGGCTACTTTTGTTTCCTTTTATGTGGTTGTTTGGGTTTATTTATAGTCATGACGTTTGAGGACTATTAAATGCTTTTTAGGTACCTCTATTTATTTCATTCTGCTCATTTATTTAATAATATAAGGTATTTTGTTATTGTCAATCTAATCGTTAATAAAAACAAAAACTAGTTTTTAATTTGCTATCATAAATTACAACAATCGGTAATTAACATCGAGATTTTCAATTTATACCATAGGTTAAAAATAGGGAAAAAAAATAACAAGGCATAATATTAATAATGATCAAATCTTAATATATAATATAAATTGTCCAAAAGTTGATACTTCAAGATACATTTTGCAAAACTGATAATAATTGGAGATGTTAAGCGTATATTTCCTCCATAATAAATAATTTTTATACAGTATCTAAAAATTTCTCCCAGAATTGGGAAATCACAAACATTTTTAACGAAATATTATTAATAGCGCATATATCGCCAAATTTAAGTTTTAAACCTCTCGTGTATATAATCTCCTACGGCTCTCCTAAATTTATTTGTTAGTTAAACAAATGTAAATATAATGAGGTTCGTGAAGTGACTAGAAATACGGAATGATTGTGCAGTATTTATATATTTTATAATTAATTGTACTTAATATTACCCATTTATTTGTGGGATAAAAGGGGTATATATATATATATATATAGATGTTTTTCTAAAATGTCGTGACATATACGAGGAGACGGATGTAAAAAATTGGTTTCACTGATATTATTAGACTTTTGTTGTATCTTTAAATATAATTTCTTTAAACAGCCAACAAGCAATCATTGATGCGTGAAAGGTCTTTGATAGATTTATATATTTCTTATTTATTTATATTTACCTTTGAAAGAAAGAGGGGTCTTTTGTCTTTACTCAACCTTAATAATAGTTTAGGACATGATGACTACACTTGGAATCTTTGGTACCATTCTTCCCTACTCATTTCCAAAAGTTATTAAAAAAATGTATAAATAAAGAGAAATATATATATATATCAAATAATAAATCGAATAAAAAGACAAAAATGTCGGGTCCCACGCACTATTGGATTTGAACCCTCTCCTAATCCTTTGCAAATGGAGGGACCAGTGTTGACTAATCTTCATTATAATTTTTTGGACTAGCGAATGAATTATTAACCAACCTCACTTTCCCCTCACGACATTCATTCTTATCTTTTAAATATTTAATATTTTCTTAATTTATAATTAATAATAATTAATGAGAATTTGATCGAATTCATTAATACGAGTTTTTAATCATTTATTTATTTAATAAAAAATATAGTTTGATTTTTTCCCCACATATTTTCTATTAAAAAGTCACATGATATTTTATTTATTTATAAGGCAAAGATATTTTTTCCAATTGGACTGGGTTAATATCTCTCTCCTATTCTCTGACCTCCCGCTCTGCTAAGGCCACAGAACCTTATCCATTAAAAAAAAAAGAAACTCAGCCAACCAAACTCCACCAAACTGCCACACTTCGCACCACTTCTCAATTCTTTGGGGCTCCCACGCACTGTTTGTTAATGGACCATTGTCTCTCGCGCCATAGCACCCTCTCCCCCGCCACTTTCTCTTCTCCATACCCTCCTCCCTCTTTGCTTCGTCATCCCCTTACTTTCTCTCCCAGAACTGCATTAAACTTTCCCAACAATCACTTCCGCTCCGGCCGTGCCGCTTCTGGTCTCTCTATCAGGCCGGCCGGGAGGACCTTTCCCGTAATCGCCAGCGCCGGGGCCAGCCACTGCGAGCCAAGTAGCAGCCTCAACTCACCGCTCGAGCCCCGGTCCCAGCCGGGGAAGTTCTTGAGCAGTGTGTTGCAGAATCACCGCCAATTGTTCCACGTCGCCGTCGCGGAGGAGTTGAAGCTCCTGGCCGATGATCGCGACGGTGCCGTTTCCCGCATGCTGCTCACCGTTGGCTCCGATGAAGCCTGCCTTCACAGGTTTGTTCCTTGGTATCTATGTTTAATTGTCTGTTTATATCTTGATATTCAACTACATATCTGTCTTTGTGCATGTATGTATGTATATAATTATGCATGCGTGTATTTCTATAGTTATAATGTATGCCGCATGCGCATAGATTTTATTGAGTAAAGTTGGTCGTGACCTTTTAATTTTAATTTATTGGGTAACCCTGTGAGATGCGAGCACTCATATTTAAATATATTTTCGCAGTATATGACCTTGCTTTTTTGTTCGTAAAAGCTGTTGGCTTGTGCTATAACTTATGAGATTTCCAGTCTTTTTTTATTTTATCCATCGCTGAAGTTTTATTTTAGCCACTTGCATCATCCCGTTCATGTAATGTCCCAAGATTGCTTTTTATATTTGCGTGTTGTTATTACATCTTCATAAAATCTCTAGCACCTGTATATGCTCCTCTCTTGAACGGGTATTGCTTTCTGTCAGTCAAAGGAGTTTAATATTGGAAAAGCCATCAACTTTCTATACTCTTATAATGCCTATGTTCAGTCTAAGATGCAACTTCAAAGCTTTTTTGGATTTACAAGAACAAATAACACAGATTTTATTGGATTAATGAGGATGAGATGTTATGATTTATTTGATTACCGAACCACAAAAAGTTGGCCTCATATACATAATGTTCAACTTTACTGATGTCTGCCCACTAATCAGTACTTGCTATGTTAGCATGATTTGACAACTTCAACCATTCAATATCATTTCCGTAAAATGTGAAAAAAGGTATTTAAAATGTATTTAGAATGTGTTTACTTTATAAAAAAAAGGTATTTAGAATGTATTGATAACAAAACAGAGATTGAAACCAAATGGTTCTCTTTCACAGTGTAGCATCAAAGGTGGTTATTCTGGTGGCGAGTTCCATTGGTTACAAGGATGCGTATGAATCCTATTTAGCACAATAATTGGATTTGTAGTATGCATTGTTTGATACCTGTTGAGAATGAGTTTCGTTGAATTGATTGTGCCATTGCATGTGCTAGCTATGGTCAATGTGAGTAGGGTTACATCTTATAGCCATGCACATGGGCAATCGCTACAAAAGCATTGCCCACCAATGGGCTCTTGCTTCTCAAAACTTCTAGACAAACTAGCAAGGATGAACCATTATTCCAAACTTTGAGGACTGAAACTGTCATTGGAATTTTTATTGTAGATATTATCAGATTAAATGTATTTCTTTATTTCTTAGTTTTTTATGAAATATATCTGAATGACAGGAGGGTTGCACAACTAAAGGAACATGAGTGCCAACTCGCCGTTGAGGATGTCATGTACATGCTAATCTTTTATAGATTCTCTGAGATCAAAGTCCCCTTAGTTCCAAGACTCTCTAGATGCGTTTATAATAGCAGACTTGAGATTTTGCCTTCAAGGGACTGGGAGCTGGAGTCCATTCACAGCTTGGAGGTTTTGGAGATTGTCAGGGAACATGTCACCACTATCATTGGCTTGAGAGCAGATTCTAGTGTCACAGACTATTGGGCAACAACTAAGATCTCACGTCTCATGCTTGGCCGAGTATATGTGGCCTCTGTCTTATATGGATACTTTTTGAAGTCTGCCTCATTGAGGCACCACTTGGAGCAAAGTCTAGCTTTGGCAAACCAGGACCACCATCTCGGATGTAGGACCTCCAATCAGTTCCAAGAGCTGTGTGCTTATGGAGTGAAAAACCTTGTCTTTGACACTGTCAGTAACAAACAATCTGTGTCATATGGTCAAGGGTCGACTAACCAGGGAATGAAAGGTGAACCGTTGAAATGTTATGTGATGGGGTTAGATCCCGAGACATTGCAGAGATGTGCAAAACTGAAGTCCAAGGAGGCTGTCCATTTGATTGAGAATCATAGCTGTGCACTTTTTGGGGACGGGAAGACTGGTTTGGTTGAGAATGATGAGGTGATCTTGACTTCATTTTCAAGTCTGAAGAGGTTGGTTTTGGAGGCTGTCGCTTTTGGTTCATTCCTTTGGGACACAGAAGAATACATTGACACTGTGTATAAACTCAAGGAGAATAATTAGTTGAACGGAGAGTTTATTATGAAGCAAGTAATTCCCTTTGTAAATAGTAGTTCCGCAATGTAGTTACTCACTCTGGTTTGCTATTTCTCGAGAATTTTCTGATGTATAAAGTATATGGTACATGGTAATGTAAAAAAAGATCTTATAAAGAGTTTTAATGAAGCATTTGAATCATGTTGCTCAAGTCTTTTTTGTTTTTTTAATTGGTAAAGGAGTTGTTTCCAGTTTCAAAATATTTCTCAATTTTCGTGGGATATGAAATCGGAGAGTCGACAATTATCTTTCAGTATTTTTTACAGAAACAAAAAGAGGAGAACACAATATTACATAGCTTTTGAGTTGTCTAACTAGGGATGAGTTTATACAGAGAGTACTGCATATAATATACATAGAAGTCAAAACAAGAAGCTGAAAACAGAGATATATGCAAGCTTAGTTTTGTAATTCTATTCTTTCTAGCATTAATCATCATAGAGTTCCGAAGAAAGGCGTGGAGTGAGGACGACTTCGAGAGGAGTTGCCCTGGGCAAGGTAATGCCTAAGCCTTCAGTCATGTCTACCGGCATGTTTTGTGGTGTTGTTAACTCAAATCCCTGAAGCAAGCGAGCTAATGTAAGATGTGATACTTGCAAGGCAAATGTGTACCCCGGGCAAGATCGTCTTCCAGACCCAAATGGTGTGAACTCAAAATGCTGGCCTGAAGCATCTATATTTGCATGGCTTGTAAGAAACCTTTCTGGCAAAAATTCATCCGGGTCGTGCCAAACCCTTGGGTCTCGGTGCAACTTCCACAAGTTTACAAACACACGAGTTCCCTTAGGAACGTAATAGCCACAAACATGACAATCTTCCATTGCCTCATGTGGAACTCCCAGCGGGCCTGGTGGGTATAAGCGCAAGGTTTCCTTGACTATGGCTTGGAGGTAAACCAAATCTTTAATATCGTAATCTTCTACCCATCTATCCCTTCCAATTTTGAGGTCTAACTCTTCTTGGGCACGCTTCAAAGCATCTTTGTTATTCAATAACAAGGACAGAAGCCATGTCAAGTTAATAGATGTTGTGTCTGAGCCAGCTATGATGAGATTCTACAACATGAAATTGAAACTGTAGTTAGAAGCAGCATTTCTTTCGAGTGGACTGCAATTTGTAAATAAAAAAAACAAAAAACTACATTTTAACTGTAATGTTATTACAATACGTGTCAAAGAGATGTCAAAAGGTGTACTTGGAACTAATTCAGAACACTTGAATCTTTAGTGGTGGCCCGGCAATCGGCTTTCGCGTGCATCTAGTCATGTATTCCTCTGTTACAAATGGGGAAAAAAGGGATATTGTGCTCCTTTCTTTGCTAGATTGATGTTGAAACCAGTACGATATTAGTCTTCTCTCTTGTTAAGGTCTACTCTTTCAGTGGTTGCTCTGTTAATGTAATGTTTGTGAAGAGAAAGTAGTTCCTGTCAACTGCCAAAGTTCTGTTTTTCGCTTCTATTCTACAATGCATCGATCCTAAAACAGCAATATTATGGCTTTGGCGGCATAATTCGATTATTAAGGCTTATGCGAAAGAAAATGTTACAAAACGTACCGATACCGTTGCCTTGATGATGGTTTCACGAGTATAGCCAAACATGGATTCGTCCTTAATTACTGATAGCATGATATCGATGAAGTCCGGCTTGTCGCTTGCCTCACTTTTCAGTTTCCTCAGGCTATGTTCTTCAATCCAACTTCCTATTAGAGTGTCCAAATCCCTTCCAATACGCTTCATAGATTTCACTTGACCCCCAAAATCAATCCATCCTAGAATCGGAATCAGATCAGAAACGACAGGCCCCCCAGATACATACATATATTCTTTGATGATTTTCCATATGCGTTTTGCCTCTCCATCGTCTGCAACATTAATGGCGTGGGGAAAATATCTCTTCCCTGCAATCATTTTAGTTATTATGTTGAAGGATAGGCGTTCAATCCATTCACTAATCACCACCTTGACAGGGCTGTGATTGTTGCTCTTTGAAAGAGAGTACAAATCCTTGACCAAAATATCCACCTCGGAGACTTGCATATTCTTTAGTGTCTCGAGCCGGCGTGCAGAGAGGAGTTCCACCATGACTAGCTTTCGTATCTCACGCCAAAATGCACCGTAAGGCGCAAACCCAAATCCTGCGTAGTTGTAGCCTAAGTACGTTCCATGGGTTGACTTCGGACGTGCTCCAAGAACTTTGTCATTCGTAGTGAAACACTCCTTGACTGCCTCGTGATTGCTAATCACAAGTGCAATTTTTGGGCCAAACTTGATCGTGAACATGGGGCCATGTCTGTCAGCCATGGCTGCCAAGGTTCGGGCAACTGGGTTTTTGCCACCTAGTTGATGAAGGTGACCTATAATTGGCAAGGCACCCGGTGCTTCTGGGGCTAACATAGCCTTTGTTTTCTGAACACCAATTCTCAACCTCCATAGATTGTACAACACCAATACTAAAAACCCTGCAATTGCTAGTAGATGAGAAGTGATTTCCATGACTTCCCTCAAACTTCCAGAGAACTGAAACTATGACAAGACTTTTCCAACCCCAGTTTTGCGGTTTCTGTAATGGCGACAAAAGGAGATAAAAACAAAGGGAAGAAAATTGATCAGTAGGTTGATTCCTGAGGTGGTGGTGCCCAGGGATGACTTCTTGCAACCTTTGAGTGGTTGTAGTGTCTCTCAAAGTCGTAATATTGATCAACTTTAATTTGGGTTCTTAATTGTATATTTGTATCTATTTTCAATAATGCATCAACCTTCTCTTATCTTTTAGTTTTGAGAGAGAAGCTTCGAACCGGTCCCCGGTATAAAGAGAGATAACCGATTAACACGTCATCATTTTAATAAAAAAAAAAATAGAACCCGATGATATTGAAGAGTAGTGCTACTCTGCCGCAGTCTACTGTTCCTTTCTTAATAAAAAAAATTTAAAAATAATAAATATATAAGCGATCAAAATGAAATAAACTGAGTAATAGTAGCATTATTCTTCAAACAATAGTGCGCTCATCTTTCTCCTCTCTCTCCCTCTTTCTTTCTCTGCTATCTCTCTCTATCCCTCCTCAAGAATACTGAACTCTCTCTCTCTCCTCCACTTGCTGCCAACTAGCCTCCAAAATCGCAAAGGGAAAAAAATGTCCACTTACTATTATGTTCGAAATTAAGAGACTGATGACAAAGAACATGAACTTCTTTCTTGGGTAATCAAGCCTAATTTTCATGCTTTAGTTTACTTTTTAAAACACTCTGGATTCTGGAAGGTTATACTTCTTTCTATTTTTTGCTTATTCGTCTTCTTTTTTTCTGACAAGATTTTGCTCTCAGTTTCTTGATAGAGAAATTCATTTTTTCTCTCTTTTCTTTTATTTAAATTCTCAGCATCTACACGAAAAAGAAGAATCAAATTACACAATAATACTATTTCTATCCGCCACTATTTCCTTTCACACCCTAATAATATTCATTGTATCACTTTATTTAATCTTTTTAAGGTAATTTTAATTTCGTGTCATTCGCTTCAAAATGACAGTACATAATTAACTGATCATCATGACTAAATTACCTAGATAGGATTGCAAGGCAACGTCGGATCAGAAGTTTCAAATACCACTTGATCATTCAAAGTAATTCTTAGTAATCAATTATTAATAGAGCTCCATAGGAAGGCGGGGCTTGAGTACAAGTTGCAGAGGATCGGCCTTCGGCAATGCAATTCCCAATCCTTCACGCATATCCACCTTCATGCCTCCCATGGTTGTCATCTCAAATCCTTGAAGCAAACGAGCCAGAGCCAAGTAAACTACTTGCAACCCAAAATTAGCTCCGGGGCATGACCTTCTGCCATAACTAAACGGAGCGTACTCGAACTGCTGTCCCACAACATTAGGATCACTACTGCTGGTGTCTGCATGATCATGATGAGACGTTTTCATAAACCTCTCGGGTCGAAATTCAGTTGCGTTTGGCCACACTCGCGGGTCCCTTTGCAGCTTCCATATATTAATGATCATGCGAGTGCCCTTGGAAACATGATAGCCTCCGAGTGTGCAGTCTTCCATGGCTTCGCGAATTCCCGTGACGGGACCAGCTGGGTTTACACGTAGGGTTTCCTTAACAATGGCTTGGAGGTAGTTTAAGTTCTTGATATCAGATTCTTGCACCCATTTATCTTTCCCTACCTGGACGTCTATCTCTTCTTGGGCAGCCTTCAGCACTGTAGGGTTATTTAACAGCAAGGAGAGTGCCCATGTTAGTGCAACAGCTGTGCTTCCTGCGCCTGTTAGGATGAGAATCTGCAACAACAAAATACAAAAACAATCCTGCTTATTTACGTTGTACTTGAAATGGTTTGAGCTAGAAATATGGAATCAGACGAAATCTAGAATATTATGTACTTTTTCGTAACAAAATGATCATGTGTATGCACTCATTTAAGGTCAATTTGGAGCAAAGCATTATAATATATAGTCTCAAATTCATTAATTTTGCGTAGACTTAAAGTGTACACCATTATAAAATGGAAAAATATTACTGCAAGCAATTTCGTGCATCAATTCATGCATCAATATTGATATATAATACATATATTTAATAAAATAATGTGAATTAAAGATAAAAATAATTTTTATGATATAGGAGATTTTTTTTCTTTTCTCAAAAATTTTTTTTTCATTTTTTTTAAATTAAAAAAATTATCGGTACGCGATATGGTGCACGAACTCGCTTGTACTTAACAAAAATAGCTATATTTTTTTTTTTGAGTTCTGCTAGGATTACTGAAAAAATGACTTGAAGATGTGTTCTAAATGTGTATTTTGTTTTTTATTTTTATGTATTTTTTAATCTTCATAAATATTTAAAAAAAATAAAAAATTTACAACTTCATTAAAAATATTTATTTAATTACTAAGTTAAAAAAAAAGCTTAGTAATACTTAAGTAAAAAAAAAAAAATTCGAGACACAGCTTCGGATCCAAAGTCGGCATCCAAAGAATTTCTCTCTTCTGACACTTTTTTCTTCTGACAAATTTTACCCATCCCCCGATAATGATAGGGACTACACTATCTCCTGCCACAATCTCCTATCTCCGAAAACCGAGCCGGACTACACTATCTCCTACCATTCATCTGGTATTCGTGTCAAAAGTTTTAATTTTTTTATTATTTTTTTAAAATATCTTTTTAATATCCTTAAATATTAAAAAAATTAAAATATATATAATTTTATTAATAGTTATTTCTTTAATTATTATGTAAAAATAATAATAATAAAATAGTAAATAAATTACAGGAGATAATAAACCTACCATTATACTTATAATATTGTTGTACTCTAAGGTCTGATAGCTATAAATTTATGTACGTATAAATACAATATTTATTACGTACGAGATCTAGCTATTCACGTTATTAAAAAAAATAGAAATGCTATTTTATGATAAATAATCTGATAATTGATAAATGTCAACAAAATTAATGACATATATATAATTTACATACAAAAAAAAATATTCTGGATTAAATTTTATAGTAAATATTAATTAATTCAGAATAAGCTTTTTTTTTCTTGTTGACATCTATTTAGTGTATTAATTATTAACGTTATTGTAAATATATTTTCTTGACCTTGAGCGAATATTTTCTAGAGTAACTTTTATTCAAGAAGTATTGCGTAGAGTCTAATAAATTTTAGAATAATATTCCTTGATTATCTTAAACTTATTCTTAAGATGACTTCTTCATTAGGTGATGCCACGTAATTTATTAAAAAAATTAAAAACATAAACATAAAAAAAAAAATAGAAGAAACCTGAAGTTTTAATTTGACTAATTTTATATTTTCAAATGTTCTTTTAGTTTATATATAATCTTTGTATGATTTTAATAAACCAATGGGTGATACCCCATCAAGAACGTCACCTGCGCTGTAATTAATTAATTTCAGATGCCCACTAACAGTACTCTAATTCTTACTAATTAACTACATAAGAAACTTATTCCAAAAAAAAACTACATAAGAAACGGAACAACAAATTAACGCACCATTGTCGTCGCCCTGATGATAGTATCACGTGTATGGCCCGACATCACAGCATCCTCCGGAAGGCTTGAAAGCATAGCATCCATTAAATCACTCTGATGATCACCCTCAGTACTTTCACGTTCCCGTTTCTGTCGGATATGTTCAGCAAGCCAAACATCAAGCACAGAGTCAATTTTCTTAGCAGTTTTCTTCATGGAACTAACATGGCCTTGGAAGTCCATCCATTCAAGATATGGAATGGCGTCCGACAACACAAAAACTCCGCTCAGATACAAAGCCTCTTTTATGCCACTTCTGATAAGATTCGCCTCGCTGTTATTTTCTGCATATTCACCAGAGGAGAATCGCTTCCCAACAAGCACCTTGAGGATGATGTTGAAAGCCATTTCCTCAAGCCGATCGCTGATATTCACCACCTTCTTGTTTGTAGCCAGCGAGTGCACGTCTTTTATCAGGGACTCTACTTCTGAGGATCGGAGAGGCTTCCGCATTTCAACTGCATGGTTTGAAAGAAGTTCTTGGATGGATATCTTCCTCACGTCACGCCAGTATTGCCCATAAGGAGCGAGCGCAAAAATAGCGTTGTTGTAGCCCAAGTATTTTCCTACTGCGAGGTTTGCCCTCGTAGCAAAAATCTTGTCGTTGGTAGCCAAGCACTCCTTCACCATCTCGGCGCTGCTCACCACCAAGAGCCGGTGTTGGTGACCGAGCCTGAGCGAGAATAATGAGCCAAATCTATCGGCCAGGCCCCCAAGAATTCGAGCAACTGGCTCTTGATCTTGGCCTCTAAGAAGATGGAGGTGCCCTATCAAGGGCAATGCCCCTGGTGGTTCAGGGACTGGTCTAAGGCGTTCTTTGGCATCGCGCTTCTTCTTGCTGGTCTGTGATGCAAGTTTTAAGACACTACTGATGATCACGAGCAAAGCTAAAAGCTGAACAATTGTTTGGACATGATCAGAGGAAAACTCCATGGCCATGAATATGATCGAGCTGGAGATTTTTGGGATGAGTTGGTATAAGACTGCGTGTGTTATTTATAGTACTGGAAACCATTTGTACACGTCATTTCCTATTTCCCCTCGTACGTGGAATAAAAAGTAGAAATATAAAATAGAAACAACAAAAAAAAGTGACATTATTTATGAAAAATATAATCACACCGTCTTTTTTATAATCTTTTATATAATTATATTTTAAATTAGATATATCTTTAAAAAATCAATTATAAATACATTTTTATAACGTGAATCATGTAATTAAAGTGGAATTTTCAAGGTCGTGACTCGTCACCAATCTGATGGAGCAGCCGTTCGATCATGATACAGTATTTGTACTGTGATTATACATTAGATCAGGCTGTACGCAACATGCTAGAACATGCCCTGTCATATGAAAATTGTGCGGATACATCTCCACCACACTTTTCTCGAGTGGTGTAAATTGATTCGTACAAAAATCACCGTGGTTGTTACGTGGTTGAGTCTAGGGCCGGGTCCTCCATCATGTAAGTCAGGCAATTGACTAAGACCGCAGGGGAAGAAGCCCCTACTGCTCTCATACAAAAAATAATAAATAGATTTGTTTAAATAAAAGAAAATATTTAATTAAAAAAATTAATTAACTCAATAAAAATATCAAAAGTATGAAATAGATATATTATATCATTATTAATTTTAAAAATATTTTACATAATAATTATTTCAAGTACTCTCATTTTAAAAATAGATTTTTTTTTCATTATTAGTTTAATATATAATGTAAAAATTATAAATAATAAAATCTAAATTTTCGAGTGTTCATAATTTTTTTTTTATATAATATTTTGTACAGGTAAAGGTCCACTTTTTCCAAATGTGTAGGTTATTTATATAACTTTATTGACAATAATGATTATAATTACTTTTAGGTTTAACAAGTGGGATGAGACACAAAATTCTCATCTTATATTATTTTATCATTATAATTTTTTCAAATTCTCACATAAAATATAATAAACAATTCAAATTTTTTAAATTTTAAAATAATACTAATATTAAAAAAATAATATACTTTTATCTAAAACTAAAAATTCTCATCTCACTATCTAAACAATAATATTCCATGATATTTATGAATAGTAATGAAATAACTTATAAATAGTAGTGAAATAGTTTAAATTAAAATGTTTTATTAGATTTTAAGAAGTGAGAACAAAATTAGAATTTTAGAACATCTGATAATAGCTGAGAATAATTATGTTCCAAATGATTCCAAGAGTCTAAAACAAGTCTTGTACAACTAGATTTGATAAAATCTTCTCTAAATTGAAAGTTTTCTAATAAAGATTAAGTCGGTTATTAATTAAAAATGTGATATAAAATCTTAATCAATAATTTTACTTTACAAAATAATAGGAATTATTTTTAAATACGAATATAGTATAAAAATTAAAATTAAAACATTTATTTTATAAAAAATATGAATATATTTCATTTTACTTTAAAATAAAAACCTCAATCAGAATTTTAGCTAGGCCCCAAGCTTATTGAGCCGGCCCTGTTGAGAAGACTAGAAAAACGAATTGTGATGTCTTCAATCACTATCAACATGGTACTATTTTTCTTTTTCATTTATCCTCGTGTTTCATGCAATATATAAGTACGCAAGTCGTTCCAATATCATTTGCAGCTCGCCAATCTGAGTCCTAAGTCTGAAATTAACATCTCAATTATACGATAAGGAATAAAAACTCAAAGACTGGCCTATAAAATCAATTTCAATAAATATAAAGAAAAGCAAGGACCTCGTGAATCATGTGACATAAAACACTTGGTGGAGATTCACGGTCAGCGGCCTTTCCCACTGGTTAACGTGAAACCCACAAACAACTAAAAAGAACTAAAATCCAATATTTTGAAAATTTTATAAACTTTTCATTGTATTATTGTAAATTTTTTAAATTCTCATAGAATAAAATAAATAATTTAATTTTTTTAAATTTTAAAATACAAATAGTATTAAAAAATATATTATAATAATATTTTTTTAATTTTTTAATTTTAATTTCAATTCATCTACAGTAAAAATAAGTGTTCATGAAAAGACATTAGTGTTGCCGGCTCGATTTGAAAAAATTGAATTGTTTATTATATTTTATATTGAAATTTAAAAAAATTGTAATGATAAATTGAAATAAATTGAGATAAATTGATAATCCAGACGAAGCCTTACTCTCCATTTGTCTCTTATAATTTATAAACACGATATATTTTAATCGCTGCCACATGAAACACATGCGTGCAACAGGACATGGTGGTGTCTCAATCCTGCCACCTAGCTTCGTCTTCATCCTCCCAGCCAACAACGTCAATTAACATCACCGGCTTGTACTGGCTCGTCGGTTCAAATTAAAGCTTCATACACAGTATGGCTGGTGCAAAACTTGTGCACGTGATCTTTGCCGACCTCATCTTATGATGACCTGATCATCAGCAAAATTCAGATTCCCGGAATGTAGCTAGCATGGATGAAGTTTGTGGTTTATGGATCAATCTTTACTTTACTAAAAATTAAGTTCATCTTGGATGTGATTTGGCAAAAATAATAAATCTGTTTACGAGAGCATACTTTTTAATACAGTACTCGACACATTATTGATATATATATATATATATATATATATATTATATATAGAGGCCTTACACATAATTTTGTTAAAAAACAATTAGCAAACTTGTTCATTGATCATGTTGATGCCACAATTCTTCAACCATGCCTAGCTATGTCTTAACTAGGATTGTAAAATAAATAAATAACATTGTTCGACAAGTCGCTCGAGCCGATTGATTTGGTCAAATCAAACTCGAGTTTGGCTCAATTCATTTATTAAACAAGTCATTAATTATGAATACAAAATTATAATCAATTATCAAATAATACAATTCATATAAATTTGATTCTATTTGTACAAATTTATATAAATTCGAATAACTTCGTATTTATTATTATTTTTATAGTATTGTCTTTATATTTATAGTATGAATACTTTTCATATTTATAAAGATTACAGAAAATTAATCATATTCGTAATACTAAATTATATGTAGCTTGAATCCTTATAAATATAATAATTAACATACGTATATAGAAAATTTAGAAAGAGATCATTAAAAAATATAAATTTGGTTGTCATGAATTATAGATAAATTTGTTAAATATATTATTTTATCAAAAGGATGAAGCTACCAGCCTGTCGGGTGTGTATTCTATTTTTACACCTACCAATCAAGAGCTGCCACATAGACGTTTCAGTAAAATCCAGTTAGTATCCGCATGCATGTTATTACATTTGTTTTTTTATGTGATCTCTTCCCCCCCTTCTCTTCCACTCGCTCCCCCTCCTCCCACCCATGTCCCTACTCTCCCCAATCTCTCTCTATGTGTGTGCGTGCGTGCGCACCGAGAGATCATATCTACAAGGTCTCCGAGATATCTGTTGCCATCGGTACTGCTTTTCTTTCTTTTTCATCTGCTAGTCGTATGTGTATGGAGCTACGAAAATGTGAGAGAGATTTCTGTTTGGCTGCTGATAAAATGTGGGATCGATTTTTGTTTGAGTGAGCTTAGTCTATAATTTTGGGATAGTCCTTTCGAACTTTATTCTTCACCAAACCCCACGGTCTTCATGCCATACCAGACTATAGAAACAAAGTATTATTACTCTTATCAAAATCATGTTCTTTTCCATAACCAAAAAGGAAAATAGAAAAACAAAAAACTTGCTCAATTTGACGATTTCAGAAAACATGAAACCAACATAAGGAAAATTGAAGGTGATATTGTTGAACACTTTCAAATTAAGGAAAGGGTGTAGGATCATAGTATCTGCATTCACATCGTGCAAAGTACTCAGCTCCTAAAATAAATTACAGAAAGTGGATGAATCACTTCTTAGGAACCTGCGTGTGAGGGAGGGGGTTCGGAACTCTGGTGTACAAGCCAAAATTTCCTAGTGCGGATATAGATGTTTGTTTCCTGCAATTCCTACATGGCAAGTTTTCATTGGTTGGTGTAAAAATAACAATCTCACCCAACCGATCTTGAGTTTTTCTCTTATCAAAATAAAGAAATTCATGAATACCATTAGAATATTAAATAAGGTATTCAGAAATATAAAAACTAACTTGATAAAAGGTTCAAACTCAACTCGCGTTTAAACTTGACGCGCGCTTTGATCTAGGAGTAATAAAAGGTTGGTCGATCCAGACCAAACTGGGCCGAGACTGAGACTGGCCAGTCTTGGTCTACATTTTAGAAGATTAAAAAGTTTTTGTCCAATCTAAGGTCCAGAATTTTTCCAGACCGGACCGGACCGAATGAAAAGTAAAAATAAAAAAATATTTTATATATATTATTTATATAATAATTGTACAATTAACAATATAAAATTTTAAATATGTTATTAATACTTATTAATATTCTGTAAATTAACAATATTTTATATATATCTTCATCTAACCTATCACTATTAAGAATATAAAATTTTAAATATGTTATTAACACTTGTTAATATTTTATAAATTAATTAATATATAATATCAATCAGTTAATTATATATAATTATATATATTAATAATGTAATTTTTATCTAATTTATTATTATTGACCATAAAAAATATTTTTTTATTGAGTTTGTTATATAATCTACATTAATAAGTCACTTAGTTTAATTTAGTATTTTAAATAAAATTTTTTATTAATTAATTTAAAAAAGAAAAAAAAAAGGCCGGACTGATTATTCGGTCCAGTCCCGTCCAAAAAAATGATGGACTAAAAATATTTAATCTATCGCCAGACTGGACCGACTAATTTGCACCCCTACTCTAAACCAAAACCATAGGTGATTGCCATGCCCATGTCATGACGTTGATTACCATCTGCATCCCATCGTGAATGGAGTACTCATGATTTCATATGTACTCGTTCAAATTAAGATATTTTACTGAATTATAAAAAATGATAGAAAAAATTGAATAAAAATTTTAAAAAAAATATATTCAAATTGTTTTAATATAATTTTTATTTTAAAATTTGTAAAAGTTATATCGATTTTTATATTTTATTTTAAAATTCATAAAATTTGTTTTAGTTTTTGTGCTTAGATAATAATTAGGTAATTGATTAAATGAAAATTTTAAAATTAAAAAATATTTTGTGTTTGAATGATATTTGGTGATAAAATTGTAAAAAAGGGGCCTGGTTTGGATACACAAAACTATTTCATCTCATCTTATCATTATAACTTTCTCAAACTTTCACATAAAATATAATAAACAATTTAATTTTTTCAAATCCTAAAATAAAAATTATATTAAAAAATTATATTTTAAAAATATTTTATTTAACTTTTAACAAAACATTTCATTTCATCTTATCTGAACTGTGTAACCAAACGAGGCATTAAAAATTATGATAATTCTATATCTTATCTAGGGTTGGGTGGCGGTGCCACCTCGCCGTTCACTGCCTTGGCCCCACCTGGGCGGCACAGGCAACCCTGCCCACAAGCCATACACATAATGGGGGCGGGGGTGATATGGGCCCAGGCTCGCCCCCACCGTACCATAGCTCACCCATACAACCTAACCCAAAATTATAATTATATGGGTAGTGCTAGAGGAACCGATAATTCAACCGATAAGTGCAAATGCACTTTTTTATTTTTTTTTCTTCTTTTTCTATAATCATTTTTTATATATCCTTAAACATTTTTAAAAATTAGAAAAGAGATATCAATTCATTAATATTCACTTGCTTAACTATTAAGTAAAAAAAAATTAAAAAGAAAAAAGTCAATCAATTGCTTTTATCGGTTCAACTAATATTTTCTTAATTATATATACGAGCCTATAACCCGTGCAATGCGTTGATTATTATGTATGAGAGAGAGATTTAGATAGAGATCGGGTTTTATAGACAAATTCGAAACGGTTTATAGACCAATCTATTTGACGAAATAATATAAAAGTTGAAATAATATCTTTGAGTAGAGACTTGAATCAGTTTATATCTTTATATATAAGAAATGAGATTAAACGTAAAAGTTGCAACAGGTCATAATGAAACATTACTTTTAAAATGATTACCACTTCATAAACATAACATTTCAAGTTTAATAGTTAGAATGTCTACTTTTATGGATAGAATGTCATATCGGAGTCATATGACTCCGTTTAAAATACAAAACAATATAAATGTTGAATTAATGCTTTTTGATGGAGTCTTGAATCGGTTTATATATTTATATGTAAGAAAATAAATTAAATTTAAAAGTTTCAATGGTTCATAATGAAACATTGATTTTAAAAGTTTTACAGTTTTATAAACATAACACTTCAAATTTAATGGATAAAATGCCTACTTTTATGAGTTTATAACCCGCAATGCACAAATTAATGTATATGTTGTGTATGAGGGAAAAAGATTTAGAGAGATATCGAGTTTTATAGTAGAGAAATTTGAAACGATTTATAAGGCGGTTTATTTGACGAAACAATATAAATGTTGAAATAGTACATTTGGGTGAAGACTTGAATCGATTTATATCTTTATATATAAGAAATGAAATGAAATTTAAAAATTACAACAGTTCATAATGAAACATTAGTTTTAAAAGGATTACTGTCCATAAACATAATACTTCAAGTTTAATGGGTAAAATGCCATATCGGAGTCACTCCGCTTAATATACAAAATAATATAAATGTTGAATTAATACTTTTGGGTAGAATCCTGAATTGGTTTATATCTTTATATGTAAAAAAAAAAAAAAAAATTAAAAATTACAATAGTTCATAATGAAACATTAATTTTAAAAGGTTTACCGTTTCATAAATATAATACTTCAAATTTAATAGATAGAATACTTACTTTTATGAATAGAATGTCACGTTAGAATTATATAACTCCGCTTTTATATATAGTAATATATATATATATATATATATATAAAAAAGCGTTGATAAATGATGTTGTCCCCTCTCTCTCTCTCTTTTCTCTTCGGTTCTTCACCCTTCTCCCATACTCTCTCTCTCTCTCTCTCTCTCTCTCTCTCCTCTTCTTCTTATTCTCTTCCTCTTCCTCGGCTCTTCCTCCAATTTTTCTTCTCCAATTTTTTGAAGAACTTGATACTCGTGGCCGTGCTGCCGTGGAAACCCACAGCCATGAGTGGCTGCCGCCATGGTTCGTTATTTAGTTAGATATGTTTCATTAGTTTTAGTTAGGATTTTTTTTACTTTATTGTTTTTGAATTTGTTGTGGATTTTTTTTTTTTTTTACTTATGTTTTCCGGTTGTCTACGCCATGGATGGGTGGTAAGGGGGCAGACAGACCAGAGCCCTCCCCCGGGGCCCTCCCAATAAAAAAAAAAAAAAAAAAGAAAGAAAAAAAACTCTAGGATAGATTGAGTGCGAGAATGGGGGCAACCCCACCCGAGAGTGCGGGTAGTACCCCTAATCTCATCTTTGTTTCAAACCAGCACAGCCCACAATTGGAACCGTAACAGCTTTCCAGTACTATATGTTCCTCTTTCTAGCCCATTATTTTCTATGAGATTTGGCTCTTCTCTTCATATTGTAAGATCTGTACTCGTCCTTTGCCAGTAACATATATACAAGATTTCTCTTATATTTTTAAAACTACAATCTCAAATCCAAACGTTCTAAACCACGTGATAGAGGGATGGAGGCTTGGAGCGACTCTCTGTGGAACAATTCACTGGACGCATGTTAGACTAATGGGCAGTATTTCAATAACTATTTTAAGAAAAACATTATGCGTGTCAAGTCATTTAAAAAAAATAAGAACTACTCGAAAATCGACGTGCATTTTTTTTTACAATGGGTCTAATATCTAACATTAATCGACGTACATTTTAAAATGGAGATCATAAAGTGATCATCAAACGTGCATTTTACAACCGAGATAAAGTGATCATCAAGGGATCACCCATGATATATAGTTTAGAGTCAACACCAAATGTTTTGTAATTATTTAAACCAAATGTAACAATTTTACTTCTCTAATGAATTTTAAGCGGTTGGCACACGTGTTGATTTTTCTTTTGATTAATATATTGTGTATGCTTTTTACTTTCTTAATCGAGGTTGCTTGGTTTAATATGTGTGTGATCGAAGCAAATTAATAAAATGACAGATGTAAAAGTACCACAAGTACAACCACAGATACTTCAGTTTTTATTGCTGATCTCTAGCATCCATAGAGTTCAGAAGAAAGGCGTGGAGTGAGGAGAACTTGAAGGGGAGTTGTCCTTGGCATGGTAACGCCTAAGCCTTCGGTCATGTCCACAGAAATGTTCTCTGGTGTTGTTAACTCAAATCCCTGAAGCAAGCGAGCTAGTGCCAAGTGTGATACTTGCATGGCAAATGTGTTCCCAGGGCAAGATCTTCTACCTAACCCAAATGGTGTGAACTCAAAATGTTGTCCTAAAGCATCAATGTGTGCATGGCTTGTGAGAAACCTTTCTGGCGAAAATCCATCAGGGTCCTCCCAAACTCTCGGGTCTCGATGTAACTTCCACAAATTTACTAACAGCCGAGTTCCCTTTGGAACATAATACCCACAAACTTGACAATCTTCCATCGCCTCATGTGGAACTGCTAGAGGGGCTGGTGGGTATAAGCGCAATGATTCTTTGACTATGGCTTGGAGGTAAACCATATCTTTGATATCGTAATCTTCCACCCATCTATCCTTTCCAACTTTGAGATCCAGCTCTTCTTGGGCACGCTTTAAAGCATGTTCATTGTTCAACAATAGAGATAGCAGCCATATCAAGTTAACAGATGTTGTTTCCGAGCCAGCCAAGATAAAAGTCTACCACATGATATTTAGACCATATTTAGAAGCAGAATTTTTGCAAATGAAACGACATTAATTATTAGAATATTGACAATGTGTAATCGTTTTAGTTACCAGAGATTCAAAATTATCTTGTTAAGATCTACTCTCAGAGTGTTTGCTATGTTTAATAATGTTTGTGAAGAGATTAAACTAGTCCCTGTCAATTGCCAAACCCATGTTCTTGACAGTTGACACGGCCTAATGTTACAGTGTACCAAGATAAAGCTTCTATTCTGCAATGCATCGATCCTAAAACAGCAATATTCTGGTTTTACCATATTACTATTATTAAGGCTTATGCGAAAGAAATTAATGTTGCTAAACGTACCGATACTGTAGCCTTGATAATGTTTTCACGAGTATGGCCAAACATGGATTCGCCCTCAATTACTGACAGCATTATGTCGATGAAGTCCTGCTTGTCGCTTGCCTCTCTTTCCAGCCTCTTCAAGGTGTGTTCTTCAATCCAACTTCCTATTAAAGTGTCCAATTCCCTTCCAAGCCGCTTCACAGATTTCACTTGACCTCCAAAATCAATCCATCCCAGAAATGGAAGTAGATCAGAAATGACAGGCGCCCCAACTACATACACAAATTCTTTGATAATTTTCCGTGCACGTTTTGCCTCTTCGTCTTCTCCGCCATTGGCATGACCAAAATATCTCTTCCCCGCTATTATTTTAGTAATTATGTTCAAGGTTAAGCGTTCAATCCATTCACTAATCACCACCTTAACAGGGCTGTGATTGTTGTTCTGGCAAAGAGAGTAGAGATCTTTGACCAAAGTATCCACTTCGGAGATTTGCACATTCTTTAGTGTCTCGAGCCGGGGGGCAGAGAGGAGTTTCATCATGGCTAGCTTTCTCATCTCTCGCAAATATGCGCCGTAAGGTGCAAAACCCAGTCCTGCGTTGTTGTAACCCAGGTACTTTGATTGAGTAGATTTCGGACGTCCTGCTAAAACCTTGTCGTTTGTAGTGAAGCATTCCTTGACTGCCTCGTGATTGCAAATCACAACTGCACTTTTCGAGCCAAACCTGATCTTGAAGACGGGCCCATGTCTGTCAGCCATGGCTGCCAAGGTTCGGGCAAGTGGGTTTTTGCCACGTAGTTGATGAAGGTGACCTATAATTGGCAAGGCACCCGATGGTTCTGGGGCTAACATACCCTTTGTTTTCTGAACGCCAATTCTCAACCTCCATAGATTGTACAATAACAGCGGAACTAAAAGCCCTGCAATTGCAAGTAGATGAGAGGTGATTTCCATGAATGTTCCAACCCCTGTTTGGTGGTTTCTTTAGTGGGACACACTGACAGAAGGGGATAAACATTAGGAAGAAAATTGGCCAGCTGATAAAAAGGTTGGATATGTGGTGGTGGCCCCAGGGATGACTTTTTTGCTACCTTCGAGTCATTGTAATGGCGACTTTGCTTGGGTTCTTGTGTCAATAATCTTTTGGCGAGATCAGACGTGATAAAATTCATTTTTATGAAAAGAAATTAGTCTAATCGTGGCACTTCCTTATTTTTTTTTTCTGTAAATTAGGGCAGGTTTTGAGCTTAAAATGAGACGTAAAATTTTCATCTAACCTTATTTTATTTTATTTTATTTTATTTTAAATATAATTTAAATATAAAATTTTTAAACTAATTATTATAATTTTTTAAACTTTTAAATAAAAATATAAAACAATTATAATTTTTTCAAATATTCAAATAAAAATAATATTTTAATTTAATAATATTTTTTATTCAATTTTTTTTCTCTTATTTTTCAAAATTAAAAAAATACTCAATTCAAATTATCTCATTATCATTCACAAATTATTTTATTATTATTCATAAAATTTTTATTTTATCTCATCTTAAAACCACCGCTTAAGATTATTTTATTAATTAGCGTTATACATGGAATTCAATAATTCTTTCCACGTTTTTTTTTTGGAGATTGAAAAATTCAATAATTATTCCCACGTTTTTTTCGTTTGGAGATTGAAAAAGGGGAAATCGTCGATCTAGAACTTTCTAGCGATCAAAAGACTACACGGACCCCACCACAATATTTCCCAACAGTCGATTTACAACACCACCGAATGCGGTGTCAAACGAAGTGGCGTGTAGCTCGCACGTGCAGGTTGAAGGTTGGCATGTGACTACACGCGCCACAACGAGAGCTTTTTGCCAACGCCATGCGTGGCATTTTTGGGACTTTCCAAATCTACTGTCGGTCTTCCTCTCAGAGTGGAGCGACTATAGCCCCTGCGCCTATGTTTTTTTTTTCAGTCTAAGTTTTTATTTTGTTTTTAGATCTAGTTTTTCCTAGTTCTTCTATGTATTTTACAGTTTTATTGTCTGTTTTTTTGGGTAAAAATAATAAGGAATAAGATATTGAATTTGGTGTCCATAGCAGCTGAGTCTCGTTCCTCCTTTAGGATGAGTCAAGAGATAATAATCCTACTCTTTTGGAGGATGGATATAATATTTCTTTTCTTTTGAAAAAGAGGTCGTTTAGTTCTATTTTTACATGACGTTATTTTCTGTTAGAAAAGAGTTTATATAAATTAAGATAATGTCAGTTACAAATAAATTTATGTGTGGGGGTGTCCTAAAGTGATACATAATTTAACTTATAATCTGAATTTTTTCTTGTATCGATGAGTCACAGTTATAACTTTGATTTCACTTAAATAAAATGAAATCTATTTTCATTAAAAAAAAAAAATCCCACGTATGACACAGCGCGCCGAGGCTCGAGACTATTGGATTATCTATTGACAAAAAAGAAAAAAAGCTTTATTTGTCGGCCATCATCCTCTATTCACGGTCACAATCGTCTCGTCCCTTCCCTTTGGAAAACACTGCACTCGCTCGAAGGTTAGTCAATCAAATATTAAAAAACGCATTTTACTACATCAAGTTACTTTTAAATAGTTTTTACTCATTTTACTGACGTAATTAATTAAAATATTTATTTTATATTAATAAAATACATAAAAAAATATATAAAAATGACTGTACAAAAAATTATTATTCTCAAATAAGAAATATATGAATTTGCAGCAACCAACAAATTAACCTTAAAGACAAATTAAATTTCAAACAGGGTACTCAAAATGGAAGATTTGTTTTCACCTTCTTCTTTTTTTAAAGCATTGGGCAATTTGTGAAAGATATATCACGTTATCTGTTAGTTGCCTCATCGAATTGGCGAGCCCCTTTATACGCATTAGAGCCATAGCCTTGGTCATGACTTGCACTGTTTGCGGCCTTTGGGTGGTTTTTGGAGACGAGAAACAGAGTCTCTCGAGCAAAGGCAGTGAGCGGTGACTTTCAAATTAATGTTTGTAAAAGTTCAACTCAATCAGATAAAGTTAATAGGTACTAGATAATTAAGTTATTCCGTTCTCAATTCAATAAGTATTGTACACCATCCACATCATCATTTATATAGTAAATTTTTTTTTAAATAAAATTCTATTATTTAAATATTTTATTAAATTAAAAATTTCTTTTATAATTTAGCCGTAACTTACTGAATTTGAAGTGTGCCAACGAGTGCAAAGAGTGTGTTTTTGTATAATACATGTGAGACCGTATTTTAAGAGAAATTATATTTGTAATCATAGAGTACCCAAGTATCGTATACTCATTTTAAAAAAAATAAATAAATATAAGATCTATATAGAAAATTAATTTTTTAATAATAGATCTTACTTTTTTTCTAAAAAAATATATAATATTTATACAATCTATGACTGTATTTAATATTACTTGCGTTTTAATAGGTTGTGGCACTACTATGTAATATAGATTATGATGATTGGTAGTGCCATGTTATTCCTCAAATTAGTTTTATAAAAAAAAAAAAAATCTATTTATTATCTACTACACATTAATATATAATTTTTTATTTTATTTTATTTTATTTAAATACACGTATTGATATATAAATATATATTTTAAATAGAGCGACAAAAATATAAATCATATGTTTTTTTAAAAGGAAAGTGTCATCATTTATTAGAGAAATTTACCTCTATGATCCAATATATGCAGATGTATCACCATATCAATTATTACTTTATAAACAAATTAATATATTTAAAACTCTACCGACATATTATTTTCTTTTGTGATTAATTTGATCTTTATTATTATTGATACTCTCTTAAAAAATAAAAAAATCTTAGAGATAACATTCTTCCTAAATAAAATTCAACCTCACGTTTCATATAAAAAGAAGACACGTGTAGCTATGTTTAGGTAGTGAGAATATCTGAGAAGTGTTGAGAATGTTTGTGAATAGTTATGAGTAGAGATTGAAATAGGTTTGTGGGTCCCATTGAGAGTAAAATAAGTTGTTTGGATGTATGAAGTATGTTGAGTTGTCGACTCTTAGATAGATAATTGAAAAATGTTTGGGTCCCATCAATAATTGATTTTTTTTTAATGATGATTTTATTTATATATAATAGTGTTAAATATAATAGTGATTTTATTTTGTATTTATATATAATAGTGATAAATATTATAATATTTTTTTTCTTTACTCTCTCTCTCTCTCTCTCTCCTTTGGCTCGATTCTCCCCCACGCCTGGTTCTCTTTCAGCCCAGTTTGGCACCACCGTACGTTGCCTAGCCTCACCGCCACCACCGGCGACTCCCCCTTACGCTGGCGACCAAGCCAGCTACCACCGATCTCCCCTACGCGCAACCCTCTCTCTCTTCTGCAGTAACCCAACTGAAATGGGTGAAACCCATTTCTCTCTACTTGCGCCACCGTACACGGCCACTCAACCTCACCGCCACCACCGGTGAGTCCCCCTCACGCCAGCCACCAAGCCAACCAGCACTGATCTCCTCCACGCGCAGCTCTCTCTCTCCTGTAGTAATCCAACCGAAATGAGTTTCTCCCATTTCTGTTCACTTGCACCGCCGTACACGACCACCCAGACCACCGCACCTCCACCACCTCTCGCAGACCCAGTCACCATGAACTTTCATCTCCCTCTCCGTCGCACACTATCATTTGCATGTGAGTAGTGAACTCTCGACTCATAGTGAAATATAATGGAGAGATTTTGTTCAAACTACTTCAAATGTGTTTGGCATGTGGAGTCTCTTTATCTATATAAAAATATTTAGAATGTGTTGAGAAGCGTTGGTTATCGAAACACGTTAGAATTGGACCAACTCTTTTTATTGTTTTAACAAAACAATAAAATAGATGCGAAAAAAAGGCGGAAACCGAAACGGAGCGCCCCCCGAACTTCCGCTCGCCGCAGAACAGCATCCTTTTTAGGCTAGCTGGATCTTGATCGATCGAAACAACTTTTGACTTTCCGTTGAGGACTCACGGGAACTTTCTGGTCCCTGATCCAAAAATGGCTGCCAATTTCTGGACATCCTCTCACTAGTACGTTTCCAACATACCCTCTTTTCATTTTATTTACTGTGTTTTCTGTGTTTTAGATTTATTTTGGTTGTTTATGCCATTCTTCTTTCGGGTTTCTGAATTTGGGTATGTTTTGTGTTTTTCAAGCAAACAGCTTTTGGATCAGGAAGATGTGGATGTGCTGCACCCACTCGACAAAGACAAAGGCATCACTCTTGAGGATTTCAAGCTTATTAAGATGCACATGGCCAATTGTAAGATCTCTCTCTCTCTCTCTCTCTCTCTCTCAAACGCACACTTTATGTTGGATTTCACTCCATTATTTTGCTTTTGTTTTGATGGATTTCATCTGGATTTCAGCTTCTTTAAGTAATTCTCTGTGCTTTTCCCCTTCTTTCTTTTAATTGCAGAAAATTTTGATCGTTCGTGCTGGAATTGTTACTTTACACTTTAATGCCCTTTGTCTGGACAAAGTTTATCTCAGTATACTACGGTCTTTTCGTATATGGTGGATCGAGGTTTTCGTTTTTTCCCCACCAAGAACTGCATCAAGACTGACTGCTGAAAATTGCATCTGCTAAGACTGCTATAACGGAAAATTGAAATCATAATTAGGGTAGTGATTAAACATGACAAGAGATTGTTAACTACATCAATAGAAAGTTGACTGTGTTTTATTGAGAATTGTTGCTTTCCTGGTGCAGTGCACCTTTATATGATAGGTTTCTAAAAGACTTGAGACTACGAGACAAGATGCATACATTTTTTAGTATATGCTTATCAACTTGTCACTTGGAGTTGCATATGCTATTAGAGACATAAGGGGAAATGGTATTTTTTGTTCGCCCTCTCTCTCATGTGCACATGTGTGTTTTATTGTAATTGGATTTTGCTGTTATCAACTTGTAATTTATTGGTTTGATACCGTCTCTTGCAGTTCTTGATTTTATGGATTTCTTTGTCGATTGTGAATTTGTTGATTCATAGAATTATAACTCCTGTATTTCTTGAACGTCCCTTGAAATGCATTGCGCATATGTGCTCCTGCTAATAATGTTGCTATAATATCTACATTATTTTAAAAGTTCACTTTTTTATTGGCTTGTTTTCAGATATATGGAAATTGGCTCAATATGTTAAAGTGAGGCAAAGGTTTGAACTAATCTTTTAATCTTACCGAAACCATTACCTATATGTTCATAATTTATGCTTTTAAAAAAAAAATACAAGTAGAACTGCCTTTTCTTTTCCCCTGCTTAGATGGTTCTTGAAGTCTTGATTCACATATAACTTGTACAATCTTTGCCTGGTAGTAAGATGACCTGTGAACCACGATGCATGGCTAATTTAAGTAAACACCAATGTCAACATTCAGATAGAAAATAATAGTGTTTAGAATTGATCAAAGCTTGTTTTGACTGATGGGGAAAATAAGGGTTACTGACTCATTTGAACCTCTCTAGTCTTGATGTCAGGCCTCGTTTGGATGTTGAGATGAGATGAAAAATTTGTGAATAGTAGTGAAATGGTTTGAATTAAGATATTTTATGGGGTTTTGGGAAATGAGAGAAAAAGTTGAATAAAAATATTATAAAGTTAAAATATTGTTAGAATATAATTTTTTAATATAATTTTTGTTTTGGAATTTGAAAAAATTGAATTGTTTTTTGTGTTTTGTTTGGAAGTTTGGGAAAGTTGTAATGATTAGATAATGATTAGATGAAAAAGTTGAAAATTTAAAATTAAAAAATATTTGTGTTTGAGTGATGCTTAGATGTTGAGATGAGATGAGTTGAGATTTCTCATCTCACCTCAACATCCAAACGGGGCCGATCTACTTCTGAAATTTATTCACATATTCTCAACTTTATTGACTTATAAGCAAGTACCTCCTACCACTACTGATGCTAGAATTTGTGAATACAAATGGAACAAAATTATTTTGTTTCTAAGAATTTTTTTTGATAAGTAAGAGATAAATATTATTGATATGAATGAAATAGGCATGGCTCATGTACACAGAAAGTATACAAAAGAACACCTAGATACATTCTGAGAATTTTTGTTTCTAAGAATTGTGGGGTGATTAGGTACTATTGTATCCTTCAGGACCTCATGACAACAGTTAATTCTCAGTAATTTGGTTTGTTAACTTTACAAAATTGGTGTAGAAAGGTAGATTAGACTATTTTCACCACTCAGTTAAATCTCTAATATACTGGTCAATTGTTTCAGGGTGGTAGCTACTGCAGTAGCATATATGAGACGCGTTTACACCAGGTACCCAAGCAATTACCTGATGATGAAAAATAAGCTCAATTAGTGACGACAAGCTTCTGGCTTTTTGTTTGCTTTTCATCCAAGTAACAACTATCATTTGAATTTGTGGTACCTGTTGATAATTGGGTATTGCCAGTTCATTGTATTTTTTGATTCTGGTTAATAGCCTAAATACTGACTTTTTTACATAACCAAAACTTTTTACAATCCACTTTTTCCTATCCTTCAAAATATATCACCAAAATCCACTTTTTCTATTTTACATACTGACTTTTACAATATACCATACATCAGCTTATTTATTTTTTCTTTATATCATTTAAATATTATACTTTTTAATACATTCGATTCATTTCAAATAAAATAAAAAGTAGAAAGTAGATAAAGAAATGAATAAAAAGTAGAGAGATAAATGAATTAAATATTTATACAAGTGTGAATAGTGTTCCATAGATGTAGAGATGGTACTGTAGCAAACTGGATATTAGTTATAAAATACATAATCCGGGCTATATTGAGCTATTTCCTTCAAATTTTACAAAAACATGGGTTTCTGTAACTATACTCTACTTTGTGTACTGTACATGTCTCTTCATTACAAACTGTACGTAGTAATCCTCCATCAGTGGCTATACTCATCTTTGGCTATACACAGCATAAAATAAATTAATGGGGCAATGCTGGTTTTGCAACTTGTTCACAGCCTAAGTGCGAAGCAATAGTTGCATGCTTATAAAGATGTAAATACTTCATTCTGGTGTATCATATGGACAAATACATGGTCTCTCTGGGTCCCATTGAATTTCATTTAGAATAGCAGAATTACAATGTTCATGTTGATTCTTAGTACAAGTGAAAGGATAAACTGAGTTTGAGACCTGCTACATGTGGTTTTTGTTTGACCAAATTTGGGAGATAGTTTTTGCTTGGTGGTGGCTTATCATGTCCTTCTCTCCTGCTAAATTGCTCTTAAATATTTGGAAGGACATTATTTTCTGAGTATTTTCTTTTTCTCAAGAATTTTTTGACTCAGTTTTGCATACAAGCACTTGGATTGCTTTATATGTTGTCATTTGGGTATCCTCTTAGAAGAAAGCAGATTCAGACACCTTTTACACCCTGTTGTGTGGCTGCTTGCTAAGCTTAACAGCCTTTTGTTCTCACAGAAAGAGTATGACAGAATATGATCCACGCCTTGTTGCTCCAACCTGCTTGTACCTGGCGTCTAAAGCAGAAGAAAGCACAGTGCAGGCCAGGCTTCTTGTGTTTTACCACAAGAAATTATGTAATTACTTGATACTGAACTTAATAGTTAAATCAGTGGAGTTCCTAACAAATTCAATGGTTGACATTTAGGCAGTGTGTGAAGTTCTTAGAACCCTCCTTTTCTGTTTCACAGGTGCTGATGAAAAGTATAGGTATGATAGGTATGAGATCAAGGACATCCTTGAAATGGAAATGAAGATTTTAGAAGCACTCAATTATTATTTAGTTGTATTCCATCCTTACCGAGCATTGTCTCAGTAAGTATTTCATCCCCTTTATCAGGTATCTTTAGCTAATTCAGGTTGGTTGTAAGATGTTTGGTTTTTTTTTTTTTTTTTTTTTTTGAATTAATCTTTTTAAGTTTAGACTGTAACTGATCAGTGGTCAGCTCCATCAACTTGATGAATTACTTGATTGCTTGAATGTCAGTCTTGGTTTTGACTTGGTGTTATACCTTATTTAAGCTGTAACCACCAGATTTTCAGTTTCCTTTTCATATTTATCTGATACTTGGCACTTATAAAAAAAGCAATTATCTGATACTAGACATTTTGGTTGGAATGTTAATGCAGTTTGTCTTCATATTCTTTGGTACTGCTAGTTGATATCAAACTTTTAAATGACACTTCTAAATTAGGCACATGCCTATGTCCCTATCTCATTCCTGATAACTGTTGATTTCTTGTAATATATTACTTCTACAGTTGTATAGTCCTAGATCTGGGATTTGTATGCTTGCATTCACTTATTGTTACTTTTAATATTACGAGTGTGATTGCAAACTCAGATTTAATTAATCCCAGGCTACCTTAGGTTACTGCCAGAGAGAAGAAAAGTCTACTTTGGTTCCGATGATGCCAATAATGATCTCTGTGTCTGATTTTTTAGACTAGATTGCTCCTTTATCAAAGCTAGTCGTTTGATCTTCTCAATGAGATATCTTCCTCAGTGACAATTGTTCATCCTTTTCTCCTTGCTCTGGTAGGTTGCTTCAGGATGCAGGTCTGAATGATATAAATATGACCCAATTAACTTGGTAAGAGTCAAATTTCCAGCATAGTCAAATTTCTGAGGTGATTGTTGGGACACGTCACCGTGCCCATCTATTCTTTCGTGCCTATCTATTCTTTGTTTTTCTTAATATTTGGGATCAATAAGGTTTTAATATTCATGTTATGTATGTTCCAATTATTTATTTATTTTCTTGCCATTCCCTCAGCATTGCTCACAAGTATAATTGAGATGGGTTCTTAGTTTTCGCTATAGCATTGGGAAAGAGAGAATATAGCATTGGGAAAAAATAAAAGAAAAGAAAAGGAAAAAGGAAGGCTCAATTAGGACCTTGGTGAAAAAAACCCTAGCAAGAGCCTCTCACATTAAAAGCGGGACAAAAAAAGAAGAATTCCGGCCTTGGGATCCTTTGCCGATACAGTAATCTTGGTATTTCATGGATATGCTGTATGATTTTGTCCAAAGCTGTGTTGTCAATCTGTTTTTTTGGTATTTCAATCAATGTTGGATAATTCTGATGCGACATTGACCTTCCTGCCACTATGGCTCACCATACAAGTTTTTTAAAACAGACTGCCATGTCACTTATTTTTTATTAACGCTAGATATAGTCATGGATTGTGCAAGTGCTACGCACTCCTTTTGATAAAGAGTGGGGCCCACCATTAAAAAATTAATTTTTTCATGTGGGTTCCATATATACTCAATTTTTTCAAAATGAGTGTGCAGCAATTGCGCACTATATGACTGCAAATATCATTTCTCCTTATTTTTACCTATTTTTCATCTATCTTAACGGTTATAATTGGATGAGGACTTTATTTGTCAATATTTGGTAGTTGAAGAGTACGATGTGTCATTTGCTTAGAGCGTAAAGTGTAAAACATCTATTTGTTGAAGGATGGAAAGTGTATTTTTTCCAAGATAATTGCTTGTTCCTTTCAAATAATAAAAGTGCGAGAAGTGCTTGACACAGCTGCTTGTGTTAAACATAGTTGTAGCTCCACATTCTCCTCTCACTGTACTCATGGCATGTTTTTCTTTTTCTACCTGCAATCAATTCCGTAGAGTTATTTTGCTTCTTTTTCTACAATATGTTAGCATCTATTGATTTACAAGAACATTTTTTTTTTTATCGGTAAGCATAAATGTGATGTAGCCCTGATGTGTTAAAATTAGCAGGGGACTCGTGAATGACACCTACAAGATGGACCTTATTCTTGTACATCCTCCGCATCTGATTGCTTTAGCATGCATTTATATTGCTAGTGTACTCAGGGAAAAGGATACCACTGCATGGTTTGAAGAGCTTCGTGTTGATATGAATGCGGTAATTTTTCCAAAGCTAATTCTTACTCTTGTCATGGTTTTCTGTCACCTCTTATTCCAATTAATCTGATTAAAACCATAAATTGGCACCCTTTTTGGGAAGGATGTAAAAAGGTGGAACACATTCTAATTAAAAAACGAAAAACAATAATACATGATCATATTTCAGGCGACATGTCTAACTGCCAACTGCCATCTTGAACTTTTAGTTGATTTGCCTCAAAGTCAAAGGCCAAATTGCTTATTATGGAGCATCTTCAAGTAGCCTGTACCCTTTTTAAGCACCAAAACTTCATTAGTATGCCCTTTTCCATGGGTTAAGAGTGTCGTAGCTAAATTGCAGAATCCTTTTTAATATATATTGACTGATAAAAAGACTTTGTAATATATTTACTTTTTTGTATTATTTTCTTTTTCTTTTTCTCTCATTTCATGGGCTATGGGAGACATGCCAAATACTGTGAATAGAAATTGAATGTAGTGCCAAGATCTTTTGGATCAATTGGCAACACCTTGATTTCTCACTAAGAGAACCAATGATCGAATCCCCCTCCCCCATGTATCAAAAAAAAAAATTGAATGTAGTTTCTGATAGGATTGATCCTAGAGGAGTAAAGTGTCATGAAAATTTATCAAGTACAAGTGACAGGTAGGTAATAGTGTCATGAAAATTGCCCATTATTGAAATGCTTCATGAGAACTACCTGTCATTACGTGCCTTGCATGTGTGACCATGTAATTTTATTAACTGCAATAAATTTCCATTGAAGTTATTGTTATGGATTTGCAGCTCATAAAAAGTCCTGATGTGTTCTACTCCCTAAACTATTAATGTGCAAATTTTTGACAGGTAAAAAATATTTCCATGGAGATATTAGACTTCTATGAGAACCACAGAATGATCACGGACGACAGAGTCATTGCTGCTCTCAGCAAGCTAAATTTGAAGGCATAAACGGTTTGTAACTCTGCCTCCTGCGGGAAAATAATGCTATTTCTCTTGCTATGACCAAGATAGAGTTTCTGGTCTATCCCAAACGAAGTAGATGATTGTATTGTTTATTGTATCGGAAACCTATCAACGTGCTCTTTAGCCAAGCAAAGGGTGAGAGAAGAGGTTGTATTACAATATGTAGGAGACATATCCTGTGAGATCAGATAATTGTGTTTCTAAGAGATGATTAATGTAACGAAGTTCACTTTAAAAAGCTAGTTGATCAATCAGTCTCTATGCAAATATGTACCGATTTTATGTAAATTTGGTTTATTTAAAGCTACACACTTACAGATTGACAACATAACTAATTGCCTGGATTTATAATGTGTTTGTAATGTGTTATATGTAAATATATATAATATACGCGAAACCATGGTCTTCTCTTAATCTTAGTGGGATCGAAACTGGCAGAACATATTGGAGATAGAACAGCGTTACCAGTTACAGGAAGCATTCACTTGGAGACAAGTGACTGAACCATAACAGACTACTTGCCTTGAAGATGCAAAGTTTCTCAATATAACAATTAAATAAACTATAAGAAGATATTCCAAATGCATTATTATGTCAAAAAATAAGTGCTTGAAAAACTCAACCATTACAAAGCAGTTAGGCAGCCAGGTTTTTCTGAAAGTTTTCAAGGGTCTTGTAGCTAAAATTGCAAGCATTGTTCTGAAGTGTAACTTGTCTCCAACCGCGCCACTGTGATAAACGTAGGGTCATGATGTGTGATAAATTTCTGGCAGCACTGTTCATTGTGCCGGCAATCTAGCCACTGGTCGCTGTTTTTTCTCTTATTTGTAGTTCCGAGATGAAATATAATAAGGACGTAGGTAAATCTCACTAGCTGGTATGAACTCATAGACCGGATCTTCAACCAAAAATTCTGTCACAATTCGGTCTATGATTGAAATGGTGCATGAAATGACTTACCATGTTGATACCAAAAATCAAGCTTTCAGCGTAAAAAGACGTTGGGACTAAAGATCATGAACAAAAATACAAACTCTCAAGCCTCCAACAGCTACAGAGCTTTAAGGAGTAAATCTACGTTGAGCAATGGCGCATTTGATTTCCACATGAAATTTAATACCATTTCTATCATCTTAACCTCCCAAGTGAGCTCTTGCATCAACAGTATGTATGGACTACAAAAGCATTTCTCGATCAATCTTCCATAAACTCTGCAGCTACCATATGAATTTTCCACAACCTTTCACGTTTCAAATGATTCAAGAATGCCTCCAACTGCTCTATTTATTTTTTTCCTTTCTTCTTAGCCTGCTTTTTCTCTGTGAAACATAAGTACAACACATTACAAGCTAGATTTGTGGGAAGATCTTATATTTAAAAACAATATTTGTGAGGGAACAAAAAACAGAGTAAAAAATTATCACCTAATTTCCTCTTTGCTTCAGATTTCGCAAAGAACTCCCTCCATTCATCAGTCAGAACAAAAACTGGGTCATCGTCCTCTTCCTCTTTTAATTCTTCATAGTTATGCTCTTGTAACATCCTATTTCAACACCACCATGAAAGACCAATTTGGATAAGAAAAAGCAAATGGAAAATATTGTTGTAACTAGTAGGAATCTTTTTGATGCAGAACAATAGAACTAATAATGAATGTGTTTATGCTGATGGCAGAGCTTGTGAATCACTAGTAGACATCAACAAATAAACAAAAAGACATTAGATATCCAAGGATGCTAGTACCATTGCCACAATTGACTTCTTTTGCGCAGTTGAGGAATTGGTTCTCTTCCATATTTTTAGACAAGAAAACTGGCTTGGGCTACACTGAACATGTTCTAATTGACAAAAAAATTCCAAGGTATTCTCTCATTTAGACCAACTAGTCTGAACATTTATAGCACGTTTTATTGAACAATGATCTTAGTTTTGCAGCACCACCGATAATGAAAAGATGCAAAGTGCCAAACTTTCGTAATCATGGCAACCAAAGCAAGCATGAAAATTCAATTGAGAAACAAGTCTCATTAGTCATATAAGTTCAAAAATCAAAGGTCTTGTACAGGAAACAAAACAAATTCCATTGTTTACAAGAGAACTTCCAACAAGGGCTTCTAAAAAAATTCAACAAATTACCTCTTTTTTCCACTTGATCTAGGCGCTAACATTTTTCTCTCAATGAATTATCTCTAACACAACTCTTTTTCCCTCCCTTCAATATGTGTAATAACCACTTGAATCAGGATGTCCAAATACCACCTAAATCAATTCCCAACCCAACCATCTAAAATATAAAAGAAAGAATTTAAGCTCACTTAACTGAGCTCAACTTATCTAATTTTCTATGAAATACAAATATTCTACCTAATTTAGCCTCATTTCAAAAGCCCAATTAACTCCCAAACATAATGATATGCCATTCTATTAAGATATTTTATCTGGTACTCTCAATATTTTGAGAGCAAAAGGCCTTGACATGACAAATAAATGAACGAATCGTATCAAATAGCTGAGAAAAACTGGGTTAGAGCAACTTACGGGGTGGTAAAATCATAAGCTTCTTCACGCCCAGAAGCACACCTATTCAAATCGTTTGGGAGAGGAACGTGACCAGAAGGTTCTGGGTTTCGAGGAAAAGTATTAAAACTGGGGCATATATGGCGGAGACCATTGAATTGGTGATGATGGAGGTGGTGGTGGTGGTGATGGTGATGGAGGTGGAGGTGGTGGTGGTGGCCGTGAGGACAGAAACATAAAGAATGGAAATGGCAGTGATTATGGTGGTGGTG
The DNA here is from genome assembly GCF_004785595.1 of Juglans microcarpa x Juglans regia. Classification (NCBI taxonomy): domain Eukaryota; kingdom Viridiplantae; phylum Streptophyta; class Magnoliopsida; order Fagales; family Juglandaceae; genus Juglans; species Juglans microcarpa x Juglans regia. The sequence continues at coordinate 4,376,364 of NC_054606.1, read as the reverse complement.
GTGGTGGGCAGGATGAAGAGGAAAGCATGGCCTCCAAGCCTTAGATCCATGAGTAGGATCCATGGATTGGATTGTGAAACAAGTAAATTACTAGGTTTTATAAAGACCTGTGCTCTCAGCTCTGTAAACTGCGTTCGAACAATGAAAACCAAACCTCTGCGCTTTAAAAGAGAAGAAAGGGCAGTCCAGCGGCCAGATTCTTAAATCCCCTATATTATAAAAGATTAGTATTTTATACGAAGGATTTTTAAAGGACATGACATATTCATTACATAATAAAGTGAAAATACTCTTTATAATTTTTTTTAAAAAAAAAAAGTGAAAATACCCTTTATAATTTTTATTTTTTTTTAAAAAGTGAAAATACCCTTTATAATTTTTATTTTTTTTTAAAAAAGTGAAAATACCAGAGTATCTATCTTTCAACAAAATTTAATAATATATATATGTATATATATATTTTACTTTTGAAAATACCTTTTTTTCAACTGTTTGCATCTTATTTAGATTTTCTTTTTCAAAAAGTTTATATGCAGTCACTTTTACATACTCTACTAATATAATTGATTACGTTATTTTTTTAATATAAAATAATTATTTTAATCAATTACATCAATAGAATGCATAAAATATATGTAAAAATAATTATATATAGCAAAACTCTTTCTTTTTTTGATAAAATTAAGAAATATAATAAGAGGATGTTGGTAACACACGTTAAGGATATTCGTATAAATAAAAACAAATTAAAAAAATTAAAATCTAAGAAATATAATTTAAAGATATCTTATCAATTTTCCCATCAATTTTCTTTTCCGTCGATTTAGAGAATAAACGAAGTAATTTTGAGGTTACATATGTGTGCGTATATGTGTTTTTTAATATTTTATTTTGTGTATATAAACAATCATTTTCCTTCCATTGTAAAAGCCCACGTGCATATTACGATTCTTTATATTTTGGAGCATATCTCTCGTCGTCTAATCAACACTCAAACACAACAGTAAGAATTGATAGACTTCACATTCTGTTTTGTTACGAACATAAGAGATATTGAGATTGAGAATCTGAGATATCTGCAACAACTAATAAAGGAAAAAGGTTAGCTCCACGTGGCGGTCATTTTGAGATTGTTAATAGTATCTTATATTATAAAATTATTTTTATTATAAAAAAAATTTAACATATTATTTGATATCACGTTAATTTTTAAATTTATTTTTATAAAAAAAAAATTTATGACTGTAACACTTCTCAATAACTTTAGCCTTTTTTCAAGTTTTGATTTTTGATTATTTTTAATTTTATAATTTTATCTAAGATATTTTCGTTAATAATTTAATTTTAGTAGAAAAAAAAATGAAATGTATATATGTAATTTGTATTCATTCACACTTCCCGAGTACACTGTATTTTTTTTTTTTTTTTGACTGTGAGTACACTGTGATTTGTGATCAAATAAATGAGTACTAATCACTTTGGTTGCCAAAGATGATGAAGGGAACACCTATCATCTTGATTCATACAATACAAAGACTAGAACATGACCAGGAGACGATGCAATGCCAATGCAACGGAAGCATTGACCGAAGGCTGCTCCCTGTTCCTTTGATGTATTTAATTATTTCATAAAATGCAACCCACCTTTACCTGTCATTGACTAATATTCATTCTCTTATCTTTACATTTGGGTGGTTGGTGGAGTGATATATGAGTAAAGTGGGATTAAAGCAGCCTCGAATTCTTGTCAAGTTTCGAGTGAGAGACATATCAATGTAGGGAAATGCTTTTCCCACGTAAGGTGGTCACCGATGGTGGCCACCGATTGAATTTTTTTATTTTTATTTTTTTTACTTAATTGTTAAGTAAGGATTTTAAAATGAATTTATGAATTTTATTTTTTAAAAAAAATATTTAATGAATTTAAAAAATATTTGAAAAAAAATACAATTTTTCTTTTGCCCATTCGATGAGTGTTTCGGTGGCCTCCTTCTGTGGGATCCCACAACATATTATTCGTATTTGGAATAACTTCAAATAATTAATAAATATTGTAGGACCTACTTTATATATTTATCTATTTCTCATTTAACACCGGAAGTTTTTATGTTAAAACTTACACCTTATCATTTATAGATGTTAAGTAAATTTATCAAATAACATTAAATACACCCCATAAGTGTTGTGGAATGGACCTTTTATGCGCAAACGCTCTTGTTTAAATTTGAGGAAATTTTCTGTCAAAATTAGAAATTATCATTAATAGCTGAGCCTGTGAAGTAAGTTGATGAGACCTTGACGCAACGCTCGTCTAAATTTGAGGAAATTTTTCACGTGAAAGTTGAGAATCACCATGTCTTTATAATCGCTGTTAAGTAAGTTTGATTAAATAGCATTAAATACAGCATAATAAACATCGTGGAAATGACTTTACTACTATAAATGGTTTAAAACTTACGTCCTGAAATTATAAAATACCAACTCGTACCAAATGAAATACCACCTTAGAGTTACGTGTCTAATGCACTGACGTTAAAAGAATGGTATAAATCCTAAATTTGACGTTGGTGGGTTGGTGGAGTGTACCATTCTCTTCCCTACCACGCATCTATGTTGGTATTTGGATCCCACCATACTTTACACTTTAGGCTGCGTAGAAAACCAAGCACCTCCAAAGTTCCAACCCACCATTTTAGCTCACAGCACACCACAGCTTTCTGGTCCTCCCTCTTATGTTTATTTATTTGTTATTAAGGGAAGTAGAGCAGACGTAGGAAAATGAGAAGAAAATAAAGAAGGGGAATTTGATGTGATTTGCGTACCGACCCTGATCCTCCGCTGTCGTACAATATGCACCTCGTTTTCACTTTCTTTATGGGTGCAAAGTGAGGCCCATTTTCATGCTGAGAGAAATCTAAGAATCAACACATTCCAAAGATCAGCGGCATTCCTACGTTTCTCTGCCCAATTGCATCCATCCTCCCTCTCCCTCTCTCCCCTTTTATACCCGTTTTCTTCTTGAATTGGTTTGATCCGTGCGCCCCTCTTCTTATTCCTCTGCGTAGCTAATATCTTGGATATTCTTATTTTCAATACTCTGTATCTTACCTATCGCAAGATTGGTTCGGATCATTTTGATGCGGGCAGCTTAAATTTTGAATATTTTTATCGGTTCTTTATCAGGTTCGGGTTTGTTTGAGAACTTATCCAGATCCTGCACGACCTACCTTTCCTTTGCCCTTATTCTTCACTTGGGTGCCTCCAATTTTAAATTTTCGTGCTGATTATTGCTGAATTTGGTTATTAGGAGGATTTATTTCAGTTCGTTTGTTGAAATTTGGTAACTGGGGGTCTGTGTTAGTTGGGGGATTTGAGGTGTGTCAATGGGCGCTTTGGAAGAGGTACACTTCGACGTGGAGCTTGAGAATGAAGTGAAACTGGGTTGCACTCAGCTGGGATTTGAAGCAGAGCCGGAGACTATAGACATTGAGGATGCTGTGAAAGTTCTGTTGCGGGGTTTAGGGGAGGATGTTAACAGGGAAGGTCTCAGGAAGACCCCTCTTCGCGTCGCCAAGGCCCTTAGAGAAGGAACCAGAGGTGCTTTTCTGTGCCTTCACCTTGTTCAACCGTCCCTTTTTTCATAACTGATTATAAGTTAGTTTGTTCAGATTTATTGCACTTGAATCTTATCATCTTGACGTATTATCACCTGTAATGAACCACTAGAATAGGTAAAATTTTGACATTCTCGTTGTTTGGTTCTTTCTTTTTTATACCAATCATTTTAAACCAGAGCATTCTATTTATAAGCTCCGCACACCACAATTTTTTTTTTATTTTTTTTATTTTTTTTTCTTAAAATAATTGAATTCTTCTATTCATCATCTATATACCACACATTTGATAAGAGAAAAAAATAAAAAAATCACAAAAATGATATGTGTGGTGTACGAGGCTTATGAATATAATTTTTCTTTAAACTATGCACGTTGATACTGTTCACTTTTTAACATACTGTTCACTGATAAAAGATTCTCAACAATCAACGTCTTGCTATTTTATGCCAATCATTTTACGCTTTGCATGTTGATAGTACACAATTGCTGTCCTAGTATGTTTCTTAATGAAGAACGTTGAGTTTCTGAAATGGTGATAGGTGTATATACTTGTTCATGCTTTTGTTGCTCTCCTCAACGAATTCAGTGATGCCTTTTGATTTATGTTCCTTTTTGGCCAGATGTCCTCGGTTCTAGTCCTACACGGATCTCTTTCTTCATTCTTTTTGACTAAAATGGTTATCATAGGTTATTTTGCTGCAAATGCAAGATATGAATAAAGTATCTATTTTCAAAAAAGAAAAGAAGAATACTTAATTATCAAAAAATGTTTTTGTCATCTAAAATACCTTGCCCACCTTGATATGAAGCCCTGACTTCAAATTACTTAATACTATATCTTTGTTACTAATATAGGTTATCGACAAAAGGTGAACGAAATTGTCCAAGGTGCTTTATTCCCTGAAGCTGGTCTGGATAGTGGAGTTGGTCATGCTGGAGGTGTGGGTGGACTTGTGATTGTTCGAGATCTTGACCTCTTCTCATACTGTGAGTCATGCTTGCTTCCATTTCAGGTGAAGTGTCATGTGGGTTATGTCCCATCTGGTCAACGAGTTGTTGGCTTAAGTAAGCTTTCCCGAGTAGCTGATGTATTTGGAAAACGCCTCCAAGACCCACAGCGTCTGGCAAATGAAATTTGCTCAGCATTGCACCATGCCATCAAACCAGCAGGCGTTGCTGTCATTCTCCAATGTTTGCACATCCGTTTCCCTATCATGGGATCTGTCTTTCTTGAGTCCAATCACCAAGGATGGGTAACGGTTCGGGTTTGTTCAGGTTCAGGAGTTTTTGAAAATGAGTGTGCAGAAATTTGGGGTGATTTTTTGAGTCTTCTGAAATCTCGAGGCATAGATATGGAGAAAAATCATAGAAGAGATTCACATGATCAATGTTGGTGCCCATCACAATCTTCCTCAGGTGAGAAACCCTCCTCTGACAATGGACCAGCCAATCCAGCCATGGTTACTGCAGTAGCTTCAATTCTCAGGTCTCTGGGTGAGGATCCATTGAGGAAAGAGCTTTTAGCAACTCCTTGTCGTTTTGTGAAGTGGCTAGTGAACTTCCAAAATAGTAATTTGGAGATGAAGCAGAACGGCTTTGCTGGTGGTAGGATGGATCTTCGTACACCCCATGGAGAAGTCACCCGGTATGAAAAGCAGATCCATTCTGAGCTGAATTTGTCGTTTTGGTCTCAGTGTGAGCATCATTTACTTCCTTTTCATGGTGTGGTGCATATAGGATACCTCAGTACCGAAGGATTCAATCCCATTGCAAAATCCCTGTTACAGTCGATAGTACATTTTTATGGTTTCAAACTCCAAGTACAGGAAAGACTCACCAGGCAGATTGCGGAGAGCGTTTCATCGCTGTTAGGTGGAGATGTAATGGTAGTTGTGGAGGCTAACCACACCTGTATGATATCTAGAGGGATTGAGAAGTTTGGAAGTAGTACGGCTACAATTGCTGAAATGGGCCTATTTTCAACTGATCCTGCTGCAAGGGCTATATTTTTGCAGAGCATTCCAAACACTTCTACACCTGTAGGACGATGATTCTTTCTGAATCTGACTCCTCTAATTAAAGCCTTTCTGATCTCAGGTATAGATCCTGTCATTCCTTTGCCTTTGTGGTGCAGGTATGACAGGTATAGGTAGTTGTGTTGAATCTTCTCAAAGACTTGGAGACAAGTTTTGTCTTGCTCTCAAGTTTTGTGTCAGTGGTGCAGATAATTTGCACTTGAATGGAAATGCTATGATTACAAGTATCTTAGAATAAAAATTTTAGCTCAGCCGTACTCCGGAAGAGAATTTTCAAGGGCATGCTATTGTTTCCATACTGATTTTTTGAACAAATCTTCACAGCAAACCCTCGAACGAAGCCAGTTTAGCGGATTAGCTTATTAAGCTCTCACTCTGTTACTGCTATTTAAGCTCGCAAAGACCTTTACGTGTTTCAAAATTAGCTTATTCTGTAAACTAAAATAAAACTAGACAATAGAACAAAAAATATGGTGTCTATTTATGTGTTTGCCCTATGGAAATCAAATGCATTAAGCTGATTTTTTGTAGGTTAAGTATGTATTCAGTTATATGGTTATGAAAAGGACATATGTCCATCACAATATAGGCAATTTGCAAAGACTACTTACCAGAGAAGAAAAGATAAGGATATAAAAACCAACACAATATCATATATATATATATATATATATATGTATCGCGCGTGTGTTACGTGCGTGCACGAGTGTGTGTATATGCATGTATGTATGTATGTATATATAGACATGGAAGCATTCTTGTTTGTAGCATATTCTACTCCAACCACAAGTGCCGAATTGCATGCCAATTTATTTCTTGTTTAGGAGAAGGTTTGTGAGCTTTTCGATGAGCCTTTCCTCGATGGACATGGTGAATATGGGCATGGTGCGCATAAGCTGAGATGATGACAATCCCCAGGGTTATTAATATCAATATACATGCAGATGGAGATAGTGTCCCAACCTGCATATAAATTTCCACAATCAGCATACCTTCTGAGGCAGCACTACAGTTGATAATCGAAGTTAGCAATGGCCATACTAAAATGTTAATTTTTTGAGCTGTAGAAATTGCCACAAGTTTTAATCTGAACCAGCAAAAGCCAGTGAATTTATTTGCACATACCTCTTCAGGCAACTGAAAATTTGTCAAATTTATATAAACTTCCATACAGATTTTAGGCTCAGTTCTAGGCCATTCTAAAACCCCAGATTACTATTACAAAATACCATATTGAGACTCTGGTTCCCTACCTAAGCCCTAAGGCACGCACATGGACAGCATCATACACAGAACACGCAAGTAATAAAATATTGATAGAAACTTGGACAATACTCCTACCACAACTAAAATGAACTAACGTTAATGGCCATGCTGTCCTCTTCACCCTATATATAATAACTTATCTTAAATATTGAGTCATGCATCACCCAGCAAGACCAACAAGAAAGTTCACATTTGACCTTGACTAAAATAATTTAATCAATCTTCAATATGCTGCAAAGTTCAAATTCAATCAAAATCTCACCAAACAACCTTCACCAGCATGAAGTTGTCTCACCTCAGGTCGACTAAATTTATCCATAGTATGACATATCAGGCTACTAAGTATAAAGGCATGGTTGTTTCCACATGATGAAAATCAAACCACTCAATAATATAAAGACCCTTTGAACATCTTAATGCAACATAGACCTACATATATAACAAGTAAACTGCAGTTAAATTTATTTGAACCAATGCTACTACCATCCGCATAAATGGGAATTTCAAGTCAACTTTCTAGATGAGGAAATTTTAAATTGCAACACAACTTCAGAGTTTTTTCACTGCCCATACAGCAGCATACTACCAAAAAAGGAAAGAATTTGAGTGGAAAATGAAATATATATCCAGAAAAAAAAAAAGAAAAAAAAAAGAGAGATTAGAAAAAGAGAAGAACCGAGTGATAAAAAACAGCATTGGATGTAGTGCTGTTAAATTGTTAATACTGGAATTTCAGAATCCAGCAAGTTGTTCAGGAATCAAATCATCCTGATCTTGGGTATAGAATTGTTTGTAAAGTATGACGTCATTGTAAACATACTAGAATTCCACAAACTTATTCAATTAGGTGCTTATAAACTAGAGAATTCCCCCACGATGCAGAAGAATAAGGAATTCATGCCATGCCACATACACTGCCACTTTGGAGATAAGAAAAATCCGAATGCCCCCGAAAGGATTGAAACTCTTGAGGTCAATATATATATATATATAAAAAAAAAAAAAGAGTAAAAGACTACACCTTATTCATAATCCAGCTCTTACGAGGAAGATTCTTATCAGCGCGCTCAAGGGAAAAGTGTAGCATGTCAATTATTGTCAAATCAGTAACTGGATCAGAGCTTTCTGTAAGCACAAAGGGAAATAATAAACCAAAAAATTATAATCTCTCTCTAAGCAAGACACCAGCATCACAATTCTTTTTCTTTTCTAGTAAAAAAGGAGCTAGATTAACTGTCACCTGGAATGTCAAAAATCTGTTTTGCAGGTGGAATACCCAGCAACTCTCCCAAATAGACACGGATGCGAGCACGGTCTGACAGCGAAAGTAGATCACCATGGGTAACAACAACAACAGGCTTGTCATCTGTAAGTAATATAGGAGTATTCAGCCATCATTACCAAGCAATCACATCTGCTCACCATGGGCAACAACACATTATATCTTTTCTGACCGGCTTATGGCTGCAGCAGTCAGCATCTATACTTAAGTAGCTTCATTCTATCATATAACATGTAAATTATGGGATCTTTTCTGACCAAGCTACAGTCTGAAGAAAAAATAACCACTCAGTTATTATTCCACCAACACAAGCCTTATGTCCCTCCAAGTCTTCAACCTTTTATTACAATCTTCTTATTGTAAGTAAGAGGCAAGTCTCAAATATCTCATAATCCTGCAGAGTTCACTTTGACGCTGATAATGGACCCAAGAGAGTGTTTCTTTCAAAGGTGAATCATACTTCAGCCACACATGATACAGAGTGAATTCAATTTGTCGACATTTGGTTTCAAAAGTAAAACTTTATTGACTTGAGATTTTTCTCTTAGCATGAAAAAAATTTATGCCAACAAATATAATGATGCAACAATTACACAAAACGCAGGTGGTAAGATGCCCTTCTCCTAAAGACTGAGTGGGTAAAGTCCACTTTTCCAAATCACAGATGTATTTTTCTTGAAACACATAATTTTCTGATTTCACATGAAAGATTTGAAGGTAGATTTTAAAGAATGGTAACAGAGCAGAGCATCACTTTTAGGCAAGGGCATGGAAGGTTTAATTTTTCAGTCAAAATCTTGACAGTAATGTCTCTATTAGATTCTCGGGTTGAAATATGGGAAAACTCCATTCAATTCTCGATGGGAACGGAGTTACACAATTGACAATAAAAAATTGTTACATACCATGAGTGGAAAAGGTGAAATTAACCCTTTTTCTAACATGAGAATTTGTGATTCCATCAATTGAATTGGAAACACATTCAGTAGGAAAGAATACATTAAAAGGATAAGGAAATTAGCTCATCAAGCAAAAACTGATTTGCTTAAAGCCCCTTATCATCACCTTATGTGATCCTGACTCTCATTCTGTTAAATTATTCTCGTTGATTCCTGGAATGTTAGTCTTATATTTCAACACCAGATATTTTGGTTCTATTTTTGTTGAGGAGATGTATGAAATAAGCCTCCACTTCAATATTATAAGCTTCTTTGGCCAGTACCATAAGGATGTCCTGTCGATAGAAAGTGTATTATTTTCCCTCGTAGTACTGTATTTATAAATTTTTGAACACAACAAAACACTAGTGCCAAGAAGTTCCCATGGTAAAAAATATTTGCATGAAGTTCAAAAAGACGTTAACACAGAAAAGGAATCAAGGATGTCCTAATACCTTTGAATGACAAGTATGGGCAGCTAAACGCTGCAGCAACAGTCCGGGTATACTTCAAGTCTGACTCATCATTACTATCCATTGATTTCAAAACAGAAATTCCATTTACAACAACTATGACAGAGTTGACCATTCTGACCTCCCTTGACAGGAAAATGTTCCAGTGAGCATTGCCCTTCATACTGGTTCTTAAACTTGCACTATCAGAATCCCTGAGAAGCAATTTACAGACAGGAATTGATTGAATAATAAACAAATCATAAAACCCTATAAGTGCTTTACTCCAAAAGTCAGACCTGACAACTGGATCCCCATGACGAACACCCTTTGTCATCCACCGCTTTAGCATTTCAGTGTTCTCAGATGAATCATCAGACAAACTGCGTGTGTCAAAAAGACAAAACGACATGGAGCCTTTTGGAATCATATATCCCTGAAGGAAGTGGGTCCCATCCCCGACAGATGTATCTGGCACAACAATCAAAGAGATTGGAACTATAGAAATAAATGACTAAATTTATCCCCTTATCCTAGGAAAATGCAAAGAAGGCATCCTTATAAGGTTCACATCTGGCATTCAAATCAAATTACATAGAATCATACATGATACTTGTGCTCTTTCTGAAGCAAACTTATCTTCGTCAAACACCTTGGAGATCTTATTTACAAGACTGCTTTTCCCAGATCCTTTAGGACCAATTAATATGAGTGAAGTTGTCTTCGGGACATCATAATCAGCCAATTGCAAGCCGCCCACGTTCTCAATCCATGCTCCAGGTGTGTAGCTGTGAAGGATAATCTACCATGTCATTTCGTACTAAGCATAATATTGGTCTCTAGCACAATGAAAAACAAAGTCTTTAAGGATTGTTATGACTTTTTTAGTGCATGACAACAATTTTTAATGTATTGTAGTTTCGTGGTAATCAAAAGAGGACCTACCCTTAAACAAATCCTCTTCCAGAAATACTTGTATAATTTTTATCAATCTTTTCAACTTGTTTACATTGTTTTTTACCAAACAAGCATGGCTTGACAAAAGAGAAGTGCATTCTCTCAAATTTTCAGTTTCTGCTTGAGTGAGAGCGTATATCCTGTACTTTGATAGGCTTTATTAGACTCTTATGTAGAGAACAGGAAAATTGAACCTTAACCTCTTATTCACAATAAACAAGAAATTCATTTTTCATTCCTAAGGGAATATAAAACTATGTTTTACATGCTAACAAGCATTGGAGAAAACCAAACAACTTCATACTAATGAAATCGAATAAAAAATAAACCGCTGTAACAACGCCAGAAAAGCTTTTTTCTGAAATAAAAAATGGCCTAGACCTACTCATTTAAATACATACTTCATCTACCACAACTACCCTTTTTAAGACTGCAAAAATTTCCACTAAACTATTACATTAGTACCTCAAGATTTTGCTCTTCGTCTCTTTCAAATTCTCGCTACGAATCCTCAATTCATTATAACTCTGCAGGACTTCTCTATAACAACTGTTTCTTCTCCTGGCCTCAAAATCCAAAGATGCGGGAGAAAACTGACTGCAAACTTCGTCAAATTCCTTAAAAACCATCAAACTGTCTGCGTTGTCAGTTCCATCCTCAACTTTCATGCTTATATTATCCCTGTCCCATTAAAAACCAGAAACTCATTCAAACTTCCAACAGCACAGCACAACTTTCCGATAAACCATGTATATTTTGTCTTTAAAGAAAAATTGAGGTAAATTAGTCTTTTTATAAGTAGAAATTGAGGCAATGTAATAAAAAAAATGAAAACTTAGCGTTTAGTACTTGAGAGATTGACTCTCGCAGTGAGCCTAAGACAACCAAATACGGTCAAGTAAGTTTATAAGGTTCTCCGCAAACCAAAATAATAGACAACACATAATTTTGAGGCTCTTTTTTATAACAACGATCTTGGGGTTCTTTTTCTTTTTTTGCGATAAGTCAATTCAGAGGAGTCCACTTTCCTCAATTTCTCTACAAATAAACAGAGAGTTAGGGAAAGAAAATGATCTCAAAGAAGAAAGGAATATACTCCTATCAACATGCCTAAGAAAAGTAGGGGCTTGTGATGGCACTTGTGAGAAGTCTTGCTCCAGCGAGGACGAATCTTCCTCTGCAGAATCAGAAAGTGCGATTGGTTATTACAATCCCATAATCGGCTTACAATCACAAATGCCCAGTTTGTATTCGTAAAATTCCGAGAGAAAAAGCGAGAGAAAAGCTAAGAAATGGCTTCTTTCCTAAAGATATATTCTAGCATGTCAAATTTTCCAGAGAACCAAACGCTGGGAAATTGAAAGAGAGAGTATGTACCAGAAGTAGAAGTTGGAGGGATGATCGCATCACCACCCATGCTTGCTTGCTTGCGAGAGAGAGAGAGAGAGAGAGAGAGGTGTGTGTGATTGAACTGCGGGCTGTATTTTCTTCTGCACTAAGTTTAGAGTAAAAAAAACACTGAATTGAGGCCTTGAGGGGGTGGTTAACGAAGGACTTAGTAGTTAGTGCTGAACCATCAGAATGCCACGTGTGCTCAGGCCATGTGGCAGCTTTGACTTCGAGGGACACGTCTTAGGTAGGTTTTATGTTGGGGAGGGGAGCAGTGTATTACTAGTTGACATTTGTGCCTTTTTTTAGAGGATTTTTTTTAACTGTTTTTTTAGAGGATCGATAAAAATTAACGAAAATTAGTTAAAAGTCTCTTATTTTTAATTCACAAGGCTACGTTTGAATATCAAGAGTATTTCAAGTACTCTCACTATTATTTCTTATTTTATTATTATTTTTCACTTACTTTTTTATTATTTATTACTTTTTACTTACTATTTATTATTCTATTATTATTTTTTTATTATTATTTACAAATATTCTCAACACTTCTCAGATATTCTCACTATCCAAACGTAGTCTAAATTGATTGAAACACTGTAGTCTGTAGCTATAGCAAAATATTTTTGATGATTTTTTTATCCCTTTATTTAGAAAAAAAAAAAAAAAGAAAGAAAGAAAAACTCTAGTCGACTCGTCCTTTAAATGTGGACTATAAATACAATAAATAAAATAATATTTAATATTTGAAAATAAAGATTAATCTTTTTTTTTAAAACAAATAATGATTAATCCATTGTAGAGTACATTCAAATGACTTAAACCAAAATATAAAAAAGTGATATCTTAACAAAAACTACCGGGCCATTGAAGTTTATATTGCTCGACTTTGTTGACGTGGTAACAAAAAAAAAAGTGGAATCTTAAAAAAAAAAAAAAAAAAAAAAAAACTACTAGATCATTTGAAGCTTACTGCTCGATGATCCCACCGCGTGATGCCACGTGGTTTAAAAGAATTATAAATACAAAACGAAAAAATTTAATATTTTAGTCTTCGTCTTTATATTTTCAAACATCCTTTTATTTTGAATATATTTTTTAATAATAAATCACACGACATCATGTGATAATGTCACATCAAGAAAACTATCTGAACAATACATTTCAGATAAGAGAACTCTATCTTAAAATAATCCATTCACCTTTTTAAAAAAAAAAAAAAAAAAATTGCAAGAGAATGGTATGGGGTTCAAATAAACTAGACGAGGCAATGATTGATAATGGAATATTAGTAATTTTCTGAAAATTTATGATTACTAGTTTAATCTAGAGGGAAAAAAAAAACTTATCATGTTATATTAGTTGTTGATTTCTTATTAAAAATAAAATCCTTTTTTTATTTTTATTTTTTTAAGCTATCGACTCAATCCACGACCTGACTGCCAATTACAAGAGAGCGTACAGGGTCCAGACCCTCCCTTGTTCAGCTCCTATCGTGGATTATTCCCCAGACAACAATGAGATAATTACAAAGTGATCCTAAAAATTAACGTGACTTGATATAATACATTAGATTGTATAATTATTTAAATTAAAAATAATAATTTAAAATTATTTTTATTATAAAATAAATCTAACGTATCATATAAAATCACGTCAATTTATATGTATATCACTTTTGTCAAATGTGAATGTCAACATGGGAGGCAAAAAAATGGGGAGAAAAAGTTGGCGAACAAGCCTTCGTAACCCTATATTTCTTCTCATTGTTGATTTATATGGACATATTTCTCTACCGAGTACTCATGGATGATGTTTCTTCCAAAAAGAAGTCGTCAGCTCCCTAAGCAAGCACAAATCCATTAGACCGGTCCTGAAAATATGCGACAAAAATAATTAGCATAAATCCAACATCAATATATGAAAGTCAAAAGAACATTACTTAATGCTATAGATAATAAGATATAGTGGTGCAATATATATACACACACATATGGCATACCTCAATGAACCGGTATGGAAGGAATACGAAAGTGAAAGCAGAAGCAGATTCATAGCCTCAGGACCCAGATGCCATTATACATCCGCGGACAGCACTGTGAAATAAGATCTACCATGGAACAATAGAAGTCCAAGTCATATCCATCCAATATCTATTAAAATGGAATGACATAAGGCAGAGCATAAACATCAGCAGACTCTATATGCGAAGCTTCTGCCCACACATGTTGTGTCCTTTCAACCTGAGGAGAACCCGCTTCGGGTTTCTTTGACTGCAGACAAGTGCTGCTAAACAACCATTCCTGTCCTTCAATATCAGACCACTCTTCCATTTTTGGCACAGAAAGTATCTGAATTAGGTACTTGGAATCAGGATGTGGTGGTTTTGTAGATGCTTCACCATTATCATAAACTTGTACACGAGGAGATGTAGGCCTTGTTGAGCATGCATTCAGTGTTTGCCTCCCAACGAATGGTGGTTTTGCAGATGCTTCACCATTCTCATAGACTGTTAAAGTGGAGGCAGTCATCGTTGAAAATGCATTTGGTCTTTGCAGACCTACCAAACCATTAGCCCTGTGCTCCTTGACGTCCAGTAGAAAATTATTGGCAATGACCTGCTTCCCACATGTTACCTGACTGGCAGTTTGGCATGCTTCCAATTTCCTTCCATTTTCCATGACAGGATGAGAGAAGCAGACAGGTCTCGGCAACTTATGAGGCCGAATTCCATTGTCTGTGAGAAACTTAAAAGAGTAAGAAGCTAATATCTAGAGCCAAAAGATTTTTTTCTCCCCAAAAAGGAAGCAAAAACTAAGCATGTGACCACATCATCTGACCAGGAGCCCAAAAGGCAAACACAGTAACTTGAGATCAAGATTTAGCTAAGAATAATTTTTTTAGGATTAGAAACAGACATCACCAGTAGCCCACAACAAATGGTTGTTTACAGGACCATTAACTATTAAGTACTATAAAACGTACTATAAAACCTCTATTACCATCCTTAGGGACAAACAAAACTAAACTCGTTTTTCCAATCACCAGTCAAAATAGAAGTCCTGCAGTGTGATCAATGTATGATATAAAACAGGACTCACCAAGTGTAAGTCCATTTTTGTCAAGCTCCTTACGTTTCCCAAAATTGCCCTCACTAAAAGAACTGTTGCCGTTCATTCCTGAAAATTCTAATTGCTTAGCATTGCAAGTATTAAGGGACTCCTTGCCGCTTTTGTTTAATTTAGGCTGCTGTTTACTGTGTTCATTTATCTCCTTCACTTTCTCCTCCTTTTTCTTTTCTTTAGCCCTGTCTTTATCCTTTGATTTGCTTTTATTTTCTTGATCTTTATCCTGGGGTTTATCACCCTTACCATCACTTTCGCTGTATTTTTTCTTCTCTTTCCTTTTCTTTGGCTTCTCAGCATCCTTCTCCATTGGCTTAACAATTCCTTCATTTCTTTTGTCATCCATAAGATAGCACTTTCCACCAATCCCATTCTCCAAACTTCTTGTATCAACATAGTTTCTTTGTCCATTGGCCTTCCTACCATTTTCTTTCTCATCCTTAGTTTTCTCTTTTTCTTCCAGTTGAAAGGCAATATTGCTCTCCACCACCCTATCAGGAAATCCAGATTTCCTTTGACCAGCTACCGTAATCTTCTGAACTGCTTGGCTTTCAGTTGCCTTTTCTTCATCCCTGATTCTCCTGGCCAACTCCTGAACGTATTTAGAATCCTTAATCTCAACATTCTGCAGATTGTGAACAAGCTTCTCTCCTATATAGCACTTTGGCTGCCTTGCAATGCTCTTCTCATCCAAGGTTCTGTATTTTTCTTTTTCACAACCCCTCTCCTTGTCTCTGTGTTTTTCCTTTCGGTCTTTCTTGTTGCTATGTTTTTCCTTACTTCTCTCTTTCTCCTTTTTACCTTCCCTCTTTCCTCTGTCCTTATCCTTTTTGTGTTTTTTCTCCTCTCGCTTCTCCTGAAACAAAAACCCAATTAGGGGCAAAATGGAAAATTCATACAGAACTAACAAGGGTGGGTAAGGAGTCCCAACTGAAAGGGTAACAGACTCATGCATATATGAAAACAGTAACTACGCCTATGTCATGCTTATGGACAATTGAAGTAAAAATTTTGTTCCATTTCATGAACATGGACCCTATCAATATGGTTATGCCTTATCCTTATGTCTAATTACCAGAAAACGGTTGGCTAATAATAAAAAAATTTCCCCTCAATAAAGAGCTACAAATAAAAGATCTACAAATAATTATAAAAAAGAAGTAATAAGTTACAAACTAAAATGACTAAATAAATAAATATAGGAGTTTTTTTTTGGGGGGGAGGGGGAGAGGGGGGGTTGGGCGAGGGGTATGTATATGATGTTGACTGCAAAACACTGTCCTAGTAAATAAAAAACTTTGAGCAAATATATGTTGTTGGCCATTGCCATCAAGCTTCTAATCAACTCAAATCGTTAATCAGTTTAATCTCACCTATAGGTTTGAGACAACCACTCATGAATGGAAGAATAAACAACTTCATGAACATCCTAAAATTTGCAAATCCAATCTCAGTTCCAAGATAGATGCCTCATGCTAATGTACTACTTTCAATGGTCTATGCACAAACTACCAGGTTCTATCCGTTAAATTAAGGAAAAAATTTGAAATTCCATATTCAGGAGTATTCAATGGTAAAGGTTAAGATTTATAGTATCAATGTTTACCAGTCCAAGTCCATTTCTAAATTTTTCTAGTCCCTCTCTGGTGTAAATCATTTCAGTCATTCAGATTTTTATCCATAAGCAAGTCTTGAATGAACAGCTATACAAGTTTTTTATCCTAAAATATTTTGCAAATTAGGCTCACTTCCGACTTAATCAAAAGATTAGGCTCTCTTCTGAAAATGGACACCACTAAAATTCTACCAAATAAGACTCCCAGAAGGCTGAAGTTATTCGAAGTTTTCCTATCTCCTCCTCAAGAGAGCCTTGAAAAGACATCTCCTCCTCAAGAAAACCATATAAATTCTTTGAGTTTATTGCAACCTTTAATCCAACCCATTTAGCATCCATATGTTTCCCTCTTGGCTCAGGCACGGCCCTAGTTGTGAGCTAAAGATATAATTCCCACTTTCTTCTCTAGATATGTGTGCTTGATTTGTGTCTTAACATTAGTTGCTGCACCGGCATGCATAAACCTTAGGCATACCTGTCTTCCTATCAAAAGGAGCATTTCAAACATTTTGAAGTGCCAAGGAGGAGGAATAGACATTGCAGAAGTTATCAGTAAGCAAGAATTAGAAAAAGGGTACAAGAATGGCCAGCGTATGTGGAATCCATCAGGATTTCCAAAGGTATTCTGGAGAAATTGGTCGTAAATTGTAATAATAATTTCAACTACAGCATCTCTCTGCAGAAGCTGGATATGTGTTCGAAAATATTAAAGTCAAAGCGTAAATACCCCAGTAGTTTATACTTCACCAAGCATGATTGTTCTTCCTAAACTAGTCATGTTCGAGGGTTCCTAATAAGGTTTCTCCGGTCTTGCAGAAAAGTTTCAAGTACTATCCATAATTCCCCTAAAACTTCCTCCACTATACCCGTAAAGATGCCATTTTTCTTGGGTCAAAGCGTACTGATAAAACATACAATTCAATATAGACAGGATCGCATAAACCCCATATAAGCAAAGAGCCAATGAGGAATGAACCTAACAGAAGCTAACAACGGCAGTTAATGGAAACCATATATAAACCTTTGTTAGTAGGTCTGTATCATCAATTCTAGCCCTCTTTGCATATCCTGAAGGTGGAAATGGAAAGCAGCGAGACATTGCACGTGATCCTTGAAATGAGAAGGTGGGGACCCTTCCGCCAGCGAAAACGCTTCTCCTAGTTTTCGGAGCTGTTGTTCCGACAAAGGAAAGAACCAGAAATTATACTCCTGCCCATGCACCATGACCGTGTACTCATTTCCAGCTCAAAAAAATCATTCCATGACCATTTAAACTCACCACAACTGATCAGAATTCCCGATATCCAATATCCAAAACCTACACTACACCAACAGAATTTCTCTGACTCCACAAATAATCAAACCCCGAGACGAAGAAAAGAGTCGCACAAGGCTCCAAAGCTCAAGATCCGCTGTAATAACACTGATCAGCTCGAGCGTATCTAGCTAGATGAATATGTTCAATCAATATGTGTTCCCCCGGACGGTTTGTCGACAGATTTAGCAATTCCCAGGCAATCGGCCTGTCTTTCCCACTAGACTAATAGAGAATGATTACCTGCTCAGCAGCAAAACCAGTATCAGGAGCATTTCCTAACTAAAGATTGATGACCTATATACAGCAAATGCAACACACACCACAACCTTCAAATAGAGACGAATTCTCCGTGCCACAAAAGCATCAAGCATATATATCTTAAAGCAACTCTTGGTTCTTGTTTAGAAGAAGTTCCCAGTATCCAATCTTGCAGATTCAACGTTCGAACCCAGAATAAAAGCCACTGAACCCACGAGTCCCACTTCTAAGAACAATTGCAACTTAGCTGTACAATCCAGTTCCCAATATATACACAAACACTAATCACTGCTTGTAACCCTAATAATGTAAAAAAAATCAGAATTAGGGTTTCTCCCACTGACGATCTGATCAAACCCTATAAAAACTAACCACCAAAAGTGTCAAGCAGAAAGCTCACTCAGAAAAAAAAATTAAAAAACCCCTAATTTCAACGTCCCAGGCCCAAATAATCACAAATTTAAGCCAAATATTAAAAACCACTCATTTAAAACCAGCAGTTCCAAAAAATAGAGAAAAGAAGAGAGAAAGATTTGTGGGTGTCTTTTATAATAATGGTGGGCACAACTCAGGCTTCGCATAAGGAAAATGAGAAGAATAACTCAATAGTCTCAATTCAGAGAGAGAAAAGATAAAAGAAAAGAAAGGGGAGATTCGATCAAAGTGTGATTGTGTGTGAATTAGGTCTTTCAGAGTACAATTTTTTTAGATCTTCAATGGGCGATAGTTGCCATGAGCTATTAGGGTGAGGAGGTGCTCTCTCTCTCTCTATTCTTTCTTGAATGTTCTGAGTCGTTCTCAAGCAGAACGACCCTCACATAGGAAGAGAACTTATAGGCGGCCGAAGGGGTATTTATAAAGAGAGAGAGTTTCGATTTTCGAATTTATTATGGAGAGGATACGATGGAGGAGATATTTTTTTTGAGTCATTTTGTACATTAACCTACAGCTGCAGCACATCTACGTGATTTTCTTTTTTATTTTTTTAAGCCGCAGCACATGATGTCATGATGTCTATATTTTTACATTTTTTTTTTGAGTTCTTCTACGGATCAGTCCTGGTTCACGGCTGATCCGTAGCATACTTTACCTGCAATTTTTTTTTTTTTTATTTATCAGTGAAACGGTACGCGTAGATTTGTTGATGAAGATGAAAACTGTGCTCCTTCTAGACGTGCGAAACGGTGCATATTGAAGAGGAATTTTGTTTTGAAGCTTCTCTTCCACTTGCAGCTCCTCTTTAAGGCCATCTCCGAAATCAAACCCAAGAAGTTTCTTCAAAATTGTGGCCATCTTGTGAACGTCTCCCTCTCCAAATTCGCAGCTGAAGCTTCTGCTTTCTTCCTCTCAGTTATTTTTGTTCAATTCTATTGATTTCTTTTATGCAAATTTTGTTCCAGTTTCACATTCAAATCTTGAATTATCAACTCAGCTAAACTAAATCGTAGAGCTGCATTTTGTTTAATCAGGAATTTATCATTTTCTTTAGTCCTAAACGGTAAATAATCTATACTTCAGAAGCTCAAATTATTTTCTTATACTGCATTTTCTCAGAAACCAAACAGAGTTAATTATAATTTTTTATGCTTGTAATTAGAGCCATACCTAAAAATCATGAATAATCATTGATTGTCGATCAAATGCTCACAAAAACTCCTGCAATTTGCAAAGTTGAAATCAAGAGATACACGAAGTCGCAGAAAAATACCAACAAAAAGAGGATAATATGATTATCAACTAATCTCCAACTTCAAACTCTAATAAATACCCAAAAACATCAAGAAGAATAGAGCTTGACTAGAGCTAGTTGCAGAAGATCAAGTTCTCCCTTCTTCAAGTGGGTTGGAACAGAGATAACGAATGAGGAAGAAAATGAAATAAAAGATAAAAGAAGATGGCGATGGGGAGGGAGGAGAGCTAGGTGATGCTGGTAGTTGAAGAAGATCAAGTTCTCCCTTCTTCTAATGGGTTGAAACAGAGAGAGCAAATGAGAAAAAAAAAAAAAAGAAAGAAATAAAGAAAGAAAGATGGCGATGGGAAGGGAAGAGAGCTGGGCGACACGGGGGAGAGGAAATGCATTTCAAACTCATTTCAAATGGGTATAGTCTGTGAGAGAGGGAAATGTGGAAATGACACGTAAGGTGTGTGTTGGGATGCAATCAAATAGGGGCTGATCCGAACACTTTTTTTTTTTTTTTAAATCGAATAAAATATTATTATAATATAATTTTTTTTATAAAATTTAAAATATTAAATTATTTATTATATTTTATATAAAAATTTGTAAAAATTATATAAGATGAGATTATTTAATTTTGTATAACTAAATCAGCCTTAGGTCGATGTCACATCTCATCTTAGTATCTAAGTTTTTTTAAATATAAATATTTTTTAATTTTTTATATAATCTCTATATAATTTTTATAATTTTTCGAAATTTATAAATAAAATATAAAAAATAATTCAATTTTTTCAAATACTAAAATAAAAATAATATTAAAAAATAATCTTTTAAATTTTAAATTTTATTTAATTTTTTTTAAATCTCATAAAATATCTTAACTCTAATAATTTTACTATTATTTACATATTATTGCACTATTATTTATAAATTTTTTATCTCATTTTAACATTCAAATGACGTTAGTATGTTAGGGGAAAAAAAAATAAGAAGGACCGGAGGGACAGAATAATGTTATATTTTTTTTTTAATAATCATATGTTACATGATGTCAAATCTATCAAGAGTTCTATATTTCACATTCTAAAATTTCAAAATTGGTATATTATATTTTTAAATTATCAAAAAATCATACATTACACGTTTTATGCATGTTTGATTGTTACGATTGCGTTGATTCATCTATTTTTATAAATATTAATAATCAAAATATGATGACAATATAGACTATCACTATTTAATAAAAGTTAAATGTCTGAATTTTGATAATTTAAAATGTAAAACATTTTTATAGTTTGAGGATACAAAATATATCCTTTACATTAAACGTTATAAATATGACATAGTTTGACTAGATATCAAACATCTAATCATTTGTTAGTGTTGATACTTGATGGTACGTTGGGTGTGGGCTTGTCTTGCATGCCTTTGAACCTTTTGGGTGTGCAAAATTAGAGTAGGGATATTCATATAATACATTTTATAACATATTTCACAACATATATTATAAAATAAGGATATTTTTGTAAAATGATGTTAGTTTTATAAGGTATTTTACAAAAATACATCTCTTTTAAAATATTATCGTGTAAAGTATTGTGTGTTTATCATTTTTTAAAAAATGATTATGTATTTTCAAAGGATAGATATTGTTTTACTCTTATCTTAAAAAGAAAATGTATTTCATATATGGGGAGAGATCCTCAAATATTGAATATATTGTCTTGAGAAAACAAGAGTTGATCCAAAAGTTGGATATTTTAATACATGACCCCGCACCCACGGAAATTTCAATTGCTATAAATTGCCTTAGAAGAAGTTGTATTAGGACTTAAAAAAATATTTGATTTATAAAGAAAATTTATATAAATAAACTTACAAATTCATATAGTTTGATATTATTATAAAATAGATATAATGTATCTCATTATGACTCAAACTTGAGAGGAATTTAAATGGGTTGGCGAGAGAACAAAGAGAGAGATATTATAACCTTAAAAATTTGGTAGATTAAGGTGAGATGAGATGATTTTAGATGAAAGTTAAATAAAATAATGTTATAATATTTTTTTAATATTATTATTATTTTATAATTTAAAAAAATTGAATTATTTATTATATTTATATAAAAA
The DNA here is from genome assembly GCF_004785595.1 of Juglans microcarpa x Juglans regia. Taxonomy (NCBI): domain Eukaryota; kingdom Viridiplantae; phylum Streptophyta; class Magnoliopsida; order Fagales; family Juglandaceae; genus Juglans; species Juglans microcarpa x Juglans regia. The sequence continues at coordinate 4,354,298 of NC_054606.1, read as the reverse complement.
TTTATAAAATTTATAAAAATTGTAATAATAAGATAAGATAGATTGAGATATGCTTTTCGTGTAAAATAGTGAATTACTGAGGACTTGAAGATCTGCTTTTCCTTTATATCTTTTTTATTTTTTACTTCAGTTTGCTCTTGTTTGTCGAAGTTCGTAGGAAGCCACTGTATTTTAATGGAGCTGCTAGAGAGTTTCAGTTTTATTAATGATGTAAATTAATTCAGTAGCTGACATTAAATTCGCATTTATAGAATTTCCGGGCAATAAATTTACTTCACATGTCCAGTACCCAAATGATAGATTTATAACAAACTGATACCTTTGGTTCGGTTAAAAAAAGACTACAACGCACGCAATGTCTTACCAAATGCGACATTGAGGACACAAAAATAAATGTAACAAATTTACATGTATTTATAATTTTACGTACAAAGTTTATTTTATCAATTTTTTTTTTATAATTTTAAATTTCATAATTTCCAACATATTAATAACTGATTCATAGATAAATAAATATTTTGTAAATTTTTCTCAAATACAATTAGCATTTTTATATTTAAATTTTAAATGACTGCCTTCATTTAAAGCAAAACTATAAGAAATTATAAAAAATATTACATGCGCGTCCTCAATTTGATTGATTTTTTTTAATTATGATTATACAATGGGAGCCGGGGGTTTCATCGTTTCGAACCCATGTTCTCCATTTGGAGAACGATCAGGCTCTTGACAAATGTTAAGAATAAGAACTGATTTTAGATTCTTTGATTGTCACCAAATGTTACAAATACAAACAAATCTTAGATTGTGTTTGTATTTGTAATGAGAGAGAGAGAGAGAGAGAGAGGGACTCTAGATTTCCTTCAGGATATGAACAGAAGAAACATGAAATTTCAGCAAGTTTCATTCTAAACATCATCCGTTAATGGATGGAGTCTCAAAATATTCTCATAAACTTATCTGGAAGTTACTCTCTACAGTAGCATAATATAATGGCAGAACTTAAAAAGTAGGGGAAAAGAAAAAAAAAAATGTACAGCCCCGATTACCTGACATTGGGAGGAGATGGTAATAAAAGGGCCATCTAAGAGATCAGGCTGCCGGGATGTGATTGAGAACCTTACAGATTATGGATCTCCCATTTTATGGACGTTGAAATGAACTGTCAAAAGAAAATAACATGGTTCAAAAGAGAAAGGCAGACGTTAATCTCTATACTTGTTACGGAAACATACCTAGGCAAAACAAAAGAAAAAGTCTGTCAATACTTTATACTACCTACATCTCTCGTTAACAGATTATGATGTTTTTGACTAAATTTTTATATATAAAAAATGCTGAAAAGATGAACAATGCATAAACACAACTATGTTAAAAGCTAAGATGGATCAGATATTCAGATAGATAATGGCATTGGAATTGATTTAGGGAAATGTTACATCCACAAAAAGATCTCACATAAGTAAAATCATAAATTGACGTTGTTCTATGTGATATGTTATATCTACTTTAAATAAAAGTAACTTTACAATTTGATGTTTCACATTAAGCCACCTCAGTTTGTGAGGTTATTTTTTTGAAATCTTTTGTAGCTAGAGCATTTCTCATTGATTAATAGGAAATCTTCATTGACCCAAAAGATAAACCAAACAACACCCGCGTATTGGATACTATAGGGGGGCAAAAAATCTTCTTCCAGAACAAATGCCCACAAAAAATTAAAATATTAAAGATAACGAGGCTTCACGTGCATTACAATCAATGGAAAACTATCATGACTCAAATGAGACTGGAGAAACTACTACTAATACAGCAAGGACAGTTTAAATCGAAAGAATCTTTGGACCTCTCTCTATTGCTTTACATAAAAACATCCTCAAATTAGCAGGAAAACAATAAATACGGGCTCAAATAAACTAACCTGAATGATAATGATAAGGACGACTCAACTCGGGGTTGAATTCTATTTCGATCAGGAGAAATTAGTGGCCAAAAAACTGGAATAAACATGACAATTAGTCGCAACACAAAACAAAAACAAAACAAAAAAGGCAGATTTCTTTTCCGAAAAAGAACTATATGCATATGATTACGACACCCATAAGCTAAATGAAACTAGCACTTTCTGCCTTGAAGAAGAGGTGCAAAAATACAGGTAAAAGAAACCAGAAATAAAACAGCTTAATGATTAAATTTTCACTCCTCTCAATCCCCGTGCATGTATCTGATCTTAGGATTGGTAAAGCTAATGGCTACAGCATACATGTTCCAATTACACTAGGATCCATAACAGACTAAAGAAAAAAAGAAGTTTTCTCAGGTAACTAGCTAAAAGAGATATTTTGAATTTTCCCGGAACCAGAACAAAACTCCCCAAGATAACTGGGAAATCAAAGGAATAAAAAGTATTTCAGGAACAATTTTGCAGTGGAAAAAGAGAGTTTACGGGAGAAGATATTTTTCCCCTTCAAAGCAGAGTCCACTTAACTAGAAGAGTTTAGCACAAAGCATTACCTGACCGTTCTGAATGATCGTTCAGACCAGAACAAAACAGTATGTCCTGCATAATGGTAAACACATATATCAAAACACAGTGCAGTGGTGCTTTAAGTACAATGTGCAGCTGAATGGGAGCTCTATGACTCACCTCTCCAAAACCCTGAGAAACATTATGCACTACTTCTGCAAGAAACAGTTCCGTCATCAGGTAAATGGAACACAGCCCATCCAAAACACGTGACAAAAAGAAGTGTTGATGAAAGACCAAGATTAAAAAGAATCTACGAAAATAATGATTACAAGCATGTGTCATATGGGAAAAGAGTGATTACAAGTAAAGGTCCAAACATTCCCCAGAAAGACATCCAACCATTCCTAAAACTAAATAACTTCGCTCCAGCAGAATACATTTCTCTAAGATCATTAATTTTATCCAGCAATATTGATTGTATAAATGATATAACATTATGAAGACACACATGTTCCATGGGGAGACCCAAAAATGGTCAAGCATTATCTCCTTTTGACAAATTACCCAACCCATAATTAGGACATGGAGGTCATCACCACCCAGGGTTGATCCCACTGTAATGGAGCCCTCGGAGGGGCTTAAAAAAAGTCCTACCATTCACCATTTTACATGAAATGGATGCTCAACTCTCATACTTGCCCTTGAAGCCAGATACCATACAGAAAAAGGGCCAGACTGCCATGCTTTAACATTTGCAAACCCATATAAAGGGTTTTCATTGCACTTCAAGCAGTCAACAAAAACCACCATGCAGGCATAAATGTTGCAGTGACTCAGGGTCAGGTACTGTGAGGGCCAAACAAGCCCCGGTCAGACGAAGAAAATCTCTGACCAAAACAACCAAAAACAGAAATTGGACCATTCCAGTGGGGGTCAAGTAGGCAGGGCAGCTCAGTCAATTAGATCAAAATTTCAAAATCTTGGTGCTGACCAGAACACTGAAAGTTACATGTAGTTAACATGGATAGGGGAAGATTGTTGAAATGATGAAAGCAATCTTTTCATCTTCCCGATTAAATGCACAATTAGATACCAATTTGCTAAACTAGAAAACTCCCACGGCAAAACACCGTTTACCTAAGTTCGAAACACTGGGCTTCACAGCCAATGTCAAGCCAAGAAAACAGTCTTCAGGTTCAGGGCCAAAGTCCTGTAAATTCAACTCCAGTTTTGGCTTTGCTCCTGAAAAATAGTGCAGGAAGAAAATGAATAAGTTACATCCAAAAATCTAAGATGAAACAAAATACTCAGTTTCAGCTCTACAAAATTTACGAAGAATTAATAAACAAAGTGCCCTTACCTGCATTGCTCAGTTTTAGCTCAAGCGGATCACGAAGTGGATAAGGAACCCAATCCACCTGTCCAGCACATGTTAGTATATTCAGATAATTTGATAATATATAGAAAAAAAAAAGAAAAACTTGAGAAGCACATATTACATGGAAAAAAGGATGTTGTAATGATTCATCTGCTGATGGCCTCCTTGAAGGATTCCACGAACATAGTTGCTATGGACAGCCAAAAAGAAAGCATTAGATATGAAATCGTAGTGTTATTCCACCAAATTGAAACTAGAAAACGGGTGCTGATTGTAAAAGCCGTAAACTAGCATGCTCTATTCACAACACTCACCAAAATCAAGTCAATAGCTTCTGAACTAGCACTTGGAATGATATCGGAAAGGTTTGCAGGTGAAATCTACGTAAACGAATGATTGCCAATGATGATAATGAGAGTAAAATCAAAGCTATGAAAAGACAAAAAATTGAACAGACCAAAAGAGAACTTACCTCTTCACAGCTAAAAATGCTGAGCAAGCGGGAGGTGTTCGTCCCTTCAGGGAAAATAGTAAAGTCCGGTGCACCAAGTATATGGCATATCTTGCACAATTGATCCATTTCACTGCCCATGTAAGAAACTAATGAATAAGTAATTTAAATTTTCTAGTGTTTTTCCTTTTTAACTTTATATGTAAAAGTTTAGACTAGTGCAGTACATCAGGCAGTTCCACAACCTTATTTTAGTCTGAATCAACATCAAAAGTAATCAGAAAATAGAATTCCTCAAACATGTATGATAAAACACAATAGCATTTTAGTTTATACGTTGAGTAGGTTTTCCCTGGTTCCAACTTTTAACACATAAGGATCATCAATGTATGGGGTGCAGGCCTGTAAACATTTTTGGTGTCTCATCCATTTTCACATGAGAAGCGTTTCACAACAGTCGGGCTGCAAATCTCACAAAACAGCTCTCCATTCATCTCAAGCCACGTAGGAAAAAAAACTCTAAGAGACATACACTCCACCACAGAGAATCAATTCGTATGTGCTAGCCCATTTCTCATTTGCACCGTCCTCTGCCCTTTTCTTCGTTGCTGCTTTCTATGCACTGCCCTCAGTCCGACGCCGACGCAAGCATCTCAGTCCGACGCCGACGCCGACTTCTCAATCCGACACCGACTCAACCATCTCAGTCCGACGCATCATTTATTTCACATTAAATGAATGGAGTGCATTACACTAGATTATTCATTGACCCAAACCCCTCACGTTCTCAATCCTTTCATCTTCTCCTGCCGCCGTCGCCAAGCATCTCCATCGCGGCATCGCCTATCATCTCCGTCGTCGCCCATCTCTATCGCCGATCTCCCCCATCTCCGTCGATCATCTCCATCTCCTCTCTATCAAAACCCAATCAAACCATAATCCATTCAAAATCACAGTGAAACCCATCTCAAACCCGTAATCTCAGATCATCAAGTATAGAGAATAAGCTCAAAATCATAGTGAAACCCATCATAAACCCGCAATCTCGGTGGCACTGGGTTGATGCCAGAAAGACGTCGGTGGCGGCACTGGGTAGAGAATCTCGTCGGCGGCACTAGGAGGGTCACGATTAGGGGTTGGTAGTGAGGAGAGTGGTGGAGAGGGTGGCTTCAGTGTGAGAATCAATTAAGCGGGAGAGGATTGTGGCGGAGAGGGGGGCTCGAGTTCCTTGTGCGACGACGAAGAGAGGGGCCATCGTCGTGGTGGTGAGGGCGGTCGTCGTGGTGGAGAGGATTCCGTGGGAGAGAATAGAAGCCAAATCGTCTGAGTCCGTGGGGGAGAGAATGGAGAAAGGGAAATTGCGAAGAGAGATAGAGAATTTCTGATGTAGTGCTGGTTCAGGATAAGTGTGGTGGAAGTCATAGGTGTTGCTATGTGATTGGGAGGCTGTTATTTGACTAAAACCAGCCCGACCAGTCCTAAGGAATTCTCCTTTCACATATATGTAGGACCACTAATAGATCTAAAATTGTTAAAATAAATCAATAAGCCATAATCGGAAGTCTTCCAACCTAGGCTTATTGTAGTACAAAAAAAAAAAAAAAAGGTGCACCTACTCTTCTGTAAAAAAATTTGGTTTAATTCATATACTGTATATGTATATATGAACAACAAATTATGCAAAATTTGATAGGCAATCAAATATTCAGGTGATTATTCTTGTGGATACTGCAAGTAGATAGCTAACTAGACAACTGCTTGACTAACTCTAACATGTTCTACATCTTCAATGCTTAAAAAATATCATTCAATTCTGCTAAAATATACATGAAATAAAATATGGACAGCTTTTGATGGAACTCCTAGACAGAAGACAGTAAAAATTTATAGTCTTATAAATTTTTTTTTTATTGGCATTGGTGTCCAGGAACACTGTCCAAACTAATCCCGGGGGTACACAGGCCCTTGGCAAGGAGTTTCCTGCAAGCGCACCTCGGGTAATTCAAGGAGAAAATCCCCCAGTCCAATGCCTCATAAAGATTGTTTGCACCCAAAGGGATTTGAAACTTAGACCTGGGGGGAGCATACCCCCAAGCCCAAGGCCTACTATAGTCTTATAATATCACCAAAGGATTCATTTTTATGATGCACAAAGATGGAAGAAAGTGAATTATGGAGACAACAATCACCTTTTACCGGGGAAAATGGGGGATAAAGTGAAAAGCTCAGCTAGTATGACCCCTGCTGCCCACATATCTGTACACAACTTCATTTGTCAGTCATCACTCAAGTAGGAAAAGAAACTAAGAATATGGAAGCCGAAAATTAATGTATCGAATAAAATCCTACTAGAGCCCAAACAGATCAATTTTGCACTGGTAAATTCTATACTCACCCAAGGAGCTGCCAAATTATATTAATTAGCATGGTGTCTAGTAAACTCTCTCTCCACTCACGTGTGCCCACAATGCACATGCGCATACTTACATAGAATGACTCTTTCATCAACGCCATGAATTGAAGTGTCCCAGGAAAGATTGTTGCAATCATGTTGAGGACAACCCTTTCAATTTTTAAAATATGGGTCATGAAAAAGAAATATAACTTCTCCTTTCAAGAATTGGAGCTTTTAAAATATGGGTTATTAAAATATGATCCTTTATTTTTACCTTCATGGATTTTAAATGCAAAATGGTTTGACTTCAAGGGCATGGGGAGCTAAAATATGACCAGTCATTGACCTAACACCATTAAAACCTTTTTGACTCGATAACACTATTCCAAATTGAGACTAATCAGAATAAGTCAAGTTGTAGCGCTCAAGTGGAAAACATAGGCTTAAGTAATCAACCTAAAACATTCCAGCCTTTCTATGAGAGAGAAAGCAGCTAACACTTAAAAATTAAGAAAGAAAGAAGAGTGGAGAAGTTTCTGCAATGACTGGTATTTCAAAAAGTGATATACTAACAGTTGGAGGGTAGTGTGAGAGGGAAAAGCAAGAGTGGAGAAGTTTCTGCAGTGATTGGGGTTTCAAAAATGCTTACCAACAGCTGGAGTGTAGGATGGAGACTGCAACAAAACTTCTGGTGCCCGATACCTAGCATATGTATAAACACAAACCACAAATGTAAATACAACCTGAGAGTTAGATTTAACAGTATCAGTGAGGGCACATGTTCAGGCATGCAAACACATCCCCTAAAAATTAAAACATTACCATATGACATGTTCACTTAACAGAGCAATCAGCACTCGCATGTATGGACATGATGACAGAGAGAATAAACAAAATTAGGTAATTTCATATGACTCACCACCGTGTGGAAACATATTCAGTATAAGGACCCACTGATGACACTTCTCTAGCCAGTCCAAAGTCGGCAATTTTAAGAAAGTTGTTTGTCACCAGCAAATTTTCTTCAAGGATGAAAGGGCCAATAAAAATCTCAAAAAACTCATGAAAACACCGATTAATAAATCTTAAAACAAGATGGATGAACACACAACTAACAGTATGAAAATATTTTACCAGGTTTTAGATCTCGATGAAAATATCCATTTCTGTGCATGTGACTAAGTCCTTGCAACACTTGAGACATAAAGTTCCGGATCTCTTCTTCTGAAAATGGACTTTGTCGGTCTCTCATTATTTCATACAGATTACAATCCTGGAGAGACAAAGTCCAGAATCACACTTGAGGTAAATAAAACAATGGCACTCTATTGAACGGGGTTCAACATTTAAATTCAGAGCATGAATCAATTTTCATAAAATCATAGCATGCGCATGCACACTCACAGAGAGAGAGAGAGAGAGAGAGAGAGAAAGAGAGAGAGAGTGATTGTGCTATAAATTTGAAAGTAATAAACCAACATTGCTTTAAAAATTTGAAAGCAATCACAAATAGAAAGCATATCGATTGTGGTTAGAATGAAAGCCATGCTAGAACTCGTTTTTTTACAATTCATAATTGAGCACAAAAAAACAAATATATATCGTGCACCATTGCCCTAGTGCGGTGGAACATGAATCCTTGGGATTTATGCATAAGTATCAAAGATCAAATAAACACTCTAGTCTCTTACCATGTACTCAAAAATGAAGAAGAGTTCATTGTTTTCTCTGACAACCTCCTTCAACTTTATGATATTGGGATGATTTAATTTACGAAGCGCCTGCAAAAGGCAATGTTACTTAAGATACAAACAGCACACACCATAGAATAATCCATACATGCATAAGAAGGTTTGTAAACTATTTCCATTCAAATTTACTATAGTCCATACCTTTAGTTCTCGTAACTTTGTGTGTTCTTGCCAAAAGTAAAACTTTCTCTTTAATTTCTTGACAGCAACCTAAGATCAGAAATACCACAAGAGAATCATCATCCCATACTTTACAAAAGCTCTCTGCTAATGCAAGAAAATAGAATGAAAAAACTGTAACATTCTAAGAGTAAGGAAGTAATCCATTGCCCAAAAAAAAAAAAAAACCTCAGTAAACATAAAGATACAGGAAAGACATGCTAAAGGATATAAGATTGCTTTGTATAGAGAAACTTACAATCTCGCCGGTTAGCTTATCCCAGGCCTTATATACACAACCACAAGTACCATCTCCAAGCTCTTTCAAGATTTTGTATCTGGAAATAAAAACCGCAGCATCACTTATCAAAAAAATAAAAATAAAAACCACAGCATTAGGCTCAGGAAAGAAAAACTGGAGATCTTATGCACTACAGAGCTAAACAAGTAACTAACCTTTCCATAATTACAGGCGCAGCTAAAGATAATCAGAAAATTTTCAATGGAATTCAATCATCCTCCAAAAGGAGGTGTCTGCACTGACAAAACAGTGTCTGCAATTAGCTTTTAGAGATTTCGCAGTTCCAAACTGTAGCTTGAAGCATTCGTTGTCATAAAAAATCCACTTCTCATTGCAGGAGTGACAGGCAATCAATGAAAAAACTATCAACATGTTGCAAAACTCCACTCAAACTCCGGCAAAGCTAGCATTACACCAAGTGTGCCCCAATGTTAATCCGTTTTATTTACATCTGTTTCAAAGAAAGCCCATCTGTGAAAAAAAAAGGGGGCAATCAGTAAAAAGAAGAATCATTCTTAAAATTCGGAACCCCTCAATATTGAAAACGAAGATATTATTTTCCACATCTTAAGAATTTCCTATCCCCCAAAAACACAAAGAAAAACGAAGTGATACATAAGCTATAAATTCTTCGTCTGCTTCCTATGCAAACGAATAGGAAGGAAACAAAATGTCCTATTAATTCTCCTCAACCCAAATACCTGATACCATTAGGCCCAACTAAGTGGACGTTTTCTTTTTGCAGGTCCTTATATTAATTTAACCAGGATACAAAATTTTGATTTATTTCCTCAGACTTATATTCTATGTTTTGACTGATATTATCAGAAGAAAGAATCGTATACCAACGAATATATAAGAATAAGGATTGAAACCGGACTTATATCCAATAGAATAGAATCATAATCATCACCTCTACGCGCCAAGAATTAATATGCAAAAGTGATTTTAGAAAAAACACTCTATGCTATAAATAAAATCAAATTAGTCAAGAGTTTTTACTTTTAATACGATGAAGAATCAAATTCAGACCCAAGCCAATCATCAACTAAACATTAGCCACAATTTTGTCGTCAAGAACAAAACTCTGACTGATACCGAACAACCAGCTCCAAAGAAACAAGCCAATTCAAACAATCGCTCCCTCAAATCAGTTTCTCGTGTCTACGTATAAACGGATAGTCTTTTTGTTTCTTTTCTCTTTCCTCCGTTTTCTCGGAAACCAAACAGAAATCCAAACCGCATTGTGTTTGGCTGATAAATCAGAGCACAAAACGAAAAAAAAAAACACCAAACTGAAAGCTGGGAACTCGCAGCATCACCGAGAAAATTCAGAGATTGAAAGAGGTTGAGTTCTCACCTTTGACGCTACACAGAAGACAAGATCAAAGAACTGAGATTAGAAGAGCAAGGCACACACAGATCACCAATGCGTACACGAGTTCTCTCGGAGAAAACGAGAGAGAGTTTCAGAGAGAGAAAGTTTGGATTACTGGTTAAGCCATTAGAGGAAGGATTCCGCGGAAGAAGCAAAGGAGAAAAACCAAAAGGAATTATATTATATTATAAATTTAAAATTATTAAAATATTAAAAACAAATCAAGAAACCGGTTGTTTTTTTGTGATTGGCGATAGGAAGGGAAGGTGGTCCCCATTGCTTTAATTATTAAATATTATTCATTGGATTACGACTGTGTCCCTTAAGTACCTCAATATTACCGAGGTATCCCTTTGCCGTCGAATGACGATATTGCCCAGAGCGACCTGATTGGGTGGATGGGATTTGTCAATGTGAGGGAATCTGCGAGTGCTGAATACAATTGAATAGGAGTCACAACTCCATCAAATGATAATTATTATAATTTTCTGAACTTTTAAATAAAAAATAATTCTATTTTTTTAAATTTTTAAACAAAAATAATTTTATAATATTTTTATTCAATTTTTTTATTTTTTTTCAAAATTTAAAAAATACTCAACTCAAATTTTTTTATTACTATTCACAAATTATCTTATTATTATTTATAAAATTCTCATTTTATTCTCTAAACGAACCCTAAAATCATCTTAATTGTAGTGATAAACGTTAATAACTGTGGCAAGCAAAAACTTGATTATGGAAAAAATTCATTACATGTCATTTTAGTTTTATGATTTAAAAGATGTTTAGTCAATAATTAAGAAAGATTTTAAAAAATATCGATTTAATTGTACAAGATTTTCCAAAATGAGTTGCTTTCTGAAAAAGCAGTGGTTCTACCAATCACTACACCTAGAGGGGGGGTGAATAGGTGTATTCCAATTTTGATCGTCTTTTCAATATTAGAAACAAATAAACAGTTAATCAATGGATACAAACAATTAACACAATGATTTTGGTCACGAAGTGGAAACTCATTTGAAGAACTTCTTCAAATTCTAAAACCACTCCGGGTGTAAGGCACCACCTAAAATCCACTATAGAAAAAGTTTATTACAACCAATTTAGAGACACTCACAAAACCTTTGTAGTTCCTAAACCTGGCTTGCAACATCACGAATGACCCACTCGATCTCTACACGCATGTAATGTCGGAACTCCGACCTTCTATAGCTTTCCACGAGAACCTCTCGATCTCTGCATCACAGCAGCTCCGGAAACCTTCCGGCCAACAACACGTCCATTTCAATGGACTTTGAATGAGATTTTATCTTGAGTGTGGTGTGGTGGATATGTGTTTGGCTAAGAGAGATTCACAAGGTGAGGAATAGGTTTCTCTCTTTGGCTTTTGAAACACTTAGGGTTTTTCTCTCTTTTTCCACCCTTAGAACAGAAATGATCTGTTCTATTTATAGTTCAAGCAAGTCACGGCGCTCAAAACATGAATCTTTAGGTTGTCTTGAACATTGGCTCGAGCGAGGTGTCGAGCGAATGTCGAGCGCACGTTATCTTCCTGAAACCGCTCGAGCGAGGTGTCGAGCGAAGGTCAAGCGAAGGTCTCTGGATGAGTTCAGCTCGCGCGCACCATCGAGCGCACATCGAGCGAACCACTCTGGATGAGTTCCGCTCGAGCGCTAAGTCGAGCGCACATCGAGCGAGCCACTCTGGATGAGTTCCGCTCGAGCGCTGGGTCGAGCGCACATCGAGCGAGCCACTCTGGATGGGTTCTGCTCGAGCGTTACGTCAAGCTCACCTCGAGCGAACCACTCTGCCTGGGTTCCGCTCGAGCGCTTAGTCGAGCGCCCATCGAGCGAACCACTCTGCCTGGGTTCCGCTCGAGCGCTTAGTCAAGCGCACATCGAGCGAACCACTCTGCCTGGTTCCGCTCGAGCGCCAGGTCGAGCGCCCATCGAGCGAACCTCTCTGGAAGGTTCCGCTCGAGCGCCAGTCGAGCCATGTTGAGCACACTTCAATCTTTTTCATGAACACACTTGTTACAACTCAACTTTACATAGGTTTTCACAAGAATATGCCAATTAACTCATTTTTCCCTCAACACTTTCAATGTTAGGAAAATATTCTCATACCAACCATCTCTCGGCTTTGATTGTTCGTTGAAATTTAATTTATTTATATTAATTAGATAGGAGGATATATAATTTGGAGGTCCCGACGAATGTCTTATTACAACTTAATAATATTGATAAAAATAATTAAAAAGCAAGGTTTGAAAATTGAAACCATTAAAGATTGATCCCCACCCGCCCTTTTTCATTGTTCTTGAATAAATTAAGGTTACGTTTAAATATTGAGATAAGATGTGATAATTTTAGATGAAAATTAAAAATTAAATAAAATATTATTAAAATATTATGTTTTAATATTATTATTATTTTAAAATTTGAAAAAAATTAAATTATTTATTATATTTTGTATAAAAATTTTAAAAATTTATAATAATAAGATAAGATAAAATTTTCTTTTTTCTCTCTTTTGTCAAGGTTTTCACTTTTCAAATGGACGAGGGAAACTTCTAAATACCAAGGGATGTGAGCGTCATTAAATAATTAGGGTCCGGTTTTTATGTCCATTAGCGAGTCTTGAATCTTGATAGCTCCTTCTAGCCTTTAGGTTTCGTTTGAAAACATAATTCATCTCAACTTATTATTATAATTTTTTAAAATTTTAACATAAAATATAATAAATAATTTAATTTTTTTAAATCTTAAAATAATAATAATAATAAATAATATTTTATTAATTTAATTCAATTCACTTCAACATCTAAATAGGCCGTATGGTTGATACGGTTCGGATCTTTATGTAAGGAAAAAAGGATGCGGTTCGGACCGTTGATTTGATGAACATGACTGACACACGAGTTTAAGCTGTGAACCGGTTTCATTACGGGAATTGCTATCCAGCTAAAAGAAAGCACGAAACTTTCATGCCTTTGTTGTCAGAGATTGAAACGTGTAATGAAAACATTTTTGTCGCTTTCAGAACTGCGACGTACGTTTTCAGAAGGGATAAGAACAAAAGAGTTACAGGCTATGGATAACGTGAATTTTCAAAACTTAAAAAAAAAAAAAAAAAAATTATATTTTAAGAACGTTATCATCTCGTTTTATTCTATTATTATAATTTTTTTAAATTTGTATATAAAATATAATTAATATTTCAAATATTTTAAATTTAAAATAATAATAATATTAAAAAATAATATTTTAATAATATTTTATTCAACTGATTTAAAATTATCTTATTATTAAAACGAAACCTTAATAAAATATTTATATATCATGATTTGATTTAAAAAGTAAAATTTGAATTTTAAATTTATTAAATTAAATCTTATCGTTAAAATTATGTAGATACTGTATTATACACATTAATTTAAAAATAAAATAACTCAAAAAATGATATTAGTAATGCGCATTATGATTTAAGTTTCAAATTCAAATACCAAGCCTCCAAACTGATGCTTTGGTTGTCATATTACAACATATTAATAGTAATAATTATAATCTTTATAAAAAAATAAAATGTTAGGAAAACAAAATGAGAGAAGTTTATATTTTATTAAAATAAGAAAATGATTTATACTTAGAATGTATAAATTCCGTATGTTTTGGCTGTTCCAGTTATAATACTCAATGTGCCCTATTGATGTGCTACTACCGTAGTGGGGTGCCACGTGGGTTCTAAAAAAATAAAAAGTAAATATTTAAAAAATACGACATCTGAAAATACAAAAAGATGAGGATTATCCTAACTACCATCTTTCATTTTTATGATTGCATTTTATTTATTTTTAATAAATTATATGGTACCACCATGGGATACTTGAAATAAAATGAACGGTATAATTAAATCGCATAGTAATATTTTGAAAAGAAAAATTCTATATACCAGCGTTCTACTTTCATCATATTATATATATATATAAAAAAATTATAGACATAAACTTCACACTTTATATATCGATTTAAAAATATATTATTTTATTTTTTTTAGCCACATAATGAAATAATTTTAGATATATTTATAAGTAAACAAGATAAAAATATAAAATAATATATTTTTAAGTGAATATATAAAATGTAAAGTTTATAAATAATATTATTCATTTATATATATATGATGTAACATATTTATTACTTTTAAATATAAAACCGATTCGTTTCATTTGTGACCCAACTGATAGGGAGTCCAAGAGTCGAAGGATTTAGGCCTACAATTATTCTGCATAAGAGCCCAAAGCCCAGAAAAGGAAATATTGTACTTGTGACGTTTGATGTGGGTGGGACCATGGCATTGTCCAAGTGTGCAGTATACGTGGCGCGAAATCACCAAACGGTCGATATTGATGTCATCGGGGGTAAACACGTGGGACTGAATTTGAGACGCTGGTTGCCGATGAATGCTACATTTACGTTTGGGAAAAAGAAAAAAGGAACACCACTTCCTTACCGTAGAAATCATTTATAATTTACACTTTCCCCACCATTTCCTTTTGAGCGGTGGATATGGCAGGAAAACTCATGAATGCAGTTCATTATACTGCCTACGGTGGCGGACCAGATGGCTTACAGGTTATTCCTTTTTCATTTTGTACTACATATATGCTGCTTTAAATTACTCTCTCACCATTCTTAATTGTTTTCCTTTGAAATCTCTTCCTGAAGTTCTTGAAATAAGTGTCTTTTACAGTTTACTTCTTGTTTGTTTAGGAGTTTCTGTGACTGATGAAGGCTCTCCAGACTCAGATAGAAGTTTTGAATTTTAGGTTTCATTTGGATTCAAGAGATGAGTTGAGATGGTTTTAGATGAATTGAATAAAATATTATTAGAATATTATTTTTTAAATATTATTATTGATTTGAGATTTAAAAAAGTTGAATTATTTATTATATTTTACGTGAGAATTTGAAAAAATTATAATGATGAGATGAGATGAGATGAGATGAGATGAGTTTATATGAATTTTCAATCCAAAGGGCTTAAAAGGCGATTAAGAATTGGGTTTGGGGTTGAGGATCCGTTTGGTGTCCTGTGCAATTTTGTCTATTAGTTGATGGCATGACATGATGGAATAATTTAATCAATTTGGTTATTGGGTGTTTGTATGTCCCATGGAATTGGATTGGCCATTTTGTGGGAAAATGTGCTAGTTTACTGGTTTCAGATCCAGCTTCCAGGACATACAATTCATATATAATCTAGGAGACAGAAACTTATAACCCAACATGGTTACAAAGACGTTGTATTCGGACAAAATGCTTGGTACATGATTTGAATTGTAAAAAGGAATAATGATATATACAAGTCCAAAATGTACAATATTTTATATAAAAGTGGACTCCAATTTACTTTTAGACCATTTTCTTACAAAAGACGAGCATCTTTACAAACTGATCTGGTTGGCATGGTATGTCATATTGTAATATATTTTTTTTTTTTGTAAAGACTCCTCATGCTAGCTCAATTTATGAGCTTTCTTTTGTTTTTATGTTTGCTTCACACAATGAAGCCACTGATTTTATATCATTATGAACCTATGGCTACCTCAAATGAATTTTTTGTGAATTTCATGCTTGTTTGCAGCATGTGGAAGTTCCAGTTCCCACTCCTAGTAAAGATGAGGTATTGTTGAAATTAGAAGCAGTTAGTCTAAATCCATTTGATTGGAAAGTTCAGAAAGGCATGCTTCGGCCTTTTCTTCCTCGCAAGTTTCCTCACATACCTGGTAAATCAATTTCATCCCCACCCCCCCGCTGGAAAAGAAAAAGAAAATAATTTTAATTTTTGCTTCAAATAATGAATATTTTCCTTGTCGGAATAGCTTCTGATGTGGCAGGTGAGGTTATAGAGGTTGGACCAGGAGTAAAAAATTTCAAGCCTGGGGATAAAGTTGTAGCTTTTACCTCCAGGGTACGATCTTGCCTATATTCTTTTGGTTTGTTCTTAGCTTAATCTGAAAATACACTTCTAGTTCTCATTGTCGGGGAAGAACAACCTGACCGACAACAAGATTCCAACAGTCGATGATTGCTAGCTTCATTGTAAGAGAATTAATTTTGGTGTCCATGGAAACTTCCCCCATCATCTTTGGGCGAACAGTCTCACTAAGTCATAACAAAATCGAAATAATGCTATGCGCTTTGACTGTCAATTTCTCATACCAGTTGGCTTGACATTGAGCAAAGGAGAGTATTTTATGATTCATTTATCTTTTCCGTTCATTCCATAGATTAATAAATTGATTCATATTCTAATTTTAGGGGGATTGGGTTTATACTTGTTTTTCATGCAATGGGTTCTGATTCTCTCTTTAAACCCTCTATCATAAGTAGGTGAAGTTGGCTTATGAGAAGCTTGCAATGTGCATAATACAAAAATCATTAAGCCCTCTATCGTAATTCACATATTTTTCTGAAACAAAACAAACAAAAAGAGAAACGCTTTCATTCTTTTACATAGAGTGATAGATATTTAGCTTTTAATTAGGATTTGGTCATCTCAAAAGAGAATCGTGACTGTTTTAAGAACAAATTGGAGCATGCTTAACCAAACTATACACGAAACCAGGATAAATACTTTTATTGGCGAATTCTTATGGGTACTACAGAGTTTCATGTTAGACTTTGGGGATATTAGTATGTATTCACTCAAGCAGAAATGTTAGTGGTTTGGAGCTTCTTTTAGAGTTGAAGATTATCTAATGAAAAGCTTCAGTTTTCTAACTTCCCAAGCATTGCTAGTATATTTTCTTCATGGTAGTGTAGGCTTGAGCTCATGCATGGTTGCGTACTTCCACATAAACTGTTTACAAATTTTAATATTTTTTCTGTGCCAAGTACTTATAAAAAAAAAATAAAATTGCTGAAGTAACTTGACCGCACATCTGTTTGAATTTGTACAGTTGATAAATTGTGCCACCAGGCTCACAACTTTGCAGTAAGCTGAGCGCGCGCATGATTTTTGTCCATAAGAAACTTGAGATTTCCTTGTCTTAATATATACCTTCTTAAAAGTCGTTATCAAAACCAGACTGGGCTGGCAAGAGAAATCAATAAGCCGGTATCCCAGCCAACTGTTGAGTATGATTTTTTGTTAGGCTGTCTGCGAAATGTATTATACATGGCACCAATTGAATCAGAAAGCTTCAAGTGACCTGGTGTGTACTGGGCGACCTTTGTTCAGACAGAGTAAGGAGGGGTGAAGGGTTGACTATTATGAACTTTGCTGTATTCTAACATAGCAAACAATGACTTTAGAAGGTTGTTCTAGGTGTATCGCGACCATGTCAAAATTTTTAAACTTACCTGCTGATATTGGGATGCATATGGTGTGCATTGGACACATGTCTGGCCTTTTCCAATCCTATACAGGCTTTAAAACTTCTTATTTTTTGGGGTGTGAGAGTGATATAAAAATGATGTAGTCATTCCATTTGGCATGATGTTGCACCATTTTATTCATAATGATGTTAGATGTCCCGAGTTTGCTAACCTGGTAATAGGAGGTATAATCTAAAATGCCCTGCATCAGATTTTTAGTATCTGCTGTCTCGGTTCAATGTATGTTGAGGTTCTTGCGTTGATGACAGAATGGAGGTGGACTAGCAGAGTTTGCTGTAACCAAGGAAAGCTTGACAGTTGCAAGACCACCTGAAGTTTCAGCAGCCGATGCAGTTGGCCTCCCGATTGCAGGTTTGACAGCACACCAAGCTGTCACTCAATCTGCTGGTATCAATCTTGATGGAAGTGGCAAGGAGGCAAACATTCTGGTAACTGCTGCTTCAGGTGGTGTGGGTCACTATGCTGTTCAACTGACCAAGCTGGGAAATGCACACGTGACAGCCACTTGTGGCGCACGCAACATCGAACTTGTCAAGAGCTTAGGGGCTGATGAGGTTCTCGACTACAAGACCACAGATGGGGCAGCTCTGAACAGCCCATCTGGTCGAAAATATGATGCAGTCATTCACTGTGCAACTGGCATTCCTTGGTCTACTTTCGAACCTAATTTGAGCCCAAATGGGAAGGTAATTGATATTACTCCAGGACCTACTTCCCTGGTCACTTTTGCCCTGAAGAAACTTACTTTCTCCAAGAAGCAACTGGTGCCACTAGTCTTAATTCCCAAGGGTGAGAACCTCCAATATCTTGTTAACTTGGTCAAGGAAGGGAAGCTCAAGACAGTGATTGACTCAAAATATCCCCTGGGCAAGGCCACAGAGGCTTGGGCTAAGAGTATTGATGGCCATGCGACTGGGAAGATCATCGTTGAACCTTAGGTAAATATAATGCGCCTGGAAATGGTTGTCTTGATGCAATTAAATGAGAATATTGTTTAATATATTAGAGACAGGGCTTCTAAGCTGTAAACAGGGTTATGAGAATATTGTTTAATATATTGGAGAATGGAGAAAGCCTTCTACACTGTAAAACAAGGCTTCCGAGGATGTTTGTTTTGTGCAACAGCCAAGTTCATGCCGTGTGATATTGCAAAATGATAATGTTCAGGTTCACATTTATGTTGTCAATTTGTTCTTTTAACTGTAGATTCCCTCACATATTCATCACCCGGACTAGGTTTTACTTCAAAGAAAATTTTGAAAAGAGAGAGTTATTTCATAAAAGTAAATTCACTAATTGATCTAGTTTAATATGGTATATTAGATTGTAAAGTTACTCTTATTGTAAAATTAATTTAATGAATTACATAGGTCCCGTTTGGATTAAGAGTTCATCTCAATTCATCTAATCATTAAGATTTTTTCAAATTTTTACATAAAATATAACAAATAATTTAATTTTTTAAAATTTTAAAATAATAATAATATTAACAAATGATATTCTAATAATATGTTATTTAATTTTTATCTCAACTCACTATTTAAATCTTACTATAAAGTCATATCAGTTTGTGCTTCTCTGAAACAGGCGGAGAACGATGGAACTTTATAGTAAGCTCTGACGTGAGGCATGCAGTGAATGATGAAATGGTTTGAATTAAAAGGTTTTATCGAGTCAAGTTAAATAAAAATATTAAAAAATTAAAAAATTGTTTGAATATAATGTTTTTAATATAAATTTTATTTTGAAATATAAAAATGTATTATTTTTTATGTTTTGTTTATAAGTAAGAAAAAGTTATAAATATTAGATAATTTAAATATTAGATAATAATTAAATAAAAAAGTTGAAAGTTGAAAATTGAAAATTATATTTTATGTTTTAATAATATTTGTAAAGAAAATCATTTTGAGATAAAACGAGATCATCCAAGTTCCCAACTAATCTCGCTTTCCAACCATGCAAATCTGTCTCGCTGCATCATGCAGTCCACGATAACGGGCTGATACGATTCACGCCGCTCTGCCTCTTTCCCTCTCTGCATGTTGAGTCAGACAAACAAACTCGTCCGCTTCCAATTGAGATCTGCTAGTGTATTTCCATATTCTCAAATCGACTTCCTTTCTTTCTTATGTGTCGCCACACAACCAGCCAATCTGAGAATGTATAGATGGCACAATCTCTGGCGTATCGGCCTTGATCAAGTCTCTGGTCTCTCATAAGTCATATGACCCCACTTTCGGCTTCCAAGACTATTGAGCGTCACGGCTACAACATGGAACTTGGTGTTCGGTTTTTCAAGTGGGTTTGCAAGCACTCCACCCCTTGTTATGACTTAGACAGTAGAATCATTCTGTTGAACTCAATAATATCTTTCAATTTGTATGCTATTGCACATAAGGCCGGAATTGAATTAGGCAACGTGTGTAGTGGTAGTGAAACTGAGATGTTGAAGCTGATGGGTGCGCTTGACGAGATGCGCAAGGTTGGCTTTAGGCTAAGTTACCCTTGTTATACTACTTCATTGTTGTGTTAGGCTAAGTTGGACATGGGTTCCTTCGCATTTTTGGTCTATACGAGAATGGTTGGTGATGGGTTTGTTCCTGCTTTTATGGACTACAGAACCATAGTTAATGCTTTATGCAAGAATGGGTTTGTACAAGCTGCTGAAATGTTCGTGTATGGTGTTGAAACTTGAGTCTTGTTTGAATGCTCATATTTGTACTTCTTTGATTTTGGGTAATTGTAGGGAAGAAGATATCCAGGAGGCGTTCCGGGTGTTTGAGAAATGTGTTGGGTTGTGTGTGAAGCCTGGTTTGTGAGTAGAAAATCTGTTTCTCTCGACTGTCGCTTGAGCGGAGTCTTCTACGACAGTGGGCTCGAGCGAGATACAAACCCTAGTATTCGCTTGAGCCAATGTTGATTGGTTGTTCGTTCAAGGCGCACTCGACACACCGCTCGAACAAAGAACTCTGTTTTTGCCAATTAGGATTTCCAGCGCTGTTTACTATAAATATGTAATATTTAACTTATTGTGCACGTTTTTCAGAATATTTTTCAGAGAGAACAATAGTCAAGGGAGCGCATGTTATGTGAGAGAGCAAAAAGCCCTAGAGAGAGTTAGTTGAGATTGAGAGATTGTAATCTCTTCTGATCAATAAGATTTCTACAATTCTATGGACGTAGCCAAGTTATTGAATTACGTAAATTGTGTGTCGTGTTTGTTTGATCGTGTGCTTGTTTATTTGTTTGCCATAGTTGGTGTATGTGTGTTTTGCACAACAAAATGGACATTGCAAAGGAGGGCGGATAAGTTTCTGCATTTGAGCTGCTTGCTGTGATGGAAAAAAAGGAACTGCAAGCCCAATATTCGAACATACAATGAGCCTAATTTTCAGAGGTTGTGCGGGGCTAATAAATCTCACAAAGCCTTACGAGAAGGGTAGTCCATGGAGGGTTATTACCTGACAGGGTAACTTGCAATATATTGATTGATGGATTTTGCCTAGAAGGTCAAATTGGAATGGCTTTTGAAATATTCAAGTCAATGAATTCTTTTGGTCTTATACCCGATGGCTTTACTTTCACTCCTTTAATTGATGGGCTCTGTAAACAGGGTAGACCAGAGAAAGCATGTGATATTTTAGGTTTAATGGTGAAGAAGGGAATATCCCCTGATGAAATAACATTTACAGCTCTTCTTGATGGGTACTGCAAGATTGGAGAAATTGGAAATGCATCAAGGCTTTTAATGAGGGTGGTGGAGAAGAGGAGTTTGACAACCTGTAACATGTTCCACTCCTTTCTTGATGTTTACAGCAAAAATGATAAGGTGCATGAAGGAAATGCTGTGTTTAGCAAGATGCTAAAGTATGATTTTGTGTAGCGACTTACACAATATTAATAGATAAGCTCTGCCGAGCTGGTGAGATTACTCGTGCCTTTAACATGTTGGAGTTGATGAAGCAGGATGGCTGTACCCCAAATGTCGACACAAATACTGTAATAATTACTTGTCTCTGCCAAAATGGAAGTGTGGAGGAAGCAGAGATGCTTCTCTTAGGATGTCTCATTTAGGTATATCTCCGAATCACATTACGTATACTCCATTTATGAAAGCACATGTCAATACCGGTAGGTTGCATCGTGCCTTCGAGATTCTGAGTATGATGGTTGAAAATGGTTGTCAACCAAGTAGTCATATATATATATATATATATCTGCCCTACTTTCGGGGATTGTTATGTCAAACGGGGCCACTGAAGCCAGTGCAATCAGTTCTACCTGCTGTAAAGAAGGTAGAACCTACTTTCAAGCTCGAAGATAAACTAGAGAAATGTGGTGCGCCTATTACCCACTTTGACAATTTTATATCTACTCTGTTTATGCAAGGAGGGAAGAATTGCCGAAGCAGATAATCTGACGAAAAATATACTGAAATGACGTCTGTTTCCTGAGAAGGCATTATGTTGTATCACGAGCCGTACTGCATGGAGCCTGACTTCATGAAAACAATTATCAATCATGGGCTTGTTCCATCGATTGCATCTTACTGTTTGGTCCTCCATGGTCTTTACCGTGAAGAAAAAGTTCAACAAGCTGAAGAACTTGTTTCTGATCTCTAAGATAGATACAATGGTGTCAAGGAAAAGCTGCAGTCTTACCATATATCGAGTTTTTAGTCAAGGAAGTTGAACCTTAGAACTATCTCGAGATTCTCAAAGTAATAGAGGGAGTCATGTATTACGATGAGTCATGAGAGGCCAATTATCTGGTTATACTACGTTAATTTAATGAGTAATATTATATGCAGTCGTGGAGGAGTGTGCAAGTATTTTATAGTCACTTTGAAAAAAAATAAAATCTACTATTAAAAAATTATTATTTTTTTATATGAGTCCCGTATTTATTTACTTTTTTTTTAAAGTGATTGGACAATATTTATACACTCGACTGCGACTATCATTTTTCTAATTTTTAAAATCTTCGGTGGTTACTCTGGAAAAGGTGCATTGGCAAGTTTTGACGCTTTCCATATCCCATCAAACTTATCAAATGCCATTTTTTCAAGGTTTCCAATTGAGTAATCGTTCGAGCAAGCTAGAACGAGCTTTTGTTACATGTCTTCGAGATTATTGAGAGAGTTTGAAGGATAACAAATTGATTTCCTATTAATAAACAAGTTGATCATTAGAATAGCCCACGTAGATCAAGAGTTCTGGAGTCGATAAATGCAAAAGAGAGTTTATTATGATTACGGCCCCCAAAAACATTCCGCATAATATCAAAGGTTTGGAATATCAGGTCAAATGCCTCATTCAGCTGCATATATCTAGTTTTCTTTGTATTCATTAGTAAAATAACCTATAGACAAACCCCTTAACCTTAAGTGCATAACATTTACAGGTTCAAAGCATGTCATACATCTATTCAAGGTTCCACGACGATCTTCCCAGTAGCATGGCCATCAATACTCTTAGCCCACGCATCTTCAGCCTTGCTCAGGGAATGCTTCGAGTCAATTACAGTTTCAAGTTTATCTTCCTTCAGCAACTTAACGAGATAATCCAGGTTCCCACCCTTGGAAATTAGTAATACGGGTAACAACTGCTTCTTGGAGAAGGTAAGTTTCTTTATAGCAAAAGTCAATAAGGCACTTGGTCCGGGAGTTAAATCTAAGACCTTCCCATTTGGAGCCAGATTAGGCTCAAAAGTTGACCAAGGAATGCCTGTTGCACAGTGGACCACAATATCATACTTCCGACCGGATGGGCTCTTCAGAGCTGCCCCCTCGGGGGTCTTGTAGTCGAGAACCTCGTCAGCCCCTAATCTCTTGACAAAGTCGATATTGCGGGACCCACAAGTGGCAGTCACGTGTGTGTTTCCAAGCTTTGCCAGTTGAACTGCATAGTGACCCACACCACCTGAGGCAGCAGTGACCAGAATGTTTAGCTGCTCGCCACTCCCATCAAGCTTGATCCCAGCTGATTGGGTGAGCGCCTGGTGAGCTGTAAGACCGGCTACAGGTAAGCCTGCACCTTCAGCTGCTGAAACTTCAGGTGGCCTAGCAACTGTTAGCCTCTCCTTGGCCACAGCAAACTCAGCTAATCCACCTCCATCCTGTCATTGTATTGTAAAACAACAGACAGAAAATAAATATAGGCTATATCGATAACTAATGCCAGAATATTATCACAGGCTCACAGCTGGAACATCCATCCAATAACCAGAAGGAGTTGCTGCAGGTGTTAAGTGTTCCCATCCCAGTACAACAATTTGTGACAACTTAACATAAGGACCATTCAAAGATAATTTGAATGTACGAAATAATTAAATTTCAAATTAATTGTTGTTGCAAGCAGCATGCACATCCAACCATCTAAAAGATTTTCCATTGCCCCATATCCTTATTACTCTGTTCCCATGTACCGTCAATGCCATGTAGCACCCGGTGGGGTCTAGGAGCATGAACATAAGCAAATTAGTACCAGAAATGCTCTCTGATTTTTCAACAAAATAATAGCAAGGTATTTCTAAATATAACAATGGGCTCCATTCTGTTAAGAGCTATCCAAACTGCCCTGCTCAGAGGAAGTAAGGAGAGGAGAGGGGAGGGGGGAGCTATTAAGGTAAAACTTTTATGAGAATATGCCTTCTATATATATATATTTCTTATAACAATGATTTTTTCATCTGATTTCCACAGTTGGAAAATAGGAAGAAAAAAGCAGTCCGTTACCAGTGCAGGAATCATTCCTTGTCACCAATCATCCAAATCTTTTTTATCATACGATCATGCTTCCTCATTCTATTCAATTGCAGGGAACTAAAAAACTAAAGGAATAAGAATGAGTGCTCACAGCATGGTTAAGCATAGCTACGACTTTGTCACCGGCTTTGAAACTTTTGACCCCCGGACCAACCTCTACGACCTCTCCTGCCACATCAGTACCTTAACCAACAAGGAATATATTCAGCCAAAAGGGAAAAATGTGGCACTTCCCGAAAATTTGCCCCACACAGAAGTCAGTTCAGTAGTATCATTGAAATACTGAAGTATTGATGTAGTAATATAATTTCTATTTAATTTTTTTTTATAAATAATTCGAGGTGCAATCCAATCCAAGTACACTGGGTGCATACAAGAGAAAGCAACTCATTGGAGAGAGGGTAAAGGGTAAACAAAGAGCCAAAGATACTCTGAGCCACTTGATGTTACTGTATCAGTTTTGATTTCACAGTTCAATATCTAGAGGCCACTTTAGTACTAAAGGAAAGTCAAATGCTCCCAGCTTCTTTTGAAACTGGCATAAGTAGTTGAACTGTAAGATGTATAGAATGCTGATTAGAAATTCTTCTTCATCATGTCAAATTGAGTAGCCTGAGCCAAGCCCAACCACCCATGGTCAAAGAAATATGGAAAAAAATTATTTTTAATTACTAAATAAAATATGTGAAGATATGTTTGAAAGTCCAATTTGGAAGTAACTACAGTGCCGTCATAGCATAGTGCTGCAAGCATGGCATTGGAAAGTGAGGTGAAGACTCAACACTCAATCCTTATCCTCTGGAAAAGGGTAAAAGGTACAAACTTTCTGTTCAAGTGTACTTGAAATCGCGATATTCCAGAAGCATGAATTTGTATCTTCATAATTAATAAACAAATGGCCACTAAAGAGAATCCAGAAATAAGTTCTACCCAATTTAACATCAACATAGAATCTTCAAGTTAAATTAGATTTTCTGTCGTGCTTATGCTCTTATAAATAGTCAGCATGTCTTTGACAAAAAAATTAACTGCCGTCAAAGAATAACAGGCTATCCAAATTTGACATATAGCTTAGTACCGTTTCACAACTGTCAACGATATATATATATATATATATATATATTGATAAGTAACTGTCAACGAGAGATATGTATTAGAATGCATTTCTAAGGTCAAATAAGCCTAACAAGGTGCCATAAAAAGTTCTGTTAATAGAAACAAAGAGCAATAAAGAATTTACCAGGCACGTGAGGGAACCTGCGAGGCAACAAAGGCCGCAGAATGCCTTTCTGAATTTTCCAATCAACTGGATTTAGACTAATTGCTTCCAGTTTTAGCAAGAGCTCATCCTTTTTTGGAGTGGGAACTGGAACTTCAACATGCTGCAGCATAAATGAAAATTATCACAGTAATCTTTACAAGCAATTACAGATGTACTGATATAGTATCAATGGCATTATAGATCTGCAAAGCAAGCAGCAAATGCAGGTAAAATATTCACAGATATTCAACCACATATAGTTTTACCATTTAATTCTTCTGCAACAGGAAGGTGCAGTTTGGGGAATAAGGGGAAACCTACGGATTGTGTGTTCGTTTACATATACAACAGTTTTCAGTATTTAACATGCCAAAATAGCCATGTTCAATTCTGGCAATAAAAAAGAATATATGCCATTAATGCTCCTTGAATTATTTTTCAGGAAAAACAAAAGGATGGCACTGCAGCCTGAAATAGATACAGGCTCCATTTCCAATTCTACATCAAAGACATATTGAACACAGATCAACATATTAACCCAAAATTAGGTTAAAGCAGGGGTACATTCAAACACCAAAAAAAGGAATCCCCTTAGAAATTCACTCCAATTTATTGACCATCCCAGTCTCGAATAAGAGAAACCAATCCTAGCGCCCTCCATAACCGGAAAAAAATTAACAAATTTAACGGGCCAACAGGGTTTGGAACGAAAACAAAAACAAAGGATTAGGTGGGTCTTCAATCCAGACTACATACTATGATCTGCTTTGCCAACTCCGTTGTACTTTCTAATTCTAAATACGAAACTCAAAGGCAATAAAAGAAAAATGAAACGGAATTAATACGAGAACAACCTTCAAACCAGCAGGTCCTCCACCATAGCCAAAGTACTGAACCGCATGCATAAGCTTTCCTGCCATACTCGCAGACGAGAAATCGGTGTGTAGAGGTAGAGTGAGATAGGGTCTGAATTTAATTCGAAAGTTTAGCGGTGGTAACGGCAAATTCTAGAATTAGAAGGAGTAAATGACGGAAATGGGCATGTCGACGTAGAAAATATAAATGTTTTGGCTTTTATTTCTCAAATTAGCTATAACATTAAGAACTTAAAAAATAAAAAAAAAGCTATAATATTAAGAAAAATTCTATTTATAAATCAGCGTCTATCACACATTTAATAAATTACTTACATGATATACGTACATGATATAGTATAATTTGATTAATAAATTTTAAAATCTAAATCTTTCAAATTAAATTATATTTTTTAAATAAAATTGATTATGTACTTCACATATCAACTTTTAATGATATTAAGAAAATTTATATTTTTAAAAAAAATTTCCAATTACTGTTTAGACTAAAAATCAGTGCGTTTATCATCTTCGAAAAAATAGTTTCAAAGATGATAAAATTACATTAATAATTTAAAAAGAATTATGAGAGACAGATCGAGTTTCCATATTTTTTTTTATCTTATATATTTATATATATGGACGGTACTATTTACTCCAAATTATTTATTTATTTTTTTTGCTCAAGTAATTTTCTCTTTTAAACTTTCTTTCGAATAATTGATGGGATTACGAATTACTGCATGTGTCGGTTTTTGGAAATTTGAAAAACGATCTCTAAAGGAATCACCATGCCACGTCAAAAAAATTAGAAACTTAAAATTAAAAAAGATTAAAACTAAAAAAGTAATACTTGAAGCCATACAAAATTTTTTGAAAAAAATAGAGTTAACCATCAAAATAAAAAGAAATTTTATATGAAAATTTTACACTATACACTTCTACCTAATTGATATGTGATTTATCATTTTTATTTTTTTATTTAAATATACAAATATGTATATTTAAATAAAAAAATAAAAATGATAAATCACATATTGTCGGTGTATTGTAAGACTTCCTTACAGCAATACTTTTAAAAAAATAGTTAATGTGATCACAAATTTATCCAATTTTTTTTAACAAAATACGCAAAACTTACATCTTAAACTTAAACTCCAAAATATATCTATGATTACTCATTCGTCCCATAAGCGATAACGATACGTTCAATGATCTCGCGAACAAACAAATAAAAAAATGACAGGCAAAAACTAATTAATTTGTTCAAAATTACGTGCACGTAATATTTAAAAATATATATAAAATAAAGGCAAAAGATGCCATAGTTTGTGCATTTCTTAATACCAATGATATCATCCGGCGGATTTATTTTCCTATGA
Source organism: Juglans microcarpa x Juglans regia (assembly GCF_004785595.1). Lineage (NCBI taxonomy): Eukaryota > Viridiplantae > Streptophyta > Magnoliopsida > Fagales > Juglandaceae > Juglans > Juglans microcarpa x Juglans regia. The sequence goes on along the minus strand of NC_054606.1, from coordinate 4,326,343 downwards.
GATCCAAAGTAACTAGTCTCAATCAGTCAAAAAAATAGTTGAAGATATATATTGATTGATCCAAATAGTTATTTGGGCCAGTTTGAATTTATCTCAACTCATCTTATTATTATTTATAAATTTTAATTTACAAATTTTACTTTTATTTATAAATTATTTCAATTTATCCCATATCATTTTATCTCTTAATTAAATAGAAGTAAAATATTTTAAAAAACAAATAAATAATTCGTATAAGAGCTATTGACGTCATGTTTCGCGGGTCTGAGCAAATCTACACCCCCGGTGCCACGATGTGAATTATTTGGAGCTCCCGACAGTGTTCCGGTGCAGCTGTACGGTGACGTTTCGTACATCGATGGCAATGAATGGAAAATAAATACTGTGAAAGTAAAAAGAGATTATACAAGATTTACATGATTCGACAATATGCCTACGTCCATAGAGTTTGGGGAGGAAAGTCTCCAATATAATATATATATCTGTTTATAATTACTCATGGATCCTCATATCTCACTGTATATAGAAGGTTGAGGCTCTTCCTATCTGTATGTTTCCATTGATTTATTCGTCCAGATGGTCTCTTTTTCATCAGTTCATAAGTATTCTTTAATGCAGTCTAGGCATCCCCTTTTATAGACTTGCCTCCCCCTACTGTATATGCCAGCCTGCTTCGAGTCGGCAAATTTCCCTTGCGTGAACCGTTTGCCTTCTCCCTTTGATCCTCTGACACTTCGTAGCCTCTCACATCTCCCTTGTCCTCTTCTTATCCCTTCCTGACCCCCCTGATATGTGCAGCCTTTATGTCTCACTCACGTCCATTCTTATCCCTTCATGGTCCCCCTTTTGTCTTTAGTAAAGGCTTGGTAAGCTGGGCCCTAGTTTTACGGGCTATGAGTATTTTTCCCTTTTACATAACTCCGCAAATTTTTAGCACCATTTTGGGGCTGGAAATTAAAAAGAAAATTTATTGTGTTCCTATTTCCTCAGCTCTTTTCTCTTTTATTTCTGACCTGAGCAGATACGTTGGAAGGTGAATGGGTTTGCGAGCTGATATCCAGCGTTTTAATGAGTACGCGTATGTTGTGAGCGCCCGAATGGTGCGGGAGGTGGACTCGACCGCGTAATAGCGCGAGCGCGAAGCTCAAATGGTGCGAGAGGTGGACTTGACAGCGTAATAGAGCGAGCGCGGAGCTCGAATGGTGCTGGAGTTGGACTCGACCGCGTAATAGCGTCAATACGGAGCTCGAATGGTGCGGGAGTGGGACTCGACTGCGTAATAGCGCCAGCGCGGAGCTCGAATGGTGCGGGAGTGGGACTCGAACACGTAATAGTGCGAGCGCGAAGCCCGCAAAAGTCTAATGACTCGTTTTTTTATGATGGAGATTCTGTTCGATGGAGATTCTGTTCGATGAAGATTCTATTCGATGGAGATTCTGTTTGATGGAGATTTTTGCACGAAACTCGACGAGTCATTTAGACTGCGTTGAGAATAGCTGTTAGCAATTCAGAGCTCATGGCTCGGTTCCTGTGCTTTATACTTCGTGGATTGGCACTTATAGGTTGGCAGAGCCCGAGAGCCCTGCTCCCTCACCAACGCGTTCCGTTTTCTTTTTGCACGAAGCTCGGCAAGTCATTTAGACTGCGTTGAGAATAGCTGTTAGCAGGTCAGAGCTCATGGCTCGGTTTCTGTGCTTTATACTTCGTGGATTTGCACTTATAGGTTGGCAGAGCCCGAGGGCCCTGCTTCCTCACCAGCGCGTTCCGTTTTCTTTTTGTAAGAAACTCGGCAAGTCATTTAGACTGCGTTGAGAATAACTGTTAGTAGGTCAGAGCTCATGGCTCGGTTCCTGTGCTTTATACTTCGTGGATTGGCACTTATAGGTTGGCAGAGCCCGAGGGCCCTGCTCCCTCACCAACGTGTTTCATTTTCTTTTTGAACGAAGCTTTGCAAGTCATTTAGACTGCTTTAAGAATAGCTGTTAGCAGGTCGGAGCTCATGGCTCTGTTCCTGTGCTTTATACTTCGTGGTCGATCTAGAGATCGGGCTTGTTTCTAATAGGTCGGGCGGTTCTTGACCTTTCGCTCCCGGCATTTTGTTTCAATGACAGAGACAACTTTGTTAGTAGAAACAGAATTCACATGAATTTTGAAAGTAGCAAACCTGGAGTTGTTGATTAGTCAGGGAGAGTCGGCACTTGTTTACGTTGCTGTCATAGCAGAACAAAAAAATCGAACAGGAAAATCGAGCTAGGAAAAACCGATCCAAGTAGAGAAAATAGCGCAGCAGAGCAAAATAGAATAGCCAAACTGCGCAGAAAAATTGATCCGAGCAGAAAAATAACGCAGCAGAGAAGAGTAGAATAGCCGAACCGCGTAGGAAAACCGATCCAAGCAGAAAATATAGGGCCGAATAGAGAAGCCGAACCGAGCAGGAAAATTGAGCCGAGCAGGCAAACCGATCCGAGCGAGAAATCTGATCCGAATAGAAAATCAGAGCCAAGCAGGAAATCCGAGCCTAGCAGAACATCTGAGCTGTGCAGAACATCCGAGCCGAGCAGAACATCAGAGCTGTGCAGAACGTCCAAGTCGTGCAGAACAAAATAGCGCAATGGAGCAGGACAGAATGGCCGAACCGAGCTGAGAAGCTGAACCGAGCAAAATAAAAAAAGTCTTATGTAAGTTCTTTATTTTTATCCAAGACACGATAGATGTGGCTGTGTGATGGTTTCCAAGTTGGTGCTTCATATAATGAAGTGTATGCTCTGCGCATGTATTTTACCGAGTTGATGGACCCCGTCTAGGTGGCTACCGAGCTGAGGAGTTCGTGCATGTGTTACCGAGCTGAGGAGCCCGTGTGTGTTGTTTCCTTTATATATGTATTTTATCGAGCTGAGAGATACCATGCAGATGATTACTGAGCTGAGCTGAGCTTCTGAGCTGGGAAGCCCGTGCAATAATGTATAACAGTCCCTCGCAGTGATTCCCGAATGATAGTTTTCCATGAGGGTGAGTTTGAGCAGGTCGTCTAGTGTTTTCCGAGCAGCTGTTTCCGAGCCACTAACTTCCGAGCAGGGGGTGCCGAAGTTGAGCTCGAGTTGGAGACCGAGCATGGAGTCTGAGCACACAATGCCACCGTATAGCCCCCGTGTATATAGCGGGGTGCACACGGGGTGGGTAGACAAGGGGCCCCGTCGGTGGTTCACATAGTGGTTGAGAAAGTGCTGGCGGTTCACGTAGTGACCACCGATGAGACAATCGTGCTCGTGTTTGGACGCCGACATTTCTTCTCTCTCTCTCTCTCTCTTTTTTTTTTTTTTTTTTATGTGCACGGCGCCGTGTGCTTGGGTGCACGACGAATAGCCACTGCGGGCCAGTCATCGGCATTGGAGACAACACCGGCGAGGTCAGATGTTGCCGGCGGACTAAGAGGACCTCCGCCGGCTCCTCCTCCATCCGCAACATGGCTGGGCCGTGCGTTGATATTTGGTGCTACCAGACGCGGTTCGTGCGGAACCACGACGGAGGGAGTGGGCGGTTGTTGACTGGCCCAGAGGAGGCAGATGATGCCGGCGCACCACATGGTGGGCGTCGGCCACCTCTCCCGTCGCGTAGTAGTTGGGCTACAGCGCGGAACCACAAGGCTGTGGGTGGTTTATTTCCGTCGAGCCCACTTCCGAGGTGTTGGGGGCTGCCGATGATGCTCTGGCAGAGACAGACGGGGCAGGCGAACCACACAGTGGGCGCCGACCCCCCTCTCCCGCCGTGTCGTGGGTGGGCTTCAGCTCGCTCTCCGTGTGCACGGCTCGGTGCACATGGGAGTACTGTTCACAACCCCCCCCCCCCCCCCCCCCCCCCCGCGCGGGTTGAGGGGCGTGGCTTCTGGAGCCAGAGACCATTGGCGGTCCAGGTGGTGACCGCCAGCGGGCGACCGGGCTCGCGGCGTGGCGCCGTGAGCTATGGGGGCGCATAGGAGGTTGGGCCTCGTGCCCTCGCTAGGAGCACAGTGGCCTTGCCTATGGACATGCATGCACGTACCCCACAGACGGCGCCACTGTTGACGTCGTATTTCGCGAGCCTGGGCAAATCCACACCCCCGGTGCCGTGATGTTAATTATTTGGAGCCCCCGACAGTGTTCCGGTGCCGCTATACGGTGGCGTTTCTTATATCAATAGCAGTGAATGAAAAATAAATACTATGAAAGTAAAAATAGACGACGCAAGATTTACGTGATTCGGCAATATGCTTACGTCTACAGGGTTTGGGGAAGGAAGTCTCCAATATAATATATATCTGTTTACAATCACTCATGGATCCTCATATCTCACTGTATATAGAAGGTTGGAACTCTTCCTATCTATATATTTCCATCGATTCATTCGTCCAGATAGTCTCTTTTTCATCAGTTCAGAAGTCTTCTTTAATGCAGTCTAGGCGTCCCCTTTTATAGACTTGCCTCCCCTTACTGTGCATGCCAGCTTGCTTCAAGTCGGCAAATTTTCCTTGCGTAAACCCTTTGTTTTCTCTCCCTATCCTCTGACACTTCGTAGCCTCCGATATCCACTTTGTCCCATTCCTATCCCTTCCTGGCCCTCCCGACATGTGCAACCCTTATGTCTCACTCGCGTCCTTTCTTATCCTTTCATAATTCTCTTTTTGTCTTTAGTAAAAGTTTGGTAGGCTAGACCTAGTTTTACGGGCTATGAGTATTTTTCCATTCTACAAGAGCCAATAAGTTAATTAATTAAGCATGGACAGTGCGTGGCGCGACACATCACTTTGCAGATGTGTGGCCTTGTAGAACTAAGAGACAGAGAGAGGAAAATTACAAGAGAGGGCGACAAGCCGATTAGTTTTGTTAATGTCATTATTCAAAATAACTTTCATTTTATACTTCAATTTAATTACAAAATTAATCATAAGTATCTAATTTTAGCTGTTAAAATAAAATTAAAAAAATAGATGAGGCGCATGCAAGCTTAAGTCCGTGAGGGTACAGAGCAGTACATTATACATTTTTTGTATAAGGTAGTATGTAAAGATACTATTAAAAAGCAATTATTTTCTCTCTCGAGAATATTATCAGCTCTTACGGAAAATGAAGTGTTACTGTTGTAGAGAAATTTTATAAAAATAAATTTATAAATTGATGTGATTTTATGTAATACGTTATATTTATTTTATAAAAATATAACTTTACAATTTGATATACCATATAAATACATGCCAGCTTGTAAATTTACTTCAAAAAATATTATAACTACAAAAAGATTTTATAAAAGTAAATCTACTAACTGATATGAATTTATATAATATATTAGATATATTTTACAATAAAAATAATTTTACAATCTAACGTACCATATCGTATTACGTCAATTTATAAATTTATTTTTATGATATCTCGACTAAAGCATTTCTCATTTAGTTTTATAAAATATTTCTATGGCTAAAATATTCTTTTAAAAAAAACATGACCAAGACAAGTCCAAAAGTCACAACAATATGAAGTCATAAAAAGCATCGATACAACTTACACATGATCTGTAATTTACTTATACAACCTCATCATTAATTAAAGGATAATTTTGATTCATAAATCAATAACAGAGACAAAACATCATATTACGTACGCACAACTAAAGCATACAATGAAAATTCTTCAACATACATCATTCAAACAGCATAATCAACTTAACAATATTTTAAAATCTAATTTATAAATGGCCCTTAATTTTCACAACTTCTTCATTTGATCATCCCCATCAACTCCAGGCCTATATATTTATGATATATAGGGTTGTCACCTAAGGCTCCACGATGATCTTCCCAAGAAGATGATCATCATCAACATTCTTAGCCCAAGCATCCTCAGGCTTGCTCAAGGAATACTTAGAGTCAATCACTGTCTTAATCTTCCCTTCCTTCATCAACTTCACAAGAATTTCCAGGTTCTCAACCTTAAGACTCAAGAGCACAGGGATCTGCTGCTTCTTGGAGAATGTAAGTTTCTTCAGGGTATATGTCTTGATGGTACTTAACGTAGGATTCACATCATATATCTTCCCGTTGGATGCCAAATGAGGCTCAAAAGTCGACCAACTAGTGGCCGCTGCACAGTGGATAACCACGTCGTATTTCTTCCCCGACGGGCTCTTCAGAGCTGCCCCATCCGGGGTGGTGCAGTCGACAACCTCGTCGGCACCTAAGCTCTTGACAACCTCAATGTGTTCGGGTGCACACGTGGCTGTAACGTGTGTGTTTCCCAGCTTTGCCAACTGAACTGCGTAGTGACCGACGCCGGATGAGGCGCCGGTGACAAGAACATTTACTGGCTTTCCGGTGCCGTCGAGCTTGATCCCGGCAGAGTCTGTGAGGGCCTGGTGAGCCATGAGGCCTGCGGCAGGTAAGCCTGCACCTTGTGCTGCTGAAATTTCCGCTGGCCTGATCACTACCATGTTCGCTTTTGTCACAAGAAACTCGGCCAATCCACCTCCAATCTGTAATTAATACATAAAATATGTATACGTTAAGTTGAAAAATTAAATAAATAGGAGTTCTGATTATAATTAAGATCAGCTATATAGTACTCTTATAATTTATTTGTTTATAGCTAGCAATAAGGAAGAGGAGTTCTTACAGAAAAATGAATCATAGCAATGACTTGGTCACCAGCTTTGAAATTCTTGACTGATGATCCAACCTCAACGATCTCGCCGGCCACATCAGTACCTATATATTATTCCAACAAAAAACTAAATAATTCCAGTCGAATTAAAGGGAAAGAAAAATATTAATTATAGAATGCAAAACTTCCCGAAATTTGAAAATATTGCAACAATAATATGGAACGTACGTAGTACTTACTAGTGATGGGTAATTAGATCACCACAGCATCTCATGATGAATATATATATAAAAAAACCGATGAATGAAGTAAAATGAAATTACCAGGTATCTGAGGAAGTCCTTTAGGAAACATAGGCTTCAGCATGCCTTGCTGAATTTTCCAATCAATCGGACTTAGAGCAGCTGCTTCCACTTTTATTAAAACCTCGTCTTTTTTTGGAGCGGTAACCGGAACTTCAACATACTGTAACAGGAATATATATATATATATATATATATATATATATATATATAAATCAATTTGCAATACTATATATTATATTATATTATATATGTCAAAAAGCTTTCTTTTTTCGAAAGAGAGGATCAGCAATTAAAACTTGTGAAGAGATCTTTATAAATTCAAAAAGTTAGCTTAATTATTAATTCATCTTCGATCCATGCAGTAGTACTATATACTTTCTATATATTTCCTTTCCGGAAATTTCAACGTCAAGCAAATTTACACGATAATGGGTTCAGTAGTTTCAAAAGTCAACCAAATGATCTTTGAGAGATAAACTACAAAACAAGTAACCAATTATATAAACAAGCTGTGAATACCATAACCCTCCCCCCCCCCCCCCCCCCCCCCCCCCCCCCCTCTCTCTCTCTCTCTCTCTCTCTCTCTGTGTGGCTAAATCATAAACGTGATCAAGACCAATATTAACACATGCACGCATCTGTGGGTTTCTTTTCATAAGTTAAAATCTAGCCAAAAATACTGATATAACTAATGAAACTTGTCGAGAATAGATCACAGAAAGCAAGATAATATATATATATATATATATGTGTGTGTGTGTGTGTGCAGGAAATTAATTACCTTGAGATCAGTAGGTCCTCCGCCACAACTACCGTACTGAACTGCATGCATAACCCTGCCTGCCATACTATATGCTAGCTCTCTCGCAGTCTCACACGAAATGCTTCGCGCAGGTGTTAATTTGTATGTCGAGACAGATCGGAATGCGAGAAATATAGTACTGGAACGTACGTACGCAGAAGCTAGCGATAATATCGGAAGTTATATTTGGATCGGTTTTATAGTGACATGGGATTTCGCGGATAAGGGGGGAGTAGGTAATGGTACACTGTGAATGACGAAACTAGCCCCATTGAATTTTCTTATTTTCGATTGTGGGTTCTTTGACTTCTGACTATATATATAGTGCGCGCATAGAAAATAATGTAGCGTACGAATTAAGTAGTCGTATTCTTAAGGGGAGCAGGCACTAATATGACGGTCACAGCTGCGGGGAAGAAGAAGGTGATCGAGACGACGGTGAGAGGCTGAGATCTTCCACTGAAATTATATATATATATATATATATATATATCTCAAGAATCAATGACTGTGAATCTGAACATGATCATATATCTTCTCTTCTCGATACGTGCATGTGTTCTTGGAGTACAGGAGATCATGTCCATTAGCCATTATAATTAGAAGTCAATGAGACTTGTACGTTCATATATACATGTCACATGATCTTGTACTTATATAATTGACTTGGTTTTAGGCAAATTAATGCAATTATTTTGGGGGATAAAAATAAAATACTCTCTAATATATATTTTAATTCTCTATAGCTAGCTAGGAGCTCGATAGTAGCCAGCGGTTCTTCTTCTTCTTATTCTTTTTTAATGGCCCAGATCGAACATGCTAGATCGATGATCAGTCGGATTTTTCAGTGCTAATCTCTTGTTTCTAATTTAGTATATAATACATATATATTATATAAATTATTTTATACGAATCTTGGGCAGATTCGAGCAAATAATTTGTTGGGTGAGAATAAAGTCGACAGACAAAGTCATAAACTTTTATTTAGGATAATGCTTACTCACAAGCCTGTTTTGGTTCTACAAACCTTTTAAATCATTTCATGATTTCAACATTTAAATATTATTTAAATATAAATAATTTTTAATTTTTTCATCTAATTATTACTTAATAATTACAAATTTTTCAAACTTCTAAACAAAACACAATAAATAATTCAATTTTTTCAATTCTTAAAAAAAAATTATATTTCAAACCTCTTTTAACTTTATAATTCTTTATTTTTTCTTATTTTCCAAAACTTCATAAAAATCTTAACTTAAACTATTTCACTACTATTCATAAATTATCTCATCATTATTTATCAATTTCTCATTTCATCTTATATTATTTGTATAACTAATTAAACGATGCCTCAATCCGCTTGATACGTCCATATTTTTAAAAAGGAATTTTTGATCGAGTACTAGTGTTATTAATTTAAAAGTTTTTACACCACGCATCATTTATATATATATATATATATATGACATAATTTAATTTGTATTATTTAAAATTTAAAACTTAATTTTTAAATTAAATTATATAGTAGATAACATGTGAAATAAAAATCTTTAGATACAATTATTGCGGGACTATCTAATGAGGCCAAGTCTAGTCCACACTGCGTACCTAGTCCTCCTCGTGCTGATCCCGGCCAGTCGACGTACTCCCAGTTTCGTTTTTCTATTTTATTTTTGAACTTTAAAATATAAAATAAAATACTAATTAAAAATTAAAAGAAAAAATAGAAAATTTATAAGGGAAGAGACTGATTCAAATTATAAAAAAGTTATTTCTTAAAAAAAGCACAAGAACTAGTGAATCTCAATCTGGACAAATTAATAAGGTTGTGATCATTGATCATAAAAAAATAATTCCTTTAAAAAATTGATAGACTACGAGATTTTTGATGCACTGATTTGATTTTATTATTATATGCCTGCTTAAACGTCTTTTGTCAATATATATATATATATATATATATAGGGCCATATGTCGCTCCACCACTTGGTTTGCAATTAATATGGCCGTAGTTTGCGAGGACCGGAGCATATATTAATTATTCAATACAAAATATACTTCTTTAAACAGAAATATATTATTCGCGCGCCCTTACAATTTATCTCATCTTAATTTGGGTCATTAGCAACCAATCCCATATATAGTTGACCATATTTTTTAAAAAAATAATATTCGATATAGTTATAAATTATGCAAGTCTTGTGTGCTATTTTAAAAAAAATACATCTATTATTAAAAAATTAATTTTTAATATGAATATCATATTTATTATTTTTTTTAAATTAATACACGATATTTGTACACTTTATAATTACAAATATAATTTATCCATTCAACTTCAGCAAAAAATAGATATTTGTGAACTTTTCTATCTCTGAAACTTAAAAAGTGCGAAACAATATTAATTGTTGTTAATTTAATTCCTTTCTTTCTATGTAATATTGTCTGATCTTTTTTTTTCTTTCCAGAACGATCAGTTTTTATTTGCAATTTTTTAGTCCAGATTATGAATTGAAGAATATATAATTTCGTATCAATCACAATAGACAAGCAGATCGTGATCAAAGCTAGCTGTACCGTGTAGTCAAAGGTCTGAATCCATGACTTCTGGGACATAATTACTTGTTAACAACTAGTCAAGGAAGACTTAGGTTCTGCGTGTAAGCAAGGCATCAAGGCGTGTAAGCCATGGCTTAGTCCTCAAGTTCACGCGTTCTGATGGTCTTGTAAAAATTAAGGGACAGGAGACTTGCATTTTATCTAGTCAACTCATCCAAATGAAAGGAAAATGAATGCAAAAAATTTGTATGTAGCTGCAGTCACCCTATGCATGCCCTTAATCATGGAATTAAAAGATGCATCTTTTTCCATTTTTCTGATCTTCCTGTAATTATATATCTTCTTCCACCATCTGCTACAGCTTATTTGAACAGTAGTTGACGAGTTGGCATGGAAAGCTCAAATTCAGCTGCTTCTTCTCAAAATCAATGAACATATATATATATATATATGTCTGAACTTGGATATGCAAAGCTGTATATTGATATCTTAAAGAAGGCAAAAGAAGATCAAGAAAAATAACACATCTTAAAATTTTGAGCACTAATCTCTTACACTATGTATGTGCATGAATACATGCATGTCAAGCATTTTCGGTAACATATCCTAAAGCATCCTTGTAATTGTTCCACAAATCCGACACCATCGTCGAAATCATCTCCGAGAAGCCCTCCAGAAGCTCCGGCACACCTGTCAACAGTCCCTCGAAATTAGTCCTGGTTTGCTCCACAAGGCCTACAATCGCCGAGCCAGCAAAAGCAGCAGACCCCGAGACACCATTTATGAGAGCATCAAACACAGTGGAGATGAGAGTTTTGACTGCTTCTATCAGAAGCTCCAAGAAATATTCCAAGCATCCCTTGATGGCCTCCGCGACTTGTTCTAGAGCACCATGGGCCGCTTCTCCCGGCACTTTGAATGCATGGATCGATACCACCAGAAGGTTTGCGACCGCAGTGAATAAGAATCGAGTGATGAGATTCCATGACGTTGTTATCGCCAAGAAAATGATTTTCAGGAGGAAAACCAGCATCTGGGTTGAGAGGAATTAGATCGATACAGAGATCAGAACAAAACCTGAGGATCGAGGAAGAGAACGTTCTGACGATTATTATTATTAATATACATACATATATATATATATATATATATATATATATATATATATATATATATATATAGTGCGTTTCAAAGTCATTTAGCAGTACTGTTAGTGGTTAAAACCATGTTGTCTTCTGATTAGTTTATATAGTTGAACCCGTTGGATGTCATAAAGATAGTGCGTTTAGGTTTTATATTAAAACAAGCAGTTGTTGTCTGATCACCTTTTCTTACTTATTAAACAAGAAATTAATTAATGACAAATCTCTTTGATCATATATCATAATAAATGGCGAAGTCTTCTAAGCAATTGCTTTCAACCTGCGAGGCTACGACTCCTTAATAAGGACATGTTTGGGAGTATACTGATCCTATACATCAAACTGAATTTTCTATTTTCTGTCGAAATATTCACGAGTCAAAGAACAGGATATTAAGCACTGAAAAAAGAAAAAGGAAAAAAAGGGATCATATTTCTTCTCCATTATCCTCTTGAAGATCTCATGAACAAGCTTCTCCATTATCCCGATCGATAACCGTCCATATAAACCAGTTATTCAGATTATTGACCAGACTAGACAGAGAAAAAAAATTCTGCTCGAATGAACAGTCCTACGCGCGAGACGCAAGAACAATATTGCCTTGCATAAATTAAAGGACGTGGTAGCCTTAAAACCGTGGATTTGGTATAAATTATAATGGTATAAACATGTTAGAATTAAGATGGCCATGGGAGAATATAATTTCAACTTTTTGATGAAAAAAGGCTTCACAACTTTTTGAAGGTCGCAGCAGCAGAAAACCAATAGTATAATTTACCTTTTATCGGTTGAAGTGTTTGGGATAAAGAATAATTTCACATGAATAAAAGATTCTGAGTTGGAATTATGATTCTATATTTTATCCAATATCCTGTTAATAAATATTCAATACATTGAATCTCTTTTTAATTGAAAGAGAATATAACTCGAAGGGTTAGCAATATAATATAAATATTGAAATATATTTCTTATTTCTATCAATTTCAACTACGTGTAGAACAAGTTGTGATTTGACAATAAAAAAAGAATAATTATTATTATCAGTTACTATTCTTTACCCCACACTATATAACTTATGAAAAACACTCCACACTCTATAAAAAAAAAAGGTCAAGTGTGAGGTATGGTGGTGAATAGTGACTGATGTATAGTA